>NW_027266341.1:56453824-57181324 GCF_022045235.1 Haliotis cracherodii
AGGGCTTTCCTCCAACATTAAGCTGGTACGGCGTGATATAACTAGAAAACTGTTAAAAGCGGCGTTAAACCCAACTCACACACTCACTCACTAAACAATGTAGGATATAAAAATTTGTGCTTCAAATATTATATATCTTCTATTTTCTCGTGGTTTTGGTTTTGTTTGGCTGTCACAAACAGTTGAGGATAAAACATGTTTCATAAGTATGTTGAAAGATTGTGCTATTAATATGTTTCATCAAAACCGGATATCTACCATGAAGAACTGCTCAAGATATAATCTTGAAAGGGAATATAAAAGTTTGTTTGAACCAGAAAAATATCTTTATTAAAGCTTCGAAATAGTTTAGTGAAGTTTAGAGGGGGGCTATTACGGTTGAGAAATAATGAAGGCAGGTGACAAAAAATCGATATATGCATCAGAAACCGTCCTTCATCTAATCGAGTTATAGGGGATTAATATCATTTTCTACTTGTACGTGTATGTGCTTCTTTTGATGCTGTTAGAATTAAATATCTACCAAAGTCATATAATTTATTACTAGTGTAAATATGCATACATTCAAAGATCAAAAGTTAATTGACACAAATGATACAGAACAATTAAAACCACTATGCCTGTTTATATATCATGCATAGGAAGAAGAAAGGATTTGTTAGACAATGTTTAAAACTATGTATTTTGCTGCTATCATACTTGTGAGCTGTTTTTTGTATATGGGCCTATGGCCTTCATACTGAATAAAGTATTGACTGATTGAACTTGAATTATATGTATGCTTGCTTTCCCCTTCTTGCAAATCTGTTTCTCACGCATATGAATTTAAATTTCTGTTCGGATTGACAAAGTCAAAACGAGGTAATTTTGGCCAAGAAGTTTAACTTAAGCTTCAAGTATATCGATGATCTGATATCATTACAGTAACAATGAAATAGCCAATTTCCAAATTTGACGCATCAGTGACAAAAATAATGTCCGATGCAATTCCCTATTTTGACTTGTACCATAAGTTTTTCAGGTGAACATTTTACTTGCCTTTGCATGTGTTTGGGACGGGTGACACCGGTGGGGCAGGATACGCTCCCCTTTTCGCGAACATCTGGTATCATTACTATTTGATAGTGATTCATAAACACATGCTCATTATATAGTCGGAATTGTACAATCGATTCTATTGGATATGGAAAGAGTTGTGTCGCTTTATTCTCATTGTTTAGCCTTCCATAAAATGATCCTTTTGTCCCTTGTTCTAAGTACACAAACATACATTTTGCGAACAGGAGAGACAGAATGCAATACCTACATGTTTACCTTCACATGTATTGGCATACTTTTCAAGTTACCGTGCAAATGTTGTTGAAAAAATATATAACCAAACTACTCATTTATCTTTAAGGCAAATTTAAGGCATTACTTTGAAGTAAAGTTATTTAATCTAAATTGATTTTATTGGCTAAAGACTAACCTTACCATTTACGTTTCTATATTGCAATATACATTCTCACGATTCACTGTATACTTGGGATACCACGTACACTGTCTACAGTATTATATTTCAACATGCAATTTGTATTGGACGACAGCCTCGAAAGGTTGCAATGAAAGACACGCATTAGGTCACGTCTGGGCCCATGAATCATGTATTTATTACATAAAACCTTTACTTCTAGAAGTCTAGAAGACATGGTTGTTATTATTTCAGGGTATTTGATAGCTGGAGATTCCCCTTCCTTTTGGATGTATCATTCGGGTCTGGTTACATTAATTAAGAACCGCAAAGCGTGTTTCTTGGGATCACTACAGTCCACCTGTTCCTTAGTATATATGTTTCTGCTTGGAGGGAGGTGGATTTAACAGATATACGTTCGGCTTTGTTTACCTTCTATGGAAACCTAGACGGGACATTGTCGTGTCGTCGTATTGCCACCCCGTCGTAAAGAAAAAGAATATTATCCGAAGCGCGACAATACGATAACGTCATCAGTCGACAAATGGTCAAAATGTGGCATTGTCGCTCATTGGTTAATTGTGATATTTTGTGCAACACTGTACCTTCTGTGATTCCATAACATTGATTTCTGTGACGAGACGGTTGGAAATGTATTGCTGCGTCCTGGGTGGAAACCAGAGACTAATCCCGATAAGCCACGCCACTGTCATGACGTCATTATCATGACGGTTCATCTGAGATGTATGCTTCAGCGTGAATATGTGATGGGGGCGCTAATTTCAGGACTGCCCTGACCCCCACCCCACCCACCCACACACACCCACACACCTCACCCCCACCCATGGCCACTTACATACATTCTCACTCCATGAGTACCCAGGAGAGGGCGGTAATTAAGTGCTGCACTTGTGCCCAATCCAATGCCCAATGTCTTTTTGGACAATAAAATATGTTTGATAATAATAAGGTGAGTACCCAGCGTTGTTTTCCGCTGCAATCAGCAATACATTACAACATTAGTCTATGACTAATCGCGAGTAAACCGGAAAACCTGTGGTTGATGGCGTGACTTCTTTGAGAGGAACTTAGGGTAAGATATATGGATGAATAACTTCCTATTACAGTTGAGAGCTGCGTTCCGTTGTTGGTTCTAACACCGTTATCAAGCAGGTGGTGTATAGAGTATGGTTGACAAGCGTATATACAGGTAGGAGGTAGTGTTTATACAGTTGAGTAGATTGGGATGTAGTTACACTGGTGTGGAGAAGCCTGTACGTACACAAAAGGGGTGATATAAGGTAAACTGGTTAACTGGTGACGCTTGCAGTAAAAACAAAAGGATTATGACTGATTGGGGTCTTTGATCAGTTGATGGTACGCAGGTGGTGTGTAATATAAGAAAAACTACAAGAAGCCATCAACATCAAGAGACTCAATTGCAACCATCAATCAACCGTGATCGAGGCTATTACATACTACATAACCCCTGCGTGTGTGCGTGTGTGTGTGTGTGTGCTACTCAAAAGAAGTTAAGGATCACCCGATTCTTTCATATTGGTAATGTTAACCTGTCATGGCATGAGGGATTAACTATTGTAATATGGAAGAATCGGGTGATCCTTAACTTCTTTTGAGTAGTATATATATTGACAAGTCGACAAACACACACATATATATATATATGCTTGTCAACTTGTCAACTCTGTACATCACTTGCTTGATAACGGTGTGAGAACCAACAACGAAACGTCGCTCCGAATTGTAATAAAGAAGTTGTTCATCCATATATCTTGTTTTTACTCAGTTGATAGTTGAATACCAATCCACGCTATAGGAATCAGTAGTACTGGGTACTGGTTCTCCTCTGCATACATATAGACAATGTCTAGTTTTAATATGTTCCTTGTATTATTTTGATTGAGTATATATTTCATAAATATCGCTTTCCACCTTTATTCTACATCATATAAGGTTTTTTATTCCGTATTTTATTATCGATAAAAAATATATGAAGGTATATGATATAATTTTCATTGAAATTTAGGTTTTGAATAAAAGTTCCATGTACATTGAAACTGTTGCAAAACTGACTCTGATAAGTAATTACTACTAGTAGTATATTACTGTAACAACAAAGGTCAGGTTTTTTTTGTGAAAAATCTACAATCAAGATTCTATTAGTCTTTCTTTGCCTTGACATCTACGCATGTCTTTGCTGAGTGAGTGAGTGAGTATGTTTTTACGCCGCAACATCAACATTACTACGGGGGACACCAGAAATGAGCTTCACACATTGTTCCCATATCGGGAATCGAACCCGGATCTTCGGCGTGACGAGCGAATTCTTTAACCACTAGGCTACCCGACCGCCCCGTATCTTTGCTGAAGAAAGGTATGCATTGCAAAGGTCCTGACTGTTATGCTAATTCTTCGTGACAGCGTATATTTCTTCCTTTGGGCATTTTGCAGCAAACATTAACAGGTTCACGAGTTAAGACACCTTCCGACAAGTTTCAATTTATTTCCTCAATATTTTTATCTTACATATCACTTTACTCACTCATTTCTTTCTGTAACATGGCGCTCTTCTGTTCACCTAGCCGTTGGTAGAGGTCTGGAAACTGCAACATTTCCCCCAGAAAAAACACGATGCTACTAGTGACACCTCCATCAATCTACGGCATGAGTAATGGCAGCAAATTACGCAGTATTTAATTTCCGCTGTCTCTGTTCCCCTCGCCCTAGGAGGGCAACTCACAATTGTATCTCTCCAAGCTTTCAACAAAAAAATACCCCCGTCATCCTCCCCTTGCGCCTTGCACAACAGTTAATCTCCTTAAGGCGCATTTTTAGGAGTCTAGATTCTCTATGACACCATCAAATAACAGAAAACGGCATTAGTTTTCAAGAAAATGCATATATTTTTCCACACTTTTAAGTTGGCTTTTAGACCTTATATGAGTTATCGCTTGACTCTGGGTATACTTAAACATATAAGGTTACATTTTTAAAAGAAATTTGGCTTCATTCGCATGCAGACCATCACTCTTTGAACTTCTTAAATCTACAATGTAGAGGATCCCTTTTTTAAAAAAAAATAATATTTTTTAAAATATCAGATAAAAGGGGTTTTCTTTGTCCTATGAGAACGAATACGGATTACATGACTACATAACTGTTACAATGTAAGAAACGCGTACACTACTGGTCACATGTGATTTAAACAGTATTTTATTTCCATCAATGTTCAAATTTTACATTAAATAGCATTACAAAATGGAAAAAGGATTAGCAAACAGGCAAAAAGGCCTATATTAATGCTTCTCCTAATATTGTTTATTATACATGTAGATTGTAATGAAGTCTATAGAGCAGACATTAATGAGGAACACAACATGAAATAAAATGGAAAGCAAGATACCAAATGCATTTTATATTCTTAAGTTGACACAAAACTTACGTAAAGCGGTTAGTTTCAATGATGTAATTGTGAACTGATTTTATAATGTTTTCATTGTCTGAGGGAGATGAATCTTCATTGCCGTGGAGTATAGTATGTATGCTGAGCTGGTTAACAAAAAAGTATTTATCAATTCTAAACTTGGCATAGCGTGGACAAGATAGAAAAAAGTGGAAATCATCTTCTCTATTAAGGTACATGGACAGATGGGATTATCAATAAGAAATCTGTCAAATAAATGTGATTTTAAATCACTACAACCTAGCCTAAGTCTAGATAAAATCACCTGACATTGCCGCTGGCCATAACTAGCAAAAGATGTAAAATTTGCAGTAAGCTTTGTTTCTCTAGAAATTAATTGCTTAAACCGACATAAGGAATCTACATTTCTAATATTAATATCAAGTGCATTAAAAGCTTGTATAACAGATGGCAAAAAAGATCGATTATACTGGGATAAGCGTCCTGCACTGGTCTGGAAGTCATTAGAAGTACGAAGGTTATATCCAGTTATGCTGGATATATTAGGTGGGACTTACCCATTGTGACTTACCCTTTACCCACAGTACAGTTAACGCTATAGTTTTTTAAAAAATCGCGGGGCCATAACTGTCTAGTTAGCTGGTGTGTTATATACCAGGGTGTTATGACTTCAACTTTCCAATTGTCAACTTTCCCTTCATGTCGAGCAATATTCCAGCAGCTCCATCCTTTGGTGTTTACATTTCACATTTTTCAGATACAATCGAGCATGATCTTTCTACCAAGATTTCAAAGAGCGTCACACGACTCTTGCTAAGAAGTTGTTTGATCAGGGTTACAACATGCAAGGTCAGTTAAGTTTTCAAAAGTTTTATGGTAGACATGTGGAGGACATTTCCAAATTTGACGCATCTGTGACAAAAATGATACATTCCCTATTTTGCCTTTTACCAAAAGTCCCATGGGTTTTTTCAGGTGATCAATTAGACAAGCATTTGCATGTGTTTGTGACGGGTGCTACCGGTGGGACAGGCCACGCTCACCTTTTCGCGAACACCTGGTATCATCACTATTTGATAGTGATTCATAAACACTCAAGCATTATCAAGGCGGGTAACACCAGAAAAGGGCTTCACACATTGTTCCCACGTGGGGGCACGGGTGGCCCAGTCGTCTAAGGCGCCGCGATTCGCTGTGCAGAGTTGCGTCCCTTGGGCACGCCAGAAACCTATGATTGGGGGTTCGAATCCCGGTTCGCCCCGATTATGTTTCTAGGTTTGTCAGCACCATACCCGTGATCGTGGGTTTCACCGAAGTGGTAAACGTCTGAGACCTGCATCACTTCGGGCTTTCCTCCCACATTAAGCTGGCACGCCGCGATATAACTGGAATACTGTTAAAAGCGGCGTTAAACCCAACTCACTCACTCACTCATTGTTCCCACGTGGCTGACCTTTTCCCAACAAACATAGTTACCAAACTGGGCATACTCTGAACTCGTCTCTTTAAGACAGTGTCAGTTGTCAGCATAGCTAAGAATGATTTTTAATAATATAATATCTTTAATAATAATAATAATAATAATCTGACGTATCACTTTACTCACTCACGCCTTTCTGTAACGTGGCGATATTCTGCTCACCTAGACTATGGTTGAATAGCGTTAGTGAAGAGGGTAGAGGATTGGAAGCGTCAGTTTCCCCCAGAAAAACACGATGCTACCAGTGACACCTCCATCGATTTACAGTTTGAGTGATGACAGCACATTACTTAGTATTTGAGTTCCGCTACGTCTGTTGCCTAAGCAAGGTTCAGTACTCTCTCTCTCTCTCTCGCCCCCCCCTCTCTCTCTCTCTCCCCCTTTCTCTCTCTCTCTCTCGCTCTCTCTCTCGCTCTCTCGCTCTCTCTCTCCCTCTCTCTTACTCTCTCTCTCTCTCTCTCTCTCTCTCTCTTGGTACATTAATGGACACACGCAACACACAAAAACAATTCTTTCTTTACGTATTGAGAACAAAGACCAAATCGTGCAAACAGCAAGCGTTTTATATTGAAAACAACATACTTCGTGTGAAAGGCATTGTTCCATAAAAAAACTAAGTTTACGAATCCCACCTGTACAGTAGATTAACTTGGTGTGACATAACAATTGTTAGAAGTCGTCCCTTCATCCATTAAACGTAAAGAATTTGACGGAAACCCATACCTCTGCTTGTTCCAGTATCGGTTCCTAAGGTTTCTAAGTTCAGCACCTCATAAACATCCAATAATTTGTCATTCAACTTGGAAATTTGAACGTTTTCAATCTACTCCGTATTGTCTGGGGATAATCCTTTAAGTCGTGTGCCGCTGTTGAGGTGTAGCTTTCCGTCGTGTAAGCCGACTAGGTGTGTGCTGTTACTCTCAATTTACACAAATTGCGATTCTTGAAATACTTTAATCACAGTGGAGACGAGGAGATGGGTTGTGGCCGAGACACAGCCTTTCCTCCCATATACAGAGCCAAGACGACGAGCACCAAAGCTTCAATGCGAGAGATTTGGTCTAAATCTGGCTTACAGTAAGTGGGGCTTTAACCATGTTAGATTGGATAGAGTAAAGATGTGGACCGTCTGTGAATGGTATCATACTATAATTATATGAGAAAAATGGTCAATTACCGTCTTCAAGATGAAAATATTCGAGACACGACATTGAAATGACACACAGTCCAAATATATTTTCTGTTTATGGATTTTTCAAGCTATTATGTAAAGAAACGTTAGAAAAGATATTATACATATAGTGTGGTTGTCGGTGATATGAAAGTCATGTTATTACATAGAGGGCTCAGTGGGGCAGCCAAATGCTAAGAGCGATGGCTACAAGGAGAAAAGCCATAAATGTACCATAAACACAAAATTGTATTGGGATTATCATCAACAATATTATGTCTGCTTTTCGGATTTCACAGGCTATATCATGACTTCACAACAGTTCCCATATATATCTATAGTTTTTTAAAGGTTATTAAATACTGGGTCAAGTTAATAGTATCCCATCTTCAAGATACCTTAAAAAATGTTATAATATGATGCTTCTCTACGACAGCCATGGGAAACAAAATTGGGCATCAAAAGTTAAAAACATGTTATACGAATGTGGATATGGTTATATTTGGTTACAGCAACATGTAGATATGCCACAACATTTCTTCTCCCGTTTAACACAGACTTTAAAAGATATGTACATTCAAAAATGGCATGGTTCTTTGTCCAGTTCTAGAAAAGAAAACTACTACACTACATTTAAGACTACTATTACACTAGAACCTTTTCTATTAAGTGTAAATTTACATAAGTTTAGAACAACTCTTTCTCGATTTCGCTGTGGCTCACATGATCTATTTATTGAAACAGGCAGATATGAAGGTATTTGACTTTGTAGGATTTGTAAAACTGATTGTATTTAAGATGAATATCACTTTTAATGTGTATGTCCAGCGTATACTGATTTAAGAACAAGATATCCAAATAACTATTTCTACCACATCCCAAAAGGTAACAAATTTTGTAAATTAATGACGTGATTGTACAGAGACTATGAGACATTTTTCAATGTTCTTTTATCATGCTATGAAACTAAGAAAATGTATGAATTCGTAACACGCCCCAGACAATGTACTATAGGCCTTCGGCCTCATCAATACCATGAATACATAGTGATTGACTGACTGACGGACTGACTGACTGACTGACTGATTGATTGGCATATGCATGGGAAATGAATGTAACATTTCAGTGATTTCGTAAATGGGAAAATATTTCATAATATACATATAATAATTCTTCGCCTTGCAGAGTTGCTTCCCTTGAGACTACCAGGAAACTTGTGGGTTCGCCCCGATTATGTTTCTAGGTTTGTCAGCTCCTTACCGTGCTCGTAGGTGTCACCAAAGTAGTAAACATCACTGCATCACTCCGGGCTTTCCTCCTACATTATTCATTCCTCCCGTGATATACATGTAACTGGAATAGTGTTCAAAGCGGCGTTAAACACAACTCACTCACTCACTCATCATGAGTGTTCAGTTACATTGTGTATTCTGCAATTTTATGCTACTGTTTTTTCTTCCATTAAAGGTATTGATTCAGACAACCAGTCGGTCGGTAATTTAAACATTTTTTTGCAATTTGCAGGACGGGCAAATTAATGAAAAGGATAAAAAATATCATGATCTGGATGTGATCTCCGCGCCAGTGTTTGTTTGTTTGTTTGTTTGTTTGTTTTTTAACGCCGCACTAAGCCATGTTCCTGTTTTATGACGGCGGTTTGTAAATAATTGAGTCTGGACCGACAATTCAGTGATTGACATCATGCGCATCTATCTTCGTAATTTGGCTACGATGACATTCATCAACCAAGTCAGCGAGCCTGACCACCTGATCCCGTTAGTCGCCTGATACAACAAGCATAGTGGCTTTTAACAGCAAGCATGGTTTGCTGAAGACCTATTCTACCTCTGATCTTCATGGGTCGCCAGTGTCTTTCCCTTCAACCGCACAGTCGCTTAACCTGCTCTTTTAGACCTCTTGCAATGTGTGATGTACGGAATCGTACAAGAGACATAAACAAGCAAAACGTGTCAAAATTAACGAAAACACGACAATGTGACATTTTGACCATTTGTCGCATTGTCGCTATTGGAATGTATTCTTTTTAACCTTAACCACAAGGAGACAATGTAGCAATGCCAAAATATGTCGCTTTGTCGCATTTTCGCGCTTTGGTTAAGTTTAACACTGTTTGCTTGTTTTAGTAAGGGCGTTAACGCGATAATGCGACAACGCGACAATGTCCCTCCTCCTTCCCACTGACGGACTAGTGTGTAGTCATGAAACAAGAAAAAAGAATTGATCATGACTTTTTATGACTGGCCTGTCTGGAGGAGCCGCCATATGTCATTGTAATCGTAGTCAGTTTAAACGCTTATTATATTAATCATCCGATCTATAACTGTATGTGTGTGATGGATCGATAGGATATTATGGATAGACGTGGACATTATAAGTCAATGAGACAACCTGTCAATCCAAATAACATTAAAAGTAAAGTTGCTCTGGCGCGTTTGGCGTATAGACACCTGATGGTGGCGCTGATATAATATTAATTGGACGACGACGTTCATTGAGTGAGTAGGGTTTTACGCCGCTTTTAGCAATATTCCAGCACATTTAACGGCGGGGGACTCCAGACATGGGCTTCACACAGTGTACCCATGTGGGAAATCGACGTCGGGTCTTCGGCGTGACGAGCGCGTTAACCACTAGGCTACCCGTCCGCCCCTTGACGACGTAGAACTAATAAATACGAATGTGGTCAACGAGTCTGGATTAACGCCGTTTTGAACAGTACTTGAGGTTGCAGGAAATTCCAAGAGACACAGATGGCGGACATTTTTTATTTTGTTGTACCAATGAGCATGGGTTCGGTGCTGGCCAATTAACATAACCAGGGCGCATCTGGGATTCGAACTCACAACTAGTGGATCTGGTGCGACGAGGGATCACAACTCTTTAGACTTGGTCGATGTGCCATAATTCAGAGGATCATCCTTTTCCCAGCATAATTATGAAATTAACCTGATAAAATTCCCATACCATATCCCAGCCACCTTTAACGTATTGATATAAGGTGAGGTGAAATGGGGTTTAACGTCGCGTCCAAGATTATTGCACTTATATAGCGACGTGCATGTACGTGTGTGTGTTTGTGTGGCTGCAAGTACTAGTCCGGACTGATGCCCATTTATAGTTCTAGCTCACTGGGATACCACGCCGCAGTTTAACATGAATATTCCACTCAGACACAGTATACTGACTCCGAGCCGACCAGTCCTTTGTTTTAGACCCTGAATGCCGAGCGCCAGACTGGGTAACAACAAGTACCATCTTTTAACGTCTTTTGGTATGACGCGGTCGGGGATCGAACCCCGGACCTTCCGCTCTCCGGGCGGACGCTCTACCACTAGACCACGGAGGCGGTATTGATATAAACATATATGTGGTCTACTGTATGAAAAACACTACAGAAGAGTGATAGATTAAAGAGTGAGTGAGTGATCATGAACTATAATTTAACGTTGCATCGACATTATTTCAACCATTCAGCGACGAGACCAATTGCAAGTCGATATTTTTACAAGTGAGTCATCAATGCAAAATTGTATTTACAAACAAATTTTATCAAACAAGTTTGGGCATAACAATATAATTAATATAGTGATTATTAACTATTAGTCTTGTAATACGATTGAGAGGATTTAAAGTTGATTGTATTTGTGAACCATCGACTTTTGAATTTTCACAATCATATTAATTTCATTCTCAAAACACGCTACCATAATCCTGAGTCGCCTGAAGATTTAACAATGTTAGTAGATATAAAAACATCAAACCGAAACACGAATACTTGATCCAGCTGACCCCAAACGAAGTACAAACATAGCCTACTTGCTGTACCGGAAAAAAGGCCAACGTTTAGGCCATGGCACTGGAGCATAACTCTCACTCCCGTGTCGTTCTCTGTTAAATATCACTGAAATCTGGTGGCCATAACGAACACCACTCACCTCCTAAACATGCATGTGTACAAAACAGAACATGCGAACGATATTATTCTATGGCCAAAACCTACACAGTAATCCTGGTTCAGTCTGACAGCAAGTCATATTGTACACGGGGACTGGACAACTAGGTATACTCATTACTGTACACCTGGTAGGCTGATCACTGTACACCTGGTAGACTGGTCACTGTACACCTGGTAGGCTAATCACTGTACACCTCGTAGGCTAATCACTGTACACCTGGTAGGCTAATCACTGTACACCTGGTAGGCTGATCACTGTACACCTGGTAGGCTGATCACTGTACACCTGGTAGGCTGATCACTGTACACCTGGTAGGCTGATCACTGTACACCTTGTAGGCTGGTCACTGTACACCTGGTAGGCTGATCACTTATACCTGGATTGGCTAATCATTGTACACATTGGTAGACTGATGAATGTACGCCTATATAGGCTGATCATTTTACACCTGCGTAAAGTGGTCACTTTACACCTGAATAAACTGTTAACTGTACACCTGGTAGACTGATCACTGTAAACCTGGTAGACTGATCACTGTACACCTGGTAGACTGATCACTGTACACCTGAGTAGACTGATCACTGTACACCTGAGTAGACGGATCACTGTACACCTGAGTAAACTGTTAACTGTACACCTGGTAGACTGATCACTGTACACCTAGTAGACTGATCACTGTACACCTGAGTAGACTGATCACTGTACACCTGAGTAGACGGATCACTGTACACCTGAGTAAACTGTTAACTGTACACCTGGGTAAAGTGATCACTGTACACATTGGTAGTCGGATCACTGTACACCTGGTAGACTGATCACTGTACACCTAGTAGACTGATCACTGTACACCTGAGTAGACTGATCACTGTACACCTGAGTAGACGGATCACTGTACACCTGAGTAAACTGTTAACTGTACACCTGGGTAAAGTGATCACTGTACACATTGGTAGACGGATCACTGTACACCTGAGTAAACTGTTAACTGTACACCTGGGTAAAGTGATCACTGTACACCTGAGTAGACGGATCACTGTACACCTGATAACTAATTTCGATTATCTGATAAACCAACGAAACAAATACCATTGGGCGTAAGAGGCACCTAGAGGTGAAAATTTTGTGATTGGATCAACTGACGCGTCCTTTCATAAGGATGGAAAACGCCGAAATTTAGTTTGACGTTGACATTAATTTATTACCTGGCATAACCTATCTGGCCGTTTACGTTTGAAGGCTCGTTTACTAGATGCATGAAAACGTCCTTGTCAGCTTTGGGTTTTTTTAAGGATAATGCTATATATAAGGCCAACATTAGTTTTTTAATCGTGGACGCTCGCATATCAGATAAAATTTGTCCTTGAAAATATTTTCCTTGAAATAGAAGACACTGAATGAAACAATAGGAAGTTTGTGTCGGCGATATCACGACACGGATGCTACGAAAAGGAAGAGGAAAATCCGGATTGGAAAAATGGGGGGGGGGGGGGGGGGGGGGAACCTTGTGACCAGACGTAGTGCGGTATCGTGTCAGTTGAGGAAAATCAAGATTCTGTGACATCCACTCATCAATGTTAAATATTTTAAAAGGGATTTTTTAATAGGTCTCTTTTACGATCTTTCATGTTTCAAATGACGTTGAAATCTGATTATTTGTATTTAAATTTCATTGTATTAAAAATCTAATTTTTTTTCAAATCTAATTATTTTTGTGTACAGATCTCATTATTTGTGTTCAAAACACAATATTTGTTTTCAAATTCTTTAGTGTTCAAGTCATCTTGTGTTCAAATCTCATCATTTGTGTTGGAATCGCATTATTTGTGTTCAAAACTTAATATTTGTGTTCGAATCTATTTGTTGTACATTTGTATTGATAAGTGTGTTTTTTGTTCTTATTTAGTTGTTTCGTTCATCGAGCTTTTTATTATTAGCAGTAACTCGTGCTTTTAACATCATTTCTTAAATAAATTATGCTTCAATGCAATAACTATGTGCACTAGGTACACACAGATTACTTTATTACGAAGCTTTCATGCTTACAATATTATTACAAGTGAGAAAGCTAGGTGTGTCAAATGGACAAACTCTATATAATGGAGATATTAGATTAATTGTTCGAATGACTTTGGTACGGTAATAGCAGGTGCACACGCCGGGGGGGGAAGGTTTAATGTTGATTGCTGCTGTTGTAAGATCGATCACCGGTGTGCTAATATGGCTATTAACACATTTATTTGCGCGTGTTCATAGATAGTTAAGAGCATGTGTTACTCATATGGATCATCTGTCATAGGGGATGAGGGGGCGTTACCTACTGGTTTGATCGTGGAGTGAGTGAGTGAGTGAGTGAGTGAGTGAGTGAGTGAGTGAGTGAGTGAACACGTAATCAGCTCAACATAATACCCGTTCCTGAATGGAACAGGGGAGCTCGGGTAGCCTAGTGGTTAAAGCGTTCACTCGTCACGCCTAAGACCCGGGTTCGATTCCCGACATTGGTACAATGTGTGAAGCCCATTTCTGGTGTCCCCCGCCGTGATATTGCTGGAATATTGCTAAAAGCGGAGAATAACCATACTCACTCACTCACCCACTGAATGGAATAGATTTAAGGAATGGAGAGGCCCAACAAAGACGAAATTTATTAAATACAAGTATAATCAATAAGTACTATTTAAATAAATTTCCATCACAGACATCGAAATCAAAGTCAGTGATACATTAATGCTTGACTATACGCGAATAACACAGCCACAAACGAATCAGAAATTATCAATCATTCCCAACAAGCCGCAAACCACCCACCTCATGACCAAATAACTGCCTTCACCAATAGTATAAATTTATCTTCATCCCATCTCAGTACATCACAATAGACCCTAATCCGATTAGTGTTCCTCTGTCTATACGTTACACATCGAGACGTGAGAACCGAGGTGGGGGGGATGGGGGGGATGGGGGGGGGGGGGGGGTCGAAACTGGGTAATCCATGTTTAAGGTTATCATGAACACAAGCAACATATAATCAAAGTTTCAAAAGAATGATCTCTAAATTATACCGTATATCGTCATCCCTAGAAACACCTTTTCAAATATGACAAATTTCCTATGAAACACTAACATCGCGTACTAACGGTATTAAAGGCCGTTGCGACCTACCCATACCAAAAGTAGGATGTATACTTCTTAATGATAGATTAGCCATCTAGAAAATAGAGAATGTCAGAGAATGAGACAAACTTAGGCACGCCAGGCCAGATGTCATAGTAGCGGTTGTTGTATGATGGCATTATTAAAGGATTATTGTCACTACTTTAGACGTCGACAGCAGTGTTCTCAGTATTTGAAACACAGCTGACATGATAAGCATATCACTGCTCCATCTGGTCAGGTTCAATCAATGAAGCCGTTATACTGCTGGAATACTGAGAAAAGGTTTTGCTGCAACTGCCTTTTCATTTCAAATTAAACATAAACGGTATAACATGTGGTCAATAAAAACCGACTTTTTCAAAAAGTACTTTAATTACGCGAATCGCCACCAATTTGAATGGTTACATCAAGCATGCGTCGTTACAACGTTAACCCTTAAGGTAAAAAAATATTTTTCACATTAAGGGTTAATCTTGAACATATCGCCCCAATATTATTAACGAACTCTATTTGGGCGTCTTTTTTGGTCTCGTTTAACATTTTTTGGGGGGGGGGCTTGGTTTCTTGCTCGGTTATTAATTGTTTTTTATTCTTCCTTCAACTTTGTGCGTTTTCCCAGTTACTACAAATAGAGTGAGTGAGTGAGTGAGTTGGGTTTAACGCCGCTTTTAACAGTATTCCAGTTATATCACGGCGTGTCAGCTTAATGTGGGAGGAAAGCCCCAAGTGATGCAGGCCTCTGACGTTTACCACTTCGGTGAAACCCACGATCACGGGTATGGTGCTGACAAACCTAGAAACATAATCGGGGCGAACCGGGATTCGAACCCACAATCATAGGTTTCTGGCATGTCCAAGGGACGCAACTCTGCACAGCGAAACTACAAATAGAAGATCCATGTAACTGGTGTATGTGTAGTGCACCTTTCATATTCCGAATACCTCTCAACAACAAGAACGTAGGTGTTATTTACAGGTTTTCTTTAAGTGGTCATCACTGACACGTGTATGTAATTGTTTTTTATCTTGGTAAACAGGTGTATTTGGGGACGGTACACAACAAGACCTTATTTACGTTACTACCTTGCTCAAATGGAAACGGAAAAGCTGCAGAGCTGATTGGTCGATATTTACGGATTTCTTTTAAATTTGGTATTGAGGTACTATTCATGTATTTCAGGGCTCAACCGAATAGCTTTTCTCACCATGTCAACAAAACCAAGGTATCTGACTGGTCGATATTTATATGTTATTTCGTTCAAAGATGTTTATACATATATTTGGATATAAAACACGTAAGCATTGGGGTTTTGTTACATCGCGGAATGGAAAAGCACTTTCCCCAAAAGCGAGATCGTTCATATGTTGTGTTGACCGCCTCCGTGGTCTAGTGGTAGAGCATCCGGCCGGAGAGCGGAAGGTCCGGGGTTCGATCCCCGACCGCGTCATACCAAAAGACGTTAAAAGATGGTGCTTGTTGTTACCCTGTCTGGCGCTCGGCATTCAGGGGCTAAAACAAGGACTGGTCGGCTCAGGGTATTCATGTTAAACTGCGGCATGGTATCTCAGTGGGCTAGCACTATAAATCGGCATCAGTCCGGACTAGTACTTGCAGCCACACAAACACACACACGTACATGCACGTCGCATAAGTGCAATAATCTTGGACGCGACGTTAAACCCCATTTCACCTCACCTCACCTCATATGTTGTGTGAGACGACTTGCGATCACCAGAGGAATCCCCTGATCTGATAGGTTTCCCCAACAGGTGCAAACTGAAAATATAGTTCAGAAATCAACATTAAAAATCAAATACATAAAACTACATTTCAGTTTAATATGCTCCCTAAAAAGCATTGTGATATTTAAAATCCTTGACAAAAGCAATACAGTTAATAAAAAGCAAACATTATTACCACCTGAATCACTAGTTCCGATTTTATGAGCTGAAAAGATTAAACTGAGATTGATGTTTGGAAAACATTCAGTCATGTGAAAAGTCATAAAATAGGAAACAGTGGGATGGTTTAACCTGACGAAACACCTGTGCATCCTGTGATGAGGGCTCTTCGCCACGAGCTACCCCAGAGCCGTATATCCTATCTTAACAACATCGTCTTCACGTGGGAGGACCACCCTCCATTGCACATAAAGTCAGATGATGTTTTTATTTCCTCGCTTGTTAAAGAATATATTCAGCGAATTTGAAATTATGAATGTATTTTGTTTTTATTGCCCATTATTTCAACATTGATTTTTGCAAAGGTAATAATAGAGCTTGGAGGGAGTTCATAATTTGTTATATTAAGTTATGTTTTTGATAACAGCAGTTGCTAAAACATCTTTAAATTAATTTATGTGTGTATAACTCCGACTCATGTCAACTACGACTTAAAAGAAATATATATGGGATCTCAACTCAGACCTCAACATTTTTGTTTTCCGATTTCTACTCTATCCAAACTACGATCTCAACGCCAATGTCAATACAGACCTCAACTACAATCACAACTCCGATTTCTACTCTAATCCAAACTACGATCTCAACGCCAATGTCAATACAGACCTCAACTCCAATCTCAACTCCGATTTCTACTCTAATCCAAACTACGATCTCAACGCCAATGTCAGTACAGACCTCAACTCCAATCTCAACTCCGATTTCTACTCTAATCCCATCTTCAATCTCAACTCCAATGTCAACACAGACCTCAACTACTATCTCAACTCCGATTTCTACTCTAATCCCAACTACAATCTCAACGCCAATGTCAACACAGATCTCAACTACAATTTGCAGCCTGCATCAATTTTGGCTGATCCAACATTTAGCTGACTGAGATCCTAGCGGTAGGGCTGGGACGAGTCCAAATTTACTACCCGGGTACCCACCCACCTATTACCCGACCCTACCCGGGTACCCGCTGTAGGTCTCAAGAGATAGGTACAAAATGTCCGATTGGGAATAGTTTGACTGTAGCCCGGAACAAAATGTATTCAGATACACGTTTGAACGAATTGTTCATGCATACACTGAAGTTGACTGAAGTTATATCTTTATTTAAACATATAACGTCTGGGTGTATTGTCAGAAAGAAATGCCAACATTAGTGACTTGTGGTGCAACGATATACAATGTAGTTCAAGATCATTAAACAATATATCACATGACCAACCACGGGTCCGGGTAGTTCTGTGGGTACCCAGGTCCTTCTCAGTACCCACACGACTTGAGTACCCGAGTTACCCGTCCCACCCCTACCCAGCGGTGTTACCGACAGTCATGATCACTGATTCACTCAATTATCTGCGATCTCAACTCAAAAGCACCTACCCAAATTTATTGACACTCAATTTATAAAGTTATCTCTTTTTATGAGCACCTAGTGCAATATTGGCAGACATTATGTCGTTTCCTCTTGGCAGAACTCTACAAGAGACACTATTAGTCAATCTCATAGCAATATCGGCGATAATCTACATCGTAAATTAAGTTAAATTTAATTTAAAAACTCTGTATTGTATGAAAGGTCACAGGCTCACACAACGAAGTTACAAAACACATTTTATGAACTACAAAGTCAAGGTAACAATTCATTTTGTAACACAAACCCATGGTATATATACAAAGCTAGTTGATGTGGTATAAGTAAAAGGATTTAAATTTAACCTATATGTATTAGACCACACAGATTCAGATCAAACATTTATATTATTAATACCACACTGATTCGCATTTCTTGCATCTCTGCACGAGGAAAGAAGTACAAACTAACAGCAGGTGTCAAATTGATGGCGACAAACGTTCGCTGAAATAAGAACTGTTTCTTTATTCATAACACCTACTTGCCAAAATGTTTTAACGCTTTGCTCTCCGATCATTGCCTAGATTGCGTCATACACCCAGTACATACCGAAACGTTGAGAAGATCATCTAAGTTCGTTTTTCTTCTGAAAAGGGTGGTTACAACAGATTGGTAACTACAAGTCGTTGTAGCCGATACTTCATCATATCCGACATTCTTATATCAGATACTTCGTTTTATCCAACTTTGTTATCGCTGATACTTCGTCATATCCGACATCCTTATATCTGATAATTCGTTTTATCCAACTTTGTTATAGCTGATACTGCGTCATATCCGACATCCTTATATCAGATACTTCGTCTTATCCAACAAAGTTTTAGCAGATACTTCGTCATATTCAATTCTGTATTAACAAATATATTAATATTTATCTGACTTCGTTAGAGCCGATACTTCGTTTTTGCAGACACTTCGTCGTATCCAACTTCGTTATAGCTGATACTTCGTCATATCCGATCCTTATATCAGATTTCTCGTCTTACACAACTCTCTTATTGCAGATACTTCGTCTTATCCACTCTGTTATAGCCGATTCTCCGTCTTATTTGACGTTGTTGTGTCCTGTAAACTGTGCAAATAGATTCAGAGTTTTCTTGATGCACTACGCACAGGCAGTAAATGCATAAACAAGTCTATAAACGGGAATAAACAAAGCAACAGCCAAACAACGGAACCCTTCTCAGCACATCATTTGGTCGACGATACCTGCGGTGAACATGCGATATCTCCATAGAGATAGTCCTTGATGGATGAGTCAGGGATTAGCCATAAGCCTCCGGTCTCAGCCAGGCAATACAACTCGGGTGTAACAATTGATACGTTTCAGCAACCTCCCAAATTACCAGATTAACGGATGCAACATGTGTCGTATTAACTACAAAGGAACATAGGATGCTATGGACCAGAAGCTGCAAAGTATGTGGTGACACGTCTTCATGTAGGTAACACTAACAAACAACCTTCTTAACATTTGTGTTAATATAACTGCTGGATGACTTGCTTCTATTAGGTAGAGGAGCAGTAATGTTATTTGAGTGTGAGGGTACTTGAATATGATATTGAAAGTTCAAGCCAAATGATAGATTGCAATAAAAGCAACCAAACTCATTCTGGACTCATAAGAAATCTCTGCTAACAGCAGAGTCGATTTACGATTCCAATTATATCATGATCATGTGTTCATGATTCCTATTCAAATAGTAATCTTATCGGGTGTTCGCGAAGAGGTGAGCGTCTCCTAATCCACTAGCCGCACTCGTCACAACTACAACACATATCTTGAATGTGTTATCATTTATAATACAAAACTTCCATTAAATACGAAAGGGACAATGGTAGCCTTGTCGTCTAAGGCAGTGCAATTCGCAGTGCAGAGTTGCGTTCCTTAAGTGTACCAGGATCCTGTGATCGTTGGTTAAGATTTTTTACTCACCAAGTGGTAAACGTCCCAGACCTGCATCACTTCGTGGTTTCTACATGGTGCTGAGACGTCTTGTGAGAAAGCTGAAACTCGGGGTTAAACCCAAAGACTTTACTCACTCAACGCCCATAATACTGAATCAACGTGAACAGAATTCATTTTCAAAAAACTGTTTCCTACAATGGGGATATAAGCCTAGCCCGGTCTTCGCTAATAAAGCCACTTTATCAAGACAATCAGTGTTCTCATACAGATTTAAGCAGATATTAGTTGCAGCAATTATCCGAACCAGATTCCCATTAATCATAAGCACGACATGCCATTAAACTACACTAAACGTTAAAAAAACCACTGATGAATTGATTAAGAAGTTCAAGCGAATGTCACGCGTGGGAAAGACAACAAAGACAAATACACCTGATACCTAATTAAGGTACGCAAGAGTGCTATACATTAACACAACCTTGGTCTTGTTCATACCGATGTAATACAGGTGTGTGTCGGACTTGGAAACGTTAGACGTGACTGGGTTTCCTAATGACGGTGACAATGACGAGACACTTTAAAAACGTGTTCTAGGAAGGGATCGTTATTGAAAACGGCTCTAGGTTAAGTCACATCACCTTGTTACACTACATATAAAAGCGCATGATAAGAGAGCTTTGGGATGGCATCGGTGTTTTGTGCGTCTAGGGTGCATGGGGATACGATGACGTTCGTTAGAGTTTCATGGTCAACACACTCGTAAAACTCGCGTGTATTAAGAAGCACATGCCTGTACCTGTCGGTTCGTTAATGAGAATCGTCGAGCCGACAGGTACTTAAAACACATCCCTGCTTCTTTAATTCTAGTTTTCCTTTCTTTCTTTCTTTCTTAACGCCGCAGTCAGCAATATTCCGGTTATGTGACCAGAGTCTGGACCAGACAATCTAATGATTGACATGATGAGCATTGATCTACTCAATTGAGATACGATGACAAGCATCAATCAAGTCAGCTGGCTTGACCACCCGATCCCATTGGTCACCTCTTACGACAAGCATGGCCAATTCTAACCCGGATATTCACGGGTAGTACTACTTAATTATAAAATTATATTCCTTTGTGGACAATATTTTAAACATAAACCAGAACTCTTTGCAGTCTTGAGCTATTCGTGTGAGTGGCCTATGCGACAGGCACTTTGACTGTTTTCTCTGCTGCTTGTTCCCGTGCGACAGAGCTTGGTTTAAGGTTGACGTTTACAGCGCCTGGTACAAGGCTCTATACAATTTCATAGGGCCCTGAACGAGTATTTTATCAACCGGTTGCACATTTTGAGAACACGCTGACATGGGATAATATTACTTGACTATATTATCCCGGACAAGGAAATAGTTTCTCCTCTCGTTAAAGTTTTCTTTTTCATCAAAGGGTCTATTAATATCCACCTAAACTAGACATAATAGAGACCAGTGAGCCCGCCTCCCCTGTTTCTTATTCAGATTCAGAGTGGCGTAGAACTCTCCACAAGACTGTATGACAAGAGGGATGACTTCAACGTTCCAATAGTCAACTTTCCCTTCATGTCGAGCAATATTCCAGCAGCTTCATCCCTTCTCAAGACCCGTGAAGATCCGGGGTAGAATACGTCTTCAACAACCCATGCTTGCCGTAAAAGGTGACTATGGTTGTCGTAAGAGACGACTAACGGGATCGGATGGTCGGGGTTGCTGACTTGGTTGAGTAATAAATCACAAGTATGCAAATGCGTCCACATAAATAAGGCTTCACGTGTAACCCGGTTTGTCATTGTTGTCACAAGCTTTAATTTCGAGTAACGTGCTACCATATTGAGTATCAAGCTTGTACCATGATTGTATCAAAGTACCATTTACAGTTGTGCAAAGTAGATTGCCGTCCGACATGCTATTATTAAGCAAAGATGATGTTTTTTACGATGGATTACTGATGAGTCAGCAGATAATAGTCGGTTGAGAGAGAGGGTGGGGAGAGAGAGAGGAAGAGAGAGGGAGAGAGAGGAGAGAGATGGGGAGAGAGGGGAGAGAGAGGGGGAGAGGGAGGGAGAGGGGAGAGGGAGAGGGGGGAGAGAGATGGAGAGTGAGGGAGAGAGAGGTGGGGAGAGAGGAGAGAGAGGGAGAGAGAGGGGAGAGAGAGAAAGAGAGAGGGAGAGAGAGGAAGTGAGAGGGAGAGAGAGAGGGGGAGAGAGGAGAGAGAGAAGAGAGAGGGGAGATAGAGGGGAGAGATGGAGAGAGAGAGAGACGCCTCGACTCCAGTATTTTAATTTGTATCTGAGAGAGGTTTATTTCAGTGTCACACTCCAATACAAATCACATGGCAATCACAATAAAATAGCAGATGCAAATGAAACAAATACTGGGGTCGAGACGCTTATGAGACACTATACATTATGCACGTGCAAATGCATAGACGTGCGTGTTAATAAATTCCACCATACACGGGGTAAAGATCGGTACTGTTGTTTCATATTTCTAACTTCTAATTTGGCTGTCTCACTCACTCCCTCTCTCCCTCTCCCTCTCTCTCTCTCTGTGACTCTCTCTCTCCGTCTCTCTCTCATTCGTCGCCATCCTCTACGTAGCTCTCTCTTTCTGTCTCCCACCCTTCACCATTTTTCTCACCAAAGTCTTCGTATTAATCAATTTCACACGAGATTAAAAATCTAAAAAACATTCTTTTCCCAACGTACCTATTGAGAATATAACCGGCATAAATAACGTTTTTCCTTCTAGCTGTTGTTACAGTTATGATATCAAGTTTCATCAGCTTACATCCGAAAAGTGGCAACAAAGCTCCTCTCCGCACCGTGTCAAACCAGAGCTTCTTACCCCGCCCTGTGTCGCCGCTCTCTCACAAGAAAAAAAACAACCCTACCGCAGAACAAAACACAAGAATGACACTTTGAACATAGGTATTGGAGGAGTGGTGAACCCCTCACATAATTATATACCACCTTTATACGCGTCACTGGGGCCGAACCTGCCAGACATCTGCAGTAACTGACTGGAATGTGTAACGTCTCCGTGCTCGCTCTTCTCGCCTTGTATTATCACACCTTAGGGATCGGCCATTTAATATTCTGGGGCTGGGAGCTTTGTTTGAGACAGGATATTCTTCCAGTCACCGCTTCAAAACATACGCTATATTTATCTGAACAGTTGAGGATCTATAAAACATTACCTTTCAGAACCTCATGTCCAGCGAACGAGTAATACATTGGTTTTGTTTCCCAGCATTTTCAGGAACATATTTTGTTGTTGAAGTCGATACGCCCATGTGATTTGTGCTATATGCCTGAATCATTAAGATGCGGTTTTTTTACTCGCTCACCAAACATCTCACTTACATAAGGCAAACAAAATATATTTTATTAACTTGTTGTCTCATATTTCATGTTAGTTTTTATCAACCTTTATCCTTCCTGTCTACGATTCTATAGAATAATACTGTTCCACTTCAGAAGATAACAATACTCTATATTCTGATATGGTTATTGTATTCATTAAGCACATAAATACGGACCTTACGTCTAGCATAGTAACCGTTACATCTGTTCTGAGAGCGGAATGTCGATGGTTCGATCCCCTGACTCGTCTACCGAAAGATGTTAAAAATGGTACTTTTTGTTACCCTGCCTGGCGCTCGACATTAAGGGATTAAACCAAAGACTGGTGAACTCGGGGTCCGAATAATGAGTGGGGGCTATCACTATAAAACCGGCATTAGTCCGGACTAGTACGAGCAGTCACATATACCTGCATGCATTTCGTTAAATCAGTACAAGAATATTGAACGCAACCTTAAACCCGCTTTCACCTCATCTCAACTTTCTGAAACCCCTGTGTTAACTTGAAAGGAAACTTTTGTCCTCGTTACAACAAGAAAGAATTATGTATCACCTTGCTGTTGACATCCTATCTCATGTAAGTTCCAACATTTACCATATATCAAACCAACTTAGATGTAACAAGATTCCTAATAATGGCGTGTCCAGCCTTCAGTCATCCCTGTCAAGCCAGGGCACTAGTGTAGAAACAGCCATTGTGAACACGTCTCTCTGAGTGCACTGTGAGGAGATTGATTGGCGATAAAGACGTGGGTCATAGATCCCGACCCTGTACCCGAGTTTTGACGCTATCTCACACCTCTGAAGAGGTTTGTATCGGAAGTGATCAGTTCCCCTTTGTGCAGGCTATTGAAGACAAACCTTTAAATCTTGTCCGGAGACGTGTTAGCAGTGTCGGGTTTAACGTTTGTCAGGATGGGGAGGGACTGTGTTCCAGTTCGGCGTTCCCCGTAAGGGGGTGGACTTTGGAAAAGTCAGAGGTGATTTAAAGAACTACTCGGACTTAACCCTCCAGATTAACATCAAACAGTTGGTGTTGACCCGCTAATCTTTCTAAGCCAAATTCTGATATCACTTGTTATTGATGTCCATAATGCACGTGTTGCTGAGTTGTTGATAAAAAATAGAGAAATGTTTTGGTGTCTTCAGAATACTTTGTTGATTATTTTTCGTTTTTCATACTGGATTGGTTGTTTCATGAAAAAAATATTCTAAAACACCAGCTTGTAATTTCGTTAGGGCTATGAATGAGAAAGTATTGTTTATTTCATCATTTGGAAACAGTAGTACTTATGATGATCGAATGAAAGATTTTGTTAAATGATAAGTACAACCCATTTCAATGCATTTCTCAAACTTGGCAAGCGTTATAGAAATGATGCTGACGTCATGTGTGGTGTGGAGAACGTTTTAATCTACCAGAAGGAAGCCTCCTCTACCAGTGGGATGATCCAAGCACTCCAGCATCGTTGGTAGAAGTGTGTGGACGGAGGGGATTAGCTGAAAACTATTTATCAATAAACAAAAGCGACAAAACCCTTTCCATATTCATAAGAAATCCAACTTCATCAACGCGGTCCTTCTTAGTTAGGCTCAGAATGTTTCAGTCACCCCTCGTAGCCGATGTGTTAACGTACTGTAGGTAATTTCAATTGCCAATACGATGTTTATCTTGATAATGAAAACAACGTTCAAAGAGAGGTAGGCGCAAGGCATGGTACTCCACATTATGTCAAAAGGACATAGATCATACACGTTATGGTTTGTTGGAACACACGTTTGTTATTTACACCTGAAAAATAATTAAGTATTGATGTTTTCAGATAACATAACAATTATGTATTTTCGCATCCTGTATATTTTCTGATGAAACACATTTGGATTTTTTGGACAAATTGACACACACATATTGAAATGTAAACAGGAATTATGCAATCCCATATAAACTCTGATTATATTTCTTGGTTTCTTTGTATCATTTCATGGTCGTGGGTTTTACCAAAAGCATTCAATTCTAAGGCCTGTGTCCCTTGGGACTTTATCACTCACTCACTCACTCACTCACTCACTCGCTCACTCACTCACTCCCTAGAAATAAAAATCGGTTATAAATCTGTATATATTTGTATAATACTCTTTGTATCGTCATACAAGAAGCGTTTGTATCACGAAGCTTACAATATCAATATTTGAATATATATTTAAAACGAAACCTCGTTCACCCGAACACCGTCTACTTGTGGGAACGTCCATATAATGTAAAAGGAAGATTAGCCCTCGTTAAGCCGGACGATTTCGCAGGCAAGATAACGAGGATTCGGTTTTTTTAAATAATGAAAGATAAATGTGAGTTCAACCGAAAACTAATGACCTGTCTTTCAGATATGTTATTCATAGAGCTTGTTTAAATAAGTTAAAAAATTCGGCCGAAATTATCTTCAAAGAGAAGCGAATTGGAAGAAGCTCTCTAACAGCTGATGTTATCTCGTTCCCGTGAATCCGCTCACAAGGGAGCCTGATAGCATCGCCTATATAACAAACACAGTGTTTTGCCGCAGATGCATAGCGGTAGATGAAGATATGGGACACCATAAAAAAGTTTCAGGAATGTGAAGCAACAAAACCATCAATGTACCAGAGAATGATACCGAAAAGATCATATCATATTTGCCGCCACTGAGAACATATATAATAGACAGTCATGTTAGTTTTATAGCTGTGCCTAACGCTGTAGTGTTAGAGGTGACGATTAATTGTACATGGAGGCTTCCCAACGAATTAAATGACACCCAGCAGCTATTGGTCTCAAAGCGTTGGGTTTAACGACAGGAAGCAAACGTGGGTGTCATATTGCGGTTCTGGCATTTAAAGTTAAATTGATTGATGTAATTAATTCCGCGTGTGGCATTAATATATATTTCTGTTTAATTCGAGTATCATTTTATTGAGATTCCTAAACTAATGTTCTCTTGTTTTGGGTGTTGGGTATATAATCAGGTCATTGGGGGTGGGGGGGACTGATACGACTCTTGCTCAGAAGTTGTTTGATCAAGGTTACAACATTCAAGGCCTCAGTAAAGCTTTCAGAAAGTTTTATGGTAGACATGTTGAGGACATTTCCAAATTTGACGCATCAGTGACAAAAATGTCCGATGCAATTCCTTATTTTTATATGTACCATATGCTCCAGTATTTGTTCGGGTGAACAATTAACTTGCCTTTGGATGTGTTTGTGACGGTACCACTGGTGGGGCAGGATACGCTCACCTTTTCACCTGGTATCATTACCATCTGATAATGATTCATAAACACAGGCTCATGATAAAATCGGAATTGTACAATCGACTCTGCTCTATGCAGAGATTTCTATTGGATATGGAATTGTCGCTTTGTTTGTTTTTATATATATATTTTTTTAATTATTATTATTATTATTATTATTATTATTATTATTATTATTATTATCAATAATATCATCATCATCATTTATTTATTTATTTATTTATTTATTTATTTATTTATTTATATATTTATTTATTTATTTATTTATTTATTTATTTATTATTCACAGATTAAAATAATAAATGCAGCAAATAGGGTTTGGGTGATCCTGGCACAGTCAGGCTGGTTTGGCTCATCATCAGCTCAAGGCCCTTGCCCCTTCTACAACGCAGCCCAGACAGCGACTGCCAAGTCAAACCCACCCAGGGTGAGGGTGAAGACTCCTCAACACTGCAGCCTTCTGTACTACCCAGATTGTCAGAAGGGATGTATTCCTGGTAGCAAACCCGGGTACTCTCCCAATGTCAGTCAACAGATTGGGAGGTACCAAACCTAAGGCACCAAGAACAATGGGGAGTCGGACAACTTGGTACTTGGGATGTAAGCGAGACATTTCTTAAGGGAGGTCCGCATATTTGCCATGTTTTTCCTTAATCCTGTCGATCACATTAGTGTCAAAAGGGACAGAAAATTCAATAATATAAATGATTTCATTGGATTAATGAAAAAAGACAAGATGAGGTGTGTTGGCCTGGATACGTCTGAGGCTGTAAACGGGACTATTACGAAGAATTTTGTATTTATTATTTTCCATGACGCTCGCTACATATTCGTATCATGGATGGACCTCTGTGTCAAAACCACAAGCATGGCATTATTATTATTTGTTAGTTCATCAAGCCAATGACCGGGGTTCGATTCCCAACTTTTACAGGATCGTAAATCAGTGAAACAAGATTCACGAAAATGTGTATATTAAAGTCCGTTTAAGAGGAGTATTAAACGTATTTCGTTGTCTTCAAGATGTTAGATGTTCTGTCAACCGTAGACGGGATGAAAGGCCTTTCTTCTTAGATATCTGATGCATACAGTGCAATGTTCCATTGCGTAGTAGGGGATTGTTAATATATATGAAATAACTGTAAATATACAGCTCAAAGGACAGTCTCTTCTTGCACCCCGATGTTTTTATTTCATAGTATACCACAGGTGTATGTGATTAAGTCAGCCGAGTGTTGAAATAAAACTTGAAGCAAATTTCTGGCATACGCGGCAATTATGAGTAAGATTTATGTCCACCTGGGCTACTTAAACGCCGGGACAGCGTGTAGGGAGAGGCATCATTTCGTGATATCCAAGTTAAAGAGGTAATGGCAAACCGACTTACACGTATCAAGTAGGGTATAATTACTGTGTGTAAGAACATGACTCATAATCGGAATTGATACACAGCAAACGGGGTCATGATCTCCATGAAGTTGGTTCTGTTATTAAAGACCCTTACCCCCGTCTCCGTCACAGTCACCGTCCCCATCTCGGTCACAGTCACCGTCCCCATCCCCATCCCCGTCCCCGTCCCCACCCCCATATCCGTCACAGTCACGTCCCCATCCCCGTCACAGTCACGTCCCCATCCCTGTCACAGTCACCGTCCCCACCCCCGTCACAGTCACCATCCCCACCACTATCCCCGTCACAGTCACCGTCCCTATCTCCGTCACAGTCACAGTCACGTCCCCATCCCCGTCCCCGTCCCCGTCCCCGTCCCCGTCACAGTCACCGTCACAGTCACCGTCCCCATCCCCGTCACAGTCACCGTCCCCATCTCCGTCGCAGTCACCGTCCCTATCTCCGTCACAGTCACCGTCCCCATCCCCATCCCCATCCCCATCCCCATCCCCGTCCCAGTCACCGTCCCCGTCCCCATCTCCGTCCCCGTCCCCACCCCCATCTCCGTCACACTCACGTCCCCATCCCCGTCACAGCCACCGTCCATATCCCCATCCTCGTGCCTATACCCGTCCTCGTCCTCGTCCTCGTCCTCGTCCTCGTCCTCGTCACCGTTACCGTTACCATGCCACCACGATCCACATCCCCCATTCCCGTCGCCATTCTATCCCGATCCACATCTCCGTCTCTAAAATAGCAGGCATACCTAGGGTTTTTGTTTATATTCTACTTCTGAACTTTTAAGTTTCATGTTTACATTAACGACCCCTTCAGTATAT
Organism: Haliotis cracherodii; assembly: GCF_022045235.1. Classification (NCBI taxonomy): domain Eukaryota; kingdom Metazoa; phylum Mollusca; class Gastropoda; order Lepetellida; family Haliotidae; genus Haliotis; species Haliotis cracherodii. The sequence continues at coordinate 56,482,670 of NW_027266341.1, forward strand.
TGTTTATACTTTCACACCATACTTAAATGGGTATGGATTGTATTCACGCCTGATTTAGCAGTATTCCAGTGATATCACGGCAGAGAACGTAGAGAACGAGCGCCAAAATTGTACTACAGTAAACTACGGTTATAACGAACACGTTTATAACGAACTGACGATATAACGAACTTACTTTTTTGTCCCGACTATTTGCTGTAGGTGTGCTGTATGCATATAACGAACCACGGCTACAACGAACTAAAATTAGTGGTCCCTTTGAGTTCGTTATAACCGTAGTTTACTGTACAGTGTATTGTGTGGACTTGAACCTGTTGTTATAAAGAGTATTCACTTTAACCACAGTAACCCACTAACCCTTCCACTCATCCACACATTAATGTCAGCTTGCAAAACAAGTAAAAAATCAAATTGCAAATATCAAAGGTACACGAATTTATGCATTCTTTTATGACGTATTTTAAACGTGTGATGAATTCATGCTGGTGTACTTTTTCTTGTCTCATGATGCGGTTCCTGTCGCGCAATACATTCACGTTGATAATAAACTTATGATTTTTCAGATTTTAAAAAGACCCCAACAGGGACCCTATCATGTTGTTTTATTACCAAGCAATAAATATTAGAGGACTTTTTTAGTTACAACCACATCAATGACTCTCTATGGACGTGGTGACATCCTTTCTAGACAACAAAGAGGACGTGCAGTTTAGTGCCAATGTGTTACATACGGTCTGTCAGTTGTACTAAAACCTGCACATGCTTTATACATTAAGGTAAAGATAGTTTAGGGGTAGATGTTAAAGAATATTTTTCATGATGTGTCTGATTTCGCTCAGCAAGTCAGTCTTGCAAGCGACACACACATGATGCATGGTACAGTTACAGTAAAATACGGTTATAACGAACTCAAAAGGGGCCACTTCTTTTAGTTCGTTATAACCGTAGTTTGTTGTAAGCATATATGCAGCGTATATACTACAAATGGACGGGACCAAAAATATACAGTTCGTTATATCCGTCAGTTTGTTATAAGCGTGTTCGTTATAAACGTAGCTTACTGTAGATAGAAGCGACAAAACCGTTTTCATAACCATACAAAATCTCTGCTTAAAGCAGTAGTATTATCCGACTGCGTCATACGCATTTCTTTATGAATCACTATCAATGAATGAGTATGGTTTTACGCCGCGTTAAGCAATATTCCAGCAATATCATGGCGGGGGACACCAGAAATGGGCTTCACAAATTGTACCCATGTCGGGAATCGAACCCGGGTCTTCGGCGTGACGAGCGAACGCTTTAACCACTAGGTACCGACCGCCCAATCAAGTTGTGACAATAGCAGGTGTAGAATGCAGCTTAAGTATAAGTAGCATGGTTATGTTTGATGGGCAAAGGACTGAGCAAATTGCACTTTAATATTTAACATATCTTAGCTTAGTATTGCTGTGCAGCGGAAGGCAACAAACACCTACTTACTTCTTTAACACATTGTGTGAGTGGCGGGTGCTACCGGTAGAACAGGACATGCTTACCCTTTTCGCGAACACCTGGCGTAATCACTGAATTCAATGATCCATTTATAGTGTGTTCTCTGTGTTTTTTACTCTCAATGGTTAATCGAGATTGGTTGTTCTCTAGCGTTGACGTCATATATGAACGTTATTGTGCCATGGAAAAGTATGATATCCTGTAATTGTAGCCCTCAATGCTGAATTACTCTCTTTTAAGGGGGCTGGTGATCTAGTGGTTTAAGGTGCCTAACCCTGAAGGGAGTTGTGTCCCTTAGCCGTGCAGCATCCTTAGTCACGCGTTCGAATCTAATTCGTGTTGATTGTTTATCTTGGTCAACACCATATCAGCTTCAAGCTGTCTACGACATGCGTGATTTGAGTTTCCCCTGATCAAATATAGTTCATATTTGTGGTGACTCACTCACTCACTCACATCATATTAAAGTTATGAGGATAATTCTAATGCTAAAGTCGTTCTCTACGTTAAAGTTTAGTATGGTGTAAGGTACTATTAGTATGAGATAGAGCTAGTATCTTTGCCTTTCTCACAGGCCCTTGTGTCGTTGCTTAAATATTTCCAGGGCAACTTGAACAAAGCGATATTAGCGCTAAGACTATCGTAAGCCTATGTTAAAGTATGGGTGTTACGATCATATTAGCGCTAAGATCGCTTTGTGCAAGTGGGCCCAGATCAATTAATACCACGAGTGTCAGAAATACACTATACTATTATATCTGTTAAAGCAACGACACAAGGGCCTGTGTATTTTTCTCCCACATTGACTCCATTTAAAACCTACAAGGTGTCGATCACAATATGTCCCGAAACAATATTCCCGTGCTCTGACATTAAGTCGATCTTCCCTTTAAACTACATTCAACCAGACCCCGCGTTCACAAAGCGAGCTCAGCGCTACGACTAATGCAAGTCTTTGAGTTACCATCGTCGTTGCGTTAAGGTCGCTTTGGCAAATGGACCAAGACGTCGCATACCCATCCTACATCATTTTTTATTCTCATTTATTTATTGCTCAAGCTGGGATATCAAACAACCATTATGTACAATGTCGCATTGTGTGTCTGCATGGATATGTGCATATTCGCAACTGTAGAAAAGATGAGGCGTACAAAAGATCAGAACAGGTCACACAAAGTTAATATCTATCGAAAAAAGCCAACATCAACTAATATATTCCTATAGACGATGTGAAGGTAAGTGTGAATTATGTATAAAGCATGTCCCGTTATCACTGTGCTACCGTAGCCAGATAATGTTGATGTATTGCTCCCTTTGCGCTGTCGTAAGTTGCCAGATAACAATACGTCGCTACGATTCCCACGCACACTCCTTGACAGCACAATAGTCTGTTTTTATGACATGCGGAATATTGTAATCCAAGTCATACCGATAATGTTTTCTCTTTCAGGCCGTGAGAAACAACATATCTTTGTGCAGAGCATAAACAGAGGTTCGCAAGGGAACGGCAACGTCACGCATCGTGACGTTACGTTTTGGCGTTATTGCCGAAAATACAGTTATTGAAAATAATTCTTAAATCACGGTCAATTATCTTCAACTGACATTTACGCTTGACTAGGTACAAATGGCCATACGTTTCACGTATCCCGTTAGAATCTAGATGGTTATTATCCTGCTAAGGTAATCAAGCGCGTTGTCACGGTTACTTGACTATGTATTAAACGCAGTAACAGTAAGGTCTTCAAAATGTTCTGCCGGCTGAATGGACACACTGTTATGAAAGAGAAGCCTATAATTCATTGGTGGGAGTTATACCGCGGGGTTATATATCTCGGGTAATTATAACCATCGGATGTTATTATTATCAGAAAATTACCAAAACGTTCCTTAATCATGTGACTTCTCACTACCCTACAAAATGGCGTGGTTGCGTTTCTTTCAAAATCTCAAAAAAAGTGGATGAAGGTTTCAAAGTAACTCGACACGAACAGCGCCAAACAGGGAAGAATTTTAACGAAGATTGATGACGATGCACAACGTCGGTGAAATTCGACCTTCTCACGATCATGCTTGAAATGAGACACAATATCCATTACGCAAACCAACACAAAGTCAAAATCATTGGAAATATGAACCTGTTGTTAATTTCCAGTTGGATGTGTCCTGTTCTTTTAAAACAAGTTTGATAGTTATACGTGAAAATGTTTCACACGATTTGTCGATAGGTTTCAGTGTCGCAATGTTAAATTTTGTAATTAGTTTTTGAAACGTCAACGCCATTGACGGACATTTTTTTATCGTTAATGAAAGCTTGTCATCTTTAGAATGAAGTGTCTATTAAAAGTACGTTCGAGGAAAATTCGTTGTCATGACTGTCATTTCCGTGATTAAGGTTAAATGATATTTCGGCTTTGCTACCTCAATCTGTATAGGGCGTGCTTTTGCGATGACGTCTTAACTAATCACAGAGACGATTACTCAACGACAGGTTGAGCTTGTTAGAGTTTCTTGTAGGATCTCTTAACCTTCAAAATCAAATTTCAAAATATTAGAAACGTTCATTGCTTATGTTACATATGTTGTTTCATCTTTCTTCTCCTTTCAATTGTGTGTGTGTGTGTGTGTGTGTGTGGGGGGGGGGGGGGGGGGGGGGTGTCGGGGAGCCTAGAGGTTAAAGCGTTCGCTCGTCATGCCGAAAACCCGGGTTCGATTCCCAACATGGGTACAATGTGTGTAGCCCATTTCTCGTGTCCCCCGCAGTGATATTGCTGGAAAAAAGCGGCGTAAAATCAAACTTACTCACTCACTCATTCAATTGCTTATTAAGAAATATTAATGACACAAATAATTCTAAATGAGTAAGTTTTGAAAAAAAACGAATGTTCATTGCAGTCATCACTCTTGACTTATGCTACATGAACCAATGCTACAATTTGACCAAATAAGAGTCAGTTGATAATTCATATCTTACTAAATTGAGGATCGCATGGTCACAAGGGCGACAAAGGCGGTGGAGTAGTCTAGCGGTTAAAGCGATCGCTCATCACGCCATAGGCCAAGGTTCAATTCCACATGTGGGTAATATATGTGAAGCCCATTTCTGATGTGCCCTGTGATGTTGCTGAAATAGTGCTAAATGCGGCGTAAAACTATACTCACTTGTCACAACCAAACGATCAGATGTGATGGCTTGTTGGTAGACATCGTACACCGAGTATAAATTGTTGTTCATACTAACAACCCTGTGTTTGCGTGTGCCTGAGCAGATAATACTTTGAAGACCGCCATGGCATAGTGCATCTTCCCGAGGCAAGGGAGTTAACTGACTATAAAAGTCCAGTTTCCACCCTTGCCGAACGAGGCTGGTATTATGGAGTTATAATTGGGCTTGACTAACGAAACTAGGCACAGTCCAATCAAAATCGCGTTACGAAATCGACATTCGGTTCTAAACCTGCCGTACAGATTTCATTCGATTCCAAGATTTGCAAAGCATGTGTACCGCCAACTTAGCATCAACAGATTTTTCCAAATCGCGTCATGTTTGTAATCAAGGCGGGTTTTATTACAATATAGATCTTGATTATCGATCAGATCGTCTTTCACTGGGCGACGCCATTTTATTTGAATCAAATGCAAATGATATGAGAGGTGGAATCTGATTGGTCAATAGGAGGGTCATAGAAGGGACATAACTCGCAAAAGCCACTGGTGGCTTTACGATCGAGCCTAGAAATTTCAGCCAAGTTCGGCACGGGTGGAAACTGGACTTTTATAGTCAGTTAACTCCCTTGCCTCGGGAAGATGGGCATAGTTTAGTTTCGGTCAAGATGGAATAATACCCAATTGACTCACTTTGCCCACTGGTATGTGTAGGGACTATTCACCACATGCAACTGTTAAGAGGTCTTCTGTGTCACCGGTGGGGTAGGGGTGGGGGACGCGGATGGTCCTGTGGTTTATGGCACCGCAATTCCCTATAAAGAGTTGCGTCCCTTGGGAACGCCAGAAACCTATAATCGTGGGTTCGAATCCCGGTTCGCCCCTACAATTATGTTTCTAGGTTTGTCAGCACCATACCCGTATTCGTGGATTTCACCGAAGTGGTAAACGTCTGAGACCAGCATCACTTCGGGCTTTCCTCCCACATTAAGCTGAAACACCGTTCATAACTGGAATACTGTTAAAAGCGGCGTTAAACCCAACTCACTCACTCACTCACTCACTCACTCAGTAATGGTAGATAGAAATATATTTATAATGATCTAACCTTGCTCTAGATATACAGTAAACTACGGTTATAACGAACTGAAAGGGACCACAAATTTTAGTTCGTTATAACCGTAGTTCGTTATAAGCATATATACAGCCAATGTACGGGACCATAAAAACAGTTCGTTACATCCGACGGTTCGTTATAAGCGTGTTCGTTATAAATGTAGTTTACTGTATTAGTAAATGAAGTGACAAGCTCAAAATGCCATGTCGAATAATTTACTTGTTGATCAGCGACATAAGTATAATACATATCTGTTTATTTGGTTAACAAAATGTAAATGCAACATATATCAACAAAAGTGTAAAGTAAGAATGTATGTGCAGTTAGGCAGGGTACAAGTGCCATTAAGTTATCTTCATTGAAAATTACAAAAATCTAAATTATACTACGAAGGTAAACGAATCATTTGTGTCACTGAAATCAGAATGTAGCAAAGCAAATTCAAACCCATGGGCAATTCAAAGAAATCCAACATCCTGTAACAGGCAAATATCATCATCATCTTTATCATCAGGTGTTAATGTCGTTGTAAAGTGAAAACGCGTTGCCTTGACCACCTGAAGAAGGCTTTTTTACAAAGCAATCACAAAACATGTATTTCTGACCAATGTATATTGCAAGGCTGTAAACAAGTGAGTTTAGTAAACAACGAATGATATTGAAAATATACTCTGTCACAGATACGAGTTCTCTCACAGGTACGTGACTTACTCTCTCACTGTGACAAATACCTGACTTTTTCTCTCTATGTCAACAGGTACGTGACTGTACCCTCTCACTGTCACAGGTACGTGAATGTACTCTCTCTGTGTCAACAGGTACGTGACTGTACTCTCTCACTATCACAAGTAAGTATACTCTCTCACTGTCACAGGTACGTGACTACTCTCTCACTGTCACAAGTAAGTATACTCACTCACTGTCGCAGGTACGTGACTGTACACACTCACTGTCATAGGTATGTGACTGTACTCTTTCACTGTCACAGGTACGTGACTGTACTCTCTCACTGTCACGGGAACGTGAATGTACTCTCTCTCTCTCTCTCTCTCTCTGTCACAGGTACGTGACTGTACAATCCCACTGTCACAGGTACGTGAATGTCTCTCTCTCTCTCTCTCTCTCTCTCTCTCTCTCTCTCTCCCTCTCTCTCCCCCCACTTTCTCTCTCTCTCTGTCACAGGTACGTGACTGTACTCTCTCATTGTCACAGATGCGTGTACTGTGATAGATAAATATAGCAAAGGGCGGCTTGATGCACACGCCATTGATTATCAAATTTATACAGAGAGTTAATTTCTGCCAACAAAACTCACCTTTGATATGTGATGCTTTCATGATAGTAATACTGATTTCAATGTCCCATTCACGAGAGCATACATGGGTAAGTCACACTTTATATCGTCTGTCTAGCGACTGTATTAATAAACACCTGCTCCCGTTCAACAAAACAACCTTAGCATTAAGACTTATGAAGCGCGACCGTTGTAATGCTGACATTACCAGGACCCAGGGCCCCGTTTCACTAAGCGACATCAGCGCTACAACTGGCGTAAGATCGTTTTGTGAAGCTGGGTCCTGGATTAATACGTTTTTTGTTTATTCGCTGAGCGTAGGGCATATTTTCTTGCAGCATGTCAGTTAATATGGACTTTGTTTAAAAAAATGATATTGTCTGTCGTGTCTCCCATTTTCTAACTTACAGCAGTCAAGGCTGCTTCATACAACTGTGCCTTTTGTTAACCCTTTAAGTGTCATTTGTAATTAGCGGAAGGTTACTGCTCTTGTAAAATAAAATCAGTTAATAGAGTTTTTTCACATAAATCAATAATATCATTGTGGACTCTCATTATCTCAAACCTTGGATATCTTCAATAGTGCTTATCTCTTCATTTTACATTTTTAATCTCTCTCTATCTCGATCCTCGGGACCTTCTTGCACATTTTTTACAGCATATCCTATTTCGAATCCATTTGGTTACGATTGTCTGAGTAAGATCGCTTCGTGCATGTGGACCCCAGTATCTCAAAACCATCCAATGTACTTCACCAAAGACAGATTCGCTGTATACGAAGTCAACAAGTAGCTTGACAAACCACACCAAAGCACACACAACACTGTCCAGGAAGTCATCAGCTCCGCGTTTCCAGATCTGGACTGGTGGTGATGAGGGACTGTCCTGGTCTGTCCGACGCCATAGACGGGTACATCATCTTGGAGAGACTGGTGTCGGAGAACTTAAACTGTCTTTTGTCATAGAACTTGAGCAGGACTTGGCTGTTTGGGTGGAGGTTCTTGAGGTGGAGGTAGTGCTGAGCGGGATCCTCTGTGGTGTGTCCACAGTCCTCGCACACGTATACTTTGTTCCGTCTCTCCTTGTAAGCATAGGACTGATCCGTGCCATGAACCTTCTTGCAGTGGGACTCAAGGGAGCAACGCTGGGTAAATGCCTTGCCACACACTAAGCATTTGTAGGGACGAACACCTGAAATGGTAGTTTGAAAGATGATAGATTACAAGATTGGTGCCCATGTGTTGTTTAACGCTGCACTCAGCAATATTCCAGCTATGGAGGCAGTCTAGAAATAAGAGTCTGGACCAGTAAGCTAACCATCCATCGAGGCGCCACTCACGACAAGCTTAGGTTTCTTAGGGTCTCTTATAACCCGGATTCCTAACGGAGAACAAATGGTGACAGGGAGAGAGAGAGAGAGAGAGAGAGAGAGAGAGAGAGAGAAGCACAGAGAGGGGGGGAGAGATGAGAAGAGGGGAGGGGGAGACGGAGAAGGAAACACAGAGACACAGAGAGAAGGGTAGAGGTGGAGGGAGAGAGAGAAGAGAGGGGGAGAGACAGACAAACAAAGAGGACATAGCCTTATATTGTGTGATGGTCATAAAAAGAGATAGTCATATGACCAGACCATTGGCAATACCACCTTTAATTTAGAAAACAATTATTCGACAAATTAATTACATATGTCTGTCTGATTCGGTCCCTGATCGAAAGGAATTTCATACCACGAATGTTAACATCATATGCATAAGGAGAGTCGAAACTTCTCTGCACCATGCCCGTCTGCTTCACAGATGCCAAACTCGTAAATATTTTTTTTAGGACACCCTTTGTCATAATTGCTATTTGCAGTTTCGTATGTTCCTACATGTCACCTAAAGTTTGCTGGGAGCTTATGCGTTATTGTGTCAAGTACGGCATTGCCAATCAACGTACTACGCCAGCTTGCAATTCTTAAAGGGGGATTAAGCCAGGACCCATTGGCAGTCCCAGCAAATTTGCTTCAGCCATTCCAAACTCCTTCTGTTTGTAAGTGTAAACTACTATATTATGATGAATATCAATCTAGCAGTAAATGATAACCTTAATTACACAAACATAGTGTGTAAAGTTAACACTGTTCACTAATTAAAAAGTCTTCACCTCGAACTGTCCCTATTTAAAGGCGGACTATACACATGTGCTAATTTCCAGTCTACATCCGGATGATGTAGTTAATGCCCTGCGTGAAACGGGGACATTGTCTCAGTGTGGTTATGGACAGTTCTGACTGCTAAAATGCCTTGCAAAAGAAAATATGCAAAAATTGAAAATTGGATTTTGGCCGAAGAATTACAAACATTTACTAACAAGCTAAATTACTGAAAACATTTTTATACAAGCTAAATTACTGAAAACATTTTCATACAAGCTAAATTACTGAAAACCTTTTCTTTGACAGTTCTGACTGCTAAAATCTCTTGCAAAAGAAAGTATGCAAAAATTGAAAATTGGATTTTGGTCAGAGAATTACAAACATTTTCATACAAGCTAAATTACTGAAAACATTTTCATACAAGCTAAATTACTGAAAACATTTTTATACAAATTACATAACTGCAAACAGTCGCCCCAGCACTGCCAATCTTAGGTCCGAAACACAAGTATGATACCCGTATTCAATGTATCACTATCAAATAGCCATGTCATATTTAGCCACAATCAAATAAGGTGTATAATATTTTGTGCCCGGCGGGTTAGATTGATCCACTTAATAAAAGTTGAGATCAGAGACTGGGATTGGATGACCTTGAATGAAACTTGCTTTAGGCTGCCAATTGGCTCGAGCCTCATTGTCCCATCGCGAATGGCGATGCAACGGGGAGAGCATAGCCAAAACCTCTTTACAAAACGCCGATTATTAAGCTTCATTACCATAATAAAACAGATATCGTATTGCCGAGAAACCGTCTTTGCATGTCCTATGGAAGATATCCTCAACATTTTTAGCTGTATCCCAGCTGTATGTCAATCTACACGGTCGTGAAGACAGAAGGTCGACCTGCGAGAGCATGTCTGTCAAGACGTTCCACGGCCCTCTGTGATATCATTATTTAATGCAACTGATAGAGAATGTGGAATGTAAGGTATTCAGCAAAGAAGATATGTTATTCAGCAATTAGTTCTGCAGGTTTCTCCTGGACAAAAGATGTTGACAAGCATCCTCCCTGATTGAAATCATCGTGGCCATGCTAGCACCTTTTCAATATCAGAACATCTACAAAAAATATATTTCCTGTCACGCAGGCATCCATCAGTGAATGATTAAAGTTGGCACTGAAGGCATGTTTACATATTGCCGTGCAGGTGTAATTCGGGTTGATGAAATTCTATCTTTATTGGGGTGAAAGATACAGACTTAATATTACTTTTTTACAGAGTATCAAAAAATGTAGCGGAGCATTCAACGAACCTGCAGGAGATTGGTGTTTTAATGAGAAAACACATATGTGAGAAGTACTTAGTAAGTGGTATAACAGTTGTATTCCGGTGTGATGCATGTTGTTCTTTACCAACAAGTGACACATATGATTGCATTTGGTAAATGAAAGTTCATGAGGCGGGGTTGTTTACACAGACAGATAGATATGCAGCAACGTGTATAACGTCTATGCATGACCACGATGCGTACAGGTGTCATGCTTCTCAGATGATTTGTTGTCAGAGATCACAATCATGAAAGGTATTCATGAATAATTATGCTGAGTATTAGCTCCACACCTGTAAGCATAAAACGCCAGAGGACTACCAGTCTCGAGCATCCGCCGAGACAGATTCCATTGGCCGTAAACATATCAGTGGTGATAATTATACGAATAGATTAAACTAGTGATGACACCATTGAACTCCATACACGTTGATGTCTGCGTGTCCTGGTGTGTGTTACGTATCTTCAACATCAACCATGATGAGGGGGCACGGGTGGCCCAGTCGTCTAAGGCGCCGCGATACGCTGTGCAGAGTTGCGTCCCTTGGGCATGCCAGAAACTTATGATTGTGGGTTCGAATTCCGGTTCGCCTCGATTATGTTTTTAGGTTTGTCAGCACCATACCCGTTCTCGTGGGTTTCACCGAAGAGGTAAAAGTCTGAGACCTGCATCACTTCGGGCTTTCCTCCCATATTAAGCTGACACGCCACGATATAACTGGAATACTGTTAAAAGCGGCGTTAAACCCAACTCACTCACTCACTCACTCGTATTAAACGAGCAGTTCTTATCTTTGTTCTCCTGTTGATTTCGTGTTACACATGTTTCTCGAACCTCAACAATTGTTTCTGCCGAATATACCCATATTTCCCCAAGATATTTGTTTACCATTTCTTCGCAGGAATATATTGTTATCTTAAGCTACCATCACTAGCCTTGATTTAAAACAGATGAATGGCGAATGGCCAAGATAAACTCTGCTGAATAAAACCCAAATGGGTTGATCGTGATCAATTATATTCCATCGGTTCTTGTGACTAACATCTGCTCTGATACCACATGAAATAAGAACCTTCAAAAGTAAGTTATGACGGTTAAGAAAAACTATGTGTCACCTGTATCACCTTATAGAAATACATAGCACAGCAGAACAAATAATTTGTTGACTGGATTCTATTTATAAGGCAGAATAGTAAGGTTGTAAAAGATAACATCGATCAAAATTAACTTACACCTGTACATATACTTCTTAAATATTTAAGGACCATGAGGATTCTTTCATGTTACTATAGTTACTGTCATGCCATAAACATGTTGGGGTAGTATTTGTATCACAGCGAGGTTTATCATGACAGAATCCTGGTTTTGAACAAGAGAGGTGTTAGATCAGTCAATAGTGTTGTCTATGTATTAAAGATAACCATCGACCGCTCGTTTCAAGCCCTGCTTAATACTCAATTGAGGTCTACATTGTTTTGCTTTGTATTTTTGCAACACAGACGTCCTGAGTGGTAGCTATAATACTGGTGTCGTGTTCAGAAAGGCAATTTCTATTTAAAAGTATGTATCACGTGGTCCCTCAGGTCCTCCACCCTTTAGTTATCCCTCAATGGCATCCTTTAAAGCGGCTCAGAGATGGTTTTCTTGCACATGGGGTACAACGACCTGGCAAGATCGAGCCAATCAGGATAATAGTCTAATAGTCATATCCTGTGACCATCTGTGACCAAGTTCAGCGGGGATTTATACAACTGCGATGTACACGTCAGTTCTGACCTAGAATTCGGTGGATAGTCTGAGAATTTGCTGTTTCGACCTACCTGTGTGTGTCCTGGTGTGTCGCTTCAGGTCAAATGTGTCATTGAAACCCTTGCCACAGAAGGTGCAAAGATATCGCTTGACATCACTGTGACACTTGATGTGTCTGTTGAGCAGACGCTGAAGGGGGAACAGCTTGCCGCAAACCCGACATGCGTACCTGTCGTTGTCGTTCTCTAAACCTGGGGAACAGGAAGATACATGGTACTCCTGATTTGCTTCAGTTGGGGAACAGTCGAGAACACCTGACTCACGTCAATTGGGGAACGGTCATATATAGCGAACACCAACCTTGCTTCCCTTTGAGGAACAGTCACATATTTAGAACACCAAACTTTCTTCAGTTGGGGAACAGACACATATTTAGGACACCAAACTAGCTTCAATTAGGGGACAGTCGCATTTTAGGACAAAAAAACTTGCTTCAATGGGAAAACAGTCATATATTTAGAACACCCGACTTGCTTTGTTTGGGGAACAGTCAGGCACATAGAACATCACACTTGCTAAATTTCAAATGGGGAACATTCATAAATACTGTATCTAGGACTAGTTTTAATTTAATTTTAAAGTGCAATATATAACACAGATTTTCAGTAGAATTTAGAACATGGCAACTTTATATCATGAGTATGATCCATGAGAAACTTCAGATAATGATCATACAAACTTATACTCTTCAAAAAGTAGGTATTGTTCAAAGATACATTTACACACCGGACATACAGACGACACGGAGATGTAAGAATGTGCACACAACGTACAGATGTACACACACAACATGTAGTCGTACATACAACGTACAGATGTAACTACAACGTACAAAAGGTACACACCACAGCTGGACAGTGTTATTTCCTTCTGTACCGCCGTCTGTCCGAGCAAGGGGTTCTTGATCCCGTAGCCGCCGTTGATGACCTCCACGCCATTGCTTGTCATGTGCTGCCACAGAAATAACAATAATGATAATGATAATAATAATAATAATAATAATAATAATAATAATAATAATAATAATAATAATAATAATAAAAACCTTTATATTCTATTTAATAAAGTAATTGAGGTTCTCGGGTAATATCTATGTTATATCATAGAGTGTTTGCTTTCTGTTGAAGATGAAAATAGATACATTTTAAAATGGTAAAGAAAACGGGAATGGGGCATAATGCTGACAGTTAAAGAAGGGCACTTTGGTACAGACAACGAGCATGGGGTATGGTGCTGACAGTTAAAGAAGGGCACTTTGGTAAAGACAACGAGCATGGAATGTTGTGCTGACAGTTGAAGAAGGGCACTTTGGTACAGACAACGAGGATGGGGTATGGTGCTGACAGTTATAGAAGTGCACTTTGGTAAAGACAACGAGGATGGGGTATGGTGCTGACAGTTAAAGAAGGGCACTTTGGTAAAGACAACAAGCATGGAATGTTGTGCTGACAGTTAAAGAAGGGCACTTTGGTAAAGACAACGAGCAAGGAATGTTGTGCTGACAGTTAAAGAAGGGCACTTTGGTAAAGAAAAATGAGCATGGAATGTTGTGCTGACAGTTAAAGAAGGGCACGTTGGTAAAGACAACGAAGATGGGGTATGGTGCTGACAGTTGAAGAAGTTCACTTTGGTAAAGACAACGAACATGGGGTATGGTTAAAGAAGGGCACTTTTGTAAAGACAACGAACATGGGGTATTGTGCTGACAGTTGAAGAAGGGCACTTTGGTACAGACAACGAACATGGGGTATGGTGCTGACAGTTAAAGAAGGTCACTTTGGTAAAGACAACGAGCATGGAATGTTGTGCTGACAGTTGAAGAAGGGCACTTTGTTACAGACAACGAGCATGGAATGTTGTGCTGACAGTTGAAGAAGGGCACTTTGGTAAAGACAACGAGCAAGGAATGTTGTGCTGACAGTTGAAGAAGGGCACTTTGGTACAGACAACGAGCATGGAATGTTGTGCTGACAGTTGAAGAAGGGCACTTTGGTAAAGACAACGAGCAAGGAATGTTGTGCTGACAGTTGAAGAAGGGCACTTTGGTAAAGACAACGAGCATGGGGTATGGTGCTGACAGTTAAAGAAGGGCACTTTGGTAAAGACAACGAGGATGGGGTATGGTGCTGACAGTTAAAGAAGGGCACTTTGGTAAAGAAAAATGAGCATGGCATGTTGTGCTGACAGTTAAAGAAGGGCACTTTGGTTAAGACAACGAGCATGGAATGTTGTGCTGACAGTTAAAGAAGGGCACTTTGGTAAAGAAAAATGAGCATGGAATGTTGTGCTGACAGTTAAAGAAGGGCACTTTCGTTAAGACAACGAAGATGGGGTATGGTGCTGACAGTTGAAGAAGGGCACGTTGGTAAAGAAAAATTAGCATGGAATGTTGTGCTGACAGTTAAAGAAGGGCACGTTGGTAAAGACAACGAAGATGGGGTATGGTGCTGACAGTTGAAGAAGTTCACTTTGGTACAGACAACGAACATGGGGTATGGTTAAAGAAGGGCACTTTTGTAAAGACAACGAACATGGGGTATGGTGCTGACAGTTGAAGAAGTTCACTTTGGTAAAGACAACGAACATGGGGTATGATGCTGACAGTTGAAGAAGGGCACTTTGGTAAAGACAACGAACATGGGGTATGGTGCTGACAGTTGAAGAAGGGCACTTTGGTAAAGACAACGAACATGGGGTATTGTGCTGACAGTTGAAGAAGGTCACTTTGGTACAGACAACGAACATGGGGTATGGTGCTGACAGTTAAAGAAGGTCACTTTGGTAAAGACAACGAGCATGGAATGTTGTGCTGACAGTTGAAGAAGGGCACTTTGTTACAGACAACGAGCATGGAATGTTGTGCTGACAGTTGAAGAAGGGCACTTTGGTAAAGACAACGAGCAAGGAATGTTGTGCTGACAGTTGAAGAAGGGCACTTTGGTACAGACAACGAGCATGGGGTATGGTGCTGACAGTTAAAGAAGTGCACTTTGGTAAAGACAACGAGGATGGGGTATGGTGCTGACAGTTAAAGAAGGGCACTTTGGTAAAGACAACGAGCATGGAATGTTGTGCTGACAGTTAAAGAAGGGCACTTTGGTTAAGACAACGAGCATGGAATGTTGTGCTGACAGTTAAAGAAGGGCACTTTGGTAAAGAAAAATGAGCATGGAATGTTGTGCTGACAGTTAAAGAAGGGCACGTTGGTAAAGACAACGAAGACGGGGTATGGTGCTGACAGTTGAAGAAGTTCACTTTGGTAAAGACAACGAACATGGGGTATGGTTAAAGAAGGGCACTTTTGTAAAGACAACGAACATGGGGTATGGTGCTGGCAGTTGAAGAAGGGCACTTTGGTACAGACAACGAACATGGGGTATGGTGCTGACAGTTAAAGAAGGTCACTTTGGTAAAGACAACGAGCATGGAATGTTGTGCTGACAGTTGAAGAAGGGCACTTTGGTAAAGACAGCGAACATGGGGTATTGTGCTGACAGTTGAAGAAGGTCACTTTGGTAAAGACAACGAACATGGGGTATGATGCTGACAGTTGAAGAAGGGCACTTTGGTAAAGTGTGAGTGAGTGAGTTGGGTTTAACGCCGCTTTTAACAGTATTCCAGTTTTATCACGGCGTGTCAGTTTAATTTGGGAGGAAAGCCCGAAGTGATGCAGGTCTAAGACGTTTACCACTTCGGTGAAACCCACGAGCACGGGTATCGTGCTGACAAACCTAGAAACATAATCGGGACGAACCGGGATTCGATCCCACAATCACAGGTTTCTGGCATGCCCAAGGGACGCAACTCTGCACAGCGAATTGCGGCGCCTTAGACGACTGGGCCACCCATGCCCCCTGGAATGGTGCTGGCAGAGCCAGGGCAGACGAATCTGAGATTCGAACCCACCATCGGATGATCCTTCACAGTTTGCGTGAAGCGACACTGATGTTGCCTTTTTAACCTTGCAGCCATATTACGGCGGTAACCAAGAAGAGGTTTAACATAAATTCTAATGTAGGTTCTATGTTTGATGAACTCAACAACTTCTGGGACGTCAACTTCTGTTCCAAAACTATGTTTTCTGTACAGTGTATAATGTGAGTGAGACAGTTGGATTCATCGCCAGTTTGAAAAGTACAGTAAACTACGGTTATAACGAACTCAAAGGGACCACTAATTTTAGTTCGTTATAACCGTAGTTCGCTATAAACAATTATACAGCATATATACAACAAAAGGGACTAAAAAATAAGTTCGTTATATTGGTCAGTTCGTTATAAGCGTGTTCGTTATAACCGTAGTTTACTGTATTTTATTTACGGCGTGTCAGCTTGACATGGGAGTAAAACCCCGAAGGAATGCAGGTCTAAGACAATTGCCACTTTAATAAAACCCACAAGAACGGGAGCTGACATCACCAGGGCGAATCTGGGATTCGAAGTCTGGATGACAGGTCCCTGAGGGACGCAACTTCGCACAGTGTATATATCACGAATTTCTCAGGCGATTTGGCACACATGCCTCAAGCACACATCAAGGACATAATGAATGTAGGCGCTACCTGTATTACTGGGGTTGGTGACGTGACGATGCTGTGTTCCGCTGTGTTGTCGTGGTTGTAGTAGTGGTGCGGCACATGTTGTAGGTGGGGTGGCGGAGGGTGGAGATATGGACTGTAATAACACGGGTATGCGGGTGGGGAGGTGCTGAATGACCCGGGGAGTGGTCCGTGGGGTGAGGTCACAATAGGATATGATGGCAGATATGACGAACGATCTGGAGAATGGGATCTGGGGGGATACAGGTGATGTGGAGATATTTGCTTTTCGTCACGGAAACAGGAATCTGTTACCAAGGAGAGCTCCAAGTGATTGTTGTTGGGATCACGTGGTACCGGTGTATTGAGAAGAACATCTTCATCTGCAAGTATAATGGAGTGAGTGAGTAAATGGTGAGTTAAGCCGTATCAAAGCTACAACCAAGAAGACCTGGCACTCCAGCCTAGGCAATGCAAACCATAGATGCAAAATCGTACCTACTCCGCAAACTCCGCTTATACTATCCGACATCTACAGGTCGCTAATACATAGCTACGATCCCTTCTGCAGTAATATTCTAGTCCGATGATGACGTTGCACCAGAATTCAAAAGCTTGGTCACAGTACACATTACAGAATACCCTCTCGTTCCAATACCATATGTTTTGTCTGAAAGTATGCCATGGATGGATGGATGGATGAATGAATCAATGGGTGGATTGATGGGTGGATGATCAATGGACGGGTTGATAGGTGAATGGATCGATGAGTAGATTGATGGTTGGATGATCAATGGACGGGTTGATAGATGGATGGATGGATGGATGGATGATCAATGGATGGATGGATGGATGTATGGATGGATGGATGGATGGATGGATGGATGGATGGATGGATACACCTGGTCAATATCAGACTGTGGGTGGTAAAGAATATGTTTTTCTTTCAAAAGGCGTCACTGTTTGGGTTTTTTAAAGATTTACATCACGCTATTTTTTCAGTCATACAAGTATGTGTTACGACTTTAATCGTTCCACTAATCTAAATCAAGCATTTATCATATACCGCAGATGGCCATTAAACAGGCATAGCCTATTATCCTCCCGGATAAAGTTGATTTTCTGATAATAGGATGTGTGGTAACCTGTTAACTCATATGTGTCCGCCAGGTCGCATATCACATCGTTGTCTGAGTGTCATCATTTTTTACGTGCTACAGAATTGTATGCTTTCATATGCATAAAAATGCTCTAATAACAGATCCTGAAAAAGATACTGGGTTCTTGTTTTTTTGTGTCTGTAGTCTTCACATGAATGATTTATTTGTGTCGTCGTTTAGTGTATGTTTTTTTTACGTTTATTCTCGAAATCTAGAGAAACAATAATTTACCAAGACGCCCTCATTAATAAAGATTGTCACATGGATGATATTTGTCGCCCACTTCATTGCTAAATGGAGTGGCGTGAACAAGCATCATATGCACCTGCAATTAGAGATTGATTACCTTCCTTCTAAGGGAGTCAAAATGACGGACATCAATGTATGCAGGTGCACACCGTAAAATTACCTTCACTACCCAACAACGCATACAGTCACTCCATCCCAGCCACCTCCTGTGACTGTATCGCGAACTTCCCACACCATCACATCATCACAGTCACATCTTCCCGAGGCGCAGCCATTTTGTTTGAAGCAAATGCAGGTGCTATGAGAAGTGGAATCTGATTGGTCAGTAGGGGGGAAATAGAAGGGACATAACTTGTAATAACCACTTCTGGCGCTACGATCGAGCCCAGTAATTTCAGCCAAGTTCGCAAGGGTGGAAAGTTGACTTTTACAGTCAATTTCACTCCCTTGCCTCGGAGTGATGCATAATCAAGACAAGTCGTCATCTCCACGCATCCTCATCACCAACTATCCACCCCGTTGCCTCCTCTCCTCTCATCAACCACACCACGTCCACCTCACCCCCATCTCACCACCAACTATCCTCCCCGTTACCTCCACTCCTCTCAACAACAACCCAACGTCCACCTCACCACCAACTATCCATCCCGTCACCTTTATTCAACTTCACCACCACCCAAACAATTTCACTCGACTTAAGCACCACTTCACAACACTGCAAACACGAAAACGTCGTTTTTTTCTGTATATGGTCATTGGACGGAAAAACGACGATATTTGGACCTTTTCAAACCATCGTTTTTCCGTCCAAATAACGTCGTTATTTGACATCGGAATTTACTGGGAGAGAACGATAGCGTTAAGCTCCTCCCTTTCTTGATTGACATTGTCAATCAAGCAACAGCGTCTACCGGTATTTCTACTTCTCAGATTTCATTGGTCAGTCCCCGCGTGTTAGATTACAGGCCCGCGTTTGATGCTGCACTCGAAGCGCTTAGCGGAAGTACTGAAATCAATCGTTCTGCGCATGCGGATTACTTAATGCCTTGACCAAATTTTCCGTTCTGTGCATGCGCGATTTCGCGTATTGTTTCCTAGATTTAATGTCACCACTATTTGACAATGGTTCATAAACACAGTCACGTGAAGGTTCGGAATCGTAACGAGTAACTCCATTTAAATTGAAGATCCCCAGTGATATGGGAGATTCCAAGATGAGTTGTTGAAGAACTTTACATTGTATTCCGGCCGATTGTTCTTGCATTTACTTATAAGTCAGGAAAATGGACTTAAAAGGGGAGTTGTTTAATGTAATTATTTTAATTATTAAATGTTGCCTATACACTAATCTGGACGAACTTCTCATTGTTCTGTTTATGTCATCCTATATACTATTAGTATGTTACCGTTCTAAAGTCAACCGCTCACATAACATTATATTGTTCATAGTATCAAAGTTTAATCAACACTATCAAGAGCAGCGATTTGAACCACTGAAACACCCAAACACAAGGCTGTTATCAAGCGCTAGTGCAGACGTGATGCATTGTAAAAACTGTATCGTGATGTCTTCAGAAATACAATTATACTACGAGATAGTACGGCTAACGCTGACTCACCGGTGGAACAAAGACAATATCGCTAATACAGATATAACGTATTTGAATGTTAATACTAAAGACAAACAATCATTATTTTTGCAGTGACGATATAACACGTATACACGTTTATTGTTAACTTTCATCAGTTTTGCTCTTTATTTTAATAACTTTGTTTTCACATAAATATGTAGCAATACCCGACAAGCATGTAATACATAATTATGGGGCAGTTTTCAATCTTGTACTGACTTACTCTGGTGTTAATGAGCGAAGTTTATTGGCTTGTGTGTAAAACCCCGTTTTTCTGGTAATCCTATTATTACTTAGTTTATTTCTATCTAATGACACCCTGTACTCTGGATCATGGCTCCGTGACTATCCATAACAATTAAGATGAACATTCAGTTCAAGTAAATGAATGAGTTTGTTTTGACGCACAGTCAGTCAAAAAACCAATGCTGTGAGGTTTGATAACACACTTCTACCAGGTCCAACATCGTGGATCCTCATTTTTCTGCCTAAAGAGAATCATAGTTCATATGCTAATCCATCTGCGAATACCCTCCATTCAAGATGACCTTACTTGTTGCTAAATCTATCATCTATCCCCCCAATCTCACCCCCACGCCCCCCCCCCCCCCCCCACACGCCCCCCCCCCCCCCCACACACACACGCACGCAAACACGCACACACGCACGCACGCACGCACGCACGCACACACACACACACACACACACACAAACAACTGACCTAAATAACCTGGACGGGAAATACTGCTGATAGCCTCTGGTCAACTCAGCCGCGCCACCGCAGAATGTTCGTTCAACTCTGCAGGGGGCATTCTCAGTGGCTTCAAACGCGCTGAAATGTTTTCGCCTTGCATCCACAGATGGTGGACAAGTGAAATCGTATGAAATTTGGCTATTTTAGGTCCTATCTCTTTTTTGATTACCCAATAAAGTCAATTCATAGTTACACGGTTGTGAAGAAGCTTACAACTTTATAAGACTTATTCATCTCATTCCAAAAAAGCTACTCGCGCTCACATAAAGTTGTAGTTATTATGTCACTGTTTTATTTCTTTAAAAATATATTACATGTTCAACAATAACAATTAAGATGAACATTCAATTTCCGATATAAGTAAATGAATAAGTGTGTTTTACGCCACAATCAGTCAAAGACCAACGTTGTCCGGTCTGATGACACACAATCTACCAGCTAGCACATTGTGTACACCCTATCCTCATTGAAGTCTCCACTGTGGGTATTCCTGGGGACGAAAAGGCCCCATGTACCTAGGAATTTCATCAATACATTTATGCGCGGCATTCTCTGCCTAAAGAAGATCATATAGTTAACATGCTAATCCAACTCGAACTACCATCCCGCTCAAGATAAATGTTTTATGTAACACCCAACAGGCCCACATTTACGCACGCACGCACGCACGCACACACATATTTGGATTTACCAATCCCTGAATTGAGAAGACGTGCGTTACGAAGCTCCTCCAAGTCATCATCAATATCCGTATATGTCTGTGATATCATTACCCATCCAAAGCCGAATATACATTTATTGTGTTTTCTTGACAACAAATGTTATAATTGGGATAACACTTTCTGAGTAAAGTACAGATTCTCGTACTTTATGGGTTGAGTCCCGTCCAAAAATGTTAGTCCAGATGACGTATACTTTGTGTACTCCTCTGACAAGAGAAAAATGGCACGGCTTCTATGACCGAAAGCTTTGAACCAACAATGCCTTTAAGAAAGTGGTCAACAGTAACACACATTATATTTGGATACCACTTTCTCAGTAAACTACATATTTTAGGGTGGAGATAATAGACGTTGATGGTTCATTATCAATGAACAAATTAAAGCCAAAACTTAACTTATGAATGATTGGTAATGGGAAATGGACAATGGGCAAACGGGAGGCGGGGTAATCAGCGCCATGCCAGTTATCTGTTGGCTTCCCTTGTTGCGTTCCCTTCTTTGCTATCTTTTTACTTTTGTTGTTCTTACAGGTACAAATATATGTTCTCTGCCTCATAGCATTTAATAATATGCACCTGATGAAGGAGAAAGTATATATTCCGAAACGCAGTGTTCCTCCATTGACATCCATAAATATTTTTCCTTGTGTGTATCAGTTCTTAATGCCCTTCAAAGACTCAATCTAGCTTTGTTTTTAAATGTGGTGATATTTGCGTAGAATATAATATGGTCATGCCTATATACATTTGGGTCTTTGTCTACATAAGCATTTAGACATACAATTTAGAGCTAAGGACATTGCTATTTCTGCAGGCATGAAGTACACGTCATAGCAAGCTGTGATCTTTATTCATACTTTAGATATTCGTAATGGAGATCTGTAACTGAAGTTTACCGTAATCTTCCGCAACTCTCACCTCCTGACCAGTTGAACGTCTTAGTGCATTCAGATGCCATTGTAAAATTCCAGGCTGCCCCTCTTTCTGTGATGTTTTGACGGATGAAATCTATTGCGTTATAATAATCTCTGTTTGCTGATATATAATATGTACATGTTGTAAAATATTTACGATATTTTAAACGTGTAATTCGATGCATATGCAATGCAATGTGAACATAAGTGCGGATGCACGAAGGCGGTTATAGTCATAGTTATACTGCGATGGATGTAGGGGAATGGTAGGGGTGTGTATGTATGTATGAAAGCACGAATACCGATACATGAGGGCGGATATAGTTATAGATCGATGGATGTTGGGGAATGGTGGGAGGATGGATTATGTATGAAAGCATGCGCATGGATCCATGATGGCTGACGTAGACATAATGGTGGGGAAAGAAGAATGTGATGTGTGTGTGTGTGTGTGTGTGTGTGTCTGTGTGTCTGTGTGTGTGTGCGTGCGTGCATGCGTGCATGCGTTGTGATACGAGGGTTGGGGAACATGTTGTCAGATGATTGTGTGAGTAAGTTAAGTGGTTGAGGATGTGGCAAGTATGAGTATTGATACATGCAGACTTGGGGTTTGGGGACTGGGTGTGCCTGTACTGAGGTCTTTTGTTTCACTCACTTGTAGTGTTTTCTTTCACTCAAATACTGTTTTACGCATTTTAATGACTGAAACTGTAGTGACTCAAAGGTCATACTGGCCGGGCATTCAACATATCTACCCCAAATACATACGTAGCCATTTTTATGATGTACAATTATTCTTCTACCTCACACACACACACACGCACACGCACACGCACACGCACACACACATTAATTGTTTTATTAAATGTATCTTCGAGAGTCAGTAAGAAACTAGAAATAACTGCCTTTGTTCTGTAAACCTCACCAAGTTTCAGCTTTCGCCTCTTCCTTTGTGGACTGAGGTTTCACATTTGTAAAATGATCTCTCTTATCTGTCTGTACCATCAACTTAACTGCCCTCACCCCCTGCAGTTTTCCCGTCCCATATTGCCAAGCAGGTGACCCACAAGGAGGAATACCGCCCTCCCTCAGTCCAGTGATACTGTGCCTAGCACAATATGTTGGGGATACGTAGCCTTGCTGTGGGCAAACATTTTGTAACAATTTGGCAAACTTTGATATGTAAACAGCAAATATTATTCAGTTTTATTTCAACAAAAACGGAAAAAATCGGATCCTACTTATTTTGTGGATACCATAACAATAAATCAAGCCAATAGATCGTTTGAGCTGGCATGAATATAAAAAATAATTAGCAAGTCGATAGTCATAATTCCCTCTGTTGGTCCCACGTGAAATGTTCTTCATGAATAGAATAGATGGCTGATAGACGTTCGACCGAATAATATCATTTGCTTACTTCAACTGTTCATCTAATTTCCATGAATGTATGTTACATAGTTCATATGTTCATGGGCTTCTTCACTGAATGTACAGTGTGGAGGACTAATTCACTTGAGGATAAGTAACATAATGATGATAATTATGATAGTATTGCCATTATTATTCCTTCAGATTATTAAAAAAAAGTTATTTGTTTCATAGAGAGAAAGAGGTATGGAGATTGTGAGATTATTTTTAGCATCGGAATTGTTAACATAATTCTTAAAGATATTATGTTTTGTTTGTTTGTTGTTAAATGCTGCACTCAGCAACGTAAGGATATTAAAACATTACATTTAGGTTCAGTTGTATTTGTATATTTGTATCATTTTGCAAATGTTACAGAGACCTGATACGGGATATATAATAATGTATAGTCGCTATTCTTAAAGTAAGAATATGGTAGATTTATCAACCAGAAATATTGCACACAAGAGGATAATCATATTTCATGACACAATTCAACGTCGAAGTCAACGATATGTGTGTATGTTATTGCTACATGACACGGATACGTCATGATAAAGCTATTAGAAATTGGCATTTCATGATATAAGATAGCTACGCGATAAATCACAAAGAACAAAGAAGGAAGCGATATTTATTTCAAGATAAAACATTGTTCTATCATGACATCATTTATTGAAATTCGAACATGCACTCGCAACTTGAAAAGTAAAATTTGTAAATTTGACCTTATTTTTGAGAGGTATGTGTCTAGTGAGTTGTTCCCAATAAATGTTGCTGGAGAATCCGAAAGTGAGAGTGATATGACAATCGGTATTGGGGGAAAAGGTACATATGATTGACGAGAAAATTGTGAGAATATGCGGGACCATGGATTTATCTAGAATGGCCTCTGTCGGATTCTATTAAAGGAATCATCATTATTTAAGTACGGGTAAATATTGTTAAGCGTGTATATTTTCCTAATTTAACACCCTAAAAGAGGCTGTACGTAATGTTGATATCTCATATAGAAATAAACGAGTCTCGGTCGTTGTTTATCGTACAATAAACAACTCCCACTCGTCGTTTGTTTCTTAATTACATGACCATATACACTAACATTATATCTTTTCATGTTTATCGGTCAACAAAAGAGACATAAGCATTTCCATTATCATGAGAAACCCTTGCCAAAAGTAGCGCCAACTGCACCATTGCGACAACATCAGGAGCATCTTTCATGATTCATCATAATAAATGATGACATTGGATGCTCGCAAAAACGCGAGCTCATTCCGATCCACTAGTGGCACCCGCCACAAACACAACCAAAGGCAAGCCAATTTTTCACCCGAAAAGACAAAGAATTGCATCTGACATCATTTTTTTCATTGATACGTCAAACCTGGAAATGCCGTCTACACGTCCAACACAAAGCCCAAGCCAGGACCCAAATCCTTCAAACCCGGCCAAAGTTCTGTTAATTACATACATTTCCCCCTAACCTTAAATAATCTATACTAGTTCTGAAGTAAATCGTATTTACCCGTATGAATCGTCTTATGTTATCTATTGCCGATAAACAGAATATGCACACTTTCTGAAAGTACTGTGTGATAAGTCACGCACCAAACCTATGCTCTCGATATACATGCTGCTCTTACTTAAAAAAGAATATTGGGTTAACAAGATACGTATATTAAAGTACCATGCTTTCCTGATGTGCTCTCATTCTAATTTGAAATAATGGCATAAATAGTTACCACTCATCTTTCAATATTTTTCAAGGTTGGGTTAATCACGAACATATTTGAATATGTACAACATCTATACTTACTTATCTTTATACTTAAAGGCATCAGGTTTGTCTGTCATAAGACCCCGAAACAAATATGTCCAACACATCCCAATATTTGGCTCTTGGCTCCTTGTTCTTATATTTTATAAGTATTGTTTAAACAACTGTATTTTTCTGTAAAATATGTTCATTTCAGAAATTAGATGTTATTCTAGCATCAGGTCTGTGGTACGTTTACTGCATCAGCATTACATTAAAACGATATTACATTATATAAATCCATACAGAGGAAATGCTTAACATTTATCTTTTAAGGAAGAGTGCAGGACGACTTGCTTTATACATATAAATGTGGACATATATGTATGGACATTTGGATGATACAGATATACCTCCTTAAAGCTAGTGTTCGTAGATGACTGTAGAAAATGGAATAATAATGTGAGTAATCGGGTTAATACCACGTTCAGCAAAATTTAGCCATATTGCGATATTGGTTTCCAACATACAAGACGGACCATGAAATTATGACTTGAATTTGGACCTGGCTTTCTGGTGTGATGTAACACCCCAGAATCTCCGGTAGAAAAAGGGCTCAAAGCACGAATTAAGATCACGAGATGATACTGATGTATGCATCTGGACATATATTTGCGTAGTATTACTACCTTAATTCATCAGTAAATATGTATTTTGCATAAAAGGATATTATAGGATCGACGCTGACATGCGCATATAACCTATTCACCAGTGCTGTAATATTTCATTTCTTCTGACACATATCGACACGAGAAATTATATTTAAATTTAAAAGGAGCCCAAGTGGGATAGAAATTTGAGTCTGAACCTGTTGAACAAGGCTTGTTTCATTTTGGGCTATAGCATTGCCGCAAGGCCTGGGCGGAAGGGAACACCTGTTTGCACCCATCAGATACCAATCACAACTTCTCTCTCCAAACGAAAACAAAATACGAAAAATGTCGGAAGTGTATCCTTCTAATTTTCTATTTAGATACATGTTTTAACTTTAAAGTAATTATATGTATCTCATGTATTATTGGTATCTGTGATGCTGGTACCGTTTTGTTGCCATTGTGTAGCTTTTGTGAAGTTATTATGAATATCAAATACATGCCTTGAAATATGGACTTGTGAAAGAACTCATCATTGAATCATTTGCATTTAAATTAATGTATATACCATTTACTTGGCGTGTATGGACATATTATCCATCTACTTATACACACTTATTATGGACATATACAGAATTTCATTGTACCTTATTATTTAAAAAAATACCCGTGAAGATCCGGGTTAGAATAGGCATTCCACAACCCATGCTTCTACGAAGGCGACTTGGCTCGCTGACTTGGTTGATGCATGTCATCGTATCCCAAATGCGTAGATCGGTGCTCTTGATGATAATGAGTAAATTGTTTGGTCCAGACTGGATTATTTACGAACCACCGTCATATAGCTGGTATATTGCTGAGTGCGGCGTTAAACAACAAACAATCAAACAAAATCTATATAATTATTAAACACCTTCCAACAATGAGAAATTAAACTTATATTTTCTAAATATTCTGTTATATTTATAACATAATTTGATTCATAATTTAATTATTGCGTTGCTTTCTTCCCTGTCATTCAATGTGCATGTTCAAACCCCTAAACTTTTAATATTTCATTTTTCATAAATGGCTACGTTAGTGCGTTGCCTAGATCTCTCGTTATCTATTCACAAGAGTAGATTAAAATAATTTGTTTTACTATCATATTTCTGTTTATCTAATTCATAATACGAAATTGATAATTCATTTATAATAGTATAGATCATATTCGTTTATATCACTCTCTGATGCTAAGGTTTTATTTCAGAAAATATAATTAATTCAAAATGTAGAAAGATACACAATTTGCCATTATTTGACTTTTAAACTGTACAAAGTATGATATAATGATCAGAATGCCTGTAACGGGTAGTATTTAAGAAAGAAATATTTGTCGAGAAGTCCCATTTTTCAGATATGCCCTTCAGTAGTATTATTGCATATCTCCAGACAGAGGTTTACATTGTAGTCCCATTATTTGTGGATAATTCAAAAAGCAACATAGAAAATATATATGCTACCATGACGAAAGAATACAGAGTATACATAACTCGCAATTCTATATATTCAGCACACAGCCCAAAACCGAAATTCCACAACATATCCGATTACACTGATTAAGGCTGTCCCAGTTCTCCATGCGATACTGACGCCCGTTCGTCTCCCAGACCATACAGAATAAATTTAAAAGGAATCCAGCTCAAGTCTAGAACGATTTGGCAAGCCTAGATTGCCTTAATTCTATCCATGAAAGTAAGCATTAATAAAAAAATATTGTTCTTGTCTGCTTCAGATTATATTTTGTAGATACTTATTTTAACTAGGAAAATTGTACTGACACCGGCGCTGTCCCTATTGAAGCTATCCATAAGAATTTCGAATTGCCGTCCATTGTTCGATGTCAATACATCGATGACAAGTGAGGATATCATAAAGTAATCGTTGATGCCGCGCTACACTTTGATAAAAATTATAATCAAGTTGACTGGTGTGTACATTACTACAGTGAACATGTACATGATCATGCCCTAATAATCAAATGCCGTAATGTCAAATACTAATTTATTATTGTGTGATGAATTTAACTGGATCAGTGGTAACATGTGATATTAATATTCAATCAATTTATTTCCTGGTTGGTCCATCCATGTCTACAAAATGAAAATAATACAATTAAAATGGAGCATAGAACAATTCTTAATTTCAGGCTAGAGCTGTGGAAATCTAGACTTTCCCAATCATTATAGACTTGAGTTGGTCTCATGTTTTACATTATTCTCTTGGGTCAACGTCACAGCTCATACCATACACTAACAAGACCAGCTTGCCCTCCGCCGGAGCTCCCGGATTTTGGTTATATCATCTAACATGGCCAACTCTGCTCTTAAGTAAACAAGAACCTAATCAGCGAGGGGTCCTTTATAATCCCTATGTGGCTGCTTATAAAAATCTGATATCTATTCCCAAAGACCTGGTTAATAATATATTTTCTGCTGAATATTCGAAACAAATAGAGTGAGTTGGTACTACATGTACATATGTATACGGTTCTATTTTAAATGACTGCAGCGCTCCATTATGAAAACAATTTGTTTTAACGCTGCTCTCAGCAGTATTCCAGTGATATATGACGGCGGTCTGTTGTATATGAAATATATGCAATTGAATCTTGAATCTTGAAAGTTGTAACATTTCCGCAAATAAGTATCGCATGCAGTATACAGTATATCAACTGCAATATACTGTATACATCAGTATTTTGACACGTTTTGCTTGTTTTTATCAAGGCGTCAAGGCGACAATGCGACAACGAGACAATGTCCCTTCCATAGTAATCCGTGCAAATAAAACTGAGTAATGAAATAGAAGTCTGACATGCCAGTTAAAAGATAGAGTGTTGCAGCTTCTGATTTAATAGATCTTCAAGAAGGGTTATCAATAATGGGATGGGTGATGAGTTCAACTGCATACGCTGTGATTAACAATAATGCTCCGAGCCAATACATTTTGTCAAATGTATGACATGTATTACGTGAATGAACATATTGTTTATACTCGTCCATGTTTTTGACGGACAAAATAATTTACATGCTCGGTAAAAGTGAGGACGGGCATCATTGTGTGTTTCCGTGCTTTGTTCAGGTGAACAATTGACTTGTCCTTGCATGTGTTTGTGACGGGTGCCACTTGTGTGGCAGGATACGCTCACCTTTTCCCGAACACCCATTGGATGACCTGAACCACTTCGGATTTTTATCCCACATCAGTCTGATACAGTGCAGTGATGTTATGTAATATGTAAAAGAAAGCATATTCAATTATCCAATTGATTTGAATAGAATATACTTGCCTCAGTGTATTTTATTAACGCCCCAAATCGTAATTTAAACACATAAAATAACAGATCACTCATGGTGCCTTGACTTACTACTAGATTTAATGGGCCACCCCGGAATAAAATAGTTCCCCCCAAAGCGAGGAACATATGTTTTAGT
The DNA here is from genome assembly GCF_022045235.1 of Haliotis cracherodii. Lineage (NCBI taxonomy): Eukaryota > Metazoa > Mollusca > Gastropoda > Lepetellida > Haliotidae > Haliotis > Haliotis cracherodii. The sequence continues at coordinate 56,512,280 of NW_027266341.1, forward strand.
ATGTTTACAAGGAATATATTCCAAACAATATCCTCATTAGATGAGAAGATCTTTTACAGAATTACCTCAGAAAGTCAATTACAATGACAGAATCTCGTAATACATTAACGTCAAGTACAATACGTCAAAATGGCCGACACGATAAACGTGACGGGAGATATTTTCGAAGTTGTTAATTAACCTGTTGCTATTTCAAGCCTTTGGCATCACTGATCAAATGGCCGATCATTGAAAGGTGATTGTGAAGATGTGTCAAATAGATACTAAGGTAAATTCATAGATTTCTGTAAATTGTCACTGCGACAGTTTGGATTTTTTTTCGTGGTTTTTCTCTCTGGGATGGGTTGTAGCGAAGGTATCCTTAAATGGGCTTGCAACCACGCTTCTGTATGAATTCGTACCACGGAATTCCAAGGGTTTTCCCCAGGAATGTGGAAGCAGTCAGTGTTTACGCCTTTTCAAGAATACAGTCACGTGAAGAACGTCATGTGACCGACCTCGGGTCCAAGTCGTATATCTTGTAAACTTCACATTAAAAAATTAGTTATTGTTATAACCAAATGAAACACAACCCATTATCCGATAGGGGTAACTGTACATAGCCGTTACCACAATAAACTTAGTAACATTGTTTGGTTTGACTTCTTGGCGCGTGTCTGAATTCCATTAACATGTAACATATCCTAAAACTAGCTTATCAGCAAATCTCGCTGCACTGCGCGCGACAGATACTAGAGCAAGGCATGCCAGAAATACGAAACCTAAAGCTTCGGAAAGGAAGCCTTGGACATCACGTGCGCCGGGGGACCAGCGCCATCTGATTGGCCGTTAACAGTTGTACAAGGCGGAGCAAAAAGCATCGTTTTTCCGTCCATTTTACGCTTGAAAAACTCGACCCTTTTCTGGACACTTTCTAGACGCTGACCAATTAATCAATTTTAATGAATTTTTAGTCGTTTTTCCGTCCAATGACCATATACGGAAAAAAACGACGTTTTCGTGTTTGCAGTGCAATGATTTCACCACCAACTCTCCACCCCGTTATCTCCCCTCAAATTCACCACCCCCTCACCACCACTTCACCCAATCTCACAACCCTGACAGCTCCACTCAACCTTAAGATGATTTCACCATCAACTCTCCACCTCGTTATCTCCCCTCAAATTCACCACCCCCTCACCACCACTTCACCCAATCTCACAACCCTGACAGCTCCACTCAACCTTAAGATGATGTCACCATCAACTCTCCACCTCGTTATCTCCTCTCAAATTCACCACCACCTCACCATCACTTACCCAATCTCACAATCCTGACACCTCCACTTAATCTTAAGATGATTTCAGCATCAACTCTCCACTCACCTCCCCCACCGTCCCCACACCCACACCCTACCCCCTACCACCACCTCAGAATTCACAAACAACGCCACCGATTCCAACCAAAACGGACATGACAACTTAACAGCAGAGAACACATCAGCAATGACCATTTCAAAGTTTCATTTATTTCGGAAAGCCTTTCCACTGCAATGCACTGAATTGCGTAATTCATATAACATTTCTCGTTGACAATACACCACTGTGTTTTGCCTCACGAATATATTCCACATGAATAAAATATATCGTCAACGTAGATGAGCAGTTGACAAACAATAACATTTGACATCGAAGCCGTAAAAAGAAGAATGTGCTGTTGTGACACAGATAGTCTCAGGGTTCTTTAGTGTCTGTGACAACGTTTTCCATCGTATACACATGTCGTAATATTGATCCGTAACTTTGAATGAGCATGAACACAACGCCGGAAAATATCATGAAATAATAATTGCACATTATCCTACGGCTTTACAGAGGATATCGTATTACTCTGCAGCATGAATTAATCATATCCAGGCAAGTAAGTGATAATTCACAAAAATAACAAGATGGCTACGTTTTGCCGTCTTACTCCGGAAATTATGGTATACAGTTGATATGACGTTTCATTCTACCAAGTTCAGGACAGTGTCGCTATGCTACGTTGGTGTAGGCAAAGTCAGTGTGGGAGAACTGTCCCATCTCATACAACGTTGACCATTTCGGTCTCAAATCCTGCAACAGCACTTGTGTAACTTGAGTTCACTAACACTCATTAAAATATACCGACATAAAACAATATCAGTGTGTTTGGCAAGTTCATTTTATAATTACATTTCATGACTACATTGACTCCAGGCCCTACTTTTCATAATTTGCGATAGGGTCGGATGAGCATCAAGAACTGAAAGAACGTTAGCAACGCCAAACGAATAATAGAAAAAAAATCTCATTAGGAACTATTGTAATGTTTAGTCAGTAGGTTTACAAAATACAGTAAAGTACGGTTATAACGAACTCAAAGGGACTACTAATTTTAGTTTGTTATAACCGTAGTTCGTTATAAGCATATATACAGCATAACTATAGCAACTAGTCGGGACCAAAAAGTAAGTTCGTTATATCCGTAAGTTCGTTATAAGCGTGTTCGTTATAACCGTAGTTTACTGTAAGGTTATCATTTTTGGAAGAAATGTATCAAGAACGCTTCGTGTCTACATAGACACAACATCTAAAATATTTCTTGATTTACTTGTCATTTTTCCGTTTCAGTTGTTTTCTGATACCCGATCGCCTCGGGTCATACTGATTTGTATGCGTTTATGTCAAATTTGCCCCACTATTTTCATGAGGTTATACATTTAGCATGTGCAATACACGAATCAGTGGAAAAACACGTAAGCGTAAGCGAGTTATTTTCATGTTGAAAGGATCATATAAGAGGAAATATATTAATTTATCCTTACTCAAATATATATCATCCGTCATATATATTGTAGTATATATTTACATTCATATGAGCTTTGATGGCAAAGGTATCAGATAATGTGAAAATGAAGCAATGTGAATCCAATACTTCATATACTGGTTGTCGATTGCTGTTTAACGCCGCACGCAGCAATATTCCAGTTAAATGACGGCGGTCTGTTAATAATCGAGTCTGGACCAGACAATCAAGTGATTGACATCATGAGCATCAACCACGTCAGAGAGCCTGACCATCTGATCCCGTTAGTCAGTTCTTGCGACAAGCATATCGCAGTTTACGGCACGAATGCTGAAGACCTATTTAAACATTATCATTTATTTAGAACCGGAAATTTGCATATATAAACTATGCAAACATATACCCGTGATATCCGGATTGATACATAACTTTCTAAGGCGTGAACATTTGAAAATTACAAAATTACAAATGTTTCCTCACCCAAGGACATTTTCACATTTCAAACCCTTTAGAAAATAGTCTGAAAAATTCGAACCTTTGACAATCCGCAGAAATGCATTTGAAATACGCTATGCACATATCGGGAAACATACGCAAATCCGGTCATTACACGTTTTCCTGTTGTATTTGCGTCAGTTTCATATGTGTAAAATCCGTCTTTTTGTCACGTGGCCCTTTTCCATCATATCCATATACATCGCCACCTCGAGACCATCTCACCACCACCTCATCACCATCTCACCACCATCTCACAACCACCTCACCACCACCTCACCACACCTCATCACATCTCACCACCATTTCACCTACATCTCACCACCACCTCACCACTATCTCACCACCACCTCATCACCATTTCAACACCAGCTGACCAGCATCTCACCATCATATTACCACCATCTTACCACCACATCACCATCTCACCATCATCTCACCACCACCTCACCACCATCTCACCACCATCTCACCACCACCTCACCACCATCTCACCACCATCCCACACCATCTCACCACCACCTCACCACCATCTCACCACAATCTCACCATAATCTCACCATCACCTCACCACCATCACACACCTCACTTCACCCCTTTTTTCCAACACACCACAACATCATACCACAGAACCTCAACATCACAATAGGGGCGGTCGGGTAGCCTAGTGATTTAAGCGTTCGCTCGTCACGCCGAAGACCCGAGTTCGATTCCCGACGGGTACAATGTGTGAAGCCCATTTCTAGTTTCCCCCGTCGTGATATTGCTGGAATATTGCTAAAAGTGGCGTAAAACCATACTCACTCGCTCAACATCACAACATATCACCTCAATGAGGTGTTAATTTACTGTTCGATTACAAATCAATACACGTTTTCATCGTTATTCAAGAAGAGTGATTTAGCATCAAACAAACTTTATGACATATGTCATGTTATATCGCCTTTCCTAGACTAACATCTAGTCTCTAAAATGAAAATATCTTTCTGAAAAAAACGTTGATAATTTATCTTAAAACAATATATTAAACGGAAGTCCAGTTCATTTTCCTGAACTGCAGTAACATAGACTTGCCAAACTATTATAGCCTTGCATGGGCTGTATTGGATACACTGGTATCAGGGTCTGTTTGACTGACTACGCCTTCCTTCTATAAAATAATATCTATACAGACGAGTATCCTGTCACGATTTAACCTTGTGACCTACTACAGAAATCCCCCAGAATTCATTTATTCGTGAAGGCCGCATAACGGTGAACCGCTATTCTAACTGGGTTTGTTGTATCTCTTTCCCGACGTCTACAAACACAGAACCGTCTGATAGGGTGTGGAGGAATGCGACCGGCCATCTTTACTTCGTCCCGTCATTCACACGAGCAGACAGTGCCATAGACCTATTGTTACAGGAATACTGAATGGAAACCACGTGACCTTATGAATGAACAGTTACTCTATTGTTGAATGGCTGTAAAGACAGTTACATCGCGCCACTTGCAACATGATTCGGGGCTTGGCATCCTGTGGTCACATGACAATGGGACGAGATCTCGAGGTCAGTTTTAATAATGGATTCATGCAGGTCCCCTTGCCAAGGACGGGCGTTTGGAAGAGTGAGATATGTGGTCTTCATTGCAGTTACGCCCCTTGGACATATGATAACAATGCATATATGTATACGTGTTTTATTCAGGCTCAAAATGGTTATAGACCACCGTTAGACGTGCGAATCAGAAAAGACAGGAAGTTGGTCTCGTATTACCCCCACAGAGTCGATTTTCATTGAGAAAACGGATATACGGCTGAAGGATAGTGTTTATGCGTACAATAATGTTGTTTTTAATAGGATAAGATGCTTCATGATGACAATAGGGACTGATCTAGGCCCAATCTCTACACAGAAAGAGATGAATGGGCATATTTTTCCGTTACTTGCGAAGGATCGAATTACAACCGTTATGTTATCTCATATGTGCCAAGCGATTGGTTGTTACTGTGAACACAAACCAACAGCTGCTTGTCTTGTCAGCCTGGCTTTAAAGAAGGAGTTGGCCTGTCACTTCGCTGTCACTAAGTAGGTTATTATGCTATATCTCGCGCCTCGCATTAAAACATAATAGAATATACATTGTACTAAATTAGATAGCTTTTGGCTCAGGTTCCAGCAAGAAACTGTAAAATGTTTGCTTGTTCGGAATCGTGAAGGACATAATGAAAGTGGCTTTGAAAGATCTGATTCTTATACCACCTCGGAATGTAGATAGCGATACGCCTGTGAATGGAATTTTTGTCTTGCCAGTCAATGAATGGGCCCTTCTCTATTACGCTAGTCGTCAGCTATACCCATTAAGAATTTATTAAAGTTTCATGTTACTATGTTTTCATTCTTGAGACTACAACGAGCTGCAACCTAAGTTTTAAATACAATGCATTAAACAATTTTGGAAAAAGGGGATTTTCTGTTGCATTTTTTCTGTTTTTGTGACAACGCTACCTTACCGATGAGTGTTGGCTCTGATAATGATCTATGCATTGAAAGCTCCTGTGGTGTGCTTCATCCGTTCTCAGTGATGCTCTTTAGTGATGACAGCTAAAAATGCACTTGTCTCCGTTGAACTGGACTGAAACTTTTGATGGAGCATTGCAGGTGTATAGGGGCATTATATGAGAGACATGCATGTTTATGTGAGGTATGAATAATAGCAGTGCATGTGTATTGGAGCAGTGTATAAGTCCAGTGTAGGTGTATAAAAGCAGTGTATAAGAGCAGAATAGGTGTATTGGAGCAGTATATAAGAGCAGTGCAGGTGTATTGGAGCAGTGTATAAAAGCAGTGCTGTGTATTGGAGCAGTTTATAAGAGCAGTGCATGTGTATTGGAGCAGAGTATAGGAGCAGTGCAGGTGTTTAAGAGCAGTGAATAAGAGCAGTGTATAAGAGCAGTGCAGGTGTATAAGAGCAGTGCAGGTGTATAAGAGAAGTGCAGGTGTATTGGAGAAGTGTATGAGAGCAGTGCATGTGTATTAGAGCAGTGTATAAGAGCAGTGCAGGTGTTTAAGAGCAGTGTATAAGAGCAGTGTATAAGAGCAGTGCAGGTGTATAAGAGCAGTGCATGTGTATTGGAGAAGTGTATGAGAGCAGTGCATGTGTATTGGAGCAGTGTATAAGAGCAGTGCATGTGTATTGGAGAAGTGTATAAGAGCAGTACAGGTGTATAAGAGCAGTGTATAGGAGCAGTGCAGGTGTATAAGAGCAGTGTATAAGAGCAGTGCATGTGTATAAGAGCAGTGTATAAGAGCAGTGCAGGTGTATAAGAGCAGTGTATAAGAGCAGTGCAGGTGTATAAGAGCAGTGCAGGTGTATAAGAGCAGTGCATGTGTATAAGAGCAGTGTATAGGAGCAGTGCAGGTGTATTAGAGCAGTGTATCAGAGCAGTGCATGTGTATTGGAGAAGTGTATAAGAGCAGTGCATGTGTATTGGAGTAGTGCATAAGAGCAGTACAGGTGTATAGGAGCAGTGTATAAAAGCAGTGCAGGTGTATTGGAGCAGTGCATAAGAGGAGTGCATGTGTATTGGAGCAGTGTATAAGAGCAGTGCATGTGTATTGGAGCAGTGTATAAGAGCAGTGCATGTGTATTGGAGAAGTGTATAAGAGCAGTGCATGTGTATAAGAGCAGTGTATAGGAGCAGTGCATGTGTATAAGAGCAGGGTATAAGAGCAGTGCATGTGTATTGGAGCAGTGCTTAAGAGCAGTACAGGTGTATTGGAGCAGTGCATAAGAGCAGTGCATGTGTATTGGAGCAGTGTATAAAAGCAGTGCAGGTGTTTTGGAGCAGTGTATAAGAGCAGTGCAGGTACATTGGAGTAGTGCATAAGAGCAGTACAGGTGTATTGGAGCAGTGTATAAGAGCAGTGCAGGTGTATTAGAGCAGTGTATAAGAGCATAGCAGGTGTATAAGAGCAGTGCAGGTGTATAAGAGCAGTACAAGTGTATAAGAGCAGTGCAGGTGTATAAGAGTAGTGCAGGTGTATAAGAGCAGTGCATGTGTATAAGAGCAGTGTATAAGAGCAGTGCAGGTGTAAAAGGGCAGTGTATATGAGCAGTGCAGGTGTATAAGAGCAGGGTATAAGTGCAGTGTATAAGAGCAGTGCATGTGTATTGGAGCAGTGTATAAGAGCAGTACAGGTGTATAAGTGCAGTGTATAAGAGCAGTGCATGTGTATTAGAGCAGTGTATAAGAGCAGTGCAGGTATATAAGAGCAGTGCAGGTTTATAAGAGCAGTACAAGTGTATAAGAGCAATGCAGGTGTATAAGAGCAGTGCATGTGTATTGAAGAAGTGAATAAGTGCAGTGCAGGTGTATTGGAGCAGTGTATATGAGTAGTGCATGTGTATTGGAGCAGTGTATAAGAGCAGTGCAGGTGTATAAGAGCAGTGTAAAAGTGCAGTGCATGTGTATTGGAGCAGTGTATAAGAGCAGTGCATGTGTATTGGAGCAGTGTATAAGAGCAGTGCATGTGTATAAGTGCAGTGTATAAGAGCAGTGCAGGTGTATTAGAGCAGTGTATAAGAGCAGTGCATGTGTATAAGTGCAGTGTATAAGAGCAGTGCAGGTATATAAGAGCAGTGCAGGTGTATAAGAGCAGTGCAGGTGTATAAGAGCAGTGCAGGTGTATAAGAGCAGTGCAGGTGTATTGGAGAAGTGTATGAGAGCAGTGCAGGTGTATAAGAGCAGTGTATAAGAGCAGTGCAGGGGTATGAGAGCAGTTTATAAGAGCAGTGCAGGTGTATTGGAGCAGTGTATAAGAGCAGTGCAGGGGTATGAGAGCAGTGTATAAGAGCAGTGCCGGTGTATTAGAGCAGTGTATAAGAGCAGTGCATGTGTATTGGAGCAGTGTATAAGAGCAGTGCAGGTATATAAGAGCAGTGCAGGTGTATAAGAGCAGTACAAGTGTATAAGAGCAGTGCAGGTGTATTAGAGCAGTGCAGGTGTATAAGAGAAGTGCATGTGTATTGGAGAAGTGTATGAGAGCAGTGCATGTGTATTAGAGCAGTGTATAAGAGCAGTGCAGGGGTATGAGAGCAGTTTATAAGAGCAGTGCATGTGTATTGGAGCAGTGTATAAGAGCAGTGCATGTGTATAAGTGCAGTGTATAAGAGCAGTGCAGGTGTATTAGAGCAGTGTATAAGAGCAGTGCATGTGTATAAGTGCAGTGTATAAGAGCAGTGCAGGTATATAAGTGCAGTGCAGGTGTATAAGAGCAGTACAAGTGTATAAGAGCAGTACAAGTGTATAAGAGCAGTGCAGGTGTATAAGAGCAGTGTATAAGAGCAGTACAAGTGTATAAGAGCAGTGCAGGTGTATAAGAGCAGTGCATGTGTATAAGAGCAGTGTATAAGAGCAGTGCATGTGTATTGGAGCAGTGTATAAGAGCAGTGCATGTGTATAAGTGCAGTGTATAAGAGCAGTGCAGGTGTATTAGAGCAGTGTATAAGAGCAGTGCATGTGTATAAGTGCAGTGTATAAGAGCAGTGCAGGTATATAAGAGCAGTGCAGGTGTATAAGAGCAGTGCAGGTGTATAAGAGCAGTGCAGGTGTATAAGAGCAGTGCAGGTGTATTGGAGAAGTGTATGAGAGCAGTGCAGGTGTATAAGAGCAGTGTATAAGAGCAGTGCAGGGGTATGAGAGCAGTTTATAAGAGCAGTGCAGGTGTATTGGAGCAGTGTATAAGAGCAGTGCAGTGGTATGAGAGCAGTGTATAAGAGCAGTGCCGGTGTATTAGAGCAGTGTATAAGAGCAGTGCATGTGTATTGGAGCAGTGTATAAGAGCAGTGCAGGTATATAAGAGCAGTGCAGGTGTATAAGAGCAGTACAAGTGTATAAGAGCAGTGCAGGTGTATTAGAGCAGTGCAGGTGTATAAGAGAAGTGCATGTGTATTGGAGAAGTGTATGAGAGCAGTGCATGTGTATTAGAGCAGTGTATAAGAGCAGTGCAGGGGTATGAGAGCAGTTTATAAGAGCAGTGCATGTGTATTGGAGCAGTGTATAAGAGCAGTGCATGTGTATAAGTGCAGTGTATAAGAGCAGTGCAGGTGTATTAGAGCAGTGTATAAGAGCAGTGCATGTGTATAAGTGCAGTGTATAAGAGCAGTGCAGGTATATAAGTGCAGTGCAGGTGTATAAGAGCAGTACAAGTGTATAAGAGCAGTACAAGTGTATAAGAGCAGTACAAGTGTATAAGAGCAGTGCAGGTGTATAAGAGCAGTGCATGTGTATAAGAGCAGTGTATAAGAGCAGTGCATGTGTATTGGAGCAGTGTATAAGAGCAGTGCATGTGTATAAGTGCAGTGTATAAGAGCAGTGCAGGTGTATTAGAGCAGTGTATAAGAGCAGTGCATGTGTATAAGTGCAGTGTATAAGAGCAGTGCAGGTATATAAGAGCAGTGCAGGTATATAAGAGCAGTGCAGGTATATAAGAGCAGTACAAGTGTATAAGAGCAGTGCAGGTGTATAAGAGCAGTGCAGGTGTATAAGAGCAGTGCATGTGTATTGGAGAAGTGTATGAGAGCAGTGCATGTGTATAAGAGCAGTGTATAAGAGCAGTGCAGGTGTATAAGAGCAGTGCAGGTGTATAAGAGCAGTGTATAAGAGCAGTACAAGTGTATAAGAGCAGTGCAGGTGTATAAGAGCAGTGCATGTGTATAAGAGCAGTGTATAGGAGCAGTGCATGTGTATTGGAGCAGTGTATAAGAGCAGTGCATGTGTATAAGTGCAGTGTATAAGAGCAGTGCAGGTGTATTAGAGCAGTGTATAAGAGCAGTGCATGTGTATAAGTGCAGTGTATAAGAGCAGTGCAGGTATATAAGAGCAGTGCAGGTATATAAGAGCAGTGCAGGTATATAAGAGCAGTACAAGTGTATAAGAGCAGTGCAGGTGTATAAGAGCAGTGCAGGTGTATAAGAGCAGTGCATGTGTATTGGAGAAGTGTATGAGAGCAGTGCATGTGTATAAGAGCAGTGTATAAGAGCAGTGCAGGTGTATTGGAGCAGTGTATAAGAGCAGTGCAGGTGTATTGGAGCATATATATATATATATGTATGTATGTATGTATGTATGTATGTATGTATGTATGTATCTTGGTGCTGTTGACATGAGAGTTAAGAACTGGATCTATACCACTTGTAACAAATTAACAAGCCTCACTGGGTACATGACACCTCTTGTCCGCCTTTTTTCGAAACAGATTTGTCTTTGTCGAAAAAGCGGTTAGTGCCTTATGAATAATTTATGCATCAAATTATCTGCATCTTTTTTTTCTGGGCTAGACTCTTACCGGAAGAGACAGATGATCAGATTAGTGAGTGCCATCACACGGGTCACAACATAGCGAACTGCACGTGTTAACCATAGACGGAGAAGCTCATGAGCTGCTGGGATGATTCGGTGGACCCCACACTGTTCTAAGCTAGTACGACAAAAGTGACAGGCACACACAGATGGGTAGAACTACCCTGTGTACAACTACCCTGAGAAGTCATACCCTGGTGCGATCACTCTAATGGCCTGAATATGTAAGGGAATGATGCTAATGGAACAGGACGATATCTTGCTAGGCTTGATATGGATACGGTTGATGTGGCAGGAGCAGGCTCTGCTGGAGGTCTTCATAACGTAAGAGTCATGGGAGGATGGTCCTACTATTCAACTGCATCCTTGTTTGTTTGTTTGTGTGTTTGTTGTTTAACCCCACACTCAGCATTATTCCAGCTAGATGACGACGGTCTGTAAATAATCGAGTCTGGACCACACATTCCAGTAATTGACATCATGAGCATTGATCCACGCAATTGGGATACGATGACATGCATCAACCAAGTCAGTAAGCCTGACCAACCGATCCCGTTAGGTGCCCCTTTCCACAAGCATCCTTGGGATGCTTTATGTCCCCATGTTGCACCTATGCACCATGTTCTTTAGTTATCCATGTTATGTTAAAAAAGTTGCTTAAAACAATGTACTTTTTGTGTTATCTTATTCTCGCTTGTATGTTTGTTAGTTTGTTGTTTAACGCCGTACTCGGCACTATTCCAGCTTTATGACGGCGATCTGTAAATAATCGAATCTGGGGCAGACAATGAAGTGATTGACATCATATGATTGACCAACGCAATTGGAATACGATAGCATGCACCAAGTCAGTAAGCCTAACCACCTGATCCCGTTAGTCGCCTCTGACAAGAATGGGTTGCTGAAGGCCAATTCTAACCCAGATCTCACGTTTTTTGTTTATTAAAACTGGTGATCTAATAACTGATACCTTGTTAATATATGTTTATTTTTACATATGTTCATTCAAGGCCTATTACACAAAATCTTTTTTTCAAAGACATGTTTACCTCTACTGACGTATGATGAACGTTACTTGTGCGGATTCCTGTGTGCGTTCATCGTCGGGTTCGAAGGCATACGCTTACGCTTACGTCAGGCTCTACCGGTTAGGCGATACACCGCTTGGGGTTAAATGACGCTTTACGGGTTGTATTCACTACATGTAGGTTGTACTGCACACGATCTAGAGAACAGTTCCTACTTGCGAGACCATATGATTCTTTGTATCGCTTTACAAATGTTTTATCAACACAAAAAAGAAGACATGGAGAATACACGCACAGATGACGTTTAGAAAACATCTTATCGTTTATAATTTCGTTGACAGCTATCAAATGGATACAATTTGACACAATCGTACAATGGCAGGAGATATTTAAATGGGAGCTGATTTGGTTAAATATGCGAATGTTTAACCATGGCTAGATGAAGCGAACGTTTAAATAGGTTTTCATTCTGATGTCAACAGTACAGGGGCTTTTCATTAAAAGATTATTTCTTTCTCTGGCAAAATATACTGCTGGGCAAAAGAAAGTACACACTTATGTTTGATGGTGGTTAAAATGAACCAAACGAGAAATGGTTATTCGATGGTGATGTATTTGATACGGGTATCAAATGTGTGTGGACCTTAAGTTTGCAGTGTTTCGGCGACTGTTTTTAGCATGCTGGTAATCGCCGCGAATAGCTGCAAGACTGCTGATGTGGTTTTAAGCATTAACCACTCACTCACTCACTCAGTCTTCTAACGTTTTGATACCGTTTGTAATTTTTTTTTTGTATATTTTTTTTTGCCCGGCAATTTATGTTTTTAGAGAGGAGAAAACGAATTTTATATTCCACCAGAACTGTTACAGTATTATATCATCTTACACTTTCATTTTTTAGGACATTGAATTTTTGTCGATATTGTACATGCATCTTACCTATTGTTGGAGTGGCCCCGTCGCATGATATGCTGTTATCACTGGATTCAGGATTGCAGTCCTCTGAATACGTCCTACACCGCGCGGGTGTCACAGCAACATCGTCATCTCCACGATATGTAACACGACGTCGACAATATTTGGTAATCAAAAAACTTCTCGGCATCTTGTCGACATTTAATCACAGGTCCTCAAGGCTGGAATGTATCCATTCACTGCAATGCTTCAGCTAAAAGCCAATAGTCACTAACAGTACTCCGAGCCGATTACTTGCTTGTCTTTACTATAAACCGATTAGCAATATCTGTAATATGCGTATCTAATATTACGAAGTTATATACTAAACCTATTGGCCGCTTGAAACAGAATGAGTTAAAGCAGAGAAGCTTGGCGAGATTGTGAGCGGGTAGAGTGAACGCCGCTATTATAGAGGGAGTGTACAGTTACCCGAGATATCCACTGAGGATGAGAGGGCTGGGTAGCCAACGGTAGTCATTCACCCGTATATACCAGCTCAGGATAACTGTAAACATGGGATACCTCTATTTTGAGAAACAGGACGCGCTGAGTTTTTCCCTCTTATCATGTAACGTGATTATCAAAATAACACTGAAACAGGATTCGTAAGATTTGCTACCAGCAAGCCGATCCGCAAGGATGGGTTTTTATTATCAGTTTTATATATATAAATAATAAGTACATTTAGGTTAGGGGGAAATCTTTGTGCTTAGAAAGACAAATGTGGTATTTAAAGATACGCGTGATCAACGTCATATTGTTGTATGTTTCCGAATAATACGTCAATTGTAGATAAATGAATACGTATCCTTTTAAATGAATACGTGAATGCGGATCTCTGCCACTAGAAAATAATATGAAAAAGATTAAGCGAAGAAAAAAACCAAAAGCACAATCAACCTTCTACGAGTGAGTGAACAATACAGTTATAAAACGGTACATCAGCGTTAGCTTTTGCAGGCTTTAGTCCACAAACACGGCGTTGGTGCTGACAAACCAGAAAATATGTTAATTAATTGAAATCCCAGATTCGAATCACGATAATATATTTTCTGGCAGTCTAAGGTAACGTGTATCGCTTGATGCATCTCGATAACGGGTAAATCATCGTTTCAGGAAATATCAATATGAAAACCATACATATATCTGTACATTTCAAACAATAAATAACTATATACGTCTTTAGAAGAAAGGTATAGGAAAGCAGGGAATTTGTCTCCTAACATAAAGTGCAAATAAAGTGTGTAGTCATCCTTCAGGAATACTGAGATGCCAGAGAGATCCTGTTTTTAGAGGGGCCACGGGTGGCCCAGTCGTCTGTGCAAAGTTGCGTCCCTGGGGCACGCCAGAAACCTATGATTGTGGGTTCGAATCCCGGTTCGCCCCGATTATGTTTTTAGGTTTGTCAGCGCCATACCCGTGATCGTGGAGACCTGCATCACTCGGGGCTTTCCTCCCACATTAAGCTGACATGCCGTGATATGACGGGAACACAGGCGACGGCGTTAAACCCAACTCACTCACTGTTTTTAGACAATATCTAAACACATCGACTTTGTTCGCAAAGCTCAACACAACAGGGACTTTCTGCTTGGTTGATATCTATCCGCTTAGTACGCCCCATGCTGAAAGTTACAATAATTGTTTAAGTATGCGACAGCACCACAAAAGGAAATATCCTGGCTTGGGTAACGGTTTATATGTACACGGATCCGTGTGTGTTTATCAAGCCTGGTTTCACCCATTACTCTGACATGTGGGAAATTCAAGAGATATTATACAGTACAGAGAGTGTATACCGTTTAATCTAAGAAATGGTAATAGGAACAGCCGCTCAACATAATCCGGATACGTGCTTTGAGGATATTGGATTATGGCACGGTTAATTGGCCTGATATTATTTATTCCACTTGACGCCCATATCCTTCGTTCCCGTATTAAGAAATCGACCATAGGATGTCCGGGTAATGGTAAAGGTACTTGGCAACATATGCTTGTCGTAAGTGAAGACTTTGTGGATCCGACGGCTTTGCTGATTGCATGTCATCGTGAGCCGATGCTCATGATGTCAATCAGTTGATTCTCTGGTCCAGACTCGACTATTTACATACATCCGGCATACTGCTGGGGTATTGTTAAGTGCGTCATTAAGCGATAAACACACGGTACATCATCTAAGTGTCTTAACTGTTGGTGACCCAGGTGGCCCAGTCGTCTAAAGCGTCGATATTTGTTGTGCAGAGTTGCCTCCCTTGGGCACTCCAGAAACCTATTATCGTAGGTTCGAATTTCGATTCGTCCCGATTGTAAGTGCGTTTATCAGCACCATACTCGTGCTCGTGGGTTTCACCAAAGTGGTAAACGTCAAAGACTTGCATCACTTT
This sequence comes from Haliotis cracherodii, assembly GCF_022045235.1. Lineage (NCBI taxonomy): Eukaryota > Metazoa > Mollusca > Gastropoda > Lepetellida > Haliotidae > Haliotis > Haliotis cracherodii. Next base: position 56,527,297 of record NW_027266341.1, read on the forward strand.
AGGCTTTCCTCACACATCAAGCTTTCATCCCACATATAACTGGAATACTGTTCAAAGGGGCGTTAAACCCCGCTCACTCATTAAAATGAATATAATACCCCGTTCACATGCGCCCCCATATAGGTGTATATGTGCATATGTGTGTAGAAATACATACATACGTGAGTATACTTGTCATGTGAACGCGTTTCCTCATGTGTAAATATTTACATCAGGAGCAAATTTGCATCATGTCTGAGGCAGGTGCAAATGTGAATGTAAATTTGCAGTGTGTGTATATGTTGCAATGTGAACGTTTATGTCAACATAAGGTATGATCTAATAAATATCTGACAGTGTTCTTTTGCCAACACCAAACAAATTGTCTACACTTGTCAACCTTTATGCGTATATACAGAGTTGATAGGACGATGTTTTCTTTTGATTTCAAGGAGTCAAAGCTTTGTGTACAAATTAAATCAAACACATGTTGCTTCACGCGAACATTAGTAACTCTCTTCTCGTTCAACTTTGATTGGAAAACAACCTGTTTTGTGTTGAAAGTCGTGAACAGACTGACGAATATGTGTGCCTTACACAATTTACATATATTTATTAACACACCTAAGATGCTTTTCATGTGAACGCATCGTAAATTTACATATACACACGTATGTACAGTTACACATGTGTAAAATTACTTACGTTAGTAAATGTTGTGCTCGTGAATGGGGTATTAGTTTCCTTCTTTTTTCATATATGAAAAAGGACTGCATATCATGTAATATGAATGCCTTTTCAGAATTTGTTTGGCCGAGACACAATTGTGTCAAGTAGCTGAATTAGATTACAGTGCGGCGTTAAACAACAAAAAAACAATCAAGTGATTTCGTTCCAAATATGCTTCTCTTCACCAAGTAGCATATTCGGTTCAAATAGATGCAATCCTTTTCATGCATATTCCATGATGGCTGCAAACGATATCACAGGCGTCGCCCATCATGCATTAAACAACATACAGTACGAGCATGGTCGCGCGACCCACTCCATCGGTAAGGGCACGATGTCAGCAGAACTAGGCGTGGCGTTACACAACAACAATCAAACAGACAAATAAAACAAGATGTAAATATAATAGATGCGGGTTGTGTACAGTGTTCCGGTTACCGTTGAAATAGAGGAGTCTGGTATGTATTCAGGGCCCACTTGCGCAAAGCGACCTCAGCGCTACGACTATTGTAAGCCAATGTTAAAGTATGGGAGTTACGGTCATCTTAGCGCTTAAACAGGCGTTATCTTGTCAAAATGTGTGTCTTCATGTCATTTCGAAACACGTTTCTGCAAAAAGGCACCATTCTCCAGATGTTCCTTAGAAATTTCAAACATTTGTAGCCAGAAAGTGTTAATCATAACTGACACAATATGCAAGTCTTAATGGTTTCATGTTTAAAACGCTGAACTTAAGTTACACAATTACTCTAAGGCGTAATTTGAAAAGGCTTTGGCCGTTTCGATATGCCTCGATAGAGCTTGGCTCTATAGGCCATAGAACACAATAGGGTATGCAAAAGCGCCTAGCATGGCAACATATAAATGCACATTTTCCTGATTCATAAAAAATGCCTTTCTACGAAACAGTCCCTTCAGCGCTAAGTAATAAGATGTGTGTCGCCTTTGTTCAACATCCTCGTGAAGCATTAGTTAATGTCCACTCATTCAGAGCCAACTTGTATATTGCATCTTCAGCCTATCCCTTTTATTGCTCAACTGTATATAGTTTCTTAAGATACACGTTTCATTGATAATATATATAAAATTATACATTAAGTACATCAGAAAATGTATCATCTTTATATTTTATGATGACATTCAAATGTCAAAAAACACATATCTGTATGCTCTGATTGTACTTGTGTTGATCATTGGTTGTAATCGCTTAACAAAGTGCAATTTTATACATATATGAATTCAGTATTGCCGTTATATCACATTTGCCCGAGGCAAGGGAGTTAACTGACTTCAAAAGTCAAGTTTCCACCCTTGCAGAACTTGGCTGGAATTTCTGGTTTCGATCGCGTCCCTTCTATGTCCCAGCTACTGATCATTCAGATTCCAGCCTCCCCTGTGACTTGCATCTGCTTCAAACAAAATGGTGGCGATAATAAGGTGAGGTGAGGTGAAATGGGGTTTAACGTCGCGTCCAAGATTATTGCACTTATATAGCGACGTGCATGTACATGTACGTGTGTGTGTTTGTGTGGCTGCTTGTACTAGTCCGGACTGATGCCGATTTATAGTGCTAGCTCACGACCATGCCGCAGTTTAACATGGATATTCCACTCAGACACAGTATACTGACTGAGCCGTCCAGTCCTTGTTTTAGTCCCTTAATGCTAAGAGCCATACAGGGTAACAACAAGTACCATCTTTTAACGTCTTTTGGTATGATGCGGCCGGGGATCGAACACCGGACCTTCCGCTCTCCGGGCGGACGCTCTACCACTAGACCACGGAGGCAGTCGCGGCGATAATATAGATCTTGATTGTAATAAAACGGATTTTACCTCACGAAGTGCATCAAATCACTTGAGGGACGGTCGGGTAGCCTAGTGGTTAAAGCGTTATCTCGTCACGCCGAAAAACCGTGTTCGATTCTCGACTCGAAACAATATGTGAAGCCAATTTCTGGTGTCGCTAAAATGCGGCGTAAAAACATACTCACTCACACAAATAACTTGAGCACCTTGGTTAAGAACATGAAAAGAGTTATAAAATATCTGTCGACGACCAGTTGACGGTGCAGATGCTCTGAAAATCCTGCAATCGAACGAATTCGGCACGACAGTTGCCATCTTGTTTCTGAACCGGACGTCGATTTCGTTACGGTTCGATTGGACTATGCATAGACTCGTTAGTCCAGCCCAAATATAACTCCATAATTCCAGCCTAGTTCGGCAAGGGTGGACACTGGACGTTTAAAGTCAGTTAACTCCCTTGTCTGGGAAAAGATGTTATATCGCGATTTATATTGTCCACCTAATGGTGGATAGAAACCCCGAACTAATGCAGGTCTTAGACGTTTACGACCTTGTTGAAACCATGACCAAGGTATGGTGATGACAAACATTGAAACATAGTTAAGGAGTGAGTATTGTTTTACGCCGCTTTTAACAATATTCCAGCTATATCAAGGCGCGGACACCAGAAATGGACTTCACGCAATGTACCCATGTGGGACACAATCAAGGATTATGGTATTATAGGATCCTGGCACAGCAAAGGGACGCACAACGAATTGTGACACCTTGTTTATCCCGCTATTGTCCTGAGGAACCATAGACATAGACGCAACATCCATTATTGATTGATTGGTGGGTATGCCTGGCTGCCTTGTTGTAAGTTCGTACCCTAACGAAATGGCGCGATTTTTACACTAGCCTGGTAATCCTGCTCCAGTCATTGACAAAAGCCATAGATTTCGAACTGAAAAAATACATTTTGTGAATTTCTTTTCCAATTTGAAATCAAATCTCTGATGATGGAGTAGTTCGATATTAGATTTCTTCTTTGAGGGATAGGGGAGTGGTCGGTTTTTTTATGGTTAGGTGTATGATGAAACGGGATTCGAATAGACAGATATTACATGTGCAATTTAATAAAGTAGCACACACTTAAATTATTTTATCTGTAAGTAACTCTCAAATGCTCTCTGGTGGCAGCAATACCGACAGCAATGTCTCCTCAAAGATCTCCCCAATTATGGATTGGTGTAACATTCTTGTTGTCCATTTTCTGATTTTTAAAAATTCCATTCCTCCGCACCGCACCGCACCGCACCGCACCGCACCGCACCGCACCGCACCGCACCGCACCGCACCGCATCGCACAACAATACTCCATATTACCCCGTTTACTCATACCGGCGCAACAAGCTTCAAATCATGAGTGTGGTGCACATTTAAAAACATATCACTAAACCTTCCCGGTCGTATCACATTTCTCCTTGAGCACAAATGATAAAAAGTAATCCATCCTGGATTTGGTTTTGTTTCTTGAGCCGCCATATATTGGTTGTCGCAGTCAACAAAGGGGCTATACCAGGAAGCAGCGACGCCCATTATCAGTAAGGAGTGGTAAGGAAAGGTGTGTTTGATGAATGAGTTCGATTGTCATTGACAAAGGACGACATGAAGCAAAATTACATTTCTGTTACATGTTCTCGAGGAAACGTTATTCCGGTTTGTCACCCGCCCACGTCAATTTTAAGGACATCTTGAAGTGAGGTGAGTTGAGGTGAAATGGGGTTTAACGTCGCGTTCATGATTATTGCAACGTGCATGCGTGCACGTGCGTTTGTGCGTGCGTGCGTGCGTGCGTGCGTGTGTATGTGTGTGTGTGCTTGTACTAGTCCAGACGGATACCATGCTGCAGTTTACCATGAATACCCCACTCAGGCACAGTATGCTGACTCCGAGCCGACCAGTCCTTGTTTTAGCCCCTTAATGGCGAGCGCCAGACATGGTAACAACAAGTACCATTTTTAACGTCTTTTGGTATGTCCGGCCGGGGATCGAACCCCTAACCTTCCGCTCTACGGGCGGACGCTCCACCACTAGACCATGGAGGCAGATTGTGTGTAAATTTGGAGCAGATCATAAAAGCTCGCACTATTTTTCAATATTAGTCCATGACGACTGAGATGTACCGATGTGTTCAGAGGCAGCATTATGTAATAAAATGATTGCACACCGTGTTGCCATTGACGACGATGAAGGTGATAACAATAATGATATACTCATACTAAAACATTATACTTATCATTGCATTTACGCTTTGGACCGCCGCTGGTCTATTAGATAAAGCACATCTGCCCGAAGATCGGACGGTCTGTGGTTCGATCCCCGGCCGCGTTAAACCAATGACGATAAAATATGGCACTTGATGTTACCCTGCCAGGTGCTCTGCACATGAAGGGGATAATAAAAAGACTGGTCGGCTCGCAGTCAGTGTAATGTGTCCAGTTGGATATGTTTGTTAAACTGGCAACTCATTGACCTAGCACTATAAACCCGGTTATAATAATCCGGTAAAGATCAAGCAATATAATCTCGCGCACGCACGCACGCACGCACGCACGCACGCACACATGGATCCACGACGCTATGTAAGTGCAATACACTACGCCTATATAAGGGCGCAACACTAAAACGAATTTCACCTATAAGAAGAATAACGACCATTGCGATGATGATGATGATGATGATGATGATGACGATGATGATCATCATGAATTACACTGTTACCCCTCTCGTCCCATCACTGTGCATAGACTCTGCATTCTCAGCTCCCTGGGTGGTATACAACCAGAGCTGCATATTTAAGAAATAAACTGGAAATTCAGAAATGCGATTTGCTTGAATGCTTCGCCCACTCGTATCCCGAATCTTCGACGCTGACCGCCTGATCAGACAGTTCACCTGTCACGACCGCATATCTTCATTTAGAGAGGAAAGGTATCGAAATACAATACCGGATTGTAATGTTTTGATGTTTATTTGTTGTTTAACGCCGCAGTAATCAATATTCCAACCAAACGACGGCGGTCCGTAAATAATCGAGTCAGGGCCAGACGATACAATGAATACATGCATCATGAAGTCAGCGAGCCTGACCACCCCATCCCGTTAGTCGCCTCTTATGACAAGCACAGGTTGCTGAAGACATTTTCTAACCCGGATCTTGACGGGTCTCAGATTGTAAAGAGAATGGGTGAACAGATGCACATTTGGGAACGAAGTCACTTCACTGGTGTTTGTTTGTTGTTTAAGACAGGTGCAGCGATATTCCAACCAATGATTGATAACCTGAGCAACGTCTTACGCCGTTCAGGTACGATGACACGCAATAAATCCAGTCATAAAGCCTGACCACCCGATCCATTTTGTCGCATTTTACGGAGTACTAATCCGCCACTCCCCCTTTTGAAATTCAAATCTAGTACATGTATGTTGTAGGCAGTGGTTGGTTGGTTGGTTTGTTGTTTAACGCCGCACTCGGCAATATTACAGCTATATGAGGGCGGTCTGTAAATAATCGAGTCTGGACCAGACAATCCAGTGATTAATATCATGAGCATCGATCCACGCAATTGGGATCAATGACATGCATCAACCAAGTTAGTCGCCTCTTACGACAAGCATTGTCACCTTTTACGGCAAGCATTGGTTGCTGAAGACCTATTCTACCCCGGATCTTCACGGGTCTGTAAGCAGTAGATTTGACTGAGAGGGGTTTTTTTTATATTTTAGACCCCTCCCTTTTAAAAATGCTGGATCCGCCCTTGCGTTACAACAAGAGATAAAACACACTTTGAATAAATTAAGAATGCATGCATATCCCATTCGATGAGTTTCCAATGTGCCAACATGGACTTTCCCTAAAAATTACAAATAAGGGATCCGTCATTTGTCATACTTGGAAATCGATCCTTGAAGATCCGGGGTAGAATAGGTCTTCAGCAACCCATGCTTGCCGTAAAAGGCGACCATGCTTGTCGTAAGAGGCGACTAACGGGATCCAATTGCGTGGATCGATGCTCATGCTATCAATCACTGGATTATTTACAGACCGCCGTCATACAGCTGGAATATTGCTTACTGCGGCGTTGAACAACAAATAAAGAGGGTCATAAGAAATAATACACATACTTCGAGGGTCATGTAAATATAGATATTTTACAATAAAATATATACTTTTTAGTATATACTACGTGGGGAGGGTCATCCAAAAAATACGACAAGCATTAGGGGAGGGCCATAATTACAGACCAGTGTCGCATCAAAAATCCTCTGATGACACTCACACAGCCAGCCACACATACGCAACACCCCCATCCCCTACCCCCTATAACATTTGACCGGTTTCTAACGAAAGATTATTCATAAGCTAATACAGTATGAGTGTATTTTTTTTTTTTTTTTTTAACGCCGCATCAGGAAAATTCCAGTTATTTTACGGCGGTCTGTTAATAACCGAATCTGGACAAGACAATCCAGTGATTGGCAAGAGTGAGTGAGTGAGTGAGAGAGTGAGTTAGGTTTAACGCCGCTTTTAACAGTATTACAGTTATATCACGGCGTGTCAGCTTAATGTGGGAGGAAAGCCCCAAGTGATGCAGGTCTCAGACGTTTATCACTTCGGTGAAACCCACGAGCACGGTGCTGACAAACCTAGAAACATAATCGGGGCGAACCGGGATTCGAACCCACAATCATAGGTGTCTGGCGTGCCCAAGGGAGGCAACTTTGCACAGCGAATCGCGGCGCCTTAGACGACTGGGCCACCCGTGGTGATTGGCAAGATGATGAGGGAAAATTTAATAAGTCTATATAGGATCATATTATATTTTTAGAAAAATAGATGTATATTTCTTTTAAAAGAATTCCTCGGAAGATGACTTTGCAAACTCAGACAAACATATTCACCTTAGATTAGGATCAAAATCTCTCGTAAATATTGACTAGTGGTTGTCCATATTCAGTTGCAAACGTTCAGATAGCATCGGTGACAGAAAGCTAACTGTATCGGCTTAATGTGTATCCGTTGTTTCTAAACCTGTACACACAAGACAATGGATTGCCTCTCCTCACGCAACACGGGTTCTGTGTCTTGTCGCAAGGGTGCCACTTTTGACACAAGAGGTACAGAGTTACCTGTCTGGGTCACGTGATACTTTCATGTTGCCCTTCACTGACAGACCCGTGCACGTGGAGCTCGTGCAGCACGTGGTTAGCGTTGTTATAGCGGTTACATATGATCCCTTGGCGATATTTGTGTTTCCACTTGATTTGTATCAGCCTGATATTTAGATGGAGTATTTTTAAATCTTGTTTAACTTTTATCCTAAAGTTACGAAGGAGGTGAAAAATCAATAGACCTCGAGTCGAAAAAGAGAGAACCCCCGCATTTAAATAGCAAGGAGGTAACCTCCCAGGTGTTCAAATATGATGAAATTAACCGTAAAAGGAGACTATGCTTGTCGTAAGAGGCGACTAACGGGATCAGGTGGTCAGGCTCGCTGACTTGTTTGATGCATGTCATCGTGTCCCAACTGCGTGGATAGATGCTCATGTGTGTTTGTTTTGTTTGTTTGTTTATTGTTTAACGCCGCACTCAGCTATATGACGGCTGTATGTAAATAATCGAGTCTGGAGCAGATAATCCAGTGTTTAATATCATAGCCATCGATTCAGGCAAGTGGGATACGATGCTCCTACCGATGCTCATGATGTCAATCACCAGATTGTCTGGTCCAGACTCGATTATTTCACAGACCGCCTTCATATAGCTGGAATACTGATGACTGTGGCGTTTAAGAACAAACAAACAAAGTATAATCAAAATGTTTCAAGATGTTTGTTATATTCATTTACCGTTCTCTGCCTACAAATGTTTTTTTCTGTATGTTTATGGCACAAGTGAACACTTGTTTATAGATGATCAATACATGTTTATAGATGATCAATACATGTTTATACGTGATTAATAGATTTTACGAGTGATACCGAATAGTTTGGAAAGAAAACTGACTCGAACATTTATCATTCGACCAGACCATTTTGTTAATTCGTACAGATGTGTCGATTACATTTTTAGAATTGGTTATTTACGATTGAAAATATTTTAAAATCCTACATGATCTGATTGTTTTTTTAGATAAACGTGTGGCACTGGGTACCCACCCCAACTTGAAAATCTCAAATCATGGCACATATTGTAATATTATTTGATATAATCATGTCAATTATGGATGATAAACAAAATGATAATGTTTGAGTGGCATAATGTGATAATGGAAGAGGATGGAGAAAGTTTTACATGATTATTGAATTATGGGTTGTTGTCTTTTCTTCAACAGTAATTGAAAAATACAACATTCTTTGAAACTATCTACTTATTCGAGACATATGGATCACACATTTTAAACATTTTAATTGATAACTTTGTATTCTTCATCATATAGGGGTTTTATCATTCAGGATAAACGGGGTAGCACGTCAGTATAGAGTATATAACATAAATGAGTGGGGTTTTTTTTCAAAAAATTGATATCAAACCTGTTTGTACTGAGAGAAGTTTGTTTTTGACAAATTATTTCAATGTTTTGTAAGTATTTCATTTAGAAAAGGGGATCTTTCTGGTTTGTGTTAAAAGATTAGTTGATCGTTTATTGAAGGTAATGAAGAAAAACGTGTTTAAAGTTCAGAGAAATGTTTTGTTTTGAATTTTATGAAAAAAATACATTTCGGAGAATTCTTAAAAATATTTTAAATTACGGAACATGTAAATAAAACACGGTTACCTTGCGGACCATGACAAACAGACAGACTGGTATCACCCAACACCTGATGTTGTATTGTGAATGTATACTTACTGCCGTACAACTAATACTACTGTTATGTTCCACAAAGTGTGTTACGCGACACCATATCACTCGTGTAACTGTATGAAAGTAGTTGTACAACCTATAGTACCTAAAGAGGAACCCATGGCGGACAGTGTAAATTCTAGTTTCACACAAGGGTTAATTTTAGAGTCTTTGTTAGCTTGACACTATCACTAACAAAGACGGATTACGCTTTAGGGAAACTGGCAACCCCGTTTAATGTCGGTGTGACTGACTATTGTGACTGACTTAAGGGTCTCTTTTTAATAATAATCATACTTATATCATTTTCTCTTTCTTACGATGTACAAATTGTAAGTTGATATTTTTTCGTTAAGAATGTTTGTTTGTTTGTTGTTTAACGCCGCACTCATCATTATTCCAGCCGTGACGGCTGTCTGTAAATAATCGAGTCTGGACAAGACAATCCAGTGATTGACATTATAAGCATCAATCCACGCAATTGGGACACGATGACATGCATCAACCAAGTCAGGGAGCCTGACCACCCGATCCCGTTAGCCGCCTCTTACGAGAAGCATAGTCGCCTTTTACGACAAGCATTACGCAATCGGGATGCGATGACATGCATCAACCAAGTCAGAGAGCCTGACCCACGGATCCCGTTAGTCGCCTCTTACGAGAAGCATAACCGCCTTTTACGGCAAGCATGGGTTGCTGAAGACCTATTCTAACCCGGATTTCACGGGTAACTTTAAGAGTGCAATCCAGTGGTATGTTCACGTGTCAAAGTGTTTTTATAATGACCGTGGATTATATGGCGGTAATGGGATAGTCAGGTAACTATCTATTCTCGGTATTTAATACTTTTATGTTCTCGTTGCTGCGTTTGATGTCAAACATTAAATTGAGTTTGGTAACAAATGGACTCTATTGTCAGCAATACCACTTTGGCCTTTCTTTTTTAATTAGTTACTTTATGAATTCTTTTCTCTTAAAATCGTTGGATGTGGTCGAAAGTAAACAAAAATAAAATTAGCTATCAAGATTGGCTTTACTTTTGTAAGAATATAGGGTCAGTAGTACCAGATAAAAATAGCTGTAATTCTCGCTTTTATTTTTGGTATTTTTTGTGTTATTTGACAATAATGATGAACCATTTTAATATTATTTATATAACAAAGTCCCTATTTACAGTTCTGAGTATCGGCGAGGGTGTAAATATTATCAATATTTCAGCAAACAATTACATGTCGTTGAACATGTTCCGCTTGTCTGAGTCTCAGGGAAACAATTTGTGATATGTTTTTCAATATAGTCTCTACTGGCTGAAAGAATGGCGATGCGACGTTAAACTCACTCGCTCATAATCGAAATTATGAGACGGCGATAACAAAGAAAAGTTTTACACTGGAACTTAATCGTTTTCCACCTTCCTGTGTTTTGGGGTTGGCGGTGCTGCAAAACATTTATTGAAACATATGAAGCCTTCAACCCATGCTTGCCGTAAAAGGCGACTATGCTTGTCGTAAAAGGCGACTATGCTTGTCGTTAAAGGCGACTATGCTTGTCGTAAAAGGCGACTTTGCTTGTCGTAGAAGGCGACTATGCTTGTCGTAAAAGGCGACTATGCTTGTCGTAAAAGGCGACTAACTGGATCGGGTGGTCAGGCTCGCTGACTTGGTTGATGCATGTCATCGATCCCAATTTTATGGATCGATGCTCATGATATCAATCACTGGATTGTCTGGTCCAGACTCGATTATTTACAGACCGCCGTGAAATAGCTGGAATATTGCTGAGCGCGGCGTTAAACAACAAACCAAACCAACCAACCTTAATTTGTTTAATATCTACTGACATATCTACTTGTAGACTCTAGGCAACCTGAACTGACTTCTGACTCATGTATAAAGACTAATCCGGAAGATTTATTTGGAATTTACATTGAAGAACCAATACAACGAACATCAGGGCTCGTAGTGTAATGATAGCCTGCGTGAAGTGTGTCAGAAGATGACACTGAAGTTGAGAGATGTCACCTCGCGACATTAAAGCCCCATGCCCGTGTCCACAACTGTAATATCTGACCGTTTAAGATTCTGATCTATATATCATCACCAACGTTTTGCAACTTGATCGTCAGCGACAAATACAGAACGATTACCTTTTTTCAGTCCGGGCCTGGTTCGCGGTCGTGTGATGAGTGAATGTGGTTTTACATTGATTCCAGCAATATTACGACGTGGACACTAGGAATGGGCTTCACACATTGTATCCTTGTGAGGAATCGAACCCAGACCTTTGGCGTGACGGACAAACGCTTCAACTACTAGGCTACCAAACCACCCCAGCTTTGTAAAACAGGGGCCTAAAGCTTTGCAATATATTGTTATAGATCTATAATTCAACTTAGATACAAGGAAGAAAATATGTGTTTGGAAATGGAGTTGTAATGGGTATTGAGTAAGGAGTGTCAAACGTCAAGTTGGAGGGAAATTCGAGATTGTTTGTTATATATTACATTCAATTAAAGACATACATACATTTTCTTCATTATATAAAAGGGCTCGGACCAACATATATTTTTGCCATTTTTTGTGAAATTTATCTTCAACAACAAAAAGACGTTTTCATTTACGCAATATCTTTTATAATAAAGGATAACTTCATATCTGACAGCCTCAACTCTTAGCTTAATTACTCTAACACTAAGTTTGGTATATTCATGTACACCTACAGTGAAAGCTTGGGAAATCAGGACCTCGAGCTATCCGTGGTTCCAGATACGTGGAGTGCCGATATTTGATAATGTTACATCGTTATAATACATATCCAGTTCAAGGGCGTACGAGATGAGAAGGTCTCGCCACTTTACTGTTATCATTAGCTGTTTAAGAGCAGTAGTAAATCTTAGTAAGCGACGTAGTGTCTCTGTTGTCGTTATATGTCGTTGTATGTGGTTACAGTCGTTATAAGTCGTTATATGTGGTAACAGTCGTTACACATGGTTTCATGTGGTTATAGTCGTTACATATCGTTATATGTGATTATAGTCGTTATATATGGTTACAGTCGTTATATGTCGTTATATATGGTAATAGTCGTAATATGTCTTTATAGTCGTTATATGTGGTTATATGTCATTATATATCGTTATATGTGATTACAGTAACAAATTACGACTTATTTGTGGTTATATGTAGTTGTAGTCGTTATGTGTCGTTATATATGATTCGTCGTTATCTGTGGTTAAACTCGCTATATATCGTATGTGGTTATAGTCGTTATATATGGTTATAGCCGTTATATGTCGTTATACGTGGTTATAGTCGTTTTATGTGATTTTAGTCATCATATATCGTTATATGTGGTTAAAAACTGTCTTCCATCAAAGATTCACTATTACGCAAAACTACCAAACCTTTAGGAAACATTTCAGTTTTCTATGAAATTCCTGCAAAATTCAGGATACAAGCCGAGACTGGTATATTACAACCGTGCATTAGTTTACCACATTTTACATTATATATAATCTAAACAGCACACAGGATCGCCTCCGTGGTCTAGTTGTTAAACGTCCGCCCGGAGAGCGGAAGGTCCGGGGTTCGATCCCCGACCGCGTCATACCAAAAGACATTAAAAGATGGTACTTGTTGGGCTCGGCATTAAGGGGCTAAAGCAAGGACTGGTTGGCTCGGAGTCAGTATACTGTGTCTGAGTGGGGTATTCATGTTAAACTGCGGCATGGTATCTCAGTGAGCTTGCACTATAAATCGGCATCAGTCCGGACTAGTACAAGCAGCCACACAAACACACACACGTACATGCACGTCATATACGTTAAACCCCATTTCACATCACCTCACCTTACAACACACGACGAGAGCGTCTATGGCGAGGGCCGACATGAATCTGGCCTGCCTGAGATGGACCGGCCACCTGGCCATAACGCGATACGCGGGTAGTTGTTTATGGCCAATTAATCTTCAGGTATCCGCGCATCGTGATGGTCTCACCTGGTCAGTGAATGTAACAGGTGAACCACATGACCCACACACGGGGTATTGATGGTAACAAGAAAGTCCTAAACTGGCTATGTCAATAAACATCTGAAAACGTTCGAGATATGACCTGTATTTAAAGGACACAAGACTCGGGTTTATTGACAGTCCTAGCAAATTTGATTTGAGTCTGTTGTTTGTTATTTTTAGTGTTATGAAGTTGATGAATCTAACAGTTAATTTTTTCGTTATACTGAGACAATGCCTTTCTTCCACAAAAATAACGTTTTACAGACTCTTAATCTAGACTTTAAATATAAACCAGAGCATGGAGCATAGTAGCCCTTTGCCTTACGTTTTCGTTTATGGTGTTTCGTGTGTAAGAGAACTTGTTATAATACTTTTAAATGTTATCATGTTGATCAATTTAACCGTTAAATTTTATCCTTGTTACTCTGATAAAATGCTTCTATTCCACGAAAAAAAATCGCTTTTTAAAAAGTAAAAGACTGAAAATGCATGGACCGTAATTCCCCTTTAACTTGACAACGTTGTTTTTGTGTTTTATGTGGAAGAGTTATTGTTGAAGTACAGTAAACTACGGTTATAACGAACTCAAAGGGACTACTTTTTTTAGTTCGTAATAACTGTAGTTCGTTATAAGCATATATACAGCATAACCACAGCACATAGTCGGGACTAAAAAGTAAGTTCGTTATATCCGTCAGTTCGTTATAAGCGTGTTCGTTATAACCGTAGTTTACTGTAAATAATATCAGATAGTGTCATTGTAGTGCTGTACTATAAGAACATCTCAGAAGGAGAAAAACACTTAACTCCCTACGTATTAAGGAAGGTAATATATGTTATATTAACTATAAATATGATTTGCAAAAGAAAAATAACTGCCTTATTTCTCTTAAGCCCATCAGATTGTTACTAATATGTAGACATTTTTCATTCACGAACATTATATTGTATTTGTTCCGTGACAGCTGTTACATCTTTGTTTGTTTGCTTGCTTGTTGTTTAAGTAGTATTCCATCTATATGACGGCAGTCTGTAAATAATCGAGTATGCGTCAGACAATCCAGTGATTGACATCATGAGCATTGATCAATACAGTTGGGATACGATTACATGCATCAACTAAGTCAGCGAGCCTGACCACCCGATCCCGGCCCGTTAGTCGCTTCTCTCGATGTGTCAAACATTGGTCATTGTATAACAATTATCTGGAAACCTCGTTAACTCGACTACATGACTATGTAGCTTTATGGCCCCGCAAAATCCAAATAGGCACAATGATCTAATATGGCACCCCGCTTGTCTCGAACTACGGACAACTCGAGATATCAATACATCTCTATTAATACGTATCGTGTTTATTCAAGACACAATAAGAATATAAGTGAGGATAAGATTTATGAATGAACAACTTCTTTATTACAATTAAGAGCGACGTTTAGGTGTAGGTTCTATCACTTGCGGAGTGAGAACCTACACCGAAACGTCGCTCTTAATTGTAATAAAGAAGTTGTTTATCCATAAATCTAATCATTACTTATTACTCAAACTTCTAAATGCCTATCAAAGAAGAAGATAGGCTTTATTATTATCCAATAATGCCTTATAACTGAAACTACCACAAACCCTCAAGTCCGGATATGTCGAATGTTGATAAATCGAGTTATTGCGTCTGCTTTAAACCCCAGTGGGAACAGTCACCGTTATTGTATACATGCCATATATCGGATGTTAACGATATTACTTTCATTATGTTTTGCCCGTAGCGTCAGGTTTCAGGGAAATCACTTAGTTATATCCGAAGTGGCTGTAAGAGAGTTTCAAGGTATTTCTTTCACAGACAGGTGAACATGAAACTTTACTGATACAAAAGATCGCACCTGTCATATTGTATCAGGTATTTTGTTGTTTCCTCAATCAAGCAGATGTCATATCCTTTACATCATAATTCATCATTCAGACATTCTCGACTTTTTACATGTCAACTGAGCTACTGTATCAAGATAAATATTTCAGGTATTCAAACGAAACTCTAAAAACAAAACCCATCAATGCCACGATGAAATGGCAAAATCGCTGCTTGAACGATTTTGAATTTGACAGTGTTTGGTTTATGTCTCCGGTTGCCCAGGTCCGCCGATTTCTGCCACATTTGAAACCAATCTGCGCCAGTGATAGCTGTCGTCTTTGTTAACGTGATCTTTCAGCGCGGGTGGCGGTCAAACAGGAATACCTAGTTGAAGACAAGTTGAAATGTGTCTGATCAGACACATAGACTAACATGTAACAACCCTTCGTGAAGTCAGAACCAAATATCCATGTTCATGATTCCTCTTCAATCAAACCAGCCCCAAATGAGGATTTGTCATTACGCGTGTCCATAACAGTTAACATTACAGGACACTGAAGCGTGAGGTCTGTAACAAACACCAGGATAACCACATTAAATTTCCAAAACGACACCCTGAGTGAAAAGGCCAAGGATGAAGAGATGCTATCATACCTGCTGAAAAGAATGAAGTATTTCTCTCTTTTTAAAAAACAACAACTTACATTGATCTAAATTACAGAATGTGCGTTTTATGTTGAGGATCTTTTACTTTTCTCCTAAATCTGATATCAGAAAGTGTCAATGTTGAATGCTTGTAGCGTTGGTTGAAACGGCATTCGTGTGTTCAAGAAAGTAATATTCGTCATAAATCGGTTCGTGTTACAGTCAACTGCAACATGACGAGGAGGATACACCCGTTTCCGTAATGATATAGCAATTCTGATCTGTTTAAGTACACCACAAGATACGTCGTGGTGTTTAAATCTAAAACAATTAACGCAGTTTCAAGTTTTAGTTTCATATTGTGACGCGTTCATGCCGGTTTTGTTGGTGGAAGTGCTACCTACCTAACTGTGGAAACAGCCACAAACGCATTTGAGAATGCTACAAGGAGATCTTTTGCATTCATTATCATTCGTTCAATTTTTAAGTGTACCTGTCTTGACGGTGTTTTTTACGAACTCTTCTGAATAATAGAATTATCAACAGTTTAAAGGTAGATATCAAGTGACACTCAAAGGCTGGAATATGTTAATTGCGTAGGTAACACTGAATTTCCCTTTCAGCACACATCTGTGTAGAAAGACAGCGACGCTAAAGATATCGATAACACGACGGTGTAAGCCTTGGTTTGTGAAAAAGCAGCGCTTCGATTGAACGTTCGATGGCTACCTTTAAAGATTATCAGTAGGTTCCTGTGTACATGTTCATCCGACAGTCGAATGTCCGGTTATATCAAACCTGGTTATTATTCACAAGCAAGTGTTGCAAATGTTACATGTTCACGCGAAAAACGGACTTCGAGTATTAAGAGCTGACTTTAAGAAGGCCCCTTTCAGTTCGTTATATCGGGGGCGGTCGGGTAGTCTAGCGGTTAAAGCGTTCGCTCGTCACGCCGGGTTCGAATCCCGACATGGGTACAATGTGTGAAGCCCATTTCTGGTGTCCCCCATTAAGTGTAATGTTGATGTGGGAGGAAGTCACGAAATGATGGAGGCGTACCATTCACGAGTATGGGTATGGAACTGACAAACCTAGAAACCGGGATTCGAGACTACATGACAATAATGACAAGAAAGTAAGCGAAATGTTATCAGTGGATAATCAGGGACCTGAAAACAATGACCGCCTCCGTTGTCAAGTGGTAGAGCGTCCGCGCGGAGAGCGGAAGGTCCGAGGTTCGATCCTCGGCCGCGTCATACCATAAGACGGTACGTACTGTCTGGCGCTGGACTAGTCGGCTCGGAGTCAGTATACTGGGTGGGGTATTCATGAGGGGTTGAGGTGAGGTGGGGTGGATTGAGGTGAGGTGAGGGGAAATAGGGTTTAACGTTGCGTTCAAGGTTATTTCACTTATATAGTGACGGGAATGCACGTAAGCGTGGAAACTTCTACTAGTTCGGACTTGCGCCGGCGTGATAGTGTTAGCCAAATGAGATACCATGCCGCAGTGTGACATGCATACCCCACTCAGACACATTATATATTATACTACGAGCCGGCGAGTCTTTGTTTTATCCAAGTAATGCCGACAGACAGACAGACAGACAGACAGACAGACAGACAGGCAGACAGACAGGCAGACAGGCAGGCAGACAGACAGACAGACAGACAGACAGACAGACAGGCAGGCAGACAGACAGACAGACAGGCAGGCAGGCAGGCAGACAGACAGACAGACAGGTAGGCAGGCAGACAGACAGACAGACAGACATACAGCATATATAATATGTATAGTTATTACACAACAAGAGCTACATGAATGGTCGTGGAAATCAACAGTAACACTATACATACATTGTTATAACCGCGATGCCCACTTTCTTTGTGAGCAACACCTAGGTGATCATAGAAGTGCATGTGTCCATGTAGTCATTTGCACGTGTATAGGTATTCAAACAGATGAAACGTGAGAGTTTTTCTCTCCTCTTCCAGTGCGTAAAATAAATACTAGTATAGTTGCTAACCTTGTCGCAGCCTCGATGTACAATTTTACACTACTCGAGAGTCCATCTAACTTGAACCATTCGTTCTCGATGTACAATTTTACACTACTCGAGAGTCCATCTAACCTAAGCCACTCGTTCTCGATGTACAATTTTACAAACACTCGAGAGTCCATATAACTTGAGCGACTCGTTCTCGATGTACAATTTTACACTACTCGAGAGTCCATCTAACCTGAGCCACTTGTTCCCGATGTACAATTTTACACTACTCGAGAGTCCATCTAACTTGAGCCACTCGTTCTCGATGTACAATTTTACACTACTCGAGGGCCCATCTAACTTGAGCCACTCGTTCTCGATGTACAATGTTCCAAACACTCGAGAGTCCATCTAACCTGAGCCACTCGTTCTCGATGTACAATTTTACACTACTCGAGAGTCCATCTAACTTGAGCCACTCGTTCTCGATGTACAATTTTACACTACTCGAGAGTCCATCTAACTTGAGCCACTCGTTCTCGATGTACAATTTTCCAAACACTCGAGAGTCCATCTAACTTGAGCCACTCGTTCTCGATGTACAATTTTCCAAACACTCGAGAGTCCATCTAACTTGAGCCACTCGTTCCCGGTGTACAATTTTACACTACTCGAGAGTCCATCTAACTTGAGCCACTCGTTCCCGATGTACAACTATTACACTACTCGAGAGTCCATCTAACTTGAGCCACTCGTTCTCGATGTACAATTTTACACTACTCGAGAGTCCATCTAACTTGAGCCACTCGTTCTCGATGTACAGTTTTACACTACTCGAGAGTCCATCTAACTTGAGGCTCTCGTTTTCGATGTACAATTTTCCAAACACTCGAGAGTCCATCTAACTTGAGCCACTCGTTCTCGATGTACAATTTTACAATACTCGAGAGTCCATCTAACTTGAGCCACTCGTTCTCGATGTACAATTTTACACTACTCGAGAGTCCGTCTAACTTGAGCCACTCGTTCCCGGTGTACAATTTTACACTACTCGAGAGTCCATCTAACTTGAGCCACTCGTTCTCGATGTACAATTTTACACTACTCGAGAGTCCATCTAAGTTGAGCGACTCGTTCTCGAAGTACAATTTTCCAAACACTCGAGAGTCCATCTCACCTGAGCCACTCCTTCGTGGCTCTATCTGTAACGTACCAGCTTTTAGCTTCTTTAGTTATCACGCGGATAGGGGATCGAAACACCGGCCTTCCGCTCCTCCAATTATCCCCTACGTTTTGCATAGTATTTATACATAAACAATATCAGTACAATTCCACCGTATGTATTCTTTTCATGATATATATGTAATAACATTATTCATGACTTTGGGTAATAGAGTAATACTGAAAGTCACGCAACCTCGAAAGCGGTGTGCACAAACACTATTTCCCATTAAATCATAGATGAATATTTATAAGAAAAATCTTAAAATGCGATCTTAATCTCAATGAGCTGTCGTCAAAATAATTCCCAAGCCTTCTCGTGTTATCAATTTTGCCGCAGACTGGATCTGCATAGTGAGTGCCTTCCCCAGTGTAAAGGTAATTCGTATACTTGGAACACTGACACTCACCCTTCACAATCCAACCATTGTCACACCCATTGCTTGGTGATCACGTGAAGGAATCACTTGAGCGCCTTCTCCTGTCCAAGGAGGTGTCGAGAAGAGGCTGAATACTCAGCCTCCCTACTGGTCTCAGTGTATCTTTTAATAACAGGATTATAAGCCCCATTTGCCTCCACTGTGGCCAGAGAGTCCGCGGGCTGTCTTGGTAAATACAGGATTAGCTCATAATACATGGTCTCAGGTCTTTCAGTAGTCGTAAGATTCGACTTTTCACCGTGTCTGATTTATGTTGTTGGCTAACAATCAGGATCTAAGCTGCGACAAATAACCAATATCTCACATTTCCACAGCAACAAAGTGGTGGATGGTACTCAACAACGGTTTTTTCTTGCCCTCTTCAGTGGATTACTTGTTGCTTCGTGTTTTAATTATTACCAACAATCGAAGCATTTTGGTAACACCTGTACCCCATCGGCATAGTTGCCATCTGATAAATAACATTGTCATTAGTCATACGGCCTCCACTGTTGGCAGTCAGTAGCGAGAGATGTCAAAGATGACATGGTCAGTTATTACTAGCCGCAACATTCTTAATAGTTCAAATACATCTTTGTCACAGAATTTTTAGAAATATTATGTTTGTCAGTAGAACATTCAATATTGTCACAGATTATAGAACTTTAATTGTTGTCAGTGTAACATATAGCTGTGTCGTAGTTTGCACAACATCATAGCTGTCTTCGTAACATACAACATTGTCACAGATTGTACAACCTTCGTTGTTGTCAGCTCAACATACAACATTGTCACAGATTGTACAGCATTCGTGGTCGTCAGTGTAACATATACAATATTGTCACAGGCTATATCCGTCCTGGTTGATGGCGTCATATACAACATTGTCAAAGATTGTATAATCCATGTTACAGAAGGTACTTGACAGAGTTCCAATTGTAACTGACAGTATTGTCACACATACCACCAGAGACAGTCTAACACTGAACATTGTCACAGATGCACCGATCTCCACAGTTGAGTGTCAAGCATACAACATTGTGACAGATACCAAGACTTTTACATTAATTTTTTGACAGACAGTTGCATGACACTATCACAGATACCAAGACTTTTACATTTGACAGACAGTTGCCTGACACTATCACAGATACCAAGACTTTTACATTTGACAGACAGTTGCCTGACACTATCACAGATACCAAGACTTTTACATTTGACAGACAGTTGAATGACACTATCACGGATACCAAGACTTTTACATTTGACAGACAGTTGCCTGACACTATCACAGATACCAAGACGTTTATATTTGACCGACTGATGCATGACATTGTCACGCATACCAAGACCTCCTCGGTTGTCAGTCCAACAAACGAATGAACGAACAGGCAGATTATTAATAATGAACTAAACACCTAAGAAGATATTGAAAACTGAAACAAACATTTAACTATACAATTATATATGGACCAGTACGAATAAGCCCATGACGTTGTTCATTGTTACGTTATTGACAATGTTTTATCTTGTTTAAAAGGTTTTGAAAAGAGCATTCATTATAAAAACAAAACATATATTCAGATAAACATCAATTAATCAGTGCACTGAAAACTGATGCAATGAAAAATAAGGTAAAAGTATATACGATAAACATACAGTAAACTACGGTTATAACGAACACGCTTATAACGAACTAACGGATATAACGAACTAACTTTTTAGTCCCGACTATTTGCTGTAGTTATGCTGTATATATGCTTATAACGAATTATAGTTATAACGAACTAAAATTAGTAGTCCCTTTGAGTTCGTTATAACCGTAATTTACTGTAAATATATGAGAAAAGCATATCATGCATAGGAACTTAACTTATATTCCTTCTCTCGTGAAGTGTATGCGCACTGCCAGAATAATATTTTATTGTATTAAATGGCGTCCATTTTCTACATCTTCCAACCATTTCAGGTTTGATGGATCATATAGGCCAGACATTTATATCTTTTACAAGCATAAATAATAACATATACATGTCATAAAAACGATTCGCACGTCCCCGTGAGTGGTAGCGTCAAACGGTACTTATCGTGACGTAATAAACGTGATTGAATGGTAGAGCGTAGTTGATATACTTTAAACATGCCTCCAAGCTGAAACTTGATCAATGGTATTTCCTATGGAATCCAAGAAGAGACATTGTCGCGTTTCGGTTTCTGGATGGGAGTGAGTGAGTGAGTTGGGTTAAACGCCGCTTTTAACAGTTTACAAGTTATATCGCGGCGTGTCAGCTTAAACGTGGAGGAAAGCCCGAAGTGATGCAGGTCTCAGACGTTTACCATTTCGGTGAAACCACCGAGCACGGGTATGGTGCTGACAAACCTTGAAACATAATCGCGGCGAACCGGGATTCGAACCCACAATCATTTGTTTCTGGCGTGACCAAGGGACGCAACTCTGCACAGAGAATCGCGGCGCCTCAGACGACTGGGCCAGGTTACTGGATGGAATTTTAAGGCCCTAAATACATATTTGTTACACTACTGTTACGAAAGTGTTCACACACAATACTATAAAAACACTATTTAAAACGTATCATTACAATTCAACGGGATATATTCTCTTCATATCATACATTTAATAAAATGTTTCATGTCTTTGGGTACATTATAAGTCATTCCAACTCCAGTGGGAGTATTTTTACTCGCATCTAAGAGGTGAGGTGAAATTGTGTTTAACGTCGCGTCCAAGATTATTGCACGTATATAGCGACGTGCATGCACGTGTGTGTGTGGCTGCTTGTACTAGTCCGGACTGATGCCGATTTATAGTGCTAGCACACTGAGATACCATGCTGCAGTTTAACATGAATACCTCACTCAGACACAGTATACTGACTCTGTGTCAACCAGTCCTTGTATTAGCCCCTTAATGCCGAGCGCCAGACAGGGTAACAACAAGTACCATCTTTTAACGCCTTGTGGTATGACGCGGCCGGGACTCGAGCCCCGGACCTTCCGCTCTCCGGGCGGACGTTCTACCTCTAGACCACGGGGGCGGTTCGCATCTAAGAAAAATAATAAATCTATAACAATATTTTTGCATAGTACTAGTATTCGGGGCCCTGTTAAACACAACTAGGGCGATGGGGTAGCCTAGTGGTTGAAGCGTTTGCTCGTCACCCCGAGAACCCGGGTTCGATACCCACACGTGTACACAGAGTGAAGCCCATTTCTGGATTATTCAATTTGGAATATTCAATTTGCTAAATGGTGTAAACTGTATCCTCTCACTCCGCGATGTTAGCGTTACGGCTGTCTCTCCTATTCTTTAACATAGTCGTACGATAATCTTAGCACTAAGATCACTTGGAGTAACAAGCTCAGTTACCTAAAGTAGAGGGATTAGTACATAAATGTCAGTGGAGTCCATCACGTGGTCTGTCTCCAGGGAAACTCGAAGGGAAGCTGGAAATGATCAGTCATGATTGCTGGAACAAAGAGATGTATTTGACGCATGATTATGATCGATAGACCAGTGGCTAAAGAGTTCCGTCTGCCTCCCCCATATAAGCCACGGAGAGCTTGGGAAGATACATTCGGTCTTTCACTGTCCATCTGAAGTATACAGGTAAGCACAAATTTCTTGAATACGTTTTGTTTCGTTAACGCGGCAATCAGCAGTATTACACTTATATGACGGCGGTTTGTAAATAATTGAAGCCAGGCCGGACAATACAGTGGTTGACATCATGAGCATCGATCCACGCAAGTGGGAAGTAATGTAGTAAGTTAGGGACTTTGCGGCGGTTTTGACAGGTATTCCTTATAGTGTCAACGTCAAATATGTGTTTGAGAAACGTGAAAAGGTAAAACGGTAAACAGGAATTATAGTAGTATTTAATGCATCTAACACAACATCACGCCGATTGGAGATTCCAGATTAGAGTTGAAGTGAGTTTGAAGTAGCGTTCAAGATGCTGGCACTTATATAGCGACGTGCATGCACGTGTGTGTGTGTGTGTGTGTCTGTCTGTCTGCGTGTACTAGTCCGGACCAATGCCAATTTCATAGTGCTAGCCCACTGAGATACCATGCCGCAGTTTAACATGAATACCCACTCAGACACACTACACTGACTCCGATCCGACCAGGCACCAGGCAAGGTAACAACAAGTACCATCTTTTGAAATCTTTTGGTGTGACGCGGCCAGGGATCATCGAACCCCGGATTTTCCGATTTCCGGACGGACGCTCTATCACTTGACCGCGGAGGTGGTCGAGTCCGGGTTAGAGAGATCCTCGGGAACCTATGAAGATTTCTTGAATTGCATGTCATCATACACCGGCAGTGTGGTTTGTTGCTAATGATATCAACCAATCGATTGTCCGGACCAGTCTCGATTATTCCGGCCCGTTACCATAGCTTGAATATTGCCGAATGTTGCGTTTTACAACAAACACACAAACAAACAAACAACATTCAGTACAGAAGTCCCCATGGCCAGGACCGCGACAACCGTTAAACAGTAAACAAACAAATAAGCACAACATTACAGCAAACAAACAAACAAAACCATAGAACCAAATTAAACAAGGACTAATAAGTGACATAGAGACACCACAACAGGAGACAAAAATACCGTGTGATCTTCACGTTTTCAATAAGAATCTAGCCAGCGTCCTTTTATTTCAGATATCCAGAAAATGAAGGTTGCCATTATTATCCTGGTTGCTGTGCTGCTGTGCGGAGCTGCGCATGCGACACCTCCTTTCTTTGGTAGGAGACGCTCCGTGGTGCGAGGCGGCTTTCCCGGCGGCTTTCCCGGCGGCTTTCCCGGCGGCTTTAGCGGCTTCCGCGGTGGATTCAGTGGATTCGGTGGATTCCCCAGAGGCCACTACGGCGACTTTGGCGACTTTGGTGGTTATGGCGATTATTACGACATCTACGATCATCCAGCCAGAACCGGAGTCAGAACCGCAGTCAGAACAGTCGCCGTGCCCCGAGCAACCGTAAAGGGAACTTACTAGAAGACATAATTAGAGGTGTGAAGTGTTATATTTCCTTATGGGGCGGTGTAGTGGCTGTGTTGAAATCCGGGTTCGATTCCCAGCATGGGTGCAATGTGTGAAGACTACTTTTGAATTTCCGCCGTGATTAAGGTTCGAATATTGTTAAAAGTGGCGAAAAGCGCTATTCACTTATTTATAATGTGTGTAAAAATAACAAATAACGCAAATATTTGTTTTCCCTTATAATGTTCAGGGGATTGGGTAGCCTAGTGGTTAAATCATTCGCTCGTCGTCCCTAAGGTCTTGGTTAGATTCCTCACTTGATGAAAAGTTTGAAGCCCTTTTCTCGTGTTCCCCGCTTGGATGTTGGTCGGAAATAGCTAAAAGCGACGTATAAAACTAGTCAAACAGCTAGTTATGTACAGTAAATTCAGCAAGTTCTTCAAGGATGGTGTTTTATGTTTACTCAAATGCAGAATTGTATTTTTGAATGATTTTCTTGCCTTTTCACAGGTCTCAGCCACAGAAGAACGATTTTGTGAGATTTGGACATGAATGCCTTTTAGTAAAAGAAAATCAGTTATAAGTATGTGTTGGTGTTCATTTATTACGTATTTTTAGTATGTCTCAATCATTTCCAGTCATTTGCCATACGTTGCACGTTCATCTGGATAAAGTTGTTTGTTTGTTGTTTAACGCCGCACTCGGTAACCTTCGAGCTGTAACGGCAGTATGTAAATAATCGTATCTGGACCAGACAATCCAGTGATTGACATCATAAGCATCGATCCACGCAATGGGGACAAGATGACATTAATCAACTAAGTCAGCGAGCATGACAACCAAATACCGCTTGTCGCCTCTTACGACAAGCATAGTCGCCTTTTACGGCAAGCATAAGTTGCTGAAGACCTATTCTTTACCCGGATCTTAACAGGTCTCTTCTGGATAAAAGTACCATTATCATCACATGGTTGGGATGCAAAGGTATAAAATGTACATAACTTGGGGGGGTGTTAGTGAAAGAAGAATTTTAGCTGACAGCTTGTCACAGTTGACAGTGCAGCACAAAAACATTGTCACAGATACCTCGATCTCAACAGCTGACAGTCTACCACACCAAATTGTCACACATACCTCGATCTCAACAGCTGACAGTCTACCACACCACACTGTCACACATACCTCGATCTCAACAGCTGACAGTCTGACATACCACATTGTCACACATACCACGATCACAACAGCTGACAGTCTACCAGACACCATGTCACAGATACCTCGATCTCAACAGCTGACAGTCTAACACACCACATTGTCACACATACCTCGATCTCAACAGCTGACAGTCTGACATACCACATTGTCACACATACCTCGATCACAACAGCTGACAGTCTAACACATCACATTGTCACACATACCTCGATCACAACAGCTGACAGTCTACAAGACAACATTGTCACACATACCTCGATCTCAACAGCTGACAGTCTAACACACCACATTGTCACACATACCTCGATCTCAACAGCTGAAAGTCTAACATACCACATTGTCACACATACCTCGATCTCAACAGCTGACAGTCTAACACACCACATTGTCACACATACCTCGATCTCAACAGCTGACAGTCTGACATACCACATTGTCACACATACCTCGATCTCAACAGCTGACAGTCTAACACACCACATTGTCACACATACCTCGATCTCAACAGCTGACAGTCTAACACACCGCATTGTCACACATACCTCGATCTCAACAGCTGACAGTCTAACACACCACATTGTCACACATACCTCGATCTCAACAGCTGACAGTCTGACATACCACATTGTCACACATACCTCGACCTCAACAGTTGACAGTCTACAAGACAACATTATCACACATACCTCGATCTCAACAGTTGACAGTCTAACACACCACATTGTCACACATACCTCGATCTCAACAGCTGACAGTCTAACACACCACATTGTCACACATACCTCGACCCCAACAGTTGACAGTCTCACATACCACATTGTCACACATACCTCGACCTCAACAGTTGATAGTCTACAAGACAACATTGTCACACATACCTCGATCTCAACAGTTGACAGTCTACCACACCACACTGTCACACATACCTCGATCTCAACAGTTGACAGTCTAACACACCACATTGTAACACATACCTCGATCTCAACATCTGACAGTCTGACATACCACATTGTCACACATACCTCGATCTCAACATCTGACAGTCTAACACATCACATTGTCACACATACCTCGATCTCAACAGCTGACAGTCTGACATACCACATTGTCACACATACCTCGATCACAACAAGTGACAGTCTGACATACCACATTGTCACACATACCTCGATCTCAACAGCTGACAGTCTAACACACCACATTGTCAGACATACCTCGATCTCAACAGCTGACAGTCTAACACACCACATTGTCAGACATACCTCGATCTCAACATCTGACAGTCTAACACACCACATTGTCACACATACCTCGATCTCAACATCTGACAGTCTAACACACCACATTGTCACACATACCTCGATCTCAACAGCTGACAGTCTACCAGACACCATGTCACAGATACCTTGATCTGTCTGTCTATCTGTCTGTCTGCTTGTACTAGTCCGAACTAAAGCCCATCTTACAGTGCTAGCCCACTGAGATACCGAGCCGCAGTTTAATATGAATACCCCACTCAGACACAGTATACTGACTCCGCGGCGACCAGAAGCCAGGCAGGGAGGCTCCGACCTTCAGCCCGTGTGGACGCTCTACCACTAGACCACTAGGCTAGACTCCAAGTCAAAGCGAGTCGTATCATGATGACTGATTCACACCAAAATGGCGGTTTTCTTCAACATGGTTTGCTTGTCTGATGTTTTGTTTGTTTGTTGCTTTAAGCCGCACTCAGCAATACTCCATCCATATGTTAATAATCGAGTCTGGACCAGTCAACCCACTGATTGACACCATGAGCATTGGAACATTCGAGAGCTGGTCAAAGAGTTCTAAGCATGACTAACTTTCAACTATGTGAACAAAGTGAACTAGTCAAGGTAGTACATTGTTTGAGTAGTTCATTGAAAGTGTATTTGGTCTGTTGAGGCCGTTTGTATATCTGTGACAGCCAGTGACAGCCATGCTTGCCGTAAAAGGCGACTATGCTTGTCGCAAGAGGCGACAAACGGGATTGGGTGGTTAGGCTCGCTGACTTGGTTTGTGCATGTCATCTATCCCAATTGTGTGGATCGATGCTCATGATATCAATCACTGGATTGTCTGGTCCAGACTCGATTATTTACAGACCGCCGTCACATAGCTGGAAAATTGCTGAGTGTGGCGTTAAACAACAAACAAACAAAACTGACCAATAACAAACAAAATCATGATGTCAATCACTGGATTGTCTGGCCCAGACTCGATTATTTACAGATCGCCGTCATATAGCTGGAATATTGCTGAGTGTGACGTTAAACAACAAACAAACAAAACTGAGAAAATAACAACCAAAATCATGATGTCAAGCACTGGATTGTCTGGCCCAGACTCGATTATTTACAGATCGCCGCCATATAGCTGGAATATTGCTGAGTGCGGCGTTAAACAACAAACAAACAAAAATGACCAATAACAAACAAAACTGACCCATAAATCCGCATCCTTTCCTCCCGCTAGTTTGATGGCCTCCAACTCCATGCTTTTGGAAACAACATCATTCAAACGTTCGCTTTTGAGGTCATGTTCTCAGAAGAAACGATAATAAAAACCAAATTAAACATTACAAAGGTAGAATAAAAACTTTCTTCATGACATTAATTTATGTTGTTAACAAACCTTTTTGAGTCCGACATTTTATCGCAAATCTCCATCATCCACCATTTGAGCCTCAATTCAGCATATCGCAATACCACTTTATTGGAGCGAATAATGTTGAAATCCAAAGAGATGTATCATCCATTTAGCCATTTATTTTGGAAGAGTGTGTGTTGAAAACCAGAAAGATACATCCATTTAGCCTTCATAGGAAGGTTGATCTAACGTTAGGATATGGCAAGCGGGGATTTGAAAGTCCACGTTACCTCAACGCAAGTCTTTCCGCTTCGGTTTCAAATTGAAACAAGATGTCTCGAGTCTACAATGAGAGGACACCAAATTTAAAAAAACAGGAGGTTTATCTCGTAATTCAAATACATTTTGTTCACTGAAACGGTAGCAATGAAAATAAGTGCCGAGTTTATGCGAATTTGTTAGAGGGTAATAAACATCATGATCTTGTCATGGAAACAAAGCCTTTGTAGTGAAAAAACACACACAAAAAAAGGAAAAATTATAAACTGAGTAGAATAGCTAGGAATGTCAGTTTGTTGGTAAATAACACACTTCAAACGGGTAAATTCCGAAATCCCTCAAAACACTCGTATAAATATTAGCAAAAGAATCCCTTACCTAACAGTGCTTTAAGGTATCCGTATGTCCTTTAGATGACGTCAAGGCAGCATAATAACCAGTCTTGATTATCCGCCGCAACAGATTCCATTTGGCGTAACGGGCAAAATAGCTTTGAAAATTGAAAACACTGAAAATCAGTGATGACACCAGGTGTTCACAGAAAAGGTAAGCATGTCCTGTCCTATCAGTAGATTTCGGTTTTGTTTTCGAAATGAGAAAAGCGTACCGCTGGGCTTTCACTGGATACGCACTGCGAGAGTAATGACAGCTCACTGTTTCAAGTGATTTCCACCTTCTACATGTTCCTCGTGAAAGGCAACTAACGGGATCGGGTGGTCAGGCACGCTGACATGGTTGATGCATGTCATCGCATCCCAATTGCGTAATGCTTGTCGTAGGAGACGACTATGTTTGTCGTAAGAGGCGACTAACGGGACTTGGTTGATGCATGTCATCGCATCCCAACTACGTAGATTGATGCTCATCAGGTCAATCACTGGATTATATGGTTCAGATTCGATTATTTACAGACCGACGTCATATAGCTGGAATATTGCTGAGTGCGGCGTTTAACAACAAACAAACAAACAATATCTTCCAACGATTTAGGTATCAGAAATTCAATGAGCCAGACACTACATCATATACAAATATAAAATGTAGCTGAGGTAAGGTGAAATGGGGTTTAACGTCACGTTCAAGATTATTTCACTTACATAACGACTTGCATGGACGTGCGTGCGTGCGTGCGTGCGTGCGTACGTGCGTGCGTGCGTGCGTGCGTACGTGCGTGCGGTTGCTTGTACTAGTCCAGACTTCTTTACAGTGCTTGCCCACTGAGATACTACGCCAAAGTTTAACATAGATGCATCAGACTCGTGATGCTGTCTCTAGTGTTATCCCCTTAATGCCGATCTCCAGACATGGTAAGAAGAAGTGCCATCTTTAAACGTCTTTTGGTATGACGCAGCCAGGGGATAGAACCAGAGACCTCTCGCTCCCGGGCAGAAATTCTCTCCACTAGACCAGAGGCGGTACCATATATATAATGACATGATATAAATACAATTCGCTCGTCCAGGTGAGTGTCAGCACTATGACATATTGATCTTGCCGTAATAAACATGATGTATTGAATGGTAAAACGTAGTTGGTGAAGTTGTGCTTTAGGCATGACCCCAAACCGAAACTGTTAAAATGCTATTTTCGGATGGAATATTAATATCCAACATACATATTTGTTAAAAATATTTGTCAATAATAAGTATAAATATATATACGGTGGTATAATGAAATATGTATATGGATATTAATATTCCATCCGAAAATAGCATCTTAACAGTTATAAATATATATATCAATTGCGTATAATATATAAACAAGTGATTTCATCAGGCGTGTAAGTATTAAATATACAAAAGAAAGTCCAGCTATTCGTGCTTGTTAAAACTCTTTTATCCACACAAGATCTTCAGGTGTAATGAAAACTTTAACTTACATTGACTTACATAATATAACTGATATTATGTGCGTGTATGTATGTGTGTGTGTGTGTGTGTGTGTGTGTGTGTGTGTGTGTGTGTGTGTGTGTGTGTGTGTGTGTGTGTGTGTGTGTGATAAAATCCAAGAAAGTTGCTGATGCCATAAATACTTACCATAAATACATGTAATAAAATCTAAGAAAGGTACTTAATCCATGAATGTCTTTTGCACAGTATTCATGGTGAGATACTTAAAACAGAATTAAGGTTTTCTCCATCAATGTCATCAGAGCGATAACCAATGATAAATCGTCGGAGGAAACGAAAGGGCAGGTGGAAATAACGACGTCATCATTGAGGAACAAAGAGACAGTTGATTTATCACCATGATGGATGGCCATGGGGCACTACGGTGCCAGCCAATATAAGCCAGGGGGACCCCGGAACATACATTCGCTCTTCCACCGACCCTCTGCAGTAGACAGGTAAGAACGTATTGTGCAACTGGTGTTTCTCGGTTGATTAGAACTTCTTCAAACATAATCAAGATTGTATTCCGATAAGTGCAGAATACCTGGTGTCATAAATTCATATAATTTTTATCACTATTTGAGACCCCTCAGGAAAATAGGGACCTTATGGTGCTTTGATACAATTGTACTGTGACGTCATGAAGGAAGGCGTTTGAAGTCAACCTACTCCTTTTAAAATCGCCATATGTGCGACGGCATTTCTCTCTCGTTAGTTCGTAATGTAATAACTGAATTTTAAAACCTTTCAATTTCAGCACACGTGTCTTTTTTCAATTAATCAAATATTATATTAAAAAAGTGAAATTATTACATAAACAGTTATAGGTATGAAAATGAGTTAAAATGTTGAAGCCATGTATCTCTGATGACTTGCTTGATACAGGTGTTAGGATCTACACCGAAACGTCGTACTAATTGTAATTAAGAAGTTGTTCATCCATAGAACTTGTCTTACTTCATCACACCAACTTCTAAATGTCACTTAAAGAAGATATCTCTGATGAATTGTATTTTTGTGGTCCTAAGATACTAAAGAGAGTTTTAACATATAATGAGAAGTCAAAATGTGATTTTTCACATATAAGGTCCCTTATCTCTTGGTGGTCACATTTTGTTTTCAACGCCTTCGAGACTGTGTATTTTCTGGCGTTGACGTATTCTAATCGTACGATGCTTCTCGAGATGATGATGCACGCTTTGGGGTACTTGAAACACTGGGTGGTTGGGTGACACATGGTTGAAGCATTCGCTCGCGTCCCCAAAGATCTAGTTTGTCTCCCAACTGTTTCAAAGTGTGAATATCCTCCTCCGTGATTATTTGAATATGGGAAGTGAGTGAGTATGGTTTTACGCCACTTTTAGCAATATTCCAGTAATATCACGCGGGGGACACCAGAAATGGGCTTCAAACATTGTACCCATGTCGGGAATCGAACCCGGGTCTTCGGCGTGACGAGCGAACGCTTTAACCACTAGGTTACCCGACCGCCCCGAATATGGAGAGACTAGCGAAAGCTTAACAGCAAGCGAGAGAAGGAATAGCCTGTAAGGACACTATTGCTATTAATGTGTATCACTGGTACTCATTTGTCATACATTGAAAACCAGGATATTATTCATTCACATATTTCAACAACAATAATTGTTTGTTGTTGCATTCAATCAGCACCGGGTAATTGGAAAGACGGATGTAGCAAATATTCTGTTGTAAGTCGAACCTGGATGTGTCGAAATCCAAATTAAGCATACAATTCCCCTAATGTCTCGAACCCCGGATAACTCGAACTTTTTCCAAGTCCCCGCAAGTTCGACACAACGAGGTTCGACTGTAATTTGAAGGTTGATTGAGAGTTGTTTATGCCTTATTTTCTTATGCTGCCTTTCTCGAATGTATGCCAACACATCCTAAATACTAACTTTTTGTTTAGCTTAGTCCTATATATCTTCAACACTTTCAACAACTGTTCCCTTTGATCATATTTTTATCATTTAACCAAACATGTGTCCGGAATTCGACAGAATATTCACAAATTGTATCTACTTTGTAGACAGATTTACTACAACAGGAGGCACGGGTGGCCCAGTCGTCTAAGGCGCGGCAATCCGCTGTTCAGAGTTGCGTTCCTTGGACACGCCAGAAACCTATGATTGTGGGTTCGAATCCCGGTTCGCCCCGATTATGTTTCTAGTTTTGTCAGAACCATACCCGTGCTCGTGGGTTTCGCCGAAGTGGTAAACGTTTGAAACCTGCATCACTTCGGGCTTTCCTCCACGTTTAAGCTGACACGCCGCGATATAATTGGTATACTGTTAAAAGCGGCGTTAAACCCAACTCACTCACTCACTTACTACAACAAACAAACCAACAAAACATTAGAGCAAACAAGGAAACACACACAAAATATGACACACAATTGAACACAAGGACTAGTTGGTGACATGGAGACACCATGTCATTGGACAAAAATAACCAGCGACCTTTTATTTCAGATAACCAGAAAATGAAGGTTGCTATTGTTATTCTGGCTGCTGTGCTGCTGTGTGGAGCTGCACGTGCACACGTGATTCCCTTCTATGGTGGGAGACGCCCCGCTGCGCCAGGCGGCTTTCTCGGCGGCTTCAATGGCTTCCGCGGCGGCTTTAGCGGCTTCCGCGGTGGATTCCCCGGAGGCGTCAACGTAGGGTACCCCAGTGGCCACTACGGCGACTTTGGCGGCTATGGCGATTATCTCTACGACGTCTACGATCATCCCAGCACAACAGGAGTCAGAACTCTGTCCCTACCTACCGTGAAGGGAACCTACTAAAAGACATAACTAGAGGTATGCAATGTTAGTTTCCCTTATGGGGCTGTGTAGTGCCTTAGTATTTAAAGCGCTGTCTCATTTCTCCCAAGACCAGGGTCCCCCCCCCCCCCCCTCCCCCTCACTCAATATTTTTTCAAATTTAATAGTGTTGATATAAATAATATTGTTTAATAATTACTTGTTCATTCGGAATATTGTGCTCCCCTATTATCAGGTTGGTGGGGTAGCCTAGTGGTTAAAAGTACGCTTGTTGCACATAAGGCCTTGGTTCGATTCCCACATGGTGACAAATTTAGGAACCCATTTCTCGTGTCCCCCGCCGTGATATGGGGATATTGCTAAATATCAAGGCAAGGGGGTTAACTTACTACAAAAGTCCAGTTTCCACCCTTGCCGAACAAGGCTTGAATTTCCAGGCTCGATCGTAACGCCGCCAGTGGCTATTACGTGTTATGTCCCTTCTATGTCCCTCCTATTGATCAATCAGATTCCACGTATCATATCACTTGTATCTACTGCAAACATATTGGCGGCGCCCTAATCAAGACGATATGATCGATGATCAAGATCTATATTGTAATATTGTAACGGGTCTTACCTCGAGACGTGCATCAAATCACGTAAGCACCTTGATTAAAACCATGAAAAGATTTGGAAAATATCTGTCGACGAATAGTTGACGGTACACATCCTTTGCAAATCCTGCAGTCGACTGAAATCTGCACGTTGAAATCCATATTGTTTACGAACCGGATGTCGGTTTCGTTACGCGATTTTGATTGGCCACACCTTAACTCCATAATACCAGCCTAGTTCGGCAAGGGTCGAAACTGGACTTCAGGAAGATGTGTTCCACCCAACTTTCCCATCTACTGTGTTCAGAAAGTGTTTGTTGTATGTTTGCTCAAATGCGGAATTGTGAATTTCAATGACTTTCTTGTCTATTCACAGGTTTCATGCATACAACGACGTTTATAAGAATTGGACATGGCTGATTTTGTTTTGTAAGCGTTTTGAGTAATAAATGTATGGTAAAGTTTTCTAAGTGTGTGTTATCATTGTGTATCACTGGCAGTGGCACTATAATGACATGTCTGGGATACAACAGTGCATCACTTTGTTGAGGATGTGTGCTGGTCTGTATTCAGAGCATTCACCTTTTCTAAGATGGGTATTTAAAAAAAAAAGGATTATATATTCTAACTTATAAATGAAAAAGAACAGGGCTTCTGCGCCCTCTATTACGCTCTGTAGACTGTAGAGACGTAAAAATCTCTCCTCGTGTTAATAGTTTTTCACAAAGTTCAATTAATGCTATTTAACATTTAATTTAACCACATTTGGATAAAATGTTCTTCTATCAGAAAAAAATATAATCATGTCTTAATGTAAGTGTACTTAAAGATAAGTACGTTTGCGTTAACGTATTTCCTCCAATGTTTTATGTACTGAGGTTCCAAAACGAGGCTACACTGAAGTGACGTTATATTATAAAGAACGTCGGCTCCGGTCTCATTCAGTTTTGCCGTAAGCAATACGCGACCTGTCGTAAAACGGTAATATATTCTCTTTTCGGTTGACGTATAGCGCCTTGCCTTTGACATTAGTCAGTTTGACTTTTCGTCTGTAATTCTCGACTGCATTGCAATATATTGGGGATGTGTTGACTTCAATATGTCCTCAAAGAAATCCTGTTACACCACAGATCGATTTGGTGCCATGAACATAAAATCAAAAAGTCGTGTGCGCATGTTTTGTTTGTGAGTGAGTGAGTTGGGTTTAACGCTGCTTTTAACAGTATTCCAG
This sequence comes from Haliotis cracherodii, assembly GCF_022045235.1. Classification (NCBI taxonomy): domain Eukaryota; kingdom Metazoa; phylum Mollusca; class Gastropoda; order Lepetellida; family Haliotidae; genus Haliotis; species Haliotis cracherodii. The sequence goes on from NW_027266341.1 coordinate 56,562,456, forward strand.
TCATATCACGGCGTATCAGCTTACCACTTCGGTGAAACCCATGAGCACGGGTATGGTGCTGACAAACCTTGAAACCTAATCGGGGCAAACCGGGATTCGAACCCAGAATCATAGGTTTCTGGCGTGCCCAAGGGACGCAACTCTGCACAGCGAAGTTGTTTTGTTTGTAATAAAAGGACCTCCGTTGTGGGCAGTCAGATAGATAGAGTTGTCACAGTCAGCAGCTTCCTTAATTGTCACATATTGTTCAACCTTCGTGGTTGTCAGTGTAACATCAAACATTGTCATACATGCAGTACAACCTTCATGCTTGTCAGCGTCATTACAACATGCTCGGGTCCGCTCGGAACACCTCGGGTACACTCGGGCCCACTCGGCTTATTCCGCTACCTATATTAGACTGAGTCGAGCCAAATGGGACGTTCCATTAGCCCATCAGGTAGAACTGTATTGTTCCCATGACGAAACCCCAACTCCAATGAATGTATGTGCACACATTATATGACACGCGGAGATCGATCTCAATAAGGCATGTTCATTTAGAGTTATTCGCCCTAAGCATGACCTACCTCACATCGTGGTATATCGCCGAACGTTCGCTGATTCGTGAGTGAGTGAGTATGGTTTTACGACGCTTTTAGCAACATTCCAGCAAAATCACGGCGGGGAACACCAGAAACGGGCTTCACACATTGTACCCATGTCGGGAATCGAACCCGGGTCTTCGGCGTTACGAGCGAATGCTTTAACCCCTATGCTACCCGACCGACCCCGCGGTCGTGAGTGAGTGAGTGAGTGAGTGAGTGAGTGAATGAGCGCGCGTGTGGGCGAAGAGGTGAGTGAGTGAGAGAATGAGGGAGCGAGCGGACGATGAGGTGAGTGAGTGACCGGTCAAAGAGGTGAGTGAATGAGCGAGCGGACGAGGAGGTGATTGAGCGAGTGACCGGGCAAGAGGTGAGTGAATGAGCGAGCGGGCGAGGAGGTGATTGAGCGAGTGACCGGGCAAGAGGTGAGTGAATGAGCGAGCGGGCGAGGAGGTGAGTGAGTGAGTGACCGGGCAAGAGGTGAGTGAATGAGCGAGCGGACGAGGAGGTGATTGAGCGAGTGACCGGGCAAGAGGTGAGTGAATGAGCGAGCGGGCGAGGAGGTGAGTGAGTGAGTGACCGGGCAAGAGGTGAGTGAATGGGCGAGCGGGCGAGGAGGTGATTGAGCGAGTGGGTGAGCGAGCGAGCTGACGAGTGGGTGGGTAAGCGAGTCCCAAATCCTCTTTTGCCTTGTCATGTCATTGTTCACGTTTGCTTTTTTGTCAACCCCCATGCCAACTCCATTGTGTTTTCATTCAGCTACACGAGTGCCACAATAATCATCAGTGACTGATTACCACATACACGCCCAGACAGTCCGATTCAGCCAAATGTATAGAAACAGACCGCGGAGAGCGTTCACACGATATAGATACACGACAGAGGTCCCAGGTATTGTGAATACTCTAAAAAATTAAACGAATTGAATGCCTTTTTTAACTAGAGGTGACAATGTATATACTCTCTTATGCGCCCTTTACGGTATAAGTGATAGCAAGCAAGCATAACGGAGCATCTTAAGCGCCACCTATATCTAAAAAGTTGACATGAATGGTCTACCCATCACAATGAATACGATGTGCCGATGCATGAAGCAACTCTGCGTTATAGAGATCATACGATCAATGATTTGGTAACCTTAACGTTATAAAGTTTAAAAAATGAAACTTGCTATTATTCAGCCCTTGAGAATGATCGTATCCTGTGTCGACTATCACACCGTGGGAAGGGAGCGTTCGGAGGACGCTTTTGGTCATCTTTGTTACCGAAGAGAAGTGATACCGTTAGGCAAAGATCTGTCACCATAAAACTGAAATGTGAACAGATATTTCCTGTCTTTAAAGGGCCACGAAGTAGGTTGCAATTTCACACACCAAAGGATCAGTGAGAAATTACATGTAGCCCCAAAAGTGTCTTTTGTAAGCCAGCGTGAATACGGTTTGTTAACCTTAAATGTGTTTATTCATGAGCTCGAGCCTAATGGTATGCATGTTTTCGGACACAATAAAAACAATATTATTGTGTGTTTTTTGGTGTTTTGAGGAGTTTCGGATGCCTGGCAGAGAAGGGGGAGGTTGTGTTTGTTTGTTTGTTTGTTTGTTTGTAAACTCACTTGAAGGTAAGGGACATACTAATGGACACTCATGTCCCATGATCAGGCAAACCAGGGGTTAATAGCATGAGCAACGACTTTACGACGTCGGGTTACAATGACACACACTAAGACCTGTCACATATCATAACCACAAGAAAGTTGCTAATTGTGGCGGATTTTGAATTCCGACGTGTTTAGGAGACTTGAGGGAAATCAGGGACGGAACAGAGTTGCGTCCCTTGGGCGTACGCCAATCCTTTGATAACGGTTTCGAATATCAGCTCCTCCCTGATTATAAAAGAATCTGTAGACGTACCATATTGTTTCCCACATGTATTATTCATACATACCTTAAAGTATAGTAAATGTATTTGCACCTATGTTTTTTATAGTATGGTACAGACGTAACTTACAACACAGTGTATGCATACTAAACAGGGGGCAGTGGGGTAGTGTAGTGGTCAAAGCGTTTGCTCATCATGCCAAAGACCCGGGTTCGATTCCAACATGGGTACAATGTATGAAGCCAATTTCTGGTGTCCCCCGCGTGATATTGCTGGAATATTGCTCAAAGCGTCGTAACACCATACTCACTCACTCACTCACAGCACTTAACGGTACATGTGTCCATTATTGTATTGTTCATAAACACCTTCTCAGAATTGTACATAATCCTTTTTGTATTAAGGCACATGTGTATTGTATACAGTGGTGCACACTATAAGTTTTACGAGGGGTACATGGGGTTTTATGTGACCCTCTTTTGGTTTTATAAAACCCCAGGTACCCCTCGTGATCCTGCTACAACGAATTTATCTTACCGACATGTTTTGATATGATATTGTAAAATATTTGATAGAAAACAGCTGTTCGATTGAGCTGAGGTTAACCTGTGCTATGTTGATCCATTGACTCGGAAAAGGCGTGCGACCTTTTGCTTTGAAGTGGGTACAAAGGATTTATTCTGCCTCTCAGAAATTCACGTGCAGCCTGACTTACTCGTGACGGGGTATAAGAGATTTATTCGCACGCAGAAAAATGTATTCCCCTCCAAGTCGGGACACACAGTATTTTATCAAGATCACGAGGACCAATCAGATCTCATCATTCTGACATGGGGGTCTGAAAATTGCACATACATACACATAATCTTTTTTGCCTCATCAATGCATACCTTCTAACTGAAATCCTACTGTCTCGTGATGCATCCTTCAGTCTGCTTTTGTTCATGGGTATGTTAGAGGGTATGTATGTTACCGTAAGCTGCATGCAACTGTACCAACCGCATCATGCATCATGCATCACTGCCTTCGTCTGAGTATCCGCGAATACCAACTGTTACAACTGAATATTTTCTCTTTCAAAAAGAAAATTTAGCAGGAACAGATCAAACCATAAATTCAAACTTGTGAATAGCAGAGATCAAACTTGTCGACTCTTGAGACGGATCTTGCCTGGTATTCCTCAACGCAACGGTTTTTGTTTCACGAGACAGCAGGCAGGTTCATGGGTTGAGCTCTAATTGGATATATCAAATTTAACAAACAAAGACCCTTTTCTGTACAGCTAACTTCTTTAACTACTGGGAATAGTTCTACACATTACTCGGAAGAAGCTGCTAGAAACTGTTGCCCTGGCTGTAACTCTTGCAGATAGTGTTTCTCTGCATCCTCCACTAGTTCCATACATTGCTCAGAAGAAGTGGCGACAAAGTAACGCCCTGGTTGTCATTGTTGCAGATAGTGTTTTATTTATTTGACAACAAGGTAGAGGTCTTGTGCTCGTCTGTCGTAAAACTGCCAGCGAGAGGCGCGTGAACACTATTATGTAGTCATGTACATGGATGCTTCTATGATGTAAGAGTCAAGTAAGATATCGGTCGGCAGATGGATTCTATGTTTTAATGTCAAGTAAGATATCGGTCGGCAGACGGATGCTATGTTTTAATGTCAAGTAAGATATCGGTCGGCAGACGGATGCTATGTTTTAATGTGAAGTAAGGTATTTGTCGGTTGCTGGATTCCATGTTGTAAATGTCAAGTAAGGTATTGGTCGGCAGATTGATTCTATGTTTTAATGTCAAGTAAGGTTTTGGTGGGTTGCTGGATTCTATGTTATAAATACCAAGTAAGATATTGGTCGGTCGCTTGATTTTTTATTATTAATGACAAGTAAGATATCGGTCGGCAGATGGATTCTATGTTATAAATGTCAAGTAAGGTATTGGTTGGTTGCTGGATTCTATGTTATAAATATCAAGCAAGATATTGGTCGGTTACTGGATTCTATGTTATAAATGTCAAGTAAGATATTGGTGGGTCGCCAGAGTCTATGTTATAAATGTCAAGCAAGATATTGGTCGGTCGCCGGATTACATGTCGTTATGTCAAGTAAGGTATTGATGGGTAGCTGGATTCCATGTTATATATGTCAAGTAAGATATTGGTGGGTCGCTGGATTCTATGTTGTAATGTCAAGTAAGATATTGGTCGGTTACAGGATTCTATGTTATAAATGTCAAGTAAGATATTGGTGGGTCGCTTGATTCTATGTTATAAATACCAAGTAAGGTATTGGTCGGTCGCTGGATTCTATATTATAAGTGTCAAGTTAGATATCGGTCAGCAGATGGATTCTACGTTAAAAATACCAAGTAAGGTATTGGTCGGTTACTGGATTCTATGTTATAGATGTCAAGTAAGATATTAGTGGGTCGCCGGATTCCATGTTATAAATGTCAAGTAAGATATTTGTGGGTCGCCGGATTCCATGTTATAAATGTCAAGTAAGATATTGGTGGGTCGCCGGATTCCATATTATAAATGTCAAGTAAGATATTGGTGGGTCGCCGGATTCCATGTAATAAATGTCAAGTAAGATGTTGGTGGGTCGCCGGATTCCATGTTATAAATGTCAAGTAAGATATTAGTGGGTCGCCGGATTCTATGTTATAAATGTCAAGTAAGATATTGGTGGGTTGCTGGATTCCATGTTGTAAACGTCAAGTAAGATATTGGTGGGTCGCCGGATTCTATGTTATAAATGTCAAGTAAGATATTGGTGGGTTGCCGGATTCTATGTTATAAATGTCAAGTAAGATATTGGTGGGTTGCTGGATTCCATGTTGTAAACGTCAAGTAAGATATCGCTGGGTAGGACGTGAGCAGCATATGATTACCAGAACACCCGGTATTAATAACACTCCGTCACACATTTCTAACTCAGCCATTCAGGGTCATTGGTTGGTTGGTCTGTTTGTTGTTTTACGCCGCACTCAGCAATATACCAGCTATATTGCGGTCTGTCAATAATCGAGTCTGGACCAGACATGAGCATCGATCCACGCAATTGGATAGTCGCCTTTTACGGAAAATACTGTTTTCTAGACCTTCTCTACCCCGGATCTTCACGGGTCTCATTGGTTGGAATTCACAATTTGCATTCAATAAGACCAAAGTTTGCATTCATTACGACCCCTGGTTTGCCACACGCTGCTCACATGTTTCATTAAGCTTGTATAGATTTACGACCTGCTACAATCTTGGCTTCTCCTCCCACAATAAACCAGCTCACTTTTATACTCGTGAAACAGTTTTCAAATCAGCGTTAAACTGAAATAACCTGCAAACTGTTATTAACCGGTGAAACAACATGCAAATCTCATATGGTGGCCCAGTCGTGTGTGTGTGTGTGTGTGTGTGTGTGTGTGTGTGTGTGTCTCTCTCTCTCTCTCTCTCTCTCTCTCTCTCTCTCTCTCTCTCCGCTGAGTTGCCTCCCTTAGGTGTGCCAGGAACCTATGATCATAGGTCGATGATATGTTTTGCTTTGCCTATGAGTTTCGTCAAGGTGTTAAACGTCTAAGGCCTGCATCAATGCATGCTTTCCTCACATGCGACAATTGCCTGCCGATTGCTTTTAAAAGCGGCGTTAAAAGTCACTCACACTTTTCATAGATGTATTGTGATTGCATTTGATGCACATATACTCAGAGAGAGGCTACATCATTATACCATTGTGTATTAAAGTGACCTGTATATAATAATGTGATCCATAATCCACGAAACTATTAATAAACCTTAAATGTCACAATTTGCTCTAGGATTAGCCAGTATATCAACGTGTCTACAAAAACAAGAGATACATCATTCAATAATCCACTTTAATTGTCTTTTTGAGAGCTCATAAATTAAAAAATACAATGAAAATGTCACAAGGCTTAGTAAATCTGAGTCACGGCAATATCTTGACAACAAAGCGTCATTGTCATTATTAGATCCGATTCATAACGCAGTATTTATATGTCACCAAGGTCTACTGTATTCCGTATCCCATTGAAATAGAGCTTACTACACAGAGTCTGTCAGATACCATTTATCTTATGAGTGGTTTCTAAACGTATCTAACGAGCGAAAGCTTTGAAACAACGTGGTGTAAGAGAAATGCCATCGGACAGGCGAGTGTATTAATTTGTTTCATACACACATTAAATTCGCACCTGTTTAGTATCGAATCGATGCATTTTGTCCATTCTCATGATCGCAGTGGCGCATTAATACATAACACAACATTTATTATTGACGTCACCCGGCGTACTGCTTACTACAGTAAACTACGTTTATAACGAACACGCTTATAACGAACTGACGGATATAACGAGCATATTTTTTTGTCCTGGTCATTTATTGACCGGGTATGTATGCTGTACATATGCTTATAACGAACTACGGTTATATCGAACTAATATCAGTGGTCCCTTTGAGTTCGTTATAACCGTAGTTCACTGTACTTTTAAATAATGTGACCCAACGCAAAAAGGTTTCTGTGGATTATCAAGGCGATGATGACAATGCAAAGTAGATGAGATCAAAGCACATGCTGAATGCCGACTTAATAATTTTCACCTAAAGAAATTACAGAATATGTACTTTCGTATGATATATGTTCCTTTACTCTGGCTATATTTGTCATTATTCGCCTACAGCGGAGGGGGTGATGTAAATCCGGCTGGGGTCCATGCAGGTAGCAAAAGTACCAGTCTGTCTGAAAGTCCCCATGGACCCTAGCATGGTGAATTACCTTCAGCTGCTGGCGATCTATAGCCCTTTTGTATATTGTACCGTTATTTGTAGTGATATCTTTTTATAGTTGTATGCTAGTTTGACATATTAATCTGTGATATTCTAGTAATTTTACTGTCCATCGATGACAGGTTTTAATTTAGCAAAATTATATGTATTAAAAATGTATAATTTCTCGTCACGTTATGGCTGAAATATTGCCGATCTGACGTAAAGCATTAACTCACTCACACTCACTACTTTCGTATGACATCACTACCGGTGACTGACTTTTACAAAATGGTTTTACACAATGCGGGACTTTCAGAGGATTTTCATTGATCGAGAGATCCTATATACATAAGTGTGTCATGTAAGTAATCAGAAACAATCTGACAATCTACGTATTGTTATTGTTTTTATGTTTTCCAATGTTACCAAGAGAATTAGTAGGAAAATGCAGATAACTACTGTCGTCGTTGCGCGTGATTTTGCGTCAGTCATGGCGTCACACATGACGGAAACTTTTACGATTTCTGTTGAATTTACCTGATCATTGTAATGTATATATTTTTCATACACACTTGTGGGTGAAAAACCCATTTGAGATAACTGGTATCAAACATATACGTGAGATAGAATTCCAGGCCCGTGGTTGGCTACTCCATGGTGATGACCTGAGGTCAGATTTTGACGGACTACTTTCCTTATCGTCATTCATAAGTGGCTCGTGCTAGTCGAATGTTCACCTACGTCTGTGTTGAACCTTAGGATTTACAGCCTTACCCCCTGGATGCCACAGCGACAAAAATATGTCCCTCCTCATCAACCCTTACTTCGAAGTCGAATAAAATTCAAAACGCATCCCACATATGCATATGTTTGACACCAGTTATCTCAAAATGGGTTTCTCACCCACAAGTGTGTAAGAAGGACTGCTCCCTACGCTTCACTGGTGAGAATGGATGTGCCATACTACATAGTTATATGTTCTGTATGATACGTAGATACACTGTTATGCTTTAAGAATTCACACTACCTCAGTGTGCGTACGGTACGTTCTGTTTGTCACACAATACAGACACTCATAATTCACATGAATTCACATACTTTCTAACACACACAATACATACACACTCTACACTCACACATGACACACACACACACAATACACATACAAAATACACATACACTGCACACAATGCAAACGCACACTCAGTACACACAGTCGCACACATATACTACATACACACTACACACATACACTACACAGGCATACTCATAATACACACAATTGACATACACATAATACACACACAAAACAAATACACACACATACAGACACTACACATACACTACACACAATAGAAATACACAACACACACACAATAGAGAGAGACACACGCACGCACGCACGCACGCACGCACGCACGCACGCACACACATTCACATTAAATCACTCACACACACACACGCACAACAAGAATATGAAACTGTTGGTCCCAATGTATGATTTGTTTTCATGTCTTCCGCGTTATGGAGGAGGAAATATCGTCTATATTTGCTGTCAGTAAAGTCTGTTTCCAATGGGGTTGAAATGGCTTATTCGCTTGTGATGAAACATGACGTCAGCCGGAAGCGTATATTATTTTTTTGACGTGTTGATAAAAAATGGTAAGAGAGGCGACTACTTTCTTGTTTTCACAACCATGGTCACGAAGAGAAAGGAATCGGCGAAGTAAACGTGCAACCTTAATGAATTTTGAAAAAAATAATGGCTGCCACTTTTAAATTCGTATCAGTATACACCATAGCGTTGATCATGAATACAAGGGTTCAGCTTTGTTTTTTTGGTTGTTGTTTTTTGTTTAACGCCGTAATATTCCAGCTATGACGGTCTTCTGTAACGTGGATGGTCCTGTGATCTGAAGGCGTTCATAAAAAAACAATTGAGGATACCTTCCGTAAAGTTCTGTTTATTTGTTGTTTAACGCTGCACTCAGCAATATTCCAGGTATATGATGGTCTGTAAATAATCGAGTCTGGACCAGACAATCCAGTGATTAACATCATGACCCTCGATCTGGGCAATTGGGAAACGATGACATGCATCAACCAAGTCAGCAAGCCTGTCTACCCGATCCCGTTAGTCGCCTCTCACGACAAGCATAGTCGCTTCTTACGACAAGCATGGACACTTCTTATGAAACGCAAAAGTAAAACAGGTTAGTTCACATCACTCATGCTTGCTGCATATAAAATTTGATAATGATATATGCAGTTCTGTGTTTATCAAAACTGTTAGGATTTGCAAAGAACTTTTTTTAATCGAGATAAGCCATTGCCATTCAAACAGGTCTATCGTGAGTGACGACGCCTCTTTAACGTCATCCACAGAGACCACACTCCTAGCAAGCGTTGAGCAACGGATTGCACTCGGTGTAACCTAACTACTAAGCCAGTATATACACGCAAAGGTCAAATGAATGGCCTCTAAAATCCAAACATTAACGGTAGCCGTCAGATCCGGTTAGAGCACAATACATTTTTTTGTTGAAACAGCCAAAAAAACACAAATAGATTTACGAGGCAGATACACCTATCACAAAACCGCCAAATAATGTATAACCAGATAAGCATCAGTTATGTCTCCATGGAATTCTATCTATGGAATAATCTTCCGCATACATCTTCATCTTTTGTGGACGTGTGAAAGCTGCTGAAACTACTATCATCGCCATCATGACGTAATGATGATTCATTCTGACAGGGGTGTCTGGTCCTAGTTTAATAGAAACCTCAAGTATGTGATGAAAAAATCTAAAAAACAAATTTCCAGGATATATTTAAAAATGAAACGCATGTTGGAACGGTAAATTCTTTTGATGGATAATATTTTGTAAACATTCAAGCAAGCATCGAAGGGTGTGCAAGCGTGGTTATTCGTGGCAAAACATGTTTTCCAGATGAAGCTTCTAAATGGGGATTGGTTGACCTGGCCGGTTGACTTTAGTGAGTGAGTATGGTTTTACGTCCCTTTTAGCAATATCCCAGCAATATCACAGCGGGGAACACCAGAAATGGGCTTCACACATTCTACCCATGTCGGGACTCGAACCCGGGTCTTCGGCGTGACGAGGGAACGCTTTTACCACTAGGCTATCCGATTGCCCCCGGTTGACTTTAAGTCGTAGCCAAAAGACGTGGACCGCTATTAATGCTGTCCGCTTTCAATTGTCATGTCTGGATTCTATTACAGTAAACTATGGTTATAACGAACATGCTTATAACGAACTGATGGATATAACGAACTTACTTTTTGGTCCCGACAATTTGCTGTAGTTATGCTATATATATGCTTATAACGAACTACGGTTATAACATACTAAAATTAGTAGTCCCTTTGAGTTCGTTATAACCGTAATTTACTGTATTAAGAACGAGGAGTACATATATATGTTACATTTAATAAAAGGAGTTACATATCTTACCTCACAGTCGCGCGATGGCACAAGTGATCCGATCATGATCTGTTGCTTCGGGAACACCCGGTATCGTCACATTCGTCACTACTCGCCCATTTCCGTAACCTGCAAGAAGACTCGCCCCCCTATCGATGAATGTTGTGTGCGAAAATACGAAAAACCAATCAGAATGCGCGTATGATTTCAAGTTCTTCGTCAATGAATCCCTCAGAAATATTTTTTCACTTTACATATGTCTTGCATCTAAAATATACCAAAGACACAGTTAAATTTGTTCAATCATACTGTATAATTCCGCACGTCCTGATGTGCTTTAAATTGCATCTGAAATGTATATAATATATTGGGGAAATGTCTGAACCATTACGCAACGAGTTGACAATTGTTTTAGGTATGCCCGTTTGCGTTAAGACGGAACCCGGTCGCAATAATGGCCACGAGAGGGGCACGAATCGCTATTCGGCTTGTCCCGGAATAACACGAGTTGGTCACGAATGGGTGTCATCACTGATTTTCAGCGATCCATTTTTATCACTTTTACCGCTGTCTGGACTTTTCGCCCAATGGAATCTGTTTCGGCAGACAGTCGAGACTTCTTGTTCTCTGGCGTTGACGTTCTTGACCAACTTCTATTTATCAGCACAGTGCCATTTCTCTTTGGTTTTACCAAAGTGGTCAATGCTTACGGTTGGCGTCATCTAATAGGGTTGGAAGGTTTGTTGTTGTTTAACGCCGCACTCAGCATTAATTCAGCTATATGATGGCGGTCTGTAAATAATCAAGTATGGACCAGACAATCCAGTAATTGACATCATGAGCATCGAGCTACGCAATTGGAATGTGATGACAACCAAGTCAGCGAGCCTGACCACCCGATCCCGTTAGTCACCTCTTACGACAAGCATGGGTTGCTGAAGACCTATTCTAACCCAAACCTCCACGGGTCTGTTCGGGAGGTACGTATATGGATTGGTTTGGTGTCTAGTTGCAAGACACATCTGAAAAAGAGTTTCTTTGCAAAACTAAGGAAGTCAAATTGAAACCTTGTCGTTTATGCAGTTTATTATGTAGACATTTCATAACATCACTGACCATTTGCGTTCAAACGTCCAATCAAATCAAATTCGAGTGCAAGAGAAATCCGTGGAAAGTTTCTGATAGGATAAGAAGATAGTGACGTCACTTCCGAAACGTAGCTATGATATCGAATGCATCCATGTTATTTAACACAATAGACAGGAGAAACTGTACAATCATTGTTGCAAGTGTACTTCTTTTTCCGAGCCGGAAAGAAATACCTCCCTTAACGTAGTGGGTGAGAAAAGTTCATAGTAAGGAGTCTTATCTAGTCGGAATTCGTTTTATTCAGACTCGGGAGATTTGGAGACGTATCGTTCTGGTTGTGTGGATACATACAAAGAATTTACACAGTTATTATTCAAACACAGACCCACATACTGTAGGTAGGTGACATGAGACAAATTGGCCATTCATATAAAGATGTACTTCAGCAATTACATTCAGAAACGATTATCTGTGACAGTCAGATATCACTGTTGCCATTTGTATTTTGTACACTCAAATAGATCTCAAGTAGGTTTCATTCATGAACACTCCTCATACACAATAGATATAAGTGTTCCGGGTAGACAGGGGAAAATACATACCGAGAACCTCGTCTGATGTTTTTACAGTTTTGAAGGCACGTCGGCTCTATGATAATCCTCTCTGTTGGTAAACAGTGGGTCGAGTCGCTTCAAACAAGGTGTTGTTCCGCAGATCCGATGTCATCACTGTGCAGGTCGGTTGTTGAGCTTAAGGTTGGTTGTTTGTTTGTTTGTTGTTTAACGCCGCACTCAGCAATATTCCAGCTGTATGAAGGCGGTCTGTAAATAATCGAGTCTGGACCAGACAATCCAGGGTTTAAGATCATGAGCATCGATACACGCAATTGGGATCGATGACATGCATCAACCAAGTCAGCGAGCCTGCCCACCCGATCCCGTTGTTGTAGGGTGTATGAGCGTTAGAATAGAGTGTTTATAGTCAGAATATCTCTGCTTCATGCAGAGATTTCTATTGGATATGAAAAGGGTTTTGTCGCTACACTTAACTGATTTCTGCCTGACACTACACAGATGTCGCATGTGGTCGTCTTCAAAGAATTGTAATTAGTTTAGGACAACAAATTATAACATCATTGAATAAAATCATTTTTTTGTTTTATGTCTGCAGCAATGAGGTCTGGACATTATTTTCTCAATGTTAAAGGGGGCACGGATTGCCTTGTCGTGTGATGCGCTGCAATTACCTGTGTCCCTTAGCGCGCCAGAGCCTTTGATCGTGTTTCGAAAGCCAGAATGACCCTGTTTGTTTCTTTATTTGTTCTTACCATGCCCGTGTTCGTGGGTTCCAGGAAAGTGCTTCGGCCTTTTCCCCAACATCAAGCTGACACGCCGTCATATAATTGGTGTGAGTGAGTTGAGTTTAACGCCGCTTTTAACAGTATTCCAATTATATCACGGCGTGCCAGCTTAATGTAGGAGGAAAGCCCGATGTGATGCAGGTCTTAGACGTTGACCACTTCGGTGAAACCAACGAGCACGGGTATTGTGCTGACAAACCTGGAAACATAATCGGGATTCGAACCCACAATCATAGGTTCCTGGCGTGCCCAAGGGACGCAACTCTGCACAGCGAATTACGGCGCCTCATTTAACTAGAATACTGTTCATAGCAGAATACATATCTAAAAAATCAAATCACCCACTTTTCGCGGTATATATATAATATAATGATATAAAGAATCAATCTAGTAGTAGTCTCCGACGAGTTACCTCCCATATATTCCAATACTCTATGTACCATTTCAAATACGTTATGTATCATTCATTTGATGAAATGGCATTTCTAAAAGAGAAACTAAGTCATTGATAAATAGATGTCTACGATTTAATGGTCAAATATACTGTTGGTGTATTTGTTATTTAACTTTGCACTCGGCAATATTACAGCTTGATGCCGTCCTGTAAATAATCGAGACAAGTTTGATATAGCAATACTACTAATTACGGCGGCGTAAAACAACACTCACTCATATGCAAAAATGTGTTGCTTTTGCCAACCACCCAACAGTGTTTTACCAATCTGCTGACCTCGAAACCCGTGGGAATTCCGTGTAAAAAAATATAGGTCTCAACAACATATCCCCCTCTCGTAAGAGGCGACCCAATGGATCGGATGATGGACGTGGTTGATGACGTGTCATCATAACCCAATTGCGTAGAGCCATGTTCATGATATCCATCACACGGTCGTCTAAACCAGACACGATTATTTACAGACAGAACTCATATGTATGGAATATCGCAAAAATGTCATGCTGAGACTGGCATGAAAAACGTAAGTAGTAGAATGATTTTAAGAGCGTTTGGGCCAGTTAACATACAAAGTACGACTTAAGACCCGTAAAAACGTTGACGCGGTCTAAATTAATATTCAATCACCCACTCACAGTGGAGGTAATTGCTATTACAATCAACTCTGGGGAAGAAAATTATGATGTATGTCATCTTCCTATATGCCTTGATATTATAGGAACATTCGAGGAGGGCTGCTCTCTTCCACTGCATGCCTTGATTGTCATAAAGGTTCCACTACACTGAATCAAAATCAGTTGTGCTTGAGCCGTTTTCGAAGAGCCTTCAGTGCAGATCGAGAATTATGTGAAGGCTGTGATTGGATGATATTGTGTAAGATTGTTATGTCTTATAAATGTTCATTCTTCCAGTAATTAAAAACGACCATGTTTCTCATTATTTAGTGATGACCTTTTTAACAAGATGACTTGTGCTGACTGTGGGCCAAGATATTAAGTAGGTGACATTTGGTGCGGAACTGGGGTTTATGTGTTAGCTTCCTGTACTCGGAAAATGAGCTGCCTGACCTAGCCAAAATTTGTGTTTGTATTTCAGCTTTGACAAATATCACTTATTGTAAATATGGATGACGCGCTTCCTCGTGATTTATTAAAATTGAATACTGCTCCCATTTTCTTTTCAATTCGTTTTGATGAAAATATATTTTTTGAGAGGATAAACGTTGATGCCCATCTGAAGGCGTTCATAAAAGACAACAATTGAGCATATCTCCCGTAAAGTTTTGTTTGTTTGTTGTTTAACGCCGCACTCAGCAATATCCCAGCTGTGTGATGGTCTGTAAATAATCGAGTCCGGATCAGACAGTCCAGTGATTAACATAATGAACATCGATCTACGCAACTGGGAAACGATGACATGCATGAACCAAGTAAGCGAGCCGGTCCACCCGATCCCCTTAGTCGCCTCTAACGACAAGCAATGTCGCCTCTTGTGACAAACATGGGTTGATGAAGACCTATTCTCACCCGGATCTTTTTACGGGTATCTGGGGCGGTCGGGTAGCCTAGTGGTTTAAGCGTTCGCTCGTCACGCCGAAGACCCGGGTTCGATTCCCGACATGGGTAGAATGTGTGAAGCCCATTTCCGGTGTCCCCCGCCGTGATATTGCTGGAATATTGCTAAAAGCGGCGTTAAACCAAACTCACTCACTCACTCACGGCTATCTTCCGCAAAGATAGACATCGAGTCATACAGAAAGACTGAAAACCTGAAGCAACACGTGGCCTGATTAGGCCACACTGGAAATCCTTTACGACACACGTCAGAAGTATAACATATTGATTAAAAATATCTCGCAAAGCAAAATTATTTTTTGGAGTAAAGATTTTAGTGTCCAATGTTTTCCTTACACAAAGACTTCACTCAAATGACCACTAGCCACCGTAAATTCCCACAAGCAATGTGCGCATAACCATGAATTTGCTTGATGCTCAGTCACGATGCATGTCGATTAATGCAAGCAAACTTCAAAATTGATTTTACCTAAAATAAAAACGTTATCAAAACATTACTAGGCTGATAACAGTCGCCTGCAAACTTAATGTCCAAACGGCCTGTCCTCATCTGGCCTACACCTCATATCGCCTACACTACTATCAAAACAAATTTATGGATGAGTGCACATCACACTTGTACCCTTATCCCTTAAGTAAAATGAACTCTTCCAACAAGATAACAAAGAATGTAAATGATTTTTGATACTGTAATTCATTTTGTATGAGATCATCTTCACAACTCAAATGTTTTCACAACATCAAATACCATAAATACACATGTATTATCATAGCGCTGTACTTTTATATCCATCATCTTCATGTTTTATAACATAAGCACTACATCATTACTAGCAAAATTACTGTAATTTGATGAAATGTCCAACTGTTTCACAACTCCGACACCCGTGTAAGATACTTCACTATCGACTATCTAAACACTATCAAACATGGGTGTGTATTTTCTTTTGACCGCTAGCTTATTGCGAAACACCTACATGTTGTGCAATTGTATTGCAGTACTATCGCAAAGCATTTGTAACTGTCTCTATACTATTGCAATAGAACAAGCTATCCTCGAAAGTCTCCTATCCATTCGTCCTGCTGCTGAGGACAGTCAGGTTAGGAGTTACCATGGCATTGGTATCCTACATTGACAGGTAACAATGCACTTTGACGCTGAGTAATCCCTGATTACCTCAATCGATGACTAATCAATAGATCAGTTCATAGTTCCTGATCACTTACTTGCCAGGAACAGTTATTAACGTGAAATGGGTTCAAGGTGTAGACTTAATATTGTTGGTTCGTAGAGGTGAAGCATTGATAATTGATTTAAGCGACGTCTTTTTTCGGAAGCATTGTGAAACATTATCTGGAATATCAGCAACTTCCTATATTGGGTCAAGACTGTGCTACTTCGTGGTCTTAATTTAGTATCTGATTCCGCATAACACAAGAGAGTGTTCATGTAGCAGTCATCAAATCTATCACAGCGGTGTGGCTGTGCGTGCCTGTGACCACACAATCCGTTGATTGATATGAACAACGATTCATGGGGGAAAGAGATACCATGCCGCTGTTTAACATGAATACCCCACTCAGACACAGTATACTGACACCGGTCCTAGTTTTAGAGTGGCAGGGTAACAACAAGTACAAACTTTAACCGTCTTTGGGTATGACGCGGGCCGGAATCAAACCCCCGACCTTCCGCTCTCCCGGCAGACTCGCTACCACTAGACCACGGAGGCGGTCCAATTGATAATGAAGGCGGCATAATTATATTGGTTGAAATGTTTAATACACCCTATCGTTTCTGTGCTCTGTGGCATTTGGTATCCAAATATCCAAGGTATAAGGAATATGTCTGAAATAACCGATTCGAGGTGGAAGAGAAATGAAGCCAAATTGTTTCAGAAAGATGACATCTGATTGGCTCGTCAGATCTTAACGCATATCTTAACGTATCGTGTCAAAGATCTGATTTTAATAAGATTTTGATACTCCTGTGCGATACCCCTCATTTTATCATCTAATCAGTGTCGAGGCTTCTAAATTCTCGGCAGCAGCGTGCGAAACGCTCAGAGCAATGGAACCGACGCATCCTGCTTGGAGCGTTTGTCAGATCTTCACATCGGGGTCACATCGGAGTACGATATCTGATTATAATGAGACTCCAACCTACCGTGTGTCAAAGAACTTCGACGGTTCTCTTAATTATTCATACTATTAGCCACTAGTGTGCCTGGTCCAAACTCGATTATTTACCAATATTGCCGTGATAGAGTTTAAATACTAAGTTGCTCAATTTTATGAAAAACAATAATGTTCTATAAACATAATCGGTTATGACATATATTTGCACGACATATTCTATGATTATTAATGAAAAATGGAAAAGATCATTTGGATCTAATGTTGTTTACAATGACGAGACTCAGTATTACCCAACCAAGCAACATTTGTTCAGAGTCCACAGATCCCCTGATTTCTGTGAATGATGGAATTAATGCGTCTCCAAAAGAATGCGACAGCTGGCCCCTAGCCAAAAATGCGACTCAATATGAATGCGACACCCCGAATTTTGAATCTTTATAATATTAAATACATATGTTTATGTTTACGCCTAATGGCGTGGACTGTCCACAAAATATTTATCACTAGATGGTGTAGGCCAGACTCGATCCTTTACAGGTCGCCGTCATATAGCTGGCGCTAATCAACAAACAAAAACCCAAACATTTTAACCACAAATACGTATATTATATGACGAAGGTGAAATAGGATTTAAACTATTGTCACAATCTAAACAGATTCATATGTTTTTAACAGATCTCAGTGAGACCAATCTTTCTGCTGCAAGTTCTTGACACCACTTCCGGGAGCCCAGGAAGGTCACTTCCGGTCACTCTTTACGAGCAGACGACAAAGAAGGGATGGGAGGTAGCGGAAGAAGGGTGAAACGATTACTCCATCGCTTCGTAATAGTTTCTGTGGCTGAACATGTAGATCTGAAATGTGTTTTTAACTAATATTTGTAACGCTCAACCTTCATTTAAACTAACCCCCTCCTCACAAGCGTGGATTTATATATAAAGAAAATGTCTTCTGTCAGGTTTACAGGTGAATCCTCACCTTGATATTGTTTACAATGCTCTAATGTTGTTTACAATGACGAAACTCATTATTACCCAACCAAGCAACATTTGTTCAGAAACCATGGCGAGTCTACAGATCCCTTGATTTCTAGTATATGAAAATAAAATCATACATCATGGGTTGAATGTTATTTTTTCTATTCAGAACCTAGAAAGAGAAACATACTCACCACGTTAGCAAGATAAGCAATCATCGTTACCGTTATCTTAAATCTAACAATATATATGACATTGCAAGGTGATTTGTTCAGTTAAAGTAATAGCTCCTTGACAAAGGCTTTATTGGGCAAGAGCAAGGCTTGAACAAACATAGGTATATATCCTCGTCCGTCAGAGCATGCCGACTGCAGATTATAAGAACTTTTAGCGGTTGAAACATCAAATTGAACACGAAACTCTGAACAGAAAATCAACTTGACATTATTCATATTTTAGGCCCATGTGAGGACGGGAGTGGGCATATTTTTCACACTGATGTTTTTTAATCAACAAATGTTCACAAGGAAATTATTGCTTAATCCCACCACCCATTGGCCAACATCTACATTCACATAACAGTGCATTGCTGCGAAACCGACTTTAGAATCTATATAATTTACACACAGTTAACTACGGCTATAACGAACACGCTTATAACGAACTGACGGATTTAACGAACTTACTTTTTTGGTCCCGACTATTTGCTGTAGTTATGCTGAATATATGCTTATAACGCACTACGGTTATTACGAGCTAAAATTAGTAGTCCCTTTGAGTTCTATATAACCATACTGTACATATGTTTAGATTTATATATAATTATTCATATATTCATAATATATTTTTTTATAAATTTGAAACTGGACTTGTCTCCAGTGAATTCTGAAAAAGTGTCATGTTTGACATGGGACAAATTTTACATTAGTACATGCACCCACACCACGCACCCTCCACCGAACCTGTTTTCTAGCGTATTTATATGTTCACAGCCAGCTGTTTGTATTTGTGCATGAAGTATGCTACCGACGAGCACTTAAACAAGTACAGAAAGTCCGGACCAATAGACCTTATATTAATAAATCAACCGCAGCATTCCGAGTCCAGACCGTATCACGAAAACGACCCTGTCGCGAGACCGACCCATTAAAGAAACCTTATATTTGAGAATGTCAAATATTTGAACATGTTAATTGACATTGTTAGCGAAGGGGCTTACGTAAACTCCGCCACGCCGTCCCGCAACGTGGTGTTCACAACGGCACTGCGTCGCTATTATCAACATCGATAGCTATTGAATAGTCCATATCAAACAGTTATCGCATTAGTCACTGCCGGTATTATGGCTCTTGGAGCAGGTGAGATAAAAATCGAACTTGCTGAGAGCTCCTTGAGTAGGTCGTAATAAACACTTTGCACGAGAGGACGTCGTGATTTACTGATTTGGGGATAATTCGGTGAGAAAATGAGCGTTTGTTGTTCTGACGCCGCTGTTCAGGTGAAACCGGTTTCCGACAGCAAGTCAGGAGGGAAAATGAAGACATTCACTTCGCATGTGAGTATGCCAGTTACAAGTTAGTGTCTCTCTGTTTTAAAGACATATCTACAATGCATAGTATGTGGTAGACATAGAGAATCTCATGATCACCCGAGTGTCTTTGGATATCAAATATATCAACACGAGTTGATAAAAGTGGAAAAACTCTGAGGCTTGAGATTTTTCACTTTTATCAACGAGTGTTGATATATTTTATGTCAAAAGACACGAGGGTGAGATTTTATTTATCATCCAACATCATTCTTCCAACTTTTTCAATTTGTAGACAGTAATTAGCAGTGTCTTTAGTGAAAAAGGTACTGCTAACAGCTTCAGCAGCAGAGCCATTAGTGATGTCATTTGATTGTGACGTCATGTAACAATGACGTCACAATGTTCTGCAAAGCATTCTGATGCAATTTCATTACAGTGATATCTACAATGTAGATATCGTTTGATCTCACCAAAGCGATATCTCCTGTGGGGGCCAGTTTTGGATGATAAATTTCCTTTAACACACAACACCGTTGAAATATTGAAACGTCTTTCCGGTTGATGTACACGGGAATAACCATGGTATTACCCATCAGACCCTGTATATCCGGATTGTCAATCGGATTTGGTCGTGCTATACAATCGGAGCATCATTGGTTAAACTTACCAACAGTAGTTTGATGGTAAATCGACAATAGCCAGGCCATACCCGATGTGTAACGTTTTTAAAAGCATGGGTGGTGAGTGGGTGACTGAATGAGTGAGTGAAGGAGTGTGCTGCTTTCGGTAGTAACACGGCCGAGTACCGCAGTAAAAGGGTTTACACATAGTACTCATGCAGGCTCAGACTTGGGTCTTCAGTTCTTTACGCTGATCGGAAGAGACGATCAAATGGACCAAGTGGTCAGGCTTGATGCGCGCCCTTGTACCTAAAGGCGTGGACTGTTCACACAATATCTATCACTAGATAATGTAGGTCAGACTCGACCCTTTACAGAACGCCGCCATATAGCTGGCGCTAAACAACAAACAAATACCCAAACATTTTAACCACAAATACGTATATCATATGACGAAGGTGAAATAGGATTTAAACTATTGTCACGATCACAGATTCATATGTTTTTTAACAGATCTCAGTGAGACCAACCTTTCTGCTGCAAGTTCTTGACACCACTTCCGGGAGCCCAGGAAGGTCACTTCCGGTCACTCTTTACGAGCAGACGACAAAGAAGGGATGGGAGGTAGCGGAAGAAGGGTGAAACGTTTACTCCATCGCTTCGTAATAGTTTCTGCAGCTGAACATGTTGATCTGAATTGTGTTTTCATTTATCTGACTTCCATTAAAAATTAACCCTGTGTGGGATCCTGGTTAGAAAAAAAACACTATATATTGCTTATAAGATTTGATTGTTTGTTTGTTGTTTAACGCCGCACTCAGCAAAATTCCAGCTATATGACGGTTGTCTGTAAATAATCGAGTCTGAACCAGACAATCCAGTGACATCGCGAGTCTGAACCAGACAATCCAGTGACATCATGAGCATCGATCTAGGCAATTGCGAAACGATGACATGCATCAACCAAGTCAGCGAGCCTGACCACCCGATTCCGTTAGTCGCCTCTTACGACAAGCCTAATCTCCTTTTTCGGCAAGCATGGGTTACTGAAGACCTATTCTACCCCGGATCTTCACGGGTCTGCTTGTAAGAAGCAACTAAATGGCTTGGTCGTATCGTACCCCCACGGCGTGGGACGTTGCCCATTATATCAACCACTAGTTTGTCTGCGTCGACAAATACAGGTTGTCGTGATATAGCTGTAATATTACTGACTAAACGGACAATCAAGCACTTCTACTACATGTAATATCCATGGAAATCGTCCCAAACATGCGTCACTGTATAAACTGTAACGTGTTTGCTCAATTTCTTTCAATCGAATCTTAGTGCCCGCTACCCCTACCTTATTTCATGTTTAGCCAATATTAAAAATATGTGTATGATGCAATGTGTATAGTTTTTAATTTCTTTGAGGCCAATAATGTAATTAGTCAACTGCAATCGGGTTTTACATGCGGTGATTCGACAGGGTTCTACCAAGGAGATTTATATCAATTAATTGCCAAAGCCTTTGATCAAGGTGAGGAGGTTGGAATGTATTTTGTGACATAAGTAAGGAATTTGATCCGGTATGGCATAAACTGCCGGGCAAAAGAAAGTGTACACCCATGATGGTGGATGAACATGACACAAACAAGAAATGGTTATTCGATGATGAAGTATTTGATACGGGTATCATAGTTGTATTTTGGTCCTTAAGGATGAAGGGGTTCGGCGACTGTTTTCAGCCTAGTAACGGTATGATAACGTTTTTATCTTTTGGTCAAATCCAATTTTCAAGTGGAAATTTCTTTTCCCCGGCAGTTGATATGGATGTCATTGATGCACACAGCCTATGAGAAAATTGCAGCGTCTAGCGTAACTCAATGATAACGAGACTGCTGAAGATGAAGGGATCACATCTTATACTGATGAAGTGTGTTTCCTGTCCCCAGATGTACCCTGGATGATGGACAAATGAAGCTGCTGAAGGGTCGGAGCTTGACCCCGGGGGGTCGCTACAAACTCCATCTCGACACCGGAAGCTATTTCTCACAGAAAGGGGGACAACCAATTTGTCCTTTCATTGAGGTAAGTTCAGGTCATCCTAGGTCCTGCAATAAGTAGCCCACGTACCACTGGTGTCCAAAGTATGCTTTGCCCGAGACGAATGTGACGTACTAGCTAAAGGTGGGAATCTAGTTATACCTCGTATATCTAATGTCTCTGTTGAAACAGATCAGTAAGCATACCGCAAAATTCAAACTACAGAACAGAGAATTGCAATCGGTGAGTGAGTATGGTTTTACGCCGCTTTTAGCAAATATTTCAGCAATATTACGGCGGGGGACACCAGAAATGGGCTTCACACATTGTACCCATGTCGGGAATCGAACCCTGGTCTTTGGCGTGACGAGCTAACGCTTTAACCACTAGGCTACCCGACCGCCCCTATTGCAATCGGTAATTGCATTGAAGCAAGTTCAAGAATATATCAGCACTACTAGTTTCAAAGTTTAACATGTAGACGTAAATATCTGCTTCTTGGCATTGGCGTATGATTCTCAGAAAAACACATGAATGTTTTTAGGCTTACAAATTACATCATGCATCATTTATAGACTGTCATGGTTCTTCTATTAACAGCTGGGCCTACAGACTCCACCCGACTGCCAGAACCTTCATGTGTCCGTCCATATTGGTCTCCATGGTTACACCACGTATATCGGAACGTAGTCAAATACAGGGATGTAGCAGCTGATGTATATACCTACCCATAATGTAGATGTCGATATACCCTTGTAAATTCTCACTGCCAAATGTACACGCAAAGGGTTGCGTAGTATGAAAACTTAAGTATCTCAGAAACTGATTTTGTACTAAATGTTTTTTAATAAATCAAATGTGTCATATGAAATCATTTTGCGAGAAAATGTGGTTTAAGCATCTCAACATTCAGCCACTATCACAGCACGGTACATCAGAAAAAAAGTTTAACAATTTGTAAATGTGGGGAATCGAACCCGGGCATTCCGCATCTGAACCAATACTTTAACCACTAAGCTAACCCACCGCCGGGTTGGCCCAGTCATCTAAGGCGCCGTGATTTGCTGTGCAGAGTTGCGTCCCTTGGACACCCCTGAAACCTATGATTGTGGGTTCGAATCCCGGTTCGCCCCAATTATGTTTCTAGGTTTGTCAGCACCATGCCCGTGTTCGTGGGTTTCACCGAAGTGGTAAACGTTTTGAGGCCTGCATCACTTCGGGCTTTCCTCCCACATTAAGCTGACACGCTGTGATATAACTGGTATAATGTTAAAAAAGCGGCGTTAAACCCAACTCACTCACTCACTCACTAACCCACCGCCTAGTTGTTTGAATTGACGCCTTCTGCTAAAAGACACCATGCGAGACAGTAATGCTCAGTATGATGTCTCGATAAGTCGAGAGCTGACAGTCAGTGTGTGAACGTTGTTTCATAGAATAAATAACATGTTTTGAAGCAATGACGGAAAAAATGTCCTGCCTCTAACAAAAATCCCAGGCACATCCTGAATATTAAATGATGGATATGACGGCGGTCTGTAAATAATCGAGTCTGGACCAGACAATCCAATGATTCATATCATGAGCATCAATTGGGATGATGACATGCATCAACCAAGTCAGCGAGCCTGACCACCCGATCTCGTTAGTCGCCTTTTACAAGCATAGTCGCCTTTTACAGCAAGCATGGGTTGCTGAAGATCTATTCTACCCCGTATATACACAATCTCTTACAGTTGTGTAGCGACAGTGTGCACTAAATCTGATTTTATTAAACTCTGCAGTTCATACAGTGATGCATATTTGGGACGATTTCCACGGCTTTTACATATAGTAGAGACCCGTGAAGATCCGTAGTAGAATAGGTCTGCGGGGATCCATGCTTGCTGTAAAAGGCGACTATGCTTGTCCTAAATGGCAATTAACGGATACCTACGGTCTGTACATATTCGAGTCTGGGCCTGGGTGCCGTTGTACAAAGCAATCTGAACTTTAAGGTCATCGTAACTCCCATACCTTAACACTGACTTACGACAATCGTAGACCTAAGGTTGTTTTGTACAACGACACCCAGAAAACCCAGTGATTGACATAATGAGCATCGATCCAGGCAATTGGGATACAATGACATGCATCAACCAAGTCAGCAAGCCTGACCACCCGATCCCCTTAGTCGCCTCTTACAACAAGCATAGATGCATTTTACAGCAAGCATGGATTGCTAAAGACCTATTCTACCCAGGATCTTCACAGTAGGAAGCAAAATGTGCCTTACATAGATTAATGGGGACCAATTTTAACCCGAGTTCTCCAAGAGGAAGAGTTTGATCATTCAAACATTCTTACAAGTCGTCAGTTAATTTCAAACACATTTTTATTCATACAGAATATAAGAAAACATGAAAAGAATATAATTAAATACTGGTACAGGTGTACTGATGAATCTCTGTGATGTCACTCGGTAAATTTCATTTTCCAAACAATGACATATAATAATCTATTCCTATACTCAAACTCTCAAGCTAAAACAGAATATGATGTCTGACAGTTCAGAATAAGCAACAATGTGTTAGTCACTTCACTGCTTATTAATCCTGAACATTTGCATAAACATCCCCAAAATAGCATTGTACTTGGGAATATAATCCCTTGGTTTTAAATATTTCATTCAAAATAAATTGTTTGGCAACATGTAACAGAAACAATAACTTCATAAAACGAACACCAAACACACTTCCATGATAATCATTGGTTGGTAGGTTTGTTGTTTTACGCAGCACTCAGCAATATTGAATGAAATATTCTAGCTATATGACGGCAGTCTGTAAATAAACGAGTCTGGACCAGAGAATCCAGTCATTGATATCATGAACACCGATCATCGCAATTGGGATCAATGACATGCTTCAAACAAGTCAGCGAGCCTGACCACCCGACCACCCGATCCCGTTAGTCGCCTCTTACCTGTGATAATGAAATGTCATGTTTTCAATGTGAAATGCGTCTGTGTCTAAACCAAATAAATCAAACTATTTGTTTGGACCACAGGACTTCGTTCAAAGATTTGACAGCATATTTCTTACATCTATAGCCTATAAAACTCAACAAATATATTTTCATGTAGTCAACAGGACCAAGTGAAACAGTATTATCCCACAGAATATTTGCCATAGAAGTGTCAAACGTCAGTTCAAAACAATACAAGCCATAATACAGCAAAATAATAAAATTGGTCTGGTCTTATTTGTAAAATAAATTAAATGAATTTATATCATATTTGTTTTCTTCTCTGTGAAGAAACTACACAAATAAGATCTCGACATGTTAAAAGACTCCTTACCATGCAAACAGAACATAATAGAACATAACTTTCACTCAGGAGACCACCATTGGTTTACATGATTATGTTTAAAAATGGTAAAGCATACAGTCCTTCAAAGTTTAAATTGCAATAACGGACAACTTTTCATCACTCATCTAATTTAAAAAAAGCAGAGTCGCACATCTGATAGATACAAACAATGGATAACAAAGAAAACTTTCGGAAAGGCTAAAAATTCCTCCAGAACTGCTGTGACACTTTGAATCCTGTCTGTCAGTCATTGTAATTGCCTACAGAAAAATAGTTTTCAATATTCCCCTTTGAGGCATATTGAGAATCTCACCCGAGTGTGTTCGGATATCAAATAAATCAATAAGTGATGATTTTATTTATCATCCATCTTCATTCTTCCAACTTTTTCAGTTTGTATACAGTAATAAGCAGCGTCTTAAGTGTAGAAAGTACTGCTAACACCTTCAGCAGCAGAGCCATTAGTGATGTCATTTGATTGTGACGTCATGGTGTGCAAGGCATTGTGATGCAATTTCATTGCAGCGATATCTACAATGTAGATATCGCTTGATCTCACCCAAGCCATATCTCCTGTGGGAGGCAGTTTTGGCTGATAAACTTTGTTATGAAATAAAATACTTGACAACTAACATTGTGTTCAAGGGACGAGTTCAATGTGTGCCCAGGGTGCCCTTGTACAAAGCGATCTCAGCGCTAAGGTGATCGTAATCCCATACCTTAACATAGACAGACTTACAACAGTCTTAGTGCTAAGGTTGTTTTGTACAACGACACCCAGTTTTGTTTGTTGGCACTCTTGGTGTGGACAAAAACATACAGAAAAAAGTTCTACAAGCCAAATGACTTTCAAGAAAAGTGTGCCTGAGAAACATTAAAAAAGGTCAGGCAGCCTAATTGTTCAAATAGCAGGTAGCTATTCCAACCATGTGTACCATATCCAGGTCAACCCTGTGTACCATAGCCAGGTCCAACCCTGTGTACCATATCCAGGTCCAACCATGTGTACCATATCCAGGTCCAACCCTGTGTACCATATCCAGGTCCAACCCTGTATACCATAGCCAGGTCCAACCCTGTGTACCATAGCCAGGTCCAACCCTGTGTACCATAGCCAGGTCCAACCCTGTGTACCATTGCCAGGTCCAACCCTGTGTACCATTGCCAGGTCCAACCCTGTTTACCATAGCCAGGTCCAACCCTGTGTACCATAGCCAGGTCCAACCCTGTTTACCATAGCCAGGTCCAACCCTGTGTACCATAGCCAGGTCCAACCCTGTGTACCATAGCCAGGTCCAACCCTGTGTACCATAGCCAGGTCCAACCCTGTGTACCATGGCCAGGTCCAACCATGTGTACCATAGCCAGGTCCAACCCTATATACCATAGCCAGGTCCAACCCTGTGTACCATAAGAAGGTCCAACCCTGTGAGCCATAGCCAGGTCCAACCCTGTGAGCCATAGCCAGGTCCAACTCTGTGAGCCATAGCCAGGTCCAACCCTGTGTACCATAAGAAGGTCCAACCCTGTGGGCCATAGCCAGGTCCAACCCTGTGTACCATAAGAAGGTCCAACCCTGTGAGCCATAGCCAGGTCCAACCCTGTGAGCCATGTAAATATTGGAACCAAAGATGAAGAAAAATCAAACATAACAAGCCATTTAACTTAATCTGCACAATTCAAAGACTGAACATGCTTAAAATGTTCAGCCAAATCAATATTCACCAACCTTCAATCACCCTTCAACTGACATGACCCTGTTTTCAAGCAATATTCCCATTTCAAAACGCAAGTTAATCAAAAGATATCAGCAACAAATAAACAAACTTGAAAGTGAAAAGCAACTTAAATGAAAGTTATTATGAGGACAAACTATAAAGAAACTTTAAGACTTAAAAAAATAAAAGAATTGGTTCTCAGGCAATGTTTTTTGAAAAAATATAGTGCAGGCAGGCATGGTTTTTTTCCCCCCTTATTTTTTGTTGAAACTCGTAGGTAACCAAATTAACAGATGTGTAACCAAATAAGCAGTTGTGCACAATCAACCTGGGAAAGAGCCTGGCCCTCCCTACATAAATATATTCCTTGATGAGTAAAATACTTGAATACAGTATCTGACTACTGATGGACTTGAGGATTTCTTTTTTGTGTTTAAAAATGGAAACAAAAACAAAACGTGAGGCCAACTTTATGATAATGCGGGCGGGGCCTGAGAACCAAGACTATTATTTTTTTAGCCTAAAATGATAACAATGCTGAAATAAAAATATTTTTTAAAAGAATACATTATGTCACTCACACACACACCATCACCTCACACTCACACCAACCATCACCACAACCAACCATCACTCACACACACCATCACCACAGCCAACCATCACACACACACACCATCACCTCACACTCACACCAACCATCACCACAACCAACCATCACTCACACACACACATCATCATCACTCACACCAACCATCACCTCACACTCACACCAACCATCACTCACACCAACCATCACCTCACACTCACACACACCATCACCACAACCAACCATCACTCACACACACACACCATCATCACTCACACCAACCATCACTCACACCAACCATCACCTCACACTCACACACACCATCACCACAACCAACCATCACTCACACACACACACCATCATCACTCACACCAACCATCACCTCACACTCACACCAACCATCACTCACACACACACTATCACCTCACACCATCATCACTCACACACACCATCACCTCAACCAACCATCTCTCACACACACCATCACCTCAACCAACCATCACTCACAAACACCATCATCACAAACTCACACCATCATCACTCACACCAACCATCACCTCAACCAACCATCACTCACACACACCATCACCACAACCAACCATCACTCACACACACCATCACCTCACACTCACACCAACCATCACTCACACAGACCATCCACAAACCAGCAGTAGCCATGATCCAGTGAACCATGTGTTCACCATATCTTGGAGAAGCTGGAGTACAGGTGCTATTTTTGTCCTTTTTCTCAGGGCAAGATAAACCAGTTGAAATCTGTTGATCCTGTCTTCAGTGTACTGCCAACACAGAGGGATCATAAACATACAGCTGTCAACCTCACCATAGCAACAGCTCTCAACCTCACCATAGCAACAGCTTACAAAGTCACTACAGCAACAGCTTGGAACCTCACAGGTCTTGACCACACCATAGCAACAGCTCTCAACCTCACCATAGCAACAGCTTACAAAGTCACTACAGCAACAGCTTGCAACCTCACAGGTCTCGACCACACCATAGCAACAGCTGACAACATCACTATAGCAACAGCTTGCAACCTCACAACCCCAATAGCTCTGTGTACCAAAAGTCTGGGGTAGTTCCATATGTAATGCAGATATCAAAAGATTTGAGTGATTTCTCTGACTAAAACAATGTTACGGTTGATATAGCATTTCTCAATACTTTTGCATAATGACCTACAGTTGTGTCAGGTGTACTTGTTAAAATGCACATTCAGAATGGCCAGTATATTCCTGGCTCAGAATCAACTGCAACAACAATATTGTGACTTCATTGTAACCTTCATTCTGTACCCACAGAATAATCCCGGTTCTCATATCAATTAATGAACTGATGAATCACTAAATCTGCACATGATCTTTCTGTTTGCTATAAAGCAATATTCATATGTCGCTCACCAAGAAAGCTATATCTCCACACATTACACCAGTCTGTACATCATGCTAAATTTGTGGAGAACTGAAATATTGAAATATCATCAAGAAGATTTCCTTCCATAAACCACATAGTATCACTTACACAAACATAAACAAGAATGAAAACACAAACACGATTGGTTCTCAAGCAGGACACTGAAACACTGGTGCAAGATCATAGGCTTCTGGCATTCCCAAGGGAAGCAACTCTGCACATCAAATTGCAAGACATAAGATGGCAGAGTCACCCATGCTCCCAAGTCAATGAATAAACTATAAATCATGTTTATTAGGATGTGGAATGTGTTAAAAAAAATTCAACTCACTGTTGTGAATATATTCCACAACTTGAAAAATTCGGAGACCCCCATGTTTGATAAGGAGAATTCTGAACAAGTAGACATTTTCGACTCCACTTAATAGACTTCAACTGTATATTTGAAACCATACACAATGTGTTCAATAACTAAGGAAAATGGCCAAGATAGGGCAAAACGGTCACTTTTATAATCTGTAATTCAAATGCCAAATATATACCAAAAAATCACAGAAGTCGTCAAGGCAGACATAGCAAAAAGGCACAACATATACAGAAAATAGTCAAAAATAGCATGGGAATGTTAGTCCACATATCATTTCTTCATATAATCCTTTATCAAAGTTCCAATGGAACAATTCTGCTACAACAATCACTGCACCGGAATGACCTTTAACATCACAGGACGGAATTATGTTTGTAACCATAGCAACTGTAAAACTGAACATTGAGATAAGTGAATATTGGTGTATGAATGTGTCTGGAATAAATATCCCATAAATTATGCAAAATTACTCTTAATCATGAACCTCCATTTTGTTCTTGTTGAAAAGGATTAAAAATTGAATTAACTTCATAGTTCTAATAAAAGTTAGGGAATGACCATTTAATACTTTAAGTATTTTCTGGAACAAATTACTGGTAAGATTTTTAAAAATCACTGTTCCCCCAAGATTATCAAATATTCAGCCCCAAATACTCTAAATATAGAAACACAAACAAATGATATTTATTTAAAACATTTCCAAGTCTCAAAAAATAATAAATATTCGATATGATAATTTCTTTGCAAGAAAGTAAATCAAATTACCTTATTCTTGAAACACTGAATTAAAAGTGATAATTTGTTTTTTTGGCATATATGAAAACACAGTCTTGCATTTATCGAACTGATAGAATCTATTATTCAAAAAAATTAACATATTAATAATTTCATAACAGATCACTTCCGCACTTCACAGCAGATGGAGAAGTAATCAGTATTGAGCAAGAAAATTGTGGTTACTCTCATGAAAGTTCAAGCATTACAAGGATAAAACCATCCATGCGGATAAAACACATGTTAACATGAAACAAACACGGCCTGGATGAGAAGGGTTCTCATAACGCCATTCTTGACAATCAAGAGCAGGTAACTCTCATCTACATACTGAATTAACCCCCTTGCATAAACAGTCACAATAAAAATTTGCCAAGCATAATTTTCAAAAGACTTCTGTCTTTGAAAGAAATCCTGTTTTATTCCCACAGTGAGTTCATTTGTGTTCTCACCTTTCTGAGAAATTACTATCAACGATGAAAACAGAGTGTGTGAATAGGCCTAATAGCAGAAATATCAATAGCACCTTGAAATGTATTGGGGGGCGAATTGCAAGACAAGAAAGACATTGTACAGGGAAGGTTGGAATACTGTGCAGCAAGGCAACAATAAACTATTTATTAGATTTTCATCCTAATTGGGTTTTTTCTTAAAGAGAGGTGGGAGTCATTAAATATTTGTTTGAAATTTTAAAAGAAACTGTTCAAGGAATCTGTGTACATTAACTTTCGACAGATCTTGTTGTTGGTTTGTTGTTTAACGCCGCACTCAGAAATATTCCAGCTATATGACTGTGGTCTGTAAATAATTGAGTCTGGACCAGACAATCCAGTGATTAATATCATGAGCATCGATCCACGCAATTGGGATCGATGACATGCATCAACCAAGTCAGCGAGCCTGACCCACCCGATCCCGTTAGTCGCCTCTTACGACAAGCATAGTCACCCTTTACGGCAAGCATAGCCTGTCGGGTAGCCTAGTGGTCAAAGCGTTCGCTTGTCACGCCGAGGACCCTGGTTTGATTCCCAACATGGGTACAATGTGTGAAGCCCATTTCTGGTGTCCCCCCCTCCTGATATTGCTGGGCTATTGCTAAAAGCGGCATAAAACCATACTCACTCACTCACTAATTAGATAAGAGAAAATATTATTCTTACAAAAAGTCAAGAAGGTAATATTTGTACTTTCAAAATGCACATTGACACAGTTCCAACCCATGAATATCACAGGTATGGACACAACCTAAAAGCACTTATTTATATGTCGTGCAGTCTTTGATCGAAATGTTCCTCTCAACAGGCAGCAAATGGGTGAGGATGTAGATGAGATGGTCATGTGACTGTTGAATCTTCCAGTACCGTACTGGCAGCCTTGGTTGCATACTCCCCATGGAGCTGAGAATGCAGTGGGACTGCACGCTGATCCACTGACCAGGGTAACAATGTCAGTGTACTGGACATGATGTTATTGTTGTTGTTTTGTTATTGTTATTATCATGCTTCATACTTCTGTTTATTTTATGATAAGATAACATTTCGTTAATAAAAGCTTTTTGAAAGCAGTTGAAAATCTTGAACCAATTGGTTACCAGGCAACAGAAACTATTGAGGGTAGGGAGCCTCTTTTGTATGCTACAAAATGTAAGATACAGTCAAGTCTCATTAATCCGACACTCGTTAATCCGACAATCGACTATATCCGACACTAATGATGGGAACCGATTAAATCAGTGTTATTTAGACCCGTTAATCCGACAGTTTCGCACTCCGACTCCGACACACGTAATTTGCAATGAATTACAGAAATCACTTGATAATCAGTCTCGTTAATCCAACACAGTGATCAGAGTACTCCGCGGTCATCTGCCAGAGAGTAAACAGCCCGTATTTTGATGCGAGACGAATCGGCTGGTAGCTGCATATTACAACGGCTGCAGAGATAAACTTGTTAAACAATAAACAATTAATGCTTTGAATAAAGAAACAACCTTTCGCGAACTATGACCTACCAATGAAATGACTAACAGGAAGTAAACGTTAGCCACTTAGAAAGCAGGTTTCTAAGCTTTGCGGTACCAGTTTCAAAGTTGTGACTTCCATCCCAGACTATGCTTTTTAAAATATTTTGAATAAGTCATACAGTCCATAACAGTTGTTTTGTGTTTAACTTTAGAGGTTGCATGATTAGAAAACATATTACGCTAACAATGTAACATAACAATATGAGTATTTATTTTATGGTTTTTTTATTACGTGTTTGTTTCGTTATCTATTGTGTAGTTGTCCAATTTTTTATCACTAACGTTGATACCTTTTAATTTTGTTTATCCGACATAATCATATGCAACCATCGATGTCGGATTAATGGGACTTGACTGTATTTCACTTAAAATGCCAGCATGACAGGTAGGTTTGATGAATGATGAGAATCTTCACGTTTCAGAGAAACTGTTCTTAAAATATTTGCTTTGAAAGACAATGTATTGAGAAGCATGTGCATGTCTTAAGATAAAAGACACATGCTTCAATAAATACTGCTGAACAGTTGAACAGCCACAAATGTTAAGACAGGTCTATCTTGCCTCTAGTCAGGCATGATCAGAAGCATTAAATAACCAAGGCCAAACAAATAGATAACTGTTTCTTCATTGACATGCATTTGACTTATAGACAGGCCAGTGTTCTCCTTTTGCTTGACACTTATGAAGGTTGCTCACAATTGGGAGATAGATATGCTGTATTCACAGCTAGGATACCTATAAATTTAAGCATCTGAAAGCTAACGGGCAGCATGAAGTTTAAAATAACAAAATAATGTGGTTAAATGTACACAGATCTGATAACTTAGTTCTGACGATACAACAGTACCAGTGAATGGACTGACACTCTGCAGCGCAAGAAATAGTTCCATCAGAATACCAGAAACAGTTATATTTTTGCTTTGGCCTAGCATATATCTCTGATCTATTTTATATTACTCGGACTGATACGTAATAAATATTCCATAACAACTTTTGATCTCTTAAATTGAATATTGCTTGGTGTTTCGTTCTCTTCAGACGAAAGGGAAACATTTCATATTTCCTTTGATGTTTCCTCAGAACAGCATTCTGATGAACAAAATCTGTCTCACAAAAGAGTTCAGCAAGTTTGTTGAGAATCAACTCAAAGCCCAGAGCTCCACTTCCCAAGGATGTCCATAGGAGTGAAGTCTGTCGGTGGTCTTCATCTAAACTGTGGAGTAGGACACTGGGGAGCTGCTTCAAGTGGCTCATGTCTTCAGCTAGTTCAGGAGAGGATCTGTTTCTCCACTAAGGTCTTGAAGGGGGATGTCATTCTGGAAAGAATATCAAGAAATGTTATCTAATACATTGGACTAAATAGTATGTGACAGAGCGTGAGTTCTTAGAAACATGTCACACCAATGTAGGGGTTTGCTTCGCCATACAAAGAAGCAGAATATCTTACAAATGACATCTAGTGACCTTGACCTTGAATGAAGGTCACTCAAAACCTTCTTAACTCCATGCCCCACCCTAAGGACGAGATGGATCATATTTCATTCTCCTATAGGAAACATTTTGAGAATAACCTACCAGCAAGGAGGAAGTTAGGATTTTCTGTCCAGAGGGAATGAATTCGGAAGTTCCAAGCCTTCGAGCGATAATTCATAATTCTGAATAGCCAATTAATTTTAATAGAACCATCTTTTTTCTGAGAAAATGAAGAAAAATGTGGGTTTCCTGAACTCAGATGGAGGCATAAGCTCAGTTACTTTATTGTTTGAGTGAGTGAGTTAAAGTTTAA
This sequence comes from Haliotis cracherodii, assembly GCF_022045235.1. Taxonomy (NCBI): domain Eukaryota; kingdom Metazoa; phylum Mollusca; class Gastropoda; order Lepetellida; family Haliotidae; genus Haliotis; species Haliotis cracherodii. The sequence continues at coordinate 56,596,967 of NW_027266341.1, forward strand.
CGTCACATCGGCAATATTTTAGCCATATCGTGACGACTTTATTGTCTGAACAATGTCACATAAAATCGTCATGACATCATGAACAACAAATGCGTTCATCTTCAAATATTCACAACAATGCATTCATGTGATATCCTTGGGTATGGGCCTGTTCACAAACAATGAAAACAATGGGACAACTCTTATAATGCTAAGTGTAAATTACAGAAAATGATTTGACCCATATCCATGCAAGAGGCAAGAGAGTGAACTGACTTTAAAGTCCAGTTTCCGCCCATGCCGAACTAGGCCATCTTCCTGGGGCAAGAGAGTTAACTGACTTTAAAGTTCTGTTTCTGCCCTTGCCGAAATAGGCCATCTTTTTGAGGCAAGAGAGTGAACTGACTTTAAAGTTCTGTTTCTGCCCTTGCTGAAGTAGGCCATCTTCCTGGGGCAAGAGAGTTAACTGACTCTAAAGTTCTGTTTCTGCCCTTGCCGAAATAGGCCATCTTTTTGAGGCAAGAAAGTGAACTGACTTTAAAGTTCTGTTTCTGCCCTTGCTGAAGTAGGCCAACTTCCTGGGGCAAGAGAGTTAACTGACTTTAAAGTTCTGTTTCTGCCCTTGCCGAAGTAGGCCATCTTCCTGGGGCAAGAGAGTTAACTGACTTTAAAGTTCTGTTTCTGCCCTTGCCGAAATAGGCCATCTTTTTGAGGCAAGAGAGTTAACTGACTTTAAAGTTCTGTTTCTGCCCTTGCTGAAGTAGGCCATCTTCCTGGGGCAAGAGAGTTAACTGACTTTAAAGTTCTGTTTCTGCCCTTGCCGAAGTAGGCCATCTTCCTGGGGCAAGAGAGTTAACTGACTTTAAAGTTCTGTTTCTGCCCTTGCCGAACTAGGCCATCTCCCTGAGGCAAGAGAATGAACTGACTTTAAAGTCCAGTTTCCATCCTTTCCATACAAGGCTGGAATTCCTGGGCTCAATCGTAGCACCATCAGTGGTTATTATGAGTTATGTCCCTTCTAAGCCTTTCCTATGGACCAATCCGATTCCATCACTTGCATTTGTTTAAAAAAAATGGCAGTGCCCAGTCAAGACAATTTGATAGATAACCAAGATCTATATTGTGATAAAAAGGGTCTTATATCGCGAAGTGCATCAAATCATGCGAGCACCTTGATTAAAAACATAAAAAGGTTTGGAAAATATCTGTTGACAACGAGTTGGTGGTGCACATGCTTTGCAAATCCTGCAATCAAAGGGAAATCTGCACGACAGTTTGAGAACCGGATTTCGATTTTGGTGCGCGATTTTGATTGGACTATGCATAGACTCGTTAGTACAGCCAAAATGTAACTCCATAATACAAGCCTTGCTCGACAAGGGTGGAAACTGGACTTATATTGTCAGTTAACTCTCTTGCTTCAGGAAGATGATATCCATGCCCTTATGGGTAATAACAAATGTTATGTTAATATAAAACATCTTTGTGTCATCTCTCACAATAAACATGAAGTGATATATCAAGGCTTAATTCCTTCCTCGGAATCCTAACAGTGAGTGAATGAGTGAGTTGAGTTTAACACAGCTTTTAACAGTATTCCAGTCATATCACAGCATGTGAGCTTAATGTGTGAGGAAAGCATGGGTATAGTGCTGAAAAAACCTAGAAACATAATCTGGGCGGAATCCTAACAGGCCCAAAATTTTGTAATGAGACAGTATGGAATGTTGCTCTTAATATCAATCACTGGTTTACCTGGTCCAGGATCGGTTCTTTACAGGCCATTATTAGATGTAATAATGCTGACTATCTCATTTATAAAACAACAAACAAGCTCATATCTCTATTCGTCATTGTAAGAGGCGACTAACGGGATCGAATGGTCAGGCTCACATCCCAATTGCGTAGGTTGATGCTCATGATGTACATCACTGGATTGTCAGATTTGATTATTTACAGACCACCGTCATCTAAATTGAACATTGCCGAGTGCAGCATTAAACAACAATAAAAGAAAGGCTATCTCCTAACTGCCCTCTGTACTCACATTCCCACACATGGTTCTCCGGATGAAGATGACGATGACGCAGATCAGGATGAAGGCTCCCAAAGTAATCAAGCCATACTGCACAGCCTCTGTGATTTTAATTGGTTCTTGGACTTTGTCTCGGAACTTCTTTGCAGTTTTATCATCAATAGCAGCACTCTGCAATTTCAGTTATTTCATTATTTATCATTTACAGAATGAGTGAGTGAGTGAGTATGGTTTTACGCCGCTTTTAGCAATATTCCAGCAATATCACGGCCGGGGACACCAGAAATGGGCTTCACACATTGTACCCATGTCGGGAATCGAACCTGGGTCTTCGGGTGACAAGCTAACGCTTTAACCACTAGGCTACCCGACCGCCCCAATTTACAGAATGAGTGAGTGAGTGACTCTGGTTTTGTATCCGCATAATGTGGGATGAAAGCAAGAAGTGATGCAGGTCTTAATGTTTACCACTCTGGTGAAACCCACAAGGACGAGGATGTTGCTGATAAACCTATTACTATAATCAGGTCAAATCTGGGAAGCATTTCTGAGCGATGCAACTCTGCACAGCAAATTGTGGCACCTAAGATGACTGGGCCAAAAGTGTCCCCTCAAGATAGAGTATTAACCCCCCCTCGCCCCCCCCCCACCACCACTCCATTAAAATCCATCATTTATATACTTTTTCACATATCAATTTTTTTAAGTCAGCAGATTTTTTAACAAAATCATTTTAAAAATCTGACCTTATGTGATTAATATGATTTAATTAATATGAAACAAGATGGAGGTAACAATACCTCGTTGATCCAGAGAATAGGTAGGAACACAGGCGTTATCTTCTCCGTATCTCTGTAGAAGAAAACACAGAGAGTATTAAATAATGTTCCACCTCCCCACAGCAACCTGTCAATTGTAATCAGGTCATCGACAATACTTCATGGGTTTGAATAGATGACATTTCTCCATCACACATGATTTGCAGTGTAGTTGCTGTATTTAACCACCGAATCAAGCCCTGGTTCCAGTGAGAGAGAAACCAACAAGTGCTCTGACCAATCAGCACTCAGATGATGTCGGCATTATTTCTCATAAGGAAGAGTGAGTGAGTGAGTGAGTGAGTGAGTATGGTTTTACGCCACTTTTAGCAATATTCCAGCAATATCACTGCGGGGGACACCAGAACCTCATAAGGAAGAGAATATATGGATGTCAGCTTCATTATTATGAGGAACACAACGTTTCAGAGTATATGCTAACGCCTTCATCAGGTGAATATTTCTCATGCAGAAAGTGCCACAGCCTTGTGACTTGCTTCTCTACACATCGCTTCAAACTTGAGGGTGTCAATGATTGATTTTCGTCAATCTAGCATTGACAACCCCATAAGGGCTCATCTTCCCGAAGTAAGGGAGTTAACTGACTGTAAAATTCCTGCCAAACGAGGCTGGAATTTCTGGGGTTGATTGTAGCACCACCAGTGACTATTACGAGTTATGTCCCTTCTATGTCACTCCATTTTATTCCACCTTTCATATCACTTCCATTTGCAAAATCAATATTGTACTAAAAAGGGTCTTACTTCGCTAAGTTCATCTAATCACGTGAGTACCTTGATTGAAAACATGAAAAGATTTGAAAAATATCTGTCAACGCCCAGTTGACGGTACACATGCCTTGCGATTTGTGCAGTTGCCCGAAATCTGCACGTTGAAATCCATGTTGTTTACAAACCAATTGTCTAGTACCGATTTTGATTGGACTGTGCATAGTGTAGTCATGGTCGTAGTTACATAATACAAGTAATTTCCACTGGGCGCAGGGGCTGACAGCCCTTGAATTGGCCAGTCCTGCCACATTTCATGGATGAGTGTCATCATATACAAAAATGGGACAGTTGACCACTGGCTAGCCAAAAGGACAGATCCCGACTTACTTGATATGCCTGACTGGCTCCACATAGACGTTGATCTGAAGTTTCTTGGCCACATTCATGGCTACCCCTGTCATCTGGAGGACAAAAGAATGTAACAGGTGTTATCATTGTTTGTTTGTTGGTTTGTCGTTTAACGCCGCACTCAGCAATATTCCAGCTATATGACCGCGGTCTGTAAATAATCAAGTCTGGACTAGACAATCCAGTGATTGACATCACGAGCATCGATCCACGCAATTGGGATCGATTACATGCATCAACCAAGTCAGCGAGCCTGACCACCCGATCCCGTTAGTCGCCTCATACGACAAGCATGGCCTTTTACGACAAGCATGGGTTGCTGAAAACCTATTCTACCCCAGATCTTCACGGGTCAGGTGTTATCAAGCTAATAGAGTTTCAAGTGGTATATAGAAGATGCAGTGTCAATGAAGGTAGGGTTATCATTTCAACTTCCAAAACTTTCAATGTGACATTTCAGTTCCGATGCTAATATCCTGATCAAGCAAAAACTGGGTAGGGCACGGTTACAAAGCCACAATTACATTTGGAAATCTTCAAAACTACACACCAAAGTGACTGCTAGAACAGATATTAGTCTAAGCTAAAGTATGGGAGATGTGATCATATATTATAGGGGGATGGGACAGAGGGAAGCAAGGGAGGGTCACCCAAACATGAAACATAAGGCGTGAGGTGAAATGGGGTTTCACGTGGCGCCCAAGATTATCACGCTTATATGGAAAAGTGCATGTACGTGTGTGTTTGTGTGGCTGCTTGTACTAGTCCGGACTGATGCGGATTTATAGTGCTAGCTCACTGAGATACCATGCTGCAGTTTTACATGAATACCCTGACCAAACACAGAATACTGACTCCAGACAGGGTAACAACAAGTACCATCGTCTTTTGGTATGACGCGGCCGGGGATCAAACCCCGGACCTTCCACGCTCCGGACGGACGCTCTACCACTAGACCACGAAGACGGTCTCACCCAAACATAAGGCAATTGCTCGGGTAAGGTCATAAACAATACAAATACATGGGAAATGCTACGAAAAAATGTGCTTTTGCATGTTATCTTTTCTGGGAGGGTTATTAAAAACTACACAACGATATGGGGAGGGTCATTATTTTCAGCATCAAAAACATCTGACACTCCTTTTGTGGCTTCTAACAAATGACCAGTCCCTTAGCGCTACCATCGCTATGTGGAACAGAACCTAAACAAAAAAATAATAACACCCCAAAGCATTCATTAATAAATAATCCCACAGAGCGACCCATACCACATACCAAATATAGGAACACATTCAGCAAAACAAATTTAGTTTAATTTTTACTTCAAGTTTCCATCTGATTATACTGGTTGGTTACCCAAATATCTGTAAACCACAAAAAGTGTGGCCTTATTGTTTAGCCTAACCGAAATAATAGTCTTGGTTCTCAAGCACTACAAGTTTCATTTTTATTTCCATTTTTAAAAAAACAAAAAAAATCCATAAATATTCCAAGTACAATGGTAGTCAAATACTGTTTTCCAGTATTAGAAACATCGAGGAATACATTTATGTAGGGAGGCCCTCTCCCAGGTTGATTGTACACAACTGTTATTTGCTTACACAATTGAATATTTGGTGACATACTAGTTTGTATAACAAAAAAAATACACAAAAAAACACTGCCATTTCCTGAGAACCAATTTCTTTTATCTTTTAAGCCTTATGTGGAGGAAATGTTGCAACATACCGGCTCTACATCCACAAATGTCTGATGCTCAGCTCTCATTGGATGCATGCCATCCACGCCATTGATCACTGATTGGTCGGCAGCCAGGAAGTGAGGTTGTGACATCACCACAGGCGCTCCTGATCCCACGAACAAGCAAAGTAGTGAGTGAGTTGAGTTTAATAACACTTTTTATTACTTGCCCATGAAGAGACCACCCGTTTAATAAATATTCAGCTGTGTTACACATTGTGTAATTCCAAAACGCATGCTTATGTACTGCGGGAACTGGTTCACTAACAAATATTGGAAACTCTCAACATCCCTTGGCTTATTCAACGACATTGCGTGAGGAGATGCTAGATCACTGAGAGGAGCTTGTGTAAGCTCAATGACCCCAGCAACCTTGTTGCTAGGCTGACGTCACATGACATTGTGAGTGAGTGAGTGAGTGAGTTGGGTTTAGCGCCGCTTTTAACAGTATTCCAGTTATATCACGGTGTGCCAGCTTAATGTGGGAGGAAAGCCCGAAGTGATGCAGGTCTCAGACGTTTACCACTTCGGTGAAACCCACAAGCACGGGTATGGTGCTGACAAACCTAGAAACATAATCGGGGCGAACCGGGATTCGAACCCACAGTCATAGGTTTCTGGCGTGCCCAAGGGACACAACTCTGCACAGCGAATAGCGGCACCTTAGACGACTCGGCCACCCTTGCCCCCCACATGACATTGTGTCGCCAATGGATCTTGCAACAAAATTCCACAAATTACATCATCGGGTATTGTGACGTGATTGTAGACTTTGAGGTGCAGGCCCGGTTCTACAAGGCGATCGTATTGTTGAGCAACAACAGTCGTAGGTTTCTGTTGAAGTATTTGAGTTACCCTATGATAACCTTAGTGCTATGAAAACTTTGTGGAACGTATCCCTGAATTCTAAAGGTGGGCCTTTTTATGGTATTAAATTAATGTGTCAACATTTAACATATTATTCTGTTAAACTCAATTGGATTATGTTGTGGATCATCTATTCATACACCACAGTGAAATTCTAAAAAAGTTATAAATGGCAAGTAATAAATATAATACCAAACTCGCTCTCACGTAATACCAATTTTATCAAACCTGTGAATAATTCGGGCCAAATACCCGAACTATTCACTTATTTCATAAAATTGGTATTACACGAGAGCTCGTTTAGTATTCTATATGAACAGTATTTAAGTTACGGGAATTTACCTAGCATTCACATTTAAGTACATGTACCCTTGGTAGACCAGTCATATTTTCTTAATTTCTGTGGTATTGTATTTTTTTTAATTCAATGTAATAATGTTACATTAAGCATTGAAGCCAGTCAGCTAGTCCTTTTATCACTTAAACACAAGTGCTTTGACCAAGCCATCACATTAGTAACATAACATGAAAAGAGAAATATGTCCCATTTGGGAATTTTTGCTGACATTTCATGCAGACTTTGAACACATCTCCTTCAAATCCGATTTTATTATCGTACTTGTGAAATCTGAAAACACTATCCCAATACTAGGCAAAATACAACATGAAGAAATAGACTTAGAACACCAGGATAGGATCTAACAAGGACCATCAGCACTTTGTTTGCATAATAGATTTTAGAAATTCTAATAAATCTAACATATCTTGCTTGACGAATGATAATACTTCCATTAAATGAATAGTAGGCGATTCCATATAAAACATCTTCAAAGAAAAAATTGATTTCAGAATGTATGTAGAAGCAAAATACTATATTCATAAAAAATGACATCAACCGCGTAACATCAGTGAGGAGATATACTGTGCCATGGCATATTATTTATAGTAATATGAAAGTGTGAGTGAGTGAGTTTGGTTTTACAACGCTTTTAGCAATATTCCAGCAATATCACGGCCGGGGACACCAGAAATGGGCTTCACACATTGTACCAATGTCGGGATTCGAACCAGGGTCTTCGGCGTGACGAGCGAACGCTTTAACCATTAGGCTACCCAACCGCCCCTAATATGGAAGATATGGGTGATCCTTTACTTGTTTTTAGTTGGACACATAATAAATAGAATGTCTCATGACCTGAAAAAATAACATTTTCAATCGTGGCTGTGCAATTTTGTTGGATCACTCAGTGAGATAAACATGTTTTTTGACAAGAAGGGTCTAAATTTTTTGTTGTTCAGGAGGATGGAAAATATAAATGAACATGTGCTGACCTTGTCGGCAGTAGCTGACGTTGAGGAGGCCGGAAGGGAGGCAGTTGCCCGGAGGGGTGCAGAAGCCAGCATTGTCAGGGTTCATGGTCACGTTCAGAAACGTGGAGTCTGGTGCCACAAAACTTGCCAAGCTGATGTCTTTGAAATCATAATCATGGTTGTATTTCACGTCCAAGGACCTGAAGTGCAGTAGAGAGTCAGTCAGAGGGGTGAATGTCAAGTGCGTGCAAACGAGAGAATTAGTGACTGCTTGTACCAGTCTGGACTTATGCCCGTTTTATAGTAGGAGCCTGCTGCTATAAAGGGTCAATCGTTCTAGGTGGTGAGGTCACGTCCAAGATTATTGCACTTATATAGGGACGTGCATGCATGTGTATGTGTGTGTGTGTGTGTGTGTGTGGCTGCTTGTACCAGCCGGATTGATGCCGATTTATAGTGCTAGCCCACTGAGATACCATGCCGCAGTTTAACATGAATACCCCACTCAGACACAGTATACTGACTCCGAGCCGACCAGTCCTTGATTAAGCCCCTTAATGCCAAGTGCCAGTCAGGGTAACAACAAGTACCATCTTTAACGTCTTTTGGTATGACGCAGCTGGGGATCGAACTCCGGACCTTCCGCTCTCCGGGGGGACGCTCTCCCATTAGACCATGGAGGCGGTCGTCAATCATTCTAGCCCACTAAGATACCATGGCATTCCATGTTGGTGGTGTTAGTGTTGGTATTGGTGTTGGTGTTGGTGTTGGTGTTGTTGGGCAACTACATGGTGTAAAGGTTACGCAAGTCTATTAGTATTCACCCGTGAAGATCCAGGATAGAATAGGTCTTCAGCAACCCATGCTTGCCGTAAAAGGCAACGATGCTTGTTGTTAAAGGCGACTAACAGGATCGGGTGGTCAGGTTCGCTGAATTGGTTGATGTATGTCATCGTATCCCAATTGCATGGATCGATGCTCATGATGTCAATCACAGGACTATCTGGTCTAGACTCTATTATTTACAGACCACAGTCATATAGTTGGAATATTGCTGTGTGCAATAAATAATATTGAATATTGCTGATAAAAGTGGGAAAAAATCCCCTGCAAGCCTCAGAGTTTTCCCACTTTCATCAACTCGTGTTGATATATTTGATATAAAATACACTCGGGTGAGATTCTCTATATGCTGCACATAATTACCAAACTTCACACGCAAATCCTGCACGAGAAAAATGGTGCATCTCCTGTCATGGGTCTATGACGTCACATGTGATGCGTTCATGAGCATTGGTTCACACAACATACCAGTATGTTTGTTTGTTCATCGTCCGGGGGGCAAGGGTGTGTGTCCCTTGGGCACGCCAGAAACCTATGATTATGGGTTCAAATCCCGGTTCGCCCCGAATATGTTTCTAGGTTTGTCAGCACCAAAGTGGTAAATGTTTGTGACCTGCATCACTTCGGGCTTTCCTCCCACATTAAGCTGACACGTTGCGATGTAACTGGAATACTGTTAAAAGCAGCGTTAAACCCAACTCACTCACCCACTCACTTGTACATCGTCTCGATCAAATCTCTCTTGAATATGAATGAGTCTTCATATATTTACAGACATGTATGGTATTCGCGCTTCACGAAGGAGGAACGTAGTTTATACATGCCCCTGATGATAAACAATGGCTGGTGCCATGAAACAATTTCGGACACCAACACATTTGAGAGTATCCTCACCGGCAAATGTCTGAAGAGAACAGATAGAGTGGCGCAGACTTGTCCACAAAGGGAGGAAACATAGTACCATCTGGAAATAGAGGTTTGGAATTGAAGAACTGCACGAACATACTTTATCGTTTACATTAGGAACTCCCAGATCATACTCGTTTTCAGATACAGAAGACATATGTGCTACTCTAAAAGTTTTGTTCACTCGTACCAAAATTTAGAGGCTGTGAGGCTTATTGGCCGAGTAGAATGTTCACTTGACACCACCTCCTATGGGGGTGTTCTCAGATCTCTAAACAGAGAGGCATTGTGTCATAGTAAAAGATCTAATCTTAATAAGATTCCCTGTTAAAATAAAATAACAAAAGTATCATATTTGCATTTTAAGCATCATTTTTAATGTTAATGAACCAGAGCAAAAACAAACTTCAAATGTCTTACCTGTGCCATTGATCATGTTTGCCGATGGTGAAGTCCAATATGGCAGAGTGCTAGAAGAAGAAAACAACCAAATTAGCTGAATTCTAGATTGTTACAGAGCATAAACATTTTCCACGTTGAGCCGTATTACCAGTAGTTTAACAGCACCAAACGGTGGAACCGAATGCCCAGCTTGAGGCTTTAATATACCACTATCTAATCTAAATACCTGCTAAAGTAACAGCGTTACATTGTCACTACTCCACCCAGTCAAATATAAAAGCAAACTCTTTATTGTTTGCTAAGTTAATGAGAGGAGTATTCAGTTCAGTCCAAAGTTTAGAGTAGGTTGTCAGTTTAATTTGAATTGTTAAATGCTTTTCAACAAAGTCATAACTGGACAAAATGACATGAGTGAGTGAGCTAGATTTAACGGCGCTTTTAACAGTATTCCAGTCACATCGCGGTGTGTCAGCTTAATGTGGGAGGAAACCGAAGTGATGCAGGTCTCAGACATTTACCACTTCTGTGAAACTCACGAGCATGGGTATGGTGCTGACAAACCTAGAAACATAATTTGGGCGAACCGGGATTCGAACCACAATCATAGGTTTCTGGCGTGCCCAAGGGACGCAACTCTGCACAGTGAATCGTGGCGCCTTAGACGACTGGGCCATCCATGCCCCCCAAAATGACATAAATTCAAAATCACATGTTTACAAAGGAAATTTCAAAACCTAATTATATCTGTACAGCAATGGAAATTTTCTTCATTTTCTTTGGATAAGATGCAATCGTATGACATGTCGACCACAGAGATGAGCTTGAGTCTTTTTTCTACTTGTCACAACTCAGGCCTTTTTCCTAAAGGATTCTCAGCCAGACACACTTCACACCCTGACTAGGCTAATTTAGGTCGGGTGGCCTAGTGGTTAAAGTGTTCACTCGTCACGCCCAAGATCCAGGTTCAATTCCCCCACATCTGTATAAAGCCCATTTCTGGTGTCCCCACCATGATATTGCTGTAATATTGCTGTAATATTGCTGTAAGGGGCATAGAATCCAAATTACTCACACTGTGACAAACAGAGCTCCTGAGCTAACATTTTGAATATTTGAGTTTTTACTCTATTTTAACTGGGTCTTTACATTTTTCATTGGATAACCAATGTTTTTTCACTCATCTATTCATCACTATATTGGTTTTTTCCCAAAATAAGTGAACATTTTAAGATTTAAAAAAAAGAAATAATGTTTTAGATGTATATAACTGTTAAAAAAATATATAGGCTTGACTCGGAAAGTAACTTAGCTCGTAATTGTTTTTCGGAAATTAGCTCCTTTGTACGCATGCTGAAAAAGCTTGGCTGGGTATTTACGCGAGCTGTTTTTATACATTTGAGTTTTTCATTTAATGCATGCATTTCTGTACGCAAGTTAATAGAATGTAATTGGGTTTTTGAATATTTTAGGGGGGTATTTTACGCAAATACGCTGCTTATCTGTAGCTCTGGACAAATATCACTCTTTCAGTACAACTGAACGCGGGGTGTTTTCTGCTCAGAGGTCTCTAGGAGATCTGCAGCAGAATCTTATTCTTGTACTTCTGGACACTTCTTCGTCACATACCTGTTGAAGTTCCAGCTCCTTATCAAAGCAAAATGACTTGGATCTTTGACACCAGTGTTGATATTGTACACCCCATCATCAGATCCGTTTTGCTGAAAATGTGAAGGAAAACCTATATAGTAGTTAGAACAATGATTGACGGTATGAGTATTTGTTAAACCTACTGAAATCACACCTGTTACTTTGTATGATACCTTCTGCGAGAAAGGTCTCTTCAGGGATTTCCTAATCAGCCAATCATCATTAGTGAGTGAGTGAGATTTTACACCACTTTCAGCAATATTCCATTAATATCTCAGCGGGAGACACCACAAATGGGCTTCACACATTGTACCCATGTCGGGAATCGAACCCAGGTCTTCGCCGTGATGAGCGAATGCTTTAACCACTGGGCTACCCAACCGGCACCCTATCATTAAGGCTCCTAAATTCTCAGAACAAGCAAGTGACACACTCAGAGTGGCATATCTGATTTCTGTATCTTGAAAACAAATATAAACAGTCAGTCCGAATAGAAATATCGCAAAGGATATTATTGCTTTAGATATTTAGTCCTGGAGCACCATGGCTTCTATAACTACAAGAAATTACTTTACACAAGGTTTAATATGGTGCTGACAAAACAATAATTTAGTATTCAGGGCACATCATGGATTCAACCAATTATTCTCAAGTTATTGTGCTCCTGAAGGAATTGCCAGCACCCACGATGGACGGCGCCAACCATGAACCCAATTTTAAAGAAGCAATGACAAAGACATATTATCCTACATTGTAGAAGAGGCCCAAGTGGTCATCAAGGATCTTGCTGAAATGTTGGATTGAACCCATTACCCTAAAGTTATTGTGCTCCTAAAGGAACTGCAGCACCCATGACGGACGGCGCCAACCATGAACCCAATTTTAAAGAAGCAATGACGAAGACATATTATCCTACATTGTAGAAGAGGCCGAAGTGGTCATCAATGGTCTTGTTGATAGTGCGCTGTAAGATTTCATCCACATCCTTCAGCAGCTTATCCTCGTACCCCCACAGGATGTCAGCCACGGAGAGCTTCAGGAACAGTGTCTCCCCCACCCCCTCCAGTAACAAGTCAGCCAGCTCCTGGACGAAGCTGTACTCAAAACGAATCATGTTGGCAATTGTCTGAAACATTTGAGGAGATCATATGTTAGTAAGTCAGCGATAGGAGAGGCTTTAATGTGTGGCAGCTGTTTTGTCACATTGCCACATTACTTAAGTCACATCACAAGAAATCTCCAACATGTTCACATGTCTGAGGAACCTTGTCAAGCAAGACTTGGACGGAGAAGAAGGAAAGGCAAGAGTGGAGCAGATAAATAAGTACAGCATTAGAGGAGCAGATAAATATGTACAGCATTAGAGGAGCAGATAAATATGTACAGCATTAGAGGAGCATGGAAATAAGTACAGGATTTGAGGAGCAGGGAAATAAGTACATCATTAGAGGAGCAGATTAATAAGTACAGCATTAGAGGAGCAGATAAATATGTACAGCATTAGAGAAGCAGATAAATAAGTACAGCACTAGAGGAGCAGATAAATAAGTACAGCATTAGAGGAGCAGATAAATATGTACAGCATTAGAGGAGCAGATAAATAAGTACAGCACTAGAGGAGCAGATAAATAAGTTAAGTACAGCATTAGAGGAGCAGATAAATAAGTTAAGTACAGCATTAGAGGAGCAGGGAAATAAGTACAGCACTAGAGGAGCAGATAAATAAGTACAGCATTAGAGGAGCAGATAAATAAGTACAGTATTAGAGGAGCAGATAAATATGTACAGCACTAGAGGAGCAGATAAATAAATACAGCATTAGAGGAGCAGATAAATATGTACAGCATTAGAGGAGCAGGGAAATAAGTACAGCATTAGAGGAGCAGGGAAATAAGTACATCATTAGAGGAGCAGGGAAATAAGTACAGCATTAGAGGAGCAGGGAAATAAGTACTGCATTAGAGGAGCAGATAAATAAGTACAGCATTATAGGAGCAGATAAATAAGTACAGCACTAGAGGAGCAGATAAATAAGTACAGCATTAGAGGAGCAGATAAATAAGTACAGCATTAGAGGAGCAGATAAATAAGTACAGCACTAGAGGAGCAGATAAATAAGTACAGCACTAGAGGAGCAGATAAATAAGTACAGCACTAGGGGAGCAGATAAATATGTACAGCATTAGAGGAGCAGATAAATATGTACAGCATTAGAGGAGCAGATAAATAAGTACAGTACAGTATATTGACTCCTATACATACAAACATAGGTAAATTGACTGCTATACTTACCAACATGGGTAAATTGACTGCTATACTTACCAACATGGGTATATTGACTCATGTACATACAAACATAGGTAAATTGACTGCTATACTTACCAACATGGGTAAATTGACTGCTATACATACCAACATGGGTAAAATGACTGCTATACTTACCAACATGGGTAAATTGACTGCTATACATACCAACATGGGTAAATTGACTGCTATACTTACCAACGTGGGTAAATTGACTGCTATACTTACCAACATGGGTATATTGACTCCTATACTTACCAACATGGGTATATTGACTGCTATACTTACCAACATGGGTAAATTGACTGCTATACTTACCAACATGGGTATATTGACTCATGTACATACAAACATAGGTAAATTGACTGCTATACTTACCAACATGGGTAAATTGACTGCTATACTTACCAACATGGGTATATTGACTCCTATACATACAAACATAGGTAAATTGACTGCTATACTTACCAACATGGGTAAATTGACTGCTATACATACCAGCGTGGGTATATTGACTGCTATACTTACCAACATGGGTAAATTGACAGCTATACTTACCAACATGGGTATATTGACTGCTATACATACCAACATGGGTAAATTGACTGCTACACTTACCAACATGGGTATATTGACTGCTATACTTACCAACATGGGTATATTGACTGCTATACTTACCAACATGGGTAAATTGACTGCTATACATACCAACATGGGTAAATTGACTGCTATACATACAAACATAGGTAAATTGACTGCTATACATACCAACATGGGTAAATTGACTGCTATACTTACCAACATGGGTATATTGACTCCTATACATACAAACATAGGTAAATTGACTGCTATACTTACCAACATGGGTAAATTGACTGCTATACATACCAACGTGGGTATATTGACTGCTATACTTACCAACATGGGTAAATTGACAGCTATACTTACCAACATGGGTATATTGACTGCTATACATACCAACATGGGTAAATTGACTGCTACACTTACCAACATGGGTATATTGACTGCTATACTTACCAACATGGGTATATTGACTGCTATACTTACCAACATGGGTAAATTGACTGCTATACATACCAACATGGGTAAATTGACTGCTATACATACCAACATGGGTAAATTGACTGCTATACATACCAACATGGGTAAATTGACTGCTATACTTACCAACGTGGGTAAATTGACTGCTATACTTACCAACATGGGTATATTGACTCCTATACTTACCAACATGGGTATGTTGACTGCTATACTTACCAACATGGGTAAATTGACTGCTATACTTACCAACATGGGTATATTGACTCATGTACATACAAACATAGGTAAATTGACTGCTATACTTACCAACATGGGTAAATTGACTGCTATACTTACCAACATGGGTATATTGACTCCTATACATACAAATATAGGTAAATTGACTGCTATACTTACCAACATGGGTAAATTGACTGCTATACATACCAACGTGGGTATATTGACTGCTATACTTACCAACATGGGTAAATTGACAGCTATACTTACCAACATGGGTATATTGACTGCTATACATACCAACATGGGTAAATTGACTGCTACACTTACCAACATGGGTATATTGACTGCTATACTTACCAACATGGGTATATTGACTGCTATACTTACCAACATGGGTAAATTGACTGCTATACATACCAACATGGGTAAATTGACTGCTATACATACAAACATAGGTAAATTGACTGCTATACATACCAACATGGGTATATTGACTCATGTACATACAAACATAGGTAAATTGACTGCTATACTTACCAACATGGGTAAATTGACTGCTATACATACCAACATGGGTATATTGACTCCTATACATACAAACATAGGTAAATTGACTGCTATACTTACCAACATGGGTAAATTGACTGCTATACATACCAACATGGGTAAAATGACTGCTTTACTTACCAACATAGGTAAATTGACTGCTATACATACCAACGTGGGTAAATTGACTGCTTTACATACCAACATGGGTAAATTGACTGCTATACATACCAACATGGGTAAATTGACTGCTATACATACCAACGTGGGTAAATTGACTGCTTTACATACCAACATAGGTAAATTGACTGCTATACTTACCAACATGGGTAAATTGACTGCTATACTTACCAACATGGGTATATTGACTCCTATACATACAAACATAGGTAAATTGACTGCTATACTTACCAACATGGGTAAATTGACTGCTATACTTACCAACATGGGCATATTGACTCCTATACATACAAACATAGGTAAATTGACTGCTATACTTACCAACATGGGTAAATTGACTGCTATACATACCAACATGGGTAAATTGACTGCTATACATACCAACATGTGTAAATTGACTGCTTTACTTACCAACATGGGTAAATTGACTGCTATAAATAACATAGATAAATTGACCACTATACAGACATACATGTGGTGAAGGTGTCTAGCTGTTATACCTACCAACATTGGTAAGTTGACGGTGGTGAATGTCTCGGACTCTGGACCCGCCGACATATGGCGCTGGAACCTGAAGAACCGCTTTTCCCGATATGTCACGGTGTCGTTGTCATTGAATGTAATATTCACCTTCTGCCGGCTCTCCCTGTCACCGACACAAACAATCTTTTTCACAATTGTGAGGAACATCTGTTATAAATAAGGGTTATCAGTAGCATTCACAAATCAAAACTGCTAGGGCAGTATTCATGGCAGTTTTCAATCATACAAAAAACGTTAATTGTGTTCATGACAGTTTCCTATGTAAATCTGTGTTCTGATAACAGTTTGCAGTCTGTCAATACTTTCAAAGAGGCTGTCTTCACAGGCAGCAGCCTCAGTAAGATCAGATCTGTTTCTCCGATACCATCCCTCTCTGTATGCCAATCTCACAAAACCTTCCCTGAAGGACGAATCAGATGAACCTTTACCAAACCTTAACTGCCCAACAGCGATAGAAACTAACATTTTTAATCTACTTGTCCTCTCAATGACAACTTGTGCTATGTCACGTGACTTTCATTGACTTGGAAAAGGCATACAGCTTTTTGCTTTGAAGTGGGATACAAGGGATTCATTCTCCCGCTCAGAAATCCATGTGCAGCCTGACTTGTTCATGGCGGGGTATAAGGGATTTATTCTCCCACTCAGAAATCCATGTGCAGCCTGACTTGTTCGTGGCAGGGTAAAACTTACTATAAGGGATTATTGCCAAAAAATATATTTCCCTCAAACACACTGTCCAAGGCAGGATTCATAGTATTTTATCACGTGGACCAATCAAATCTCATCATTCTGACATGGAGGTGTGAAAATAAAATAAATTCTCAAAAATCTGAAAATAAAAGTTTCTGTTCATATAAACTACATTAGCACAGCTCCTACCAAACTGGGACGGAGGGGTAGCCTAGTGGTTAAAGCTTTCGCTCATCATGCTGAAGGCCTGGGTTCGATTCCCCTGGGTACAATGTGTGAACCCCATTTCAAGTGTCTCTCCCATATTGCTGGAATATTGCTAAAGGCGGCATAAAACCGAACTCACTCACTCCTGCCAAACATCTGGTGTTGTATGCTGGTTACCTGTATGTATAAGGTCCTTTCTGTACGACAGATGGGCGTTTCCCCTGACTGACAACCTCGTCATGGTTGACTACATCCAACACCCACACTTGAAAGTAGATTGGCACCGGTGGGTCCAACCAATCAGTGTACGTCTCTGACCCCTCTTTCAGATTCACTTGCTGCAAGAAGATAATGTCACCTGAGGAATAACCACTCACCACTGTTTTAATTAAGGCTTAAAAAAATAAAAGAATTGGTTCTCAGGCAATGAATTTTGAAAATATAGTGCAGGCGGGTGGTGGTTGTTTATTTGCTTGTTTAAAGCCGCACTCAGAAATATTACAGCTATATGATGGGGGTCTGTAAATAATCGAGTCCGGGTCAGACAAACCTGTGATTGACATCATGAGCATCGATCAACGCAATTAGGATACGATGACATACATCAACCAAGTCAGCAAGCCTGGCCACCTGATCACGTTAGTCGCCTCTTACGACAAGCATAGTCACCTTTTACGGCAAGCATGGGTTGCTGAAGACCTATTCTACCCAGGATCTTCACAGCTTGTTCAAACTAGTATGGAACCAAATAAACAGTTGTGTACCATGAACCTGGAGAAGGGCCTCCCTATGCCATTACTCTTATTTCGTTTGTTGTAAGTTAGTGTTTCACATTAACTATTCCGTGTTTTTGCTTCCTCATGAAACGTCTGAGCTTCCGCCAAGTGTAACGGAGCAACGGTGTTTGCCTTTATTGGTGTGAAGCAGCGCGGTCTAACCCACACAAGAAGAGAAGAGTTCAACACAACGAGCATCTTTAACACTGCTCACCTCCATATACACACACAAACAGCCATTAATCACGCTGTAACTGAATGATACAGCTCGCTTCTTCTCTACGCTCTGTGTAAGTTTGTCTGTCAAGAGTTACCTCCCTTCCATCATACATCGCATCAAATAAACAAGCATACACACTCCTATTGCCACCATGACCATAACAGGGGCGGTCGGGCAGCCTAGTGGTTAAAGCGTTCGCTCGTCACGCCGAAGACCCAGGTTCGATTCCCGACATGGGTACAATGTGTGAAGCCCATTTCTGGTGTCCCCCGCCGTGATATTGCTGGAATATTGCTAAAAGCGGCGTAAAACTATACTCACTCACTCACTCATGACCATAACACGATATGCGCAGTAAAGCAGTGTGCATGTTAAGGGAAGTAACTACATGCTATTTTGGACTGCATTGTTTTTAAGTATTAGGATTTTTTTAAATTGAAATAAAAAAGAAACGTGCTGCAGACTTTATGATGAAGCGGGCATTTCCTGAGAACCAAGAGTATTATTTTTTTTATCCTAAACTTTCTTTGAAGATGTCTGGATCTTCCCTGATTTCACTCAGTTCCAGTCAACCTAAACAAGAAGACAGATGGTGGCTAATGCCTCACAGGCTGTGATTGGATGACAAAAAACACAGCATTCATGGGTACTTAAAATTGGTACAGAATGAAATCAAATAGCGGACAGTTGTTTTGTGAAAAGATTTGGTCTCCAACTTAACATCACACGGGTAGACGCAACTGGTCATATCAAAGTAGTCAAGAGCTCATTTCAGACTTATGGTTGTGTAAAAGATGGATTTGGGGATATACCAATTTGTCTCTCTAGATTTTCACTAGTCTAACGGACTAATGGTTATGTCTATCCCTGCATCACTGCAATCTCATTAAAATCAGATGTAAGTTCTCGCTGATGCTAAACAAAGATCTGAGGACATCCCATTACAGGTTACGTCAGGACGACCTTTCGCGAACTTTGACCGATGACTGAAATGACCAACAAGAAGTCGACATCAGCAAATTAGAAAGCAGCTTTCTTGAGCATTATTGCACTCTTTTCAACTTGGCGAATTCCATTTCTGTCTATGCTTGAAAAATATATTGACACAGTTCTCGATAAATATTTTGAAAACTGAACAAACGAACATTCCGGAATGTCTAATATATGGTTGAGAGTGTATGGCAGTGCTTCCTACGTACTGTAACTGTCGTTCGGAATACCCTGTGTTAACGTTGCCGAGGTTGCATGATAAGAAAATACATTCCGTCACTATCATGATCTGGTAAGCAACGCTTTGATTGGTCGGATGAAAGGTCGTTCTGACATGACCCGTACTGGGATATTCTCAGATCTTTGTTTAGCGGCAGTGAGAACTAAGATCTGATTTTAATGAGACGGTGCATAACTAAAGCAGTTTGATACACATTTATAAGGCCCAAACTCTCTGAATGTAGGCAGAACTTCATGTTTACTAATAAGCATAATAAAGGATGCCCCATATACACATCTGTGCCGGATGATACGCTTCTATACCCAGGGTTATACGCTACACACAAATGTAGGTCCAGTGAGTTGAGAATGGACGCAGAAAAGAATATACAATTCAATAACTTTCATTGTACCTGGAGCACATCAAGAGCAGTTGGCATCTGTTATTTCATCTATCAATAATGACTACTATCCACATGATCATTGATTCACTCCAGGCTTCACTTCAAAGTAATTATAAAACGTACAGTACACTACACCATTTCATTACTTTATGGCACCCTCATATTGCATGCAAGGACTCTACAATCAATTTATAGGAGGTCCCCGGACACACACTACCCCCCTCTCCCCACACACACATATTGGGTCACAGCCGCTTTGCAAAAAGAATGTAGCTTGCTGTTCGAACTAACAGTGAAACCAGTTTCATTACTGATGTGTTTTAAGGGCAATCCATTTTCTAAATTTACACCAAGTCAACAGAGTCATTAATGTATTTTTAAATACATGATTATTTGGTATGTGTATTTGGTTCACATAACACACAGCATTATTACATATATAAAATATAACAGTATTCTTCTTAAGGAAAAAGTTGATAGAATATTTTGAAAACATCCAGGTGTCCACAATGATTCTGGAGTGCTTCAATATACATGAGATTTGAATGCATTGAAAATATATCCTGAAAACAGTGAGGTGAGGTGAGGTGAGGTGAAATTGGGTTTACGTCACGTCCAAGATTATTGCACTTATATAGCAACGTGCATGTACATGTATGTGTTTGTGTGGCTGCTTGTACTAGTCCGGACTGATGCCGATTTATAGTGCTAGCCCACTGAGATACGATGCTGCAGTTTAACATGAATACCCCACTCAGACACAGTATACTGACTCCGAGCCGACCAGTCCTTGTTTTAGCCCCTTTATGCCCAGCGTCAGACAGGGTAACAACAAGAACCCTCTTTTAACGACTTTTGGTATGACTCGGCTGGGGATCGAACCCCAGACCTTCCGCTCTCCGGGCGGACGCTCTACCACTAGACCACGGAGGCGGTTAAACACATTTGTAAAACTGCATCTGTGTTGTATTTACATACATAGGCAGGTATGCTTACCATTGAGCATTTACTCGCGGTATCATTCACATTGGGTATTAATAGTTTTCTTTGGGTATTCAATATATTTTCACTCACCAGGGTCCAGTCTGTTCGGTATTTTTAGACCAATACTAACTAACTTTAAAATAATTCACCTGAAAACAATTCTTTGACAGTGTTATATTCACTACAGTAGAGGTCTTATCTGTGTGATGCCTGCATTCTGTGAGTAAATAAAGATCTTTAAAGAAATACAGCCACGCAAGCTGACAGTGCTACATTGAGTGATGCTACATAACTCAGTGTTGTTATCAAGCTGAGCTAAACTTTTCCTGCATTTTTGTATGCAAGCAAGGCAAAATGAATAGGGTTACGGTGTTAATTCTGCATATTAATCTGAAATATGCGGCTTATCTGATGCCCTACATAGCTACTATTGTGCAAATGAACATTGTATAGGATCGGTAATGTAAATATCTAAATGATGTGCAGTGTGCTATGTTAACCAAGTAAGGATAAGAATTTATGGATCACTCACCAAGTAACCATGGTAACAGTAATGCATAAAAGAATAATCTATCATATTTATCTTTCTCAGGGAATGACATAAACCAATAAAGTCTTCTAGATGGAATTGTGATAACATATAGCAATACCCCTAAATTGTTTAAAATTCTACTAGCCCTAAGAGGACCTTAAACATCAACCAAACTTGTCCGGCTAGTAGGCTAGTGCAAATTTCCATCTCTGTTTATTAAGTATTTTAGGCCCATATGGATAAAACGTCCATCTATAATGAAACATCATAATATTAATACGTCAGTATGCTCCAGGAAGTGTAAAGATAAATCTGATCAATATTTGGGTCGGATTTGGGACTCGGATTGTTAGATCTCATGATAAATGAAGGAAGAAAAATGTCCACTGAAATGTCGAAGAGGCTGTGCCCATTATGTCATTCAGCTATAGAAAATGAAATTCATTTTACTTTTGTATGTCATTATTGCGAACTAAGAAGAAAGTTTATACCAGAACGCTTTCTGTCAAATTATCCTGTACCTGCTTTTATTTCTCTTCTTTCTTCAAAAGATGATGCTGTCATATTAAAACTGGCTATATATGTTAAAAATGCAATTTCCCTCAGAAACAAATTGTTAAACATGAGTATATATCCAAATATGTAAACTACTTATTTGAAACTCTCTTGTATATTGTATATGGGCCGGAGGCCTTACATGCAATAGATATCTTTGACTTTGACTGATTTTACACTTCCTGTCTCTACTGTTCCAGCTGAAATCTCAAGTGAATTTATTGTAAACTATTATCCTTTCTCAATTTCAATAGACATTCTATAATAAAAGAGAATACTTAATAGAGACTACTCCAAAACATTCCTACACAATAATCATCAGAAATAGGATATAGCCACTTAGGTGAGGAGAAATGGGGTTTAACGTCACGTCCAAGATTATTGCACTTCAATAGCGACGTGCATGCACGTGTGTGTCTGTGACTGCTTGTACTAGTTTGGATTGATGCCGATTTATAGTGCTAGCTCACCGAGATACCATGCTGCAGTTTACATGAATACCCCGCTCAGACACAGTATACTGACTCCGAGCCGACCAGTCCTTGTTTTAGCCTTTTAATCCCAAGCCCCATAGAGGGTAACAACAAGTACCATCTTTTAACGTCTTTTGGTATGACGCGGCAGGGGATCGAACCCCTGACCTTCTACTCTCCGGGCGGACGCTGTATCACTATACCACGGAGGTGGTCTGCCACTTTAGGGCATAACCACTTTGAATATTAATGGACAATAGGTCGGCCACAGAAACCACTTGACAAAACGTGCTTCCTTCTTTAACAAGTAGGCATAATGGGATCAGGATTAGATCATTTATCATGGTGTGCTGACTTTGTGGTAACAATAAATTTAACTTTGAAGAAATAGCAGCTTGACAAGTTAATCACAATTTGCATATGAATGACAATATATTATGAATGATCAACTCATGCTTGTTGTAAGAGGTGACTAACGGGATCGGGTGGTCAGACTCGCTGACTTGGTTGATGCATATCATAGCATTCGAATTGCGCAGATCAATGCTCATGATGTCAATCAATGGATTGTCTGGTCCAGACTTGATTATTTACAGACCGACTTCATATAGCTGGAATATTGCGGTGTGTGGAGTGTGGTGCTAAATAACAAATAAACAAATCTATAAAAACTGTTGCAACATTCACAACATTCTCCAGTGTTCGCCCTGACGCAGAAAACCTGCGTATTTGACGCAATCTATGGAGAAAATATGCAATACTATTTCTACATTGTGTCCGTTATGACGCAGATCATTCAGACTGTCAAAATCAATTAATTGCACTATACAATCGCAAAAATAAAATTTTAAGTGGACATATCCCTTGACAATAAAATACGACTGATATCACTTTTGTTTAATGTGGAAAACCTAACGTCTAAAAATGGAACAGCCCTAATAGGAAGCTCTCAGTTGCAGCCAATCAGAATTAAGTCTCAATAGTTGCCTAGCAGGGTGGTTGTATTTCCTGTCAATCACTGTCAAGAACAGGTTATGCCACATCATGTCAAGAGTGATAACATTATGTAGCAGTTCCCTTATCAGTCTATAACAATCTGTTATCTGCAAATATAATAACACAGTGTTAGAAATTGGCACTAGTCCTATAGTCCTTGCCAAACTGCCCAATGGTAAAGGTATCAAAAGGACTAGTAGAAATTTGCCCTTTTTAAGGGTTTTGCTTTATGTTATCATTATAAGGACTAGTGGCCAAAAACTGTTAGTTTCTAACCCTGATAACAAATATTTGACATTACAAATTACATGTAATTAGATAAGCAAGTGTGCAGAGAGTAGATAAAAACTTAAAGCATGACTTAAACAGCTTGATAAAAGAAACAAGATATTATGTTTTAAATTACAAATTAAATTCATTAAGAGGCTACGGCAAACCTTCATCAACATAATCAATATATTTAAGTTTTATTTTTCTATTTTTCTAAGTCAGTGTATAATTACTGACATAATGAACCTTTTTAAGCTGAAACAAGAATTGATTTAGCAAAAGGATAATAAAATTAATCAATACAATTCACTAAAACAAGAATTGATTTAGCAAAAGGATAATAAAATTAATCAATACAATTTACTAAAACTGCTTCTAAAACTGGGACAGATATATCAAATTATGACTTTTCCATATCCAATAGCAACCATGTCAACCTTAGATAAAAAGATATTCCCTAGAATAGAAAGAAATATTGTTCAACCAAAACATCAATTTTGTAATAATATGTTCATGGTGAAAATAATTCTGAAATTTGTAACTCAATGGAAGTCATTAAATCTATTTATCCTGTAACATATTAAACTTTAAAAATTACGGGAGATTTATATCTCGATTCCGGATCCTAAAATGTGCTTACTCATGCATATTAGGTAACATTTCATGAGATGTGCTTACTCACTCATGTGTGACAATATTCCCGCTTTGGTGTGGTTTTACAATTAATCTATTTGCAACCCAAACAGCATCAGAAAAACTATATCAATATCTCAAAACAAATCCCTATCCATAATATATACTTACGTATTCCATTATCAAAACATTTTTTTACGTATCACACACGCATAATACATATTTACAAGGAAATACCGCGTGTATCCCCTGCCCAAAAGATATATATAAAGGCATTGGTGCTCAATTCATTTACAGATATATATTTATTTTTTTGAGGGGGGGGGATACATGTGGAAGTCTTACCATTTACAATGCTAAGGGTTAGTAAATAGATGTATTAGGCTAGGTTACCCTGAACCATGGACTCTTAATAAGTTGGGTCCATGCCTGAACTAACAGCCCTTAACATATAAGTGAACAGCAAATGGCAATCTCCACATTCAAATAGAGCCATATTGTTATTTAAATTTTACCAACTCAAAGTACATATTAAAATTTGGTATGGATTTTTTTTGGTACATTGTTCCCTCATTCAAATCACAGCAAAGAATAGAAAGAATAACTGCATCAAACAGCCCTTGGATCATTGAATGAAAATAATTGTGAACATATTTTATAGCAGCTCCTCCGGTTTTAATTATATATATTTTGGATATTAATAATGTTGAAAATATGTCATTCGTTTCGATCGTCACCATACCCTCGGGAGCTAGTTAGGTTAGAGTGACATTGCTACTACGTATTTATCTGGGGTAGGCTATACATGATATATTTAAACGTCTTTTGACAGTTGAATTACTATGTAATACTGTACAATAGTTTGATTCGACTGCTTACAAAAATAACAATTGTCATCGAAATGAATAAACTATTTACAAACCTTTTCAATATTCGAGTGTATCAAATTCTTAAAAACGACAATAAGGGCTCCGCCAACAACCACCAACGCAACGCCCAAAACACAACAGATCGACGCACAAACTGAAGACTTGGACACCATTCTGACTCCTTCTCGTGAATGAATATGAAATGAATTAAGATATCGTCTCCTTATTCACACAATATTATGTGAACGGATTGTACGGGTTCCTGTGCACTTTGAGCTGCTTTGACATGTGATGCTGAAACAAGCTCCTCACAGCGATAGCCGTTCGCGGCGCTCTCTTTACCGAGATTGTAACTGTGGTGTCACGGAGGTGGGTGGGAGCTTGATTCTGAAAAACAAAAGGGAGATAACTCTTCATTTCTAACTCTAAATACGAACCTCGAAATACACGGGTTGTGCGTCCATGGCAATGACATGGGCAAGTTACAGAATAATGGAATGGAATAAAAATTGTCTGCCTCTCAGACTCGGCACTTTATTTTTATATTATTGTTGTAATATTATATCAGTTATAATTCTAAGTGCCCAATTTTAAAGAATAATATACACTTTTTTTTGTAAACAGTAACAAACCATGTGTTGTTAATTGATATTAAATAATATTTGTTTGTTTTGTTAATAGATCTATTACTTTGTTATTTTAATTTGTTTCATCATGGTGTATTGTTTTCATTACATCATATAGGCCTACTATTTACATTATACATGGAGTTGCAACTCTGTGTCATAAATGTTCCAGTCATTTTGATCGTCAAAGAAGTATATGGGTCTTTGGTTGCAGACTTGACTTATAAGTCTGGAAGTTAATTTAAGGTACCAACGTTTACTACAATATCTGAAAAACTATCAGACCTACTCCAGTCATAGTTGGTATGAGATTATTAAACAGTCATACATACAGTAAACTACGGTTATAACGAACTAACTTTTTAGTCCCGACTATATGCTGTAGATATGCTTATAACGAATTACAGTTATAACAAATTAAAATTAGTAGTACTTTTGAGTTCGTTATAACCGTAGTTTACTGTATCTGGATATTACATTTAACACCGTATTCGTGCGTGCGTGATTCCCGTGCACTGTTTCGAGTTGAGTTGATTGGTTCAACTGTGTCATTTGGCCTTGTGACGCAGCGGTAGCATTATGCAGATGGCTGTTTCAATGAATGCTCGTTCCACCCGTGACGAACAGGTCTGGTTGTTGATGAAATATAGTGATAGCTAAATAGACAGATTTTTTATTCATGCAATATGGATCCTGTAATATCCAGTTATGTATGACTGTTTAATAATCTCATACCAACTTTGACTGGAGTAGGTCCGATAGTTTTTCAGATATTGTAGTAAACGTCGGTACTTTAAGTTACCTTCCAGGCTAAATGTCTGTGTGTGTTTATGAATGCATTTGTGAGTGAAGAAATGCACAATATCTGTTGCAAAGTATCAAAACTGAAATAGTAAAAACAATGATAATAAATACACCAAACAATATGATTATTATAGTCAATCTAAGTTAAATATAGTCTCTATTTTTCATCTGATATTTTACACCTCTCGTTAAGACTGGCAGGTTTGGTCATTTTGACCATATATCAGGAATATATGTTACCCCTTGGGAGCATGTGTACTGATGCAATTACACACCTTATAGACTGTTTATGTCAAGTTATATGAAGTCGATACTTTAAATTACATAAAATTTACTTTAATTTAATGTTATTGTTAATCACATCTGAACTGAAACCAAACTTGTGTTATAAAATTTATTAATTCACTTTTAGTTTGATAGATAATACTATATCTTTGATGTGATGTTGAGTGTTTTAAAGCTTGATGCTGGCAAAAATTGACATGAAAGGACTCCCAGTTACAGTTCAAGTTGTAAAGTGAACACATCACACCGGTAGACATCCTGAAGCAACATCAGCAGCATTGCAGCTTCTGAAGGGTGAAGGTCATAACTTAGGTCCCATATATACCACCCAATACCTATTTTACTTCACAGGATTGGCCCGTGAAGATCCGGGGTAGAATAGGTCTTCAGCAACCCATGCTTGCTGTAAAAGACGACTATACTTGTCGTAAGAGGCAACTAACGGGATCGGGTGGTCCGGCTCGCTGATTTGGTGGATGCATATCATTGTATCCCAACTGAGTGGATAGATACCCATGATATTAATCACTGAATTGTCTGGTTCAAACTCAATTATTTACAGACCGCGTCATATAGCTGGAATATTGCTAAATGCGGCGTTAAACAACAAACTAACAAACACCAAGTCTGACAACCCCAACTCTTTAAGTCAATTTTCTTTACAATGGAAATAAATGAAAGGAGTGTGCTGCGTTAAACAACAAACCAACAAAACCAAGGATTTAATTCCCCTGCAGCCATATATCTCCTTTCATTTATTTGCCATTGTAAAAAAAAATGACTTAAGAGTCTGGGTGGTCAGACTTGGTGTTTGTTAGTTTGACAAATTCTCGATTAAAAATTTGAAACCTGAACAAAAGAACATTCTGGAATGGCTAACAGATGGTCTAGATTGTATGGATTCAGTCGTTAAACCTGTAACTATCATTCGGAATAAAGTTTTTGAGGTTGCGTGATTAGAAATCACATTCCAACTGTCACTTTCATAATCTGGTAAGTGATGCTCTGATTGGTCGGATGAAAGGTCGTCTTGACGTGACCCCTAATGGGATGTCTTCAGATCTTTGTTTAGGGTAGCGAGAACTAAGGTCTGATTTTAATACAGATTTCTGTCAGCCTGGGGGGAGGTGGGGAACTTCGCTCCAGACACTCTCTCCACTCGAACATGGAGGCAGTTCGACAGCTTGGGACGTTGCTCATAATATCAATCACTGGTTTGTCTGGTTCAGACTTGATTATTCACAGGCTGATGTGTTACAGCTGAAATATTGTTAAGTGTGGCAAAAACATAAATACACAAAACTCATTTGCCATTCTTAAAGTCATATGCTTGTCTTCTGATGTGGCTCCATCCATCCAGGATCTGTAGCAACAAAAAGTCTTCCGGCTTGGTGAATAATGAAACCGAGGCATTGTTTAAATTGTGTATCTGTTTTATTCAAGCAGTAACACATCCAGACATCTACTGACTAGATTCATGAAATACATGCAACTGTATGTAACCATGTATTTGATTCATCAATTATCTTAAAAGTTTCAACAATAAGAATGTAAATAACAATCTGATTATATATGGAAACCATCGTGCAAAGGTTTCATGATTCACACCATGTCAAACTAAACCACAAAGTAATCAACTTTATGTATCATTTTTAATGTGTATAACCTGTCAGTGTAAATATTTAGTTTCATCCTTCGAAAAAGACTAAACATTCTCGATGCTGTCACCTATGTGCAGGAAAAAAATCCAAATTCCACTCAATTCAAGACTGCCAAACAACTGAAACAATACCATATTCAACGTAATAAGCGCCCGGGCGATCTCAAAATTAGAAATAGGGGGCTCTTATTAGAATATAAGTTTGGTGAGAGAAAAGAACAGAGTTGAAAGATTGTAAATTTCGTAGTTATGCTGACAGCCTGAAATGATACAAAGAAAAGTATGTGCGTATCATACACGACAGATATATTTTCCAGAAATTAATTGCTCATAATTAAGAGTGCATATAACACACGAGTGCATTTAATACATGAATAAATAAGTCTTGTGTACATTGATCCATCGGAAGGGGTGCTAAGTGGGATTGTTCACTAGCCAATATCTTAGCAAATATCACCATGGGCGCTTATTACAGCACAGCGCTTATTATGTCGAATACGGTAGTAATAAAACTGTTACAAATAGAAACACGATCATAACGCTTCAAATAGAACTAATTCACTGAAATATATAGAGAACAAAATGTACTGCAACCGATATGATTCTATCCAGTATTTGGGGGATCTTGTAAAATGGATCATCATTGGTACTTTTTTAAAAGTCTGTTTTACTATCATGACAAGCAATTTCGATGCCTGTTTTTGTCAACTGACACACATATGAACAGCTGAACTGAATTGGTTTTTAACACTCCTCTGAACTAGATAATGTGTATCTTTTGTCATCACGTCAATGCTTTTACAAGACCCCTTACAAAAAAAGCATAGCTCTATGTGAAACTTGTATTTTAAAAAAAAGAAAACTTAATTGAATAAAGTTTCCCAAAACATATTACATGTATTATCTTTTTCTACAAGAGAAAAGTTTATCAATACTTCATATGCCTGTGTACAATATGTTCGTCCATCACATCATCAATACTTTAAAGGATAGTATACACAATATTCCTCCATCTGTGAATAAATATTGCTGCTGTGTGACACTTAACTAATAAAGTCACAGCAAGAGGGGTGTAGAGAGAACAAAAATCAGCTTAAAGAGGTTAAGGAACAAATTTCATGTTGAATGATATATGAGAATATTTTCTGTAGTAAAAAGTTACAAACTGAAATTGACATTTGACAAAAATGTTTGGTTTTTTTTAACTGACAGGACATTCCCTTGTTGAGCATTCCTGTTAAATAAAGTCTGATAAAGAAACAGCCATATCCTTCAGCCATCGGCTCCACATGTAGCAGGTAATGGGAGTCTTCACTAAAGGTTCAATCTCATTAAAATCAATCTTAGTTCTCGCTACCGCTAAACAAAGATCTCAGGACATCCCACTACGGGTCACGTCAGAACGACCTATCATCCGACCAATCAGAGCATCGCTTACCAGATCATGAAAGTGAGTCGGAATGTGATTTCTAATCATGCAACCTCGAAAACTTTAACATGGGGTATTCTGAACGATAGTTACGGGTTTAATGACTGAATCCATACAATCTAGACCATATATTTGCCATTCCAGAATGTTCTTTTGTTCAGGTTTCAAATTTTTAATTGAGAATTTGTCAAAATATGTTTCGAAGCATAGTCGCCAATTTGAAATTAGTGCCGTAAAGCACAAGAAAGCTGCCTTCTGATTGGCTAATGTCGACCTTTTGTCAGTCCTTCCATTGGTCGGTCAAAATTCACACAAGGTCGGTCTGACATGACCAGTAATGGGATGTCCTCAGATCTTTGTTTAGCAGTAGCAGACTAAAATGACATTAAATGGTGGCCGGATATATTCCTAGGTGATTGCAGACTATTGTCTATAAAAGCCTGTGAAGTATCAACAGTGATGACTGTGTTGCCTTAGCTTGTTTGACATTAAAAATGACTTAATTGTTAAAATAATATGTGAAAGATACCATGTAAAACCAAGGATATACTAATCAAACCAATCAAACTGGGTGACAACGGAATGAGTTGATTAAATTGACACTTGAATGATGTCAGTTTTTTATTGGTATGTGATGCCACAATGAAATTTGTGTTGACCCACTACAACATGCATATGGTGTATTCATATTTATATTGTAATAACTTCATAATCATAATCAGTTGTGTGTGATTCATAACATGTTTTCATGTCAGTATAATATTCTTACAAATATACAAACATCCATATATACACTAGATCATACAAAAATAGTTTATATATAAATCAAAATAAAGCAAATAGCTTAAAAGCTTACCTGGCTTAATTACATTTAATGTTTAAACAAGGAAATACTTTTTCAACATATTCATTATTGGTTCACAGATCCATCAATCCTAAAAAAAAAAATGGGGGAAAAATAAAAAAATATAAAAAATTAAGTTATTCCACCTACTGCAAACTGCATTTAAGGTACATAAAGTTGTGCACAATAAAAGATTCTAACTTGTCCAACCAATAACATGAATGGTAATTAAGTCCCAAAAAACCTTAAAGATCAAAACAATTTTTTGAATTTGGACATACATGTCTTAATTTTTAGATACTTGGTTTAAAGATTTGATGACCAAAACAAAAACAAAAATTTAATAAAATTAAATATTTCAAAATCTACTCATTTTCTCACCATCTTGTATGTTTCAGAGTAAGTTTGTGTGGGAATGAGATTAACACTTTATCATAAAAAAATACCACTTTCTTTTTTATACACATATTTCCGATTTACATCCGACTAACAAAACATTTTAAAAAATCAGATTACGGTAATAACATTTTTTGAAAAGTATGTAAAAAAAAGTATTGAAAAAGCCTTAGATGAGCACGTGAAAAGTTGACTGAGAAAGGCAACAGCTGAAATCTGTCGTACAACATGTCATTAAAATGCTTTAAGCCAGGTTAGCTAATAAAGGAAAGCACATGACAAGACTATTCGTCACCATGGGGATTACATAAATTGAAATAAATTGATCTGACATAACCACATAAATCACAACTCATTTTCTGCAGCACCTATAAAATCATTGTACACACTAAATCAATGTGTACACACAAAGTTAACACAAGTAATCTACTGGAACTAGTTCAGTATGAAACATGATGTAAATACAACAATCTGATATCGCTCATTTGAAGGACTAAGGTACTTCCTTATAGTTAATCAATATTAATCATTATGAAAGTCAAATATGAAACAGTTTCGATGAAAAGTCATTGTTTTGGCAACTGTGATTATTACTCACTTGAAAATGATGAGATTCACACATTAAATGAAAATATACTACGAAAAAGAAGTTAAAGAACCCCCGATTCTTTCGTATTACTATAGTGATCTGTCATACCATGACAGAGTAACTATAGTAATATGAAAGAATCAACATTTTCTAGTTGGTAATCAAAATTGCACCATTTAGAAACATATTTTGTTGACAAAACAAAATTCAAACGTCCCCCACAAACCCACCTGAAGATAGTTTGTGTCTTAACATGTTGTAAGAATGACCTTAGAAAATCATTAACATTGTATTGTTAGGATTCTCATCATAAGACTGAAAGACATGAGTATACTTTGAAATATCTTAAAAACCTCAAAACAATCCATTTACATGTATCAATAGAGACCATAGAAATCTAAAGTATGGTAAACATGGTAAACAGTTACCGTATTCGATGTAATAAGCAACCAGGGCGCTCTCAAAATTAGAAATAGGGGGCTCTTATTAGAATATTATTTTCGTGAGAAAAACAGAGTTGAAAGATATATTTCGTGGTTTATGCTGACAGCCTGAAAAGTTTATATATTATTCCAGAAATAAGTTGCTCATTATTAAGGGTGCATATAACACACAAGTGCGTATTAAACGCGAATAAATAAGTCTTGTGTATATTTATCAATCGGAAGGGGTGTTAATTGGGATTGTTCACTAGCCAATATATTAGCAAATATTGACGTGGGTACTTATTAAAGCAGGGCGCTTATTACATCGAATATGGTATGTCTGATTTAGGTTTCAATGTTGAAAATGCATACGAACGGAACAGTCATGTCCCGCAACTCATGACCTGTTTTGTTGTGATCGTGGTTGTTGCTCGGGAAAAGTGATCTACGTTGGGGCACATCTGTACACATCTTCCCGAGGCAAGAGAGTTAACTGACTATAAAAGTCCACTTTCCACTGTTGCCGAACTAGGCTGGTGTTATGGAGTTAGACTTTGGCTGGACTAACCAGTCTATGCATAGTCCAATCAAAAACGAAATCGAAATCCAGTTTGTGAACTGTCATGCAGGTTTCGGTCGGTTGCAGGATTTGCAAACCACATACACCGCCAACTCGTTGTCAACAGATATTTTCCAAATCTTTTCATGTCTTTATTCAAGGTGCTCACGTGATTTGATGCACTTCGCGATGTAAGACCCATTTTATTAAAATATAGATCTTGATTATCGATCAGATGGTTTTGACTGGACGCCGCCATTTTGTTTGAAGCACGACACGATAAGTGATACGAGAGGTGGAATCTGATTAGTCCATAGGAGAGGCTTAGAAGGGACATAAGTCATAATAGCAACTGGTGGCGCTACGATCAAGACCAGAAATTCCAGCCTAGTTCGGCAAGGGTGGAAACTTGACTTTTAAAGTCAGTTAACCAACCCTCTTGCCTCGGGAAGATGATCCGTACAAGATGTATCTTATTGTGAATCTATTATACAACATGATTCTCCATGGGCAGTTGATCTTTCATTCAGTGTACCAAAATGGAAGACCATGCCTATTCCATCAGTTGCATGCAGCCTTCCCTCACAAGCGTGTATAGAGCAAATGAGAATCTGTTTATCGCAGGTTAACATACTAGACGGATAGACGAATGTAAGTAATTCGCTGTAGGGTTGGGACAAGTCCAAATTTACTACCCCAGTACCCTACCCCCTATTACCCAACCCTACCCAGGTACACGCTGTCAAAATGTCTGATTGGGAATAGTTTTACTGGAGCCCTGGCAAAAACTATTCAGATACATGTATAATACGATCAGATCATACGTACACTGACATCGACTGAAGCTTTATCTATCTATCTATCTATAGCTATACTCAAACATATACAAGTTAAAAGGAATGTGTGCATCGCCAGAAAGAAATGCGAACATTAGCAAGTTGTTGTGTAACCACTGAGCTATAGTGTTTTTGTCATTAAACAATATATGACGTGACTAACCACGAGTCTGGGTAGTCCCCATGACAGTCACTCTGATGTTCAGCTTCGTAGACACCATAAGTAGAAACCAACTGGTCACTAGTTCATTTGGGACTAGACGTCCATGTAAATTTGTGGAATAAACAAGTAGTCTTTCCTGATTTTCACTAGTCAATTGATTGTACTTGTGGCTGGGTCAAAACCAGCAACTTTACATCAACTTCTAAACATTAAGTACACACGTATTGGTGCATTTAACAATAAATATGACAGGCATGAGTGAAGTAACCCATTTCTTACACACTCTAAAATAGGATCATTCTTATCGTCAAATCAATGCATATTTTGTCTATTCTCATGATATCAGTGGCTCAGAAATACAAATCTTACCGAGGCAAGGGAGTTAACTGTAATATCAAGTTTCCAGCCTTGCCAAACTAGGATCGTAGTGCCACTAGTGGCTATATTACTAGTTATGTCCCTACTATGCCTCTCCGATTGACCAATCAGATTCAACTTCTCATATCACTTGCATTTGCTTCAAACAAAATAACGGTGCCCAGTCAATAATCAAAATCTGTATTGTGAAAAAACAGGTCTTACATCGCGAAGTGGATCAAATCAAATGAGCACCTTGATTAAAAACATGAAACTATTAGTAAAATATCTGTTGACATCAAGTTGTCGGAGAACATGCTTTGCAAATCCTGCGATCAACCGAAATGTGCACAACAGTTTAAGAACCGGATATTGATTTAGTTACGCGATTTTGATTGGACTACGGACAGTCCAGCCGAAAAATAACTCCATAATACCAGCCTAGTTCAGCAAGAGAGGAAACTGGACTTTTAAAGTCAGTTAACTCCCTTGTCTCGGGAAGATGATTAATACATAACAACGTTCATAAGTGACCTCATCCCATTTACTGCTCACACTGTGTGTGATCTTCCATTAAAACGTTTTCGCCATATCTGCGTATTACCATGGTGATGGTGATTATGCAAACCAGACAAGTGTGTTTGTTGAGTGTCACACCACGACAGTATTTCCGTCATCTGACGTTTACCACTTTGGTGAAACACACAAGTATGGATATGGTGCTGACAAAGTGGAAACATAATCAGAGATCGTCTGCAGGACCGAAACCCACGATCATAGGATTCTGTCATGTCTAAGGGCAGCAATTTGCAGAATTTTACGCTTTGTTGTAACTATGTTGAAGTATGGGTGTTACAATCATCTTAGCGCTATGATTGCTTTGTGGAACAGGGCCCTGGACCCCGTTTCACAAAGTGATCTTAGCGCTAAGATGGTCCTAACTCCAATACTGTAAGGAACCCTGGGGTCAGCTGTGGTAGCCATCTCTCAGCTGCTCCCTATAACCGATTTTGATACTGATTAGCAACAATTCAATGTCAGAATCGTTCATTGGGAGCAGCACAGAGAGGCGGTCACCGCAGCGATCTGGGGTCTGAACCACAAAGCGACGGAAGCATTACGACTAAAATAAGTCTTATGTTAAAGGATGGGAGTTATGATCATCTCAGCACTAAGATCTCTTCCTGGAAGGAGGCTTTGAGTTATGACCATCTTAGCACACAAGGATAGCTTTATAAAAATGGTAGTATATGATATACAACACTGTAGAATCACAGTTCATATAGGTGCAAACAGAACCCGTCTACAATACAAGATATGTTGGCACCAGACAATACACTAATACTGCAGTGATAGACACAAGCCTGACGATGGAATGCTGGAGATCACAGACAAGCTTACAAAACTCTCCACAAACATAAATATTCATGATACATCACATGCACCAATTACACTAAATACATACTATAGTTCATATATATACACAGAGACAATTTGATTTAATCATGGACTATAACAAGGGGAGTGGGACAGAATAGTTAGATTAAAGTTGACAAAATATGCAAGTTTTGCAGCTTAAGAGGATAAAACGTGCAAGACTTAGCAGGGTTGTTTAATCATCAACATTACTTTGAGAACTCATCATTAAGCCATAATAGATTAATTGTCAGATTTTCACCCCCAAACCCTGACATAACATTCTTGCCTCTAATGAGTCCAAGTGCCAACAGATGAAGACTATCACAGTGTGTGGCCCCTGCTTACATGATGAAATACACCCAATCTCATGAACCAATCTACCACTGAACAAAGATCTGAAGACATCCCATTAGGGGTCACGTCAGATCGACCTTTCATCCGACTAATCAGAGCTTCGCTTACCAGATTATGAAAGTGACAGTCGGATTGTGATTTCTAGTCATGCAACCTCGAAAACTTTAACATGGGGCATTCTGAACGATAGTTACGGGTTAAACAACAGAATCCATACAATCTAGACCATCTATTAGCGATTCCAGAATGTTCTTTTGTTCAGGTTTCAAAATTGTATTCAAGAATTTTTCAAAATATGTTTCAAAGCGTAGTCGCCAATTTGAAATTAGTGCCGTAAAGCACAAGAAAGCTCCCTTCTGAATGGTCAAAGTTCGTGCAAGGTCGGTCTGATGTGACCCGTAATGGGATGTCCTCTGATCTTTGTTTAGCGGAAGCAAGAACTAAGATTTGATTTTAAAGAGATTGAAATACACCACACTATGCACAGTCCTTACCAACATTCCTCCTTCAACTGAATCACATCCGTTGACGTCATTAATATGGATACCTTGAACAGATTGTTTAAAACAAATGTAAAAAAATAATAAATAAATAAAAAATGCCTCCCGCATTACATAATTTAAAACGTTGGATGAGAATCTGATTAGTCCTTATGTGTTGAGAAAGGAAAAAGGAAAAAAACTTTTTAAAAAATTCTGGGGAAAGGTCATTCCATATAAAAAGTTCTGATCTACAACGTATATGATAAGACGAGTCTCTTATGAAATTAAAAAACATTTTTGATTCTTGTCCTCTTCGTCTATGCTAAAACATTGGCACATTCACGAGTTACACGAAGTATGCTAAGAGCAGAAACATAAAAGTTCTTTTTCAGGAATATTGTTTTCTCTTCCAGCAGAAATAACCATGTTTATATTTGATTTCAACTCATGTGTTTCTATTGACCAGTATCCATATAAACATAACACTGGTTATCATGGCTATATGACAAATTTCACCAAACATTTTGAAAAGTTTCTTTCCATAATCATGTCCATATTCATTCATGGATATGCTGACCAAAACACTTGTTCATACAGCACTGGGCCATATTCCCTCAAGGATAACATCATATCATTTCAAACCTGTCCTGCTCAAATCTGTTCACGGTTCTATGCTGTTTTGAGGACAACTCTAATTTCTAGCAATATCAATGCTGGGCACAGCACAATCTTATAAAATCAGGTCCTTTCCTCAAATGTGATACCTCTTGTTGATGAAGGTATCAAAGCTAACTTGAAGACCTGATTAAGGCTGGGGGACAGCAAGATTGACTTTACATATTAAACCCATGTGGAGAAATGAACCTAGGTTTCCAGC
Source organism: Haliotis cracherodii (assembly GCF_022045235.1). Lineage (NCBI taxonomy): Eukaryota > Metazoa > Mollusca > Gastropoda > Lepetellida > Haliotidae > Haliotis > Haliotis cracherodii. The sequence continues at coordinate 56,634,435 of NW_027266341.1, forward strand.
ATGATGAGCTGATCTTTAAACCCTGATCTGAGTTGATGCAATACAGAGCAATGTGGGCAATGTTGAAGCCAGTTCTGAGTGCCTCCTGCCGTCATTTCTGTAATATTGCTTAGGCTAAAAAACATAAGTCTTGGTTCTCAGGCACCGCCTGCATCGTCATAAAGTCTGCCGCACATTTTGTTTTTATTTCCATTTTCCAAAAAAATCCAAAAATCCTTTTACTTAAAAACAATGGATCTAAAACAGCACACAGTTACTTCCCTTTACATGCACTCATCTTGTGTTATGGTCATGGCGGCCATAGGAGTTTGTATGCTTGTATGTCCTTTCCCAGGTTGATGGTACACAACTGTTTATTTGGTTACAAACTAGTTTGAACAAGCAAAAAAAAACAACCACCTGTCCGCACCATATTTTCAAAAGTTATTGCCTGTGAGCCAATTCCTATTTTTTGTAAGCCTAAAAGAAGCGGAAACCCCACCCAATCAATTATTCTTAAAAATGAAAAAACATTAAAAACACATGTAAAAACAACACATCTTCCCATCATACATACATCATTTAACAGTGATTTGGATCATGACTAATGTCATTAAGACATTTCACAACATTACCTTGATAGAACATCTTTCTTTTATACTTTCACCAAATATGAAAAGAATCTGCCCGAACATTTTTGATGACAAGCAGTCAATATCAGTCTGTCTGATGGAAACAATCTTTCAGATACTTGTAACTAAAACAAGTTGTTGCATCCCTGACCTTTATACTTTCCATCAATCTTTTAACGTCAAATTGAAGTAAGTCACAAACATGACAAACAGATCATAACTGAGCACATCTAATAAAATATGACTCAAAATAAAAATGGAAGAGCAAACCTTTCTAGCATATTTTCACAGACTTGGAAAAAAGCATTCCTCATTACTTGGAAAACATCACCATCTACTTAGGATATGAAAGTTACCCAACATATTGGGCATGAATAGCAGTCTGTGCAATGCGTGCAATGCTTTGCTTGTATCCCATGTGCATAAAATGTCGCAGAACAATGTGGAAGTTAAAAGCAGTGGGAATGTACAGATCAGGGGAGAGCACTCTCGACCTGACACTTGTGACCCTGTATATCAATGACCACTTGCCACTGCATGAAAGAACGCATCCTCTATGTGATAAAATCTTTACATCAGGCACATCGCTGGATAACCATAGCAACAGTGAAATAGTTTTGTTTGTGCTGTTATTATAGCAAGGCAAGTCTGTGCAGCTTTGAAGGAGGAGGGATTCAAGGTGTGACAGCTTTGTTGGCACGTGAGACAAGCATGTGTCCAACCTTGAAAGATGGCACGATACATATTTATAGAAAACAAACCCATCTTGTCTGGAAACCTCACAATCTGGACAATTTCTGTTGGGAACGGTACAATACAATTAATGGGACATTAAGATTTAGAACTTAACACAAGCCCACAAGCATGGGGCTAGAACAAATTCCTGCGTGCTTGTACAAATTTCTCATTGTTTTAACATTACAAGGGTATTTCCATTCGTGACCAACTCGTGTTATTCCGGGACAAGCCGATTACTGGTAGCAACTCGTGCCCCTCTCATGGCCATTTTTGCGACCAGGTTCCGTCTTAGCGCAAATGGGCATACCTAAAACAATTGTCAACTCGTTGCGCACTGGTTCGCATATATTTCCCCATAAATTATATATATTTCAGATGCAATTTAAAGGTCAACGGGACATGCGGAATTATACAGTATGATTGAACACATTTAACTGTATCTCGGGTATATTTTCAGATGCAGGACATATGTAAAATCAAAAATTATTTCTGAGAGATTCTTTGACGAAGAACTTGAAATCATACACGTATTCTGATTGGTTTGTCGTATTTTTGCACATAGCATTCATCGATAGGGGGACGAGTCTTCTTGCAGGTTACAGAAAGGGGCGAGTGGTGACAAATGGAGTATTTCTTCTTTCCCCCGGCTAGTAAAGCTCTTAAGTTTAGTTCTAACCCTGTATTACTGCGTACCTATGATTCACTTATCTGGAAATCTTTTATTCCAGACAATTCACTAGGAATAATGCCACCCAGTTAAACACAATTTCATGGTATACAACAATCCTGGAATTCTTGATGCCAGGATTCCTGTCTCGGGATTCATTACATCTCCCCAAAAAGCCACATGTATTCATCCCTGTTCAAGTATACATCTATTCACTGTATCCAGATTCAGGGCCTTCATCACCTTGAAGCATATCTCTCATCCTTCCATCTAAATGATGCGTAGTCACTTTGAAGTATATACACACATCCTCCGTATCAATGTGCAAGGCCCAAGACTAAGTGAAATATATGTACATTCATTGTATCCAGGTCAAAGGCCATAAGACACCCCAAAGTTTATATTCAACCTCAGTATCCTGATATATATTCTGTGTATCCAAGTCCAGGGCCTTTAGACACTCGAAAGTTTATATTCAGTCTCAGTATTGTGATCCAGGACCACCAGATGCCATGATGATCTGGTTCAGCTTCTCTTCTTTGGCTTTTCTCATGTGACACAACTGTGGACAAACAAGTGATGGTTACCACGTGAAACTATTTTCCACAACCTGTTACTTCATCAAATCTGATCTTCTTATCCTAAAGAATACCTCTCTGCATCCTGATCTGACAAACCCTCCATCGAACCAGAAGTCGCGTCAGGTATACCTTCTAAGCAGCCAATCAGGTCAAGGCTGCTGAGACTAAAACAAATAATCGTCTTAGTTCTCAGGCACCAGCTGCATCATCATAAAGTCTGCCGACCGTGTTGTTTTTATTTCCATTTTCAAAAAAATATAAAAATCATAATACTTAAACACAATGCACAAAAAAAATGGAAAATGGAAAGAAAAAATGAAACGTGCAATAAACTTTATGATGATGTGGGCAGTGCCTGAGAATGAAGACTATTGTTTTTTTTAGCCTAAAGTCAAGAAAAAAGCAAGTGAAGTTTCGAGAGAAGCATCTATCTGATTTCTGTTGCTTCTGATCTTCATCTAAAAGATCAGCATTAGAAACTGGCACTAGTCCTATAGTCTTTGCCAAACTGCCCAATAGTTAATGTATTATAAGAACTAGTAGAAATTTGCCATTTTTATGGATTTTGCTAAATGTCATAATTTTAAAGACTAGTGGACTAAAACAGTTAGTTCCTATAGCTAAAGAGTGTACGAACAAGGAAAATATTTGTCTGGTCTTTCAAAGATTGAAATCTTTTTAGAAAACTGTCATCTGATTGACTGAAAAATAGTCCTCCTTCATTTTGATTTTCAAGTGAAATTTCACTCAGGGTTCAAGTATAGAAAAAAATTGTTACCTGTTTCTAAAAAAATGGATCAGGCTTGATTACCCTGGATGCAACATTAATATGGCACACAATCAACATTTTGTCTCTTTTTTCTTAGCATCATCAAAGTCAAAATGCATCCAGCCATTGTACAGTGTCTTCTCCATGTCAACACCATGTGCGCTAGGGAAGTGAGGATGTGAGTTATCTCCCCTGGTAATGATCTCCAATCTATCCGCACCGGACCTGTGCTTGAGTACTTAAGTACCCGTTGGAGACCTAATGTTATAGGGTGATAGTCAGGTCTTGATGCAGAGAGGAATTGTTTCATAGTACAAGATTTTACATAAATGAGATTGCACAACCAATGGTTTCACAATTTCGGCAGTTATTAGTAATATGAGACCTATTAGTATTTGTCAAAACAGGAAGCTTTCCAAAATTGTTAAAAAGAACCAATTCTTGGTCCCAAATACAAAAAACATTTGAATCGGCATGACAACATGAAGAATTTAACTCACTGTTCTCTTCTGCATATATGTTTGCAGGAATTCTTCAATGTCAATTTTTTCTGGAAAATAAAAAAAGGAAATATGTCACAATCATAAGACAATATCTGTCAGGAAGTGTAAGATACTCACTATCCAGGAAGTCAGTTGAGGTTTTCTCACACATGGTACATCATACTCACTATCCAGGAAGTCAGGTACAACATACTCACTATCCAGGAAGTCAGGTGAGGTTTTCTCACATATGGTACAACATACTCACTATCCAGGAAGTCAGGTACAACATACTCACTATCCAGGAAGTCAGGTACAACATACTCACTATCCAGGAAGTCAGGTACAACATACTCACTATCCAGGAAGTCAGGTACAACATACTCACTATCCAGGAAGTCAGGTACAACATACTCACTATCCAGGAAGTCAGGTACAAGATACTCACTATCCAGGAAGTCAGGTACAAGATACTCACTATCCAGGAAGTCAGGTACAAGATACTCACTATCCAGGAAGTCAGGTACAAGATACTCACTATCCAGGAAGTCGTCTGCTATCTTCTCCGACTCCTCCTCTGCCTCCATGACAGCCACCTTGAGATTTGTCTGGATGTTGGCAGGATGGAACTGGTCGGACAGTGTCAGGTGGTGCTCACAGTGAGTTTCAAACTCCCCCTTGATAGCATCAAGCTCGGACATCTAAAATGTAAACAAAGACTTACTTTCTCGGAGCATAGGATAATTTAGTTCATTGCAAAACATTACTTACAAGTTTTGATGTCAGATCAATTTTAATTACATTACATGTCACTTTTGAGCTATCTAAAAATGTCAGGTGAGCTAAAAGGAGAGACATGACATTTCACTTACTATCATAACATTTACAATATTATATTTTCATATCTGACCTTCTTCAAGACAGAATCTTTCAGTTCTTCCACCACTGGTTGTTTGGTGAGGTTCTCTCCTGGAACAACGATCAGCATCATTAATCAATGCTTCCAGGAACATTTTAACTTCAAAATGTACCCAAAACAAGGTTATCAATTCTCGGAACCATCCAAAGTTGGGCATAGTTTCTCCTGGGAACAATCTGAATCCATGTGATAAGTATTGATTCAAAAGACACTCTAAAGCGCCATTAGACAAGATATTTTCATGTTATTTCGTTATGTAAAGTATGTGCATAATAATGACAAACTTGTGCTGTCGAGAAGTCTCAAAATGTTTGACTCAAACTTTTTGATGTCACTCTGATATCCGTGACACACCTTCAGCCATTCCTACCCTGTAACCCCTAGATCCCTCTTTAAGTCAGCTCTTACAAGAATTTTGTGCTGGGAATATGTATCCTGAACCCTGCACCACAAAGCGGTTGAAGCGCTAAGATGATCGAAACTCCCATACTTTAACATGGACTTACGACGGTCATAGCGCAATGGTCACTTTGTGGAACGGGGCCCTGGAACCCCCAAAGCGTCAGCTAGTTTGTCAGACATTATTTCTGACTTTCCTAAAGACAAGTAATAATTTTTCGCTTAAAGGAGGAATCAAACGTTTGATTTTTACCCACAACACAATTGTGACCAATTTGTTCATTTTTTAACATTTTTTTTAACAATATGTTTTTTCCCAGCATGTATCAGGAACATTGTATTTGTGATATAGTGCATTTGATTTATATTTATATAAGTAAGCGCTTCGCCTTGGTTGATTTTTCTAGTTCAGTTGTCATGGAGTGAGTGAGTGAGTGAGTGAGTGAGTTGGGTTTAACGCCGCTTTTAACAGTATTCCAGTTATATCACGGCGTGTCAGCTTAATGTGGGAGGAAAGCCTGAAGTGATGCAGGTCTCAGACGTTTACCACTTCGGTGAAACCCACGAGCACGGGTATGGTGCTGACAAACCTAGAAACATAATCGGGGCGAACCGGGATTCGAACCCACAATCATAGGTTTCTGGTGTGCCCAAGGGACGCAACTCTGCACAGCGAATCGCAGCATCTTAGACGACTGGGCCATGGAAGTCTATGAAGTCAAACCCTGTTATCTTGAACCTAGCAGGGCTGTGTTGTAACTTTGCGATATCCTGACATTTGAGATAACGAGGCATGAACATCCCCTCAGTTCACGTAACAGAATTTTACATACATAACAATACGACTGCATATACGAGGAATTAAGAGCCGAGCACGTTTACGTGATGACAAATTGAAATGTATTTCATTGGCAATAAATCAATAACAATTGTGACAAATTATGTACTGTGAACATGTACCTTATTAGGCATAGCAGCAATCACTATTCAGTCTATCCACTTGACAAAAACAACAAAGTGCCGCTCTCGCCTCAAGCTTGTTAATTCACAGCTTGGATATTGCGTCACACGTTTGATTCCTTTATTCCGACATTGATTCACACTTTTTGATGAAACCAGGAAGTGCTGTCATGTGTTTTAACTCATGTCTACACACAATGTTTTATTTGTCAAAAAGGATTACCATCACAATTGAATTAAAAGATAAGAAAACAGTTGGTTGAAAAATGGTTTAAATTCCACTGTACGTTTACTGCCATGTTAAATGTGTGGACAAGTGCCAACTCTGAAGTAAAGGTACCAAATTCTAAAGTAAAATCATAGCTGGGACCTGGTCCAGGGTTTGAGATATTGCTATTTATTTTTAGCTTGAATTCAAGATTTATTAATTTAGATGTACTCATATAGAGAGTGAGTCAGGACTGGATAATAGGTTCGAGATATCGGTACATTCAAGATAACAAGGTTCAAGATAATGAGGTTCGACTATACTTTGTATCACAACCTCATGGCTTTCAAGAGTGGGTTTCTCATAGCTCATTATGTACTATTAGGTAGAGGGTGCTATGGAAAAGTAAAGAGAATTTCTTCAATTTACAATGTTGCCGATTTTTTAACATTTTAAACACTTGAATTTCATGGCATCATGTACTCAATAAAGCACACAAATCTGAAAACACATTTCCACATGAGGATGTGCCAGATTGATTTGTGGCTGAGTGTTATTCTGGTGATGTGATGACAGTGTGACCTACTTGCAAGCTGCACGCACTGAGCTGAAATATCTTCCCTGTCTTGAGTGAACCTTGCCAGCTCTGGAAGACCCTGCAGTAAGTCTAGCACTTTCTCCTCGTTATCAACCAGCTCCTGCAGCTCAAACAATCTGAAAGCAAAACACTTGCAGTGTACACTCTCGATGGCAATGTCATATTATCCAAGGTACTTTTAACACCTTAATTATAGGTGTTAATTGGTGTTAATTAGCCGGAGTGTAACAGTCGTTACCTCCTCACCTGAACCACGGCAATCCCCTCGTTCTTGGTGCTGACAGACCGGGATGAGCAAGAGGTACAAAGTCAGTACCCGAGGGCCTTGGATAAATTACCGTTGTTCTCCCAATGAGCACAAAGAGTTTTCTTTCGTTGATGACTGTTTATTCAATCACATAAGATTGATCACCAGCTTCTAGTCACGATGGTTTATGGACTTTAGCCGCGAAGCTTCAGCCCTGGCCGAAATACTGGAGGTATAAACTGGTGTTTTTCAGAGTAAGGTCGAGATCGTGTTGCTCAATTGGGATCCTCCAGTCTCCCCGAACCTTGGGTCTCCCCGTCTTTTTACCCCCCAGCTTACGTCAAGGTTTTACCCATTTTTTCCTATTCCATTGGTCAAACACCTTTCCCCCCTTACCTTAGGTCGTTCTTCCCCACTCTTCTCTAATATCCAGAACCTTTTTCGGACTTGCCATAATGTAGCTCCTCACCCTTCGGAATTCGAACTATTCTCCCCCATACCATATATGTCCCAAGTCCCTGACGTTCCCGTACCTCCCAACTCTATTCTACCCCTTTATCTATTACCTCATCTGTTAATCATTTTTCGTTAATGTATAGCCCTCGACCTTCTGCACTCACCCCTGGATGCTCGTGGCCACATGCTCCCCTAGTCTTCAGCTAACCAGAGTTGCCTGTATTATACATATATGACTTACCGACCCCAACTCTCCCTCTTGATCTTTTATATAATCAGTATGTATCTTAATGCTTCATTAATTACTTTAATTATTTGTTAATTATCTAAATATATATTACACTTATACGCCTATAATAATATAACATAACAACAATGTCACAATGCTGGAACAGGCTGTTTGTTTGTTTGTTTGTTTGTTTGTTTGTTTGTTTGTTTGTTTGTTTAACTACGCAATCAGCAATATTCCAGTGGTCTGTAAATAACTGAGTCTGAACCAGACAATCAAGCGATGTATATCATGAGCATCAATCCACGCAATTGGGTTACAATGACATGCATCAACCAAGTCAGCAAGTCTGACCGCCTGATCCCATTAGTCGCCTCTTACGACAAGCATAGTCGCCTTTTACGGCAAGTTTGGGTCCCTGATTACCTATTCTGACCCGGATCTTCACGGGTGTCAACATTTGGCTTTAGGGTGCATTCACACACAAGAACAAGTAGCTCGAACATGTGGTAGTTATTTGGACCAACTTAAGTTGCACGTTATTCGATGATTGAAGTTTCAAGTGATATCATATCAAATACACAATGTTGATTGGTCAGTCAGAGGCATCAAATGAAAATAAGATACCACAAAATGAGAAAAGGCACTAGTACTAAGTAGATATTTAAAAAAACTTTCTCTATCTTGATTGGAAGGCAGAAACTGACATTAGTAAATATACAATGTGGAATGTCTTCTTGTTGTTCCCGGACCATTACAAAAACGTAGGAATACATAAACTTAAACTTTGTATCCGTACCTCAAAGAATCTGATACTTTTATCACAGTAAGTGAGTGAGTGAGTGAATTGGGTTTAACACCGCTTTTGACAGTATTACAGTGATATAGTCGCCTTTTGAGACCAGCAAAGGTTTAGTGTATACAGTTTGTATCAGATTCTTAAGATTTACAAACAATACAAGCACTTATCTTACCCTTTCTCTTTGAGCTCGGGATAAGCTTTCATTATGTCTGGCACAGGGTATGCTGGACTGGAGGCATTCTGGAACATTCACCAACATGTACGGTGAGTTGGTGAGGTGCGTTGATGTTTTTGCAGCTCTTACCATTATCCCATAATCTACAACCTACCCCACTGCTCCAAATTGTATATACTGGACAGAAAATAGTAGCAACATTAAGTTTTTGTTTGTTTGTTGTTTAACACTGCACTCAGCAATATTCCAGCTATATGACGGTAGTCTGTAAACAATCGAGCCTGGACCCGACAATCCAGTGATTGATATCGTGAGCATCGATCCATGCAATTGGGATACGATGACATGCATCAACCAAGTCAGCGAGTCTGACCACCCGATCCCGTTAGTTGCCTCTTACGACAAGCATAGTCGCCTTTTACAGCAAGTATGGGTTGCTGAAGACCTACTCTACCCCGGATCTTCATGGAACTTCCCCAAAAAGCAGAACACTCACAGTATCCTGATCTGACAAAATCGGTGGGCCTTCCCTTCCATTTTCCACAGCCCTTGGGGGCAGAGGTGGGGGTCCTACTGGGGGATACAGAGCTTGTGGATTCCCATACAAAGGATAGCCAGGCCCTGACACTGGAGCTACTGGGGGCTGAGGGGCTCCAAACTGCTGACCAACACTGCAAAATATTCCAAATATTCAAATACAAATGTTATTATGGGTTAGCTAAGTTTCAGTTCAATTAAAGAAATGCAGTTGATATTTTCTTGACAGTGATTTAATCCTAAAGTTTCAAGATTACCTGATACAGCAATGCTATCATCGAATTGAAGCATTGTTTTAACAATTATTGATTCATGATATTTTTATATTGGTTAATTACATGTTACACTCATGTCATTTGATGCAAATATACTACTCAAAAGAAGTTAAGGATTACCTGATTCTTCCATATTACAATAGTTAATCTCTAATGCCATGACAGATTAACATAACCAATATGAGAGAGTCGGGTGATCCTTAACTTCTTTTGAGTAGTATATATCAATACTTGTGAATAAAAATGGCAACCTCCTTTGCAAATCATTGCAATCCATCTTCCCAAGGCAAGGGCATTAACTGACTATATAAATCCAGTTTCCACCCTTGACAAACAAGATTTGAATATAGTGGCTCGATCATAGCGCCACCAGTGGCTATTACAAGTTATGACCCTTCTATGTCCCTCCTATTGACAAATCAGATTCCACCTCTCACATCACTTGCATTTGTTTCGAACAAAATGGCAGCGCCCAGTCAAGACAATCTGATCAATAATCAAGACCTACATCATAATCAAAAGGGTCTTACCTCGCAACTTAATGCAACAAATCACTTCAACAATTGGTTTGAAACATGAAAAGATTTGGAAAATATCTGTCAACGCTGAGTGTACAATACACATGCTTTGCAAATCTTGCAATTCGACTGAAATCTTCACATTGTTGTTTACGAACCGGATGTCCTGTTCAATTCGCAATTTTGATTGGACTATGCTAGTGTTCGAAAAACCTGCCAGCCCGATCATCCGGGATGGGTTGATTTCAACTCGGGCTGAGAGATTTTCAAATCCCCCTGACCGACGGTCAGGTCATATTTCATAGGTGAAAATATTCTAAATATTTCCCGATGATAAGCATTAATTCAGATGTAAAGATGAATGATAAAATGTAACCAAAAAGACAACCTAACATTTAGCGATGCGCTTAAGCTACAAGCAATCAGTTTTCATATTTTTAATTAAATTATCCTGAGAAACATATGATTATAGTGGGCAGGCAGGTTTTGGTCAGGGCTGGCAAGTATTTCAGCTAGCCAGTCCTGTGGTCTGGCTGAAATTTTTGAGAGTTTCATACCCTGACTATGCATAGACTTTTTAGTCCAGCCAAACAGTAACACCGGAATTACAGCCTAGTTCAGCAAAGGTGGAAACTGGATTTATAGTCAGCTGGTCAGTTTACTCCCTTGCCTTGGGAAGATGCATACATTGCTACTTTAATCAACTTGTGTTGATAAACACATGAGGATGAGTATTGGAGTGTTTTATTCTTACAGATGAGGTAAAATCCTTGGAGGTGTCTTCTTAAACTCTTCTACTATGGTCTGTATTGCAACACCAAGGTCCGAGTGCATGGAAAACTGAAAGAAATCAGTCTGTTGATTGAAAAACATATATTTCATGAATAGAAAAAGCCTTCAGTCTAGGTTGAGATTATGCAGAAAACATTTTTTTCTTTTAAATAATAACTGTATGCAAAATCATGATTATTGAATCAAAATTTTCAGATTTATTTATTTCCACTTTTCAGTTTTCTAGGGACGGGGGCTGCAAACAAATTCTTTGTAATAATATTGGTTAAAAGAAGAAAGAGTAAGAAGAGAGATGATATGTACATTATTGATATTTGGGCAGCCGACAACTTTCATTTGTATGTCCACCCAGGGATGGGTGAGGGGAGGCTGAACTGTCACTGATGGCTTGTCCTGGGGAAACTGGGGAGACAGTGTGCTGGAAAACAAACAAAATAACATGATTTGATAACAATATTTCTTCAAATTGAATATTCCCTTGCCCACATAGGTACAATGTGTGAAGACATATTGTCAAAAGGAGCATAAAACTATCCTGAATCATCATTCATCATCATCATGATGTTCTTATATAGAAACTTATCCCTTTATCCCTTTGTTTACCTAAAGAATGGCAAAAACTTACTCTGAAAGTGAAACATGATTAAATTCAATTGCAACCTAAAACTTTGTACCGCATGCAGCAGTGAACAAGCCAAACGAGTCTCCCACAGATTACACTCTTTCAGTGTCAGCTTGCTGATGTTGTAACCTCTATGGCTATGTGAACAAGACGTCTGACCTCAAATCAAAACCCATGAAGACCTGGTCTTCAGCAACCCATGCTTGCCGTAAAAGACAACTATGCTTGTCGTAAGAGGCGACAAACAGGATCGGGTGGTCAGACTCGCTGACTTGGTTCATGCCATCGTATCCCCATTATGTGAATTGATGCTCATGATGTCAATCACCAGATTGTCTGGTCAGACCTAATTATTGACAGACCAACATCACATTGCTGGAATATTGCTGAGTGTGGCGTTAAACAACTAACAAACAAACTAAATCATACGGTTTGATATCACAGCATGAGACCTGGATATAATTCATTTCACTTTGTGCAGAGCTACAGATAAGCAGCCTTTTTGAGTAAAATACCTCCCAAAATTATTCAAAACCCAATTCCTTTCAATAACTTGAAAAAATGAAAACGTCAAATGTTTAAAAACAGCTTTCGTTGATACCCAATGAAGCTCTTTCAGCATGCATAAAAAGGAGCTAGTTTCCAAAACACAATTACAAGCTAATTTACTTTCCGAGTCAAGCCAATATATTTAGAACTGTTCTATACATCTAAAACATTATTTCATTTTTTTTTAAATCTTAAAATGTTCACTAGTTTGGGGAAAAACCCAATAGAGTGATGAATAGATGAGTGAAAAAATATTGGTTACCCAATGAAAATTGTAATAACCCAATTTTAATAGAAACCACAGAGTTACAAGTCAATTGTTCAAAAAGTTATCTGGAGCTCTGTTTGTGTATTGCTATTTGTGGCATTACTGAGGGTGAATTGAGTATGTGAATGTTGATAACTGCCATATTCAGTAATTATCCATCCATAACACAGTGGACTGTTAGTTATTGAGCCTGCAGCTGGCAAAACAATAACTTAAAGCAAGAGCAACGACCCATGCTGTTGGGCACAGGGCACAGGGCACAGGGCACAGGGCACAGGGCATGACCACCCATTTAACCAAACATGCATCATCATTGCTAATCATGCTAATTATAAATTAGTTAATCAGGCTTATACCATGAGCTATATTTCCTCTATTAGACATCCAGGCATCTATTAAACTCGCCAAAGCCATTGACCGGCCTCTTTTAGGGGCCAAGGGGTCTATTTTGTTTAATGCTGCAAAATGACAACTCACTACATTACTGAACCCCACATTCTTCAGTCATTCAAAGGGATAATATGCCGTAAACGGTAATTAGTAATCACCAACATATCACAGAATAAGAGGCATTTTTGCGAGAGAAGGTATGACCAGGTGTCAATTAGAGGTTGGCGCATGGTGCTGGTCCAGGATCAAATAGAGGAAATATGGCATACATTTACTTTGTTTAAGAAGAACCAGAAGACTTACATGATCAGATTGATGTTTGTTCCAGATATGTTGGAAATAGTTGCCCTGTATTCGACGTCCCGAACAATTTCAATCACACTGTCAAAAGAAATCATATTCAACATAATTTATTTGTTGTATATGTGAAGATTTATGACACGAAATCATTTAACTATTGCTAGTTTTTACCAAGAAGACTACTGATCAGTTCAAAACCTAATTTCGATTTACACTTGCCTCAAGTTTGTTTTCTTCATACTCTCGATCTGTTTTGTTCTTTGAGTCTGAAGATTGGTTGCTTGAGGACTTTTGCCCTTTCCACCAAATAATCTGTTCATCATCTTGAAAAGATGTATGTGTGTCTCTGACAATAAATTGCAATTTATACCACAAATCCAGTCCACAGCTGACTCATTTTTAATTCTGACAATATTTCTATACCCGGATATCACAAAACGTCATCATAATGTGTGTAGTTTGAACTTCCGGTATTTCATGTGAATGCTATTTTCTTAAAAACAATCTAGATTCCGTATCCAAAAGAATTATTTTTGGCCAATTCAAATATATAAATACATATTTCAGAGGGCAGATTAAGCAATGTTATTCTACATATTTATTCAATTTACGAAATACTTTGATCTCTAAAATAAAAATGACCAACATATATCTAAACCGAATAAATGGAAATGGTTGTCAGTAAATGTTGATCAGTCAGTGCGCAGACGCTACGGCCATAGCACGAAAAGAACTAGACCCAGTACAAAGAAATGTAGACTTGGGTGGAAATTGTCCCATCACCTTTTGACGTCTGTAACTTCTTACTTCTCTCTTAGGAAGGGTAAGATAATAAACAAGAGCGCAGCCATGATCAGTGTAATGCAAAAATGACACGAGATGTGCAATTTCTGAGTTCAAAAACTGATACATCGGCACACCTGAACGGGGTGTTCATCTTGGCCCAAAGTTGTGGCTACCCATGTCGAAATGTGTTACTTTCTCATATCACTGTCAATCGACAAGTCAAGGGAAATTGTCAACGATTTCTGACTATATCTTTGTTTATGTGATTCACTGTGTCATTCAGAAAATCTGTCAAATATTTTTATAAATTTACAAATAGTTATTGCAAGACATGTATTTCAAAACACAAAATTTCAAGGTCTTCCAAAATGACATGTAGTAATGGATACCCTTTTCTTAACTTTGTTACAAACAATTCTGTTCATATTTTGCACCCGTGAGAAAGGCTCTGTTGACATGTGTTCTTGCCAACATTTTACTTCCTTTCCAAACTTCTGTGAATCCTATCATGATTGCAAAATATTTCGTTTCAGAGAATCCTTGCAACAGCTGATTGCTAGACACAGTTGTATCTCGGTAAGGCGGGTAGAGAGAGTGAAGGAGGGTAGCAAGGTATGTTGCGAGAATGCCGTCGGTAGCACAGACTGAGTATGGCATTCGTGATGTATGGGCAGTACACCTGGAGGAAGAGTTTAGAAACATCCGACAAATTGTACAGAAATACAAATATGTAGCTATGGTAAGTTTAACATGATAATTGGAGTTTTTTCATTAGATCATCAGTTTGTGCCGTAATCACCAGCCAAAAGTAATTTTTCTGTTAGCTAAGCAAACTTTGATTTTCAAAATCCATGTGCAGTGGAGTTAATATTTTCGTGAAATTTTGCCAAAAGTGTAAGATTTTGGGGCTAGTAGTTATTGTATTGATAAAGATTTTGGCACAAACTATGATATGGCATTATTTTGTATTATTTTGGTTGAGTGAAAGCAACTCGTTGGAGCATTTGTTTGGTTTGGTTTTTTATTTTGTGTTAAACATGTTAAAGTTTGACCACATATCGGTATTATTTGTACTACACTTTTGTAAAAATTACAGTGTTACAAAATGATCATTTTCAATCATTCTAATGCTCATGCCTGAGTAAAGCAATTAAGATTTGTCATTAATATTGCCCAGTAATCTCAGATCAGCTCACAGTTAACTGCTCACTGTTCCAACTGCTCAAATACAGACATTTGGTTGTGGATGATTTTCTCACATATCAGATCTCCTTTGGAATAGTCTGCCTGTTTCAAGGAATTCTCATCACTCAGCATTTTTCTATGAAGACATTTGACAATATAAGACATTTGTTTTTTGTCTTATCTCTTTGTCATGTTTGTAGTACTATGGGCATGATGAGCAATCACTAGGTTATTGGGTAATATCATGAATATGGGGGTCGTCACGATATGGCTGAAATATTGCTGATGTGACGTTAAACTTTAACTCACTCACTCACTCACTCACTCATGAATATGGGCAGATTAGACATTATTATTATTATTATTATTATCATTATTATTATTATTATTATTATTAAGTAATCTTAAATCTGTATCAGATCTGGCCTCATTATGAGTAGTATTTGTCATCTACCCTTATCCAGTGTGTGGAGTAAAGTAAGCATGACTATATTTCAGGACACAGAGTTCCCTGGTGTTGTTGCAAGACCCATTGGGGAATTCCGCAGTACGACAGACTATCAGTACCAACTTCTTCGATGTAATGTTAATCTTCTCAAAATCATCCAAATTGGATTCACTTTTATGGATCAAGATGGAAACAGACCACCAAATACTTGTACATGGCAGTTCAATTTCAAATTTAATCTTCAGTAAGTATGATATATAGTCTATCATGGTCTATATCCATTGGTGTTTTTCAAAATATTCGATTTTTCCATCTTGGCAAAGTTTACAATAGTGACAAGTTAAGTTGATATTCAGAAATTCAGAAGTTACAAACGGATTCCTGTGAATGAGGAAGTGAAACTATTCGTGACCTGTATATCTGTTGTGCATGTGTTGTCACCATAGCAACATCCAACAAAATGGTGGACGACTCCATGTTTGTCAAAACTGTTTGGGGAAAGTCTGATGCTTGGGTCTATTTTTATTTGGGTTCATATCAAAGTTCAGATGAAAGAATACATGCAGTGTATTGTGGTACATATTGCAGTGCATGAAGTAATGTTTCAATAAATATGAATATGGAAGTCAGGCCAATACCCATCATTACCAGTGGTGCCTTGTGGGAATTCCGAATCAGGTCCCCAATACATCATGCTTGTCACAAGCAATGAGTCAAATGATGATCTGGTTGTCAGGCCTTGTGACGTCATCGCAGACAATGGTTTACTTAATAGCTCATCCCACATCCTCCTTGGACTCATGGATAGAGCGCTCATGCACACACGTCGCTGTATAAATGCAATAATCTTGAACGCAACATAAAACCCTGTTGCACCTCACATCGTCTGATGGCTAATCCTTTCAGATTTTGATTTGCCTTGGGATCTCCCCCGTGTTCTAGTGGTAGAGCATCCGCCGGGAGAGCGGAAGGTCGGGGGTTCGATCCCCGGCCACGTCATACCAAATGACATTAAAAGATCGTACTTGTCGTTACCTTGCCTGGCGCTTGGCATTAAGTATACTGTGTCTGAGTGGTGTATTCATGTTAAACTGCGGCAGAGTAATTCGGTGGGCTAGCGCTATTAAATCGGCGTTAATCCGGACCAGTACAAGCAGCCATACAAACACAGACATGCATACATGTCACTGTATAAGTGCAATAATCTTGAACATGACATAAAACCCCATTTCACCTCACTTCACACTTGATTTGTCTTGTCCACATTTGATATTTATCATGTTTAATTTGAAAATATGGCTTGTGGGGCAATGTAAAAGTAAAAGGCGACTAACAGGATCGGGTGGTTGACTTGGTTGATGCATGTCATCGATCCCAATTGCGTGGATCGATACTCATGATATCAATCACTGGATTGTCTGGTCCAGACTCGATTATTTACAGACCACCGTAATATAGCTGGAATATTGCTGAGTGCAGCGTAAAACAACAAACCAACCAACCAACCATTTACAGACCGTCATAAAGCTGGAATATTGCTGAGTGCGGCGTAAAACAACAAAACAACCAACCATTTACAGACCGTTATAAAGCTGGAATATTGCTGAGTGCTGTGTTAAACAACAAACAAATAAACAGTTGAAAATTGGGCAGCATTCATTTGTGTACTTCCAGAAATAATGTCCTTTTCCTTCCACAGGGAAGACATGTATGCTCAAGAGTCTATTGACTTACTGAGGAAATCTGGGATACAGTTTGAGAAACATGAACAAGATGGGATTGATGTCGGCGACTTTGCTGAATTATTGATGACTTCAGGTGTTGTACTCGTGGATGAAATCAAATGGTTGTCCTTCCACAGGTAAGTTTGCATCCGAAGGAAGATTAAGTCATTTTGATATCAACATGATCAATCTTAGCTCAAAAAGTAGCCAAAGATTATATCAGTAGGCACATTGACTAAATGTTAAACTGGTGACGATTATCAAAATTGAGCTCATGCTTGATGCCCCTAAGCCCCGCACCCCTAAGCCCCACACCAGCTGATTCCCCTGCTGTGTGAAGCCTATTCTCTGTGTTCCTGCTGTCATATGATGAAATAATGTTCAACTTTAAACTCTCCCCTCAGCTGGAAATGATTTCCTATTGAACAGAATCTTGGAAATTAATGCTGTAGTATGTCATCAGTTTGCAATTACAACATGTCATTGGGGTCAGGGGTGGCCCAGTCGTCTAAGGCGCCACGATTCGCTTTGCAGATTTACATCCCTTGGGCACGCCAGAAACCTATGATTGTGGGTTTGAATCCCGGTTCGTCACGATTATGTTTCTAGTTTTGTCAGCAGCATACCCATGCTTGTGGGATCACCGAAGTGGTAAACGTCTTGAGATCTGCATCACTTCAGGCTTTCCTCCCACATTAAGCTGACACACCGCGATATAACTGGTATACTGTTAAAAGCGACCTTAAACCCAACTCACTCACTCACTACAACATGTCATCACAGTTTTTGAAATAGATGATTGTGGCAGTATGTATATATTACATTAAGTAATACGTTACCATTGATATACCAAGGCTGTTGTTTCCCACAACTGCTGCTATAGCGAAGAGACAAGAGTTTCCCCGCGGTACCGGCAGGGGCTTGTGCGTGTCCTCAAAGAGGTCATAAATCATGGCCACGCGGTCCTTAACCAATAGCGGGAGCAACGGTTCTGGGGAAGGACGGTCACCACGGGAGCTGCCCCCGTAACGGTGGATCCCACACCATACCCATGCTTGTGGGATCACCGAAGTGGTAAACGTCTTGAGATCTGCATCACTTCAGTTTCTCCCACAGTAAGCTGACACACCGCGATATAACTGGTATGCTGTTAAAAGCGACCTTAAACCCAACTCACTCACTCACTACAACATGTCATCACAGTTTTTGAAATAGATGATTGTGGCAGTATGTATATATTTTGTGTGCTTTCTCTGACCAACATTCTTTTCGTTTCAGTGGTTTTGACTTCGGCTACCTACTGAAGATTCTCACCAATTCCAATCTACCCACGGAAGAGTCTGAGTTCTTTGAGCTATTGCGTCTTTACTTTGCCAACATCTATGACATCAAGTACTTGATGAAAAGCTGCAAGAATCTAAAAGGGGGACTGCAAGAGGTTGCAGATCAACTTGAAGTGAGTGAAAAATCAGGACCTAACTTCTGAGCATGAGTTTAAGATAGCTTAGGATAATGTATCATGGGCACTAAATCCTCCTGATTTAGTAAAACAGAAAAATAAAGAGGAAATTCTATGCTTCTCTGCATTTAGTGAGTAGCCTTAGAGCTATTTCAGTAATAGATTAAAAAAGTACTATGTTAACATGCCTTCTGACGCGTGAAGATTCCGGGGTAGAATAGGTCTTCAGCAACCCATGATTGCCGTAAAAGGTGACTTTGTTTGCCGTAAAAGGTGGTTATGCTTGTTGTAAAAGGCGACTAACGGGATCGGGTGGTCAGGCTCGCTGACTTGGTTGATGCACGTCATCGATCCCAATTGTATGGATCCATGCTCGTGATATCAATCACTGGATTGTCTGGTCCAGACTCTATTATTTACAGACCGCCGTCATATAGCTGGAATATTGCTGAGTGCTGCGTTAAACAACAAACCAACCAACTAACGCGCCTTCTCATAAGTGTGATGTTTGTTCCAGATTCAGAGAGTTGGACCTCAGCATCAAGCAGGGAGTGACAGTTTACTTACTGGGTCTTCTTTCTTCAAAATGAGAGAGGTAAGAAATATATGGGTCAAGAAGCTTTTCATGGTGGTACAATTTCAATTGTGTAAAAGATGCAAAGATCTGTGGATTCATGTCGTGTCCTGTGACTTAAGTTGAGTGTTACTGATACTATCCCCACAATTCAGGGTTAAGGTATGTCACCTGTACATCATGCTTGAAGGAAGGGTATTAGATGGTATTACATGGTCAAAATGGCTGCTGAGTGTGTATAGTACTTTGATTGGTGATCACCAGGAAAGACCAAACTGAGTTTGTGTCAGCTTACTCTTAGAGCTTTGTTCACACTGTTGACTTGTCTGTCCTGCCCAGACCCGATTGACCCTTTCGGGATTCAAGGGCAGAATAGGTTGCCAGTACCCTATGATTACAAGGGTCTACTAATGAGGATTGATTAGTCACATGTGACCTGGCTTATTGTGTGACATCTTCCCCCTAAAGCATCGATTGCTGCTCATGCTGGCAACGTGTGCAGATATTTTGCTGGTGACATCTGATATTGAGGCATCTTCTGGGTTTTATCCATTTCAAACATGTTGAAAGGTCATTCTTCTACCTAATTTGAAAAAATATCTATTGGATGACAAAGACAATAGCGTAGAAAATCAATCATATCACTCGGTCACATTTATCTTTAGCCTGTGCTTTCTATCTTCACAGATGTTCTTTGAAGACAACATAGACGATGCTAAGTACTGCGGCCATTTATATGGAGTGGGAACATCATATGTACAGAATGGTACCTCAACGTTTGAGAACAATAGCTACAATTCTACCCCCAACTCTCACTCAACACCAGTTTCAAGTGCAGAGGATTCAGGAGGGACCATGACGCAGGCTTCTACTTCATGATCTGGACTAGCTTAATCATGTCAGTGGTGGTATGACTAAACACACTAGTCTGTGACATCAGTGAGACTGCATGGGTGCGGGTGGGTGGATGATGGGATGGAATGGGATGGGATGGAATGGGATGGGATGAGGGTGGGTGGGTCAGAGGATGGGTGACTTACTGCTGTTGTATAGTCTCCATGGACAATGTCCTGTCTATCTTTGGTGACGAGGCTTCAATATCTGCCATCGCTGCTGATGACAGGATGCTGTTTATATAGGGGTGGTGGCAAGTCACCTGTAACAAAGTGCTTATGTTTTAGCCATCTCCCAAAGTTATATGAACCTAGGATCGCAATTTGAACATCTTGAGAGGAAGGTGATGCAAGACCCAATAATTATGAAGCTCGATGACTAAGAATAGTCATGCTAAGACTTTCAGTTCTTTTTTCGGTTGGTACTCTGTACAGAAATGTGATACATATTTTTATTTTTTATCTGCTAGCTGTCATACCACCACTGACAATACGCAATATGAAGGCTATGTTGTTCTCTGTCACTCTTGTCATGGGCTAGGTTATGTCAAGATGTTCATGGGCTTGCTGTCATCGTCATTTGGAACATCTCAGGGTACATTGAGGTGCAGGACTAACGTGTTCACATTGGTAGCCCATTACCATTCCTCCTATGTTTATTTCACATCGAGGCATTTCTTTTTTTATTGCTTGGTTAACAGACATAATGGATTTAAATAATTTTTTTATTAAATCCCCAGTCGTAATTTCTATTAAAAGAATAATGTGGAAATGAACTCTTTCAGAAAATAAGTCCTTAAAATAAAATATATTTTTTTATATTTCAACCAGAATGGATGGTATGGAAAAAAAATTCTAAGCCAAGTAATAAAAAAGGAGGTCTAACCATCATCTCTATGAAATACATACTGGCAACATTTTCTGACTACTGAATAATCCAGTTAATGAAGTAAGGAAGAATTACAGCTTGCATATGAAAATGTGATGCAATGCAACTATTTTAACAAGTTAAGCTTTGTGATACTTTGGAAGAAAGATAGCTTTGTTTATACATGAAAATTCGATTGAAGCTGCTTTTAGTTGTAAGATGATTTTCACGAAGAAAAGTTGAGTTTTGTTTTACTGGCTAACAGTTTTAAAGTAATTGGTTTGTGTCTTTACAATAAGTCGAATCCATACACCAGACGTAACGCATGAGTTTTAGACGGTTACAAGCAAAGGGGTTCAAGTAGAAGACACTCTCCTCAATTAATGTCTTTCATTCAACTATGTTAGTATTTTATTTTAACAGCATGCTTTCACCTTGTTACTTTTGCCTTACATGGGACACAGGTGAACACCTTTTCCTTGCCACCAGATTGATCATCACCTGACTACATTGTGTATCTGTGATAATCAGTATTACCAAACAAATGTTTTAACTTTCGATCCTAATTGTGTTTATTGGAGACCACAAATCATGATTATGATTTATTTGTTTGCAAATTTAGCTAATTTGGAGTATTTACTATTCCAAATGCACTTCAGTTTGTTTGAACCAGAAGAAATGTGATCTAAAATGTATGGTTTTTTATCTGTCAAAAACTTAACAATGAAGGTGTCATTTTTAATTCCTCGTAAATTGGCATTATTTATTACAAAAATTGAATTTTCATTTCAAGTTAACAATCCTGAACCTACTGATTGATTTGTTGATTGTTAACCATTGTCGACCATTGCCAATAGTCAGTGGAGCATTACAAGGAATGTTTGGGACATTTGGGGGAAAAGATTTATCACTGCCAGTATTGAACTTGAGAAACAAGCAGATGGAACCTTTTAGCCTGAATTATGCTTACTGTAAGTTCTGTGCCAGTGTAGATGTTTAAGATATCTGGTGACAAGGGAATATGCAAGCACCAAAGTCCGAGCTGAGAGTATGACCAGTGTAGTTTTAACATTGAAGAAGGGTCAGATCAAAGAGATGGACTCACATCTTGATAAACCGATAACAAGTATGTAGCTGAAATTACATTTGTTGAATTTATACTTTTCAAAGAACAAGTGATTTTGGTTGTATTTTAAGTGTTTTAACTGAAACTGAAGCTTCTGTTTTGATATTTAGAACTATTTACATATTGATGAAGTTGTAATCTCAAACTCTGACCTAATTTTAGTCCGAAACAAAGGAGTGCTTGCTGTAATAAAGATCATATTGAAGCTAAACTCTTAATACTAAGCCACTTTCTCCTGCCGTGGTTGCTGTGGGTACAATTTTCACACTTATTTTAGTTTTAACTCTGGTATGCATACATTACTAAGAATGTTTTTAGTCAGAAGTTTGTGCCTTCGATTTCCTTACTGAGATGATTTTAGTCCCAATGGATACATTGTGATGTTCAGTTCCCAAATCACTGGCTATTCAAGCACCTGTTTTGTAGGAATACTGAACATTACTGATTGTTTCCATTTGGACCGACAAGTGCAATAACAGGGTCAAGGTCAAACTTTTGAAACCATCCCTCATATCTCCATGACGATGGTTTCGGCATCTTTTATCATTGGGTGTTGTACATATTGCTTAAAATCATTATTATAGCTGGATTGTATTTTTAATAAAACTGTTATACTGGAAAATTTTATATCATTTGATGACATACATTATTGCATCATATTTTATGGAAAAGCATGGTTAATCACTGTGATATCATTAAAATAAGATATATCTGTATCATCATTTGCTCTCGCCATCAGAAATCATCTATTTTTGTCAATGTTCAGATGCAGCTTCACATATCGTGTAAGAGCCTGAACATTCTGATTCAAGACAAGTGTCGATCATGGTTAGTGTTTCTCCCTGATAAGTGACCATTTGTACAAGTAAATATTCAAGACAAAGTGCCATTGTCTTTTTTCAAAAGAGGTTAATGGATTTCTTCGTATTTGTTGACATGAGAAATCTGTAACATATACATCCATGTAAGTGGATAAATGTTTAATTGTTTTAGTCTCCTCTAAGGTCAATGAGATATAAGTATATGTAATTTCTAAACCAGTGTTTGACCACCTGTTGCTATGGACATTTCTGAAACCATTTGTACATTGGTGATGCAACCTAGGTATAAAATGTTATATGAGAATTGATGTATCACTATAGGGAAAACAGTGCACAGTGTCAGAGCACCTTATTTGCAAAGCAGGTAACCACAGCCCTTGTGTCTGTTTCAGTTTTCAGAAGACATTCATGCCCATTACAGTTGTCAACTTTTGGGTTATGAGCGTGTTATGTTCTATCAATGCTAGGATCTTGCCAGTACTGGTTTAAGTAATTGAAATGACTGAACTATTTGTTATCAAGCCTATCTTTTAGATTATATAAAATTTGAACTGCACCATATGTTGTATTTGAGTTACATGTTTGTTGCTATCTGATAATTTGAGACACCCAGTGATTGCCTCATCTGTACACAGTTGTGTTGTAGAGGTACCTTCCAATATAATCTGTGTCCGATAGTTATGGGTTGAATGAGACACGGATGAGTGATGGTGACTTACACTTTTCAGGAAGCTTTAATAATTGATCATGAATACGTTTTGTACATCTCATGTCGAATGACAGTTAGTATTCGAGGGCCCAATCTGGCACTGAAATGATTCTTGTACAATGTAATGTCTGTACAGCTGTCATACCAACAGAAATGGATCTTTGTCTACCTTCAACGTCTTGATGTAAAGGCAAGTAATTTTAACTCGAGCAGTGGTGCAATTTGACTACCATGTACATTCCATTCATGACAAAATGATTTTAAGAATTTTATGTACCCCTTCTAA
Organism: Haliotis cracherodii; assembly: GCF_022045235.1. NCBI lineage: Eukaryota > Metazoa > Mollusca > Gastropoda > Lepetellida > Haliotidae > Haliotis > Haliotis cracherodii. Next base: position 56,658,406 of record NW_027266341.1, read on the forward strand.
TGATTTTTGGATTGCCTGACCATTGTCATTGTTGTCATCTCTGAGAATGTTGTCTCATGGGTCCTCACTGCTCACCCATGTCGTGGACTAAGGCAGCTAACATCTCACCAGCACATTTAGACTCCAACATTTCAACCCTGCAGCATCATGTGATTTAGTCCCTCATACTACAGTAGTAGAGCAAATAGTAACACTCGAATCTACTTTTAGCATGCATTTGCAGCCATCTGATGTAGGTATTTGTCATGTGCATTCTTCTTTGAGAATACTCACAAGCAGTGGAACTTTTAATGTCGGCAGGTTATGTTCAGGCATATAAAATTTGTGTAAAAGTGATTTGAAGCATATGCTCATGTACCTACTTCGGATGACTGTCAACCAATCTTATTTTAACTGCGTCAATCTTGTGAAGTGCCAATATTGTTTGATTTTACCTGTCTGTCTCTGTTGATCTGCGAGAGTGCCATCTTGTATGTCAGCTCGGCGTATGTATAGGACACATAGGATCAGAACAGTCACAAGATTCTAGTTGTCTTCCAGAACGATGATATCATTTCCTTTCATGGATATTTTTACTTTTGTAAATTGCAAATTAATTTCTCCTTGAATTTCTTAAGGGATCGCACTGTCTGCTTTAAACTGGAAAGCCGATACGTCTATTGTTAAGCTCTAAACAGTGATGACTGTCTTGGATCCTGTGTGACCTCTCTGGGTACCCAGACAAGCACTTCCTCAACAGTTCGAGTGTTTGTATCTGTGGCAGAGCTCATAACTTTGGGAGATGGCTGTTCTTGTCTTTTATCCTATTCTGTAAATAAAACAGACATGTCCTTTTGTTTATTTCCTATGAGCATAACAAAGTGTTTTTCTTTTCATTTTACATCATTCAACATGACTGGATTGTTTCCTGTTCAAATGGTTAGGTCGTGGGTTTGACAAAGGTGTCCTCAAATATTCCTGCAATAATGCAGGTGCCTGTGAAAAGTCATGATGAATCAGGCGAACCATTTAATTAAAATATGAGCAATGATCCACTCCATTCGAGTACAATGCCACATAATGAGACAAATCAGAACCTGACCCCTAAATATCCTGGAGTCGCTTCGGGACAGGAATAAGATACTGAACACCTTTCCTAACCCTGAATCACACACAGTTGAGCACAGAAGGATACCAGGTGATGAATTAATAATCGCTGAACAAAGCTTTTCAGAATCTTGGAGACCTGCAACTGCTTCTTGTGAGCAGTGGTGGCACTATTGGCCCAGTGGCCCGCCGTGATTCGTTGTGCAGAGTTACGTCCCTTGGGCACGCCAGAAACCTTACTGGGTTCGAATGCCGGTTCGCCCCGTTTATGTTTCTAGGTTTGTCAGCCCCATACCCGTGCTCGTGGGTTTCACCAAACTGGTAAACGTCTGAGACCTGCATCACTTCGGGCTTTCCTCCCACATTAAGCTGACCCGCTGCGATATAACTTGAATATTGTTAAAAGCGGCGTTAAACCCAACTCACTCACTCTTGGGAGCAGTAGTTAATGCAGTTTTAAAAGTTTGTCAGTTGGCGGATTGTCAGATTGATGGCGGAAGGTCCGAAATGCTGACACCTTCACTTACCAAGTTCACTGAAGATCAACATATATCATAAGGGCATGGAGATACACTGGATAGTCGAGGATGATGTGCTGCATCAGGTGATCGTCACCTTATGTATACACCTAGAAATTAATTAAGAACCCTGCCCTGGTGTTGTGACCATATCTGTCCAATAATATGGTATCGTTCACGTCAAGCCTGAGCTAAAACACATGCAAATGTTCAATATTTTAGTTGCAGTAACAACACAGTTGCGACAGTACTGTACAAGAGCAAAATTGATAACCACGGAAACTTTGGATCTGGGGAGTTCAATGATCAGGTATGAATGACCATTCCTGTCCAAAAACGGTCATTGTTATCTTACAAGGATAATCACAATCCTGAAAATCAGTAGCTGTGTCTCGATGACAGATTTTAGCGTTCTCATTCCCCAAGTGAGACTTACGATGCAATGCAGCCTCAAAAGCTGTGCCATTCTGTACTAGTGGGTCCATTGCCTGCAGCCGACGTCCAAGAATGTTCCAAATATCTTCCACTGGATTCAAATCTGGACTCGTGCCTTGCCAAGGCAAAGTGTCAATGACTGTCCTTTCAGAAATGCAGTCACAGCACGATAACGATAGGGTCGAGCTAGCGTTCTCCATAAACACAGGTCGAGTGGCAAGTGCATGATTGTCAACATGTGGCACAACAACAGGATTGAGGACGTCCTTGATTTAACGATCGCCGTTGAGATTGCTTCATACTGTTGCCATGTCCAATTTACATTCATGAGGTATTGCTCCCCACAACGTGATGGGGCCTCCACCAAACGGGACTCTTGGTACAAAAGTCCTGGGGCATACGCAGTGTTTCTGTGTCCCCTAACCCGCATTCGCCCATCTATGACGTGCAACAAAAATCTGCTTTCACCAAGGGATCCGTCGCCACGTCCTCGGATTCCAATGACGTCGAGCCATACACCAAGCCAATCGAAGTCATTAATGATAAGCAGTTAACAAGGGACGTCTGATGACACTTCAGGAATTCAACCTAAATTATTTACCTGGTTTTAGACAGATGTCTCTTGGGAAGCCACTGTTCTTTCAGAGCCTTACTCATGGCAAAGCGTTGTCGCCTTACAAGAGGTGCTAGAGTCCTCCCCGCCCTGGTCGTGGACGGACATTAACTTCACGTGGTAGGTGCTCGCTGATGACAGTATGGTCATGGCCAAGTTGACTTCCAAAGGCTCTGAATGGCATACCTGCATGCCAATAATTTGCCAACGGAGTGTCTAACAGGCCCCTGCGTGTCATGGTCACATGTACTGACTAAACAATCGGATAACTGCCACTTTACATACCTTTACTTGCATCCAGATCAAGGTGTTTTCCTTAAACGCGAGGGTATCATGCATAACGTTCATATGTTTGTGTTTGGGCTACACAGTCAGTTATTGTCATGACTATGCTCGCGATCGACAGCCATTCTATGTACGGGTGGCCCAGTCGTCTAAGGCGCCGCGATTCGCTGTGCAGAGTTGCGTCCCTAGGGCACGCCAGAAACCTATGATGGTGGGTTCGAATCCCGGTTCGCCCCGATTATGTTTCAAGGTTTGTCAGCACTATACCCGTGCTCGTGGGTTTCACCGAAGAGGTAAACATCTGAGACCTGCATCACTTCGGGCTTTCCTCCCACATTTAGCTGACACGCCGCGACATAACTGGAATATTGTTAAAAGCGGCGTTAAACCCAACTCACTCACTCACTCACTGGTCGACCGGATCGGGGAAGGTCCCGTGTTGTCCCGTGTGTCTGATAACGGTTCAACAGTCGTGTAATGGTGCTTGGAGCTACGTGGACTACGGACAAAGATGAATCTCCTATGAACAGTCGGCCGATGGCGTTGTTGCGTGGTATTAAGTATGTATGGATGTCCGCAACACTCTGTGAGATATTCCGATTTTACTGCTTTTGCGTTTTATTTTGTTTTTGCAGAGAATATTAATTTAAAACATTAAGGCTAGAAAAATTACATTTCTTGGTTTTAAGATCTTAAGGTCACAATTGTTTTCACCATAAAACGTCTCCAACGGGGAATTAATTCAGTAGCCATATATAGCTGCATTGATTGTCTGGTGTCTCCCGACCGCTCCAGCAAGACTTCTAATGAAGCGAAAGGATAGTGTTTACCCAAACACTTAACCACGAAAAGGTAGTTGTGCGTAACACAAGAGATATCGCACGCAATTCAGTTATAAAATTTATTGATTTTTAGCTAGCCCGACTGAAAGAGAAGTGTGTTTACATCGTTGATAGCTGCGGCTTCGTCAACTTTCACCTTTTCGACATGTCTGAAAATACAAGGCCCATGAAGCTCATGATCCCAGCAGGGGGCACGGGTGGCCCAGTCGTCTAAGGCGCCGCGATTCGCTGTGCAGAGTTGCCTCCCTTGGCACGCCAGAAACCTATGATTGTGGGTTCGAATCCCGGTTGGCCCCGATTATGTTTCTAGGTTTGTCAGCACCATACCCGTACTCCTGGATTTCACCGAAGAGGTAAACGTCTGATACCTGCATCACTTCGGGCTTTCCTCCCACATTAAGCTGACACGCCGCGATATAACTGGAATACTGTTAAAAGCGGCGTAAAAACCAACTCACTCACAGTCACTCATGATCCCAGCTGTGGTGTCTCTAAGAAAAGCATTCCAATCCCATTTTAACACTGCCGCCACTATAGCCATGCTGAAATGTTATCCTTTCCCTTTAATCAGTCATTTCTGCATGTCATGCCATTTGATCTGCAGCAAGTATGCGGAATAACAATAAGAGTTTCGTCATACTTTGATTATTGTATCAAGTTACATTTAACCATCACACCCCGTAATGCATTATTGATTCAGCTTTACTGCATTTTCGACATCTGAAACCTCTAGCTTTACAACTTCCACCTTGACCTCTCGGAAAACAAACACCCTGAAACTGATCGGAATCTTTCATTTGTTACGCACCTGATAATATCAATCACAGGACAAACTACATGTTCTGTACAACCGTGAAGATCCGGGTTAAAATAGGTATTCAGCAACCTATGCTTACCGCAAAAGGCAATTATGCTTGTCGTTAGAGGTGACTAACGGATCAGGTCGTCAGGCTCGTTGTCTTGGTTGATGCATATCATTGTATCCCAATTACTTAGATCGATGCTCCTGATATTAATCAATGCATTGACCAGTCCAGACTCGATCATTGACAGACCGCCGTCACAAGGCTAGAATATTGCTGAGTGCCGCTTTAAATAACAAACAAACAAACATGTTCTATGAAATTGTATTGCTCCTCCTTTCAGAGAAATAAGAATGTATGTCTTCAAGCCCTTAAACAACATTCTGTCTCAAACACACAGATAGTAGACCCCGTTACTTCACGTACATTACAGGCGGCGCGACGTTTATTCGCCTATGCTGAAAGAGATGAAAAAATCATGCAAAAGCTGACTACCGACTGACGACATGTTTAGACGGGTTGATTGTGTTGAAACCTGACATAGCAACTTCAGTGCAGCAGATTGTACTTGTTCAATCAACAGTGTCACATGCAATACAACGAGCTGATAACCCTTCTTCCTGCGTCTTATTGTGAATGCGTGGCCCCACATAGTCAGTTTTGTCAACATGAGAATACAGTATTTCCTCTTAATAGACGCATGGACTTCTAATAATTTCGGGCAAGCCGTTCACCCAACGTCTTTTCTGTTTAATGCCATCTTCCCGAGGCAAGGGCATTTTTTAAACTGACTATGTAAGTCCAGTTTCCACCCTTGCCGAACAAGGCTGGAATTTCGTGGCTCGATCAAAGCGCCACCAGTGGCTATTACGAGTTATGTCCCTTCTATGTTCCTCCTTTTGACCAATCAGATTCCACCTCTCACATCACTTGCATTTGCTTCGTAAATGGCGGCGCCCGGTCAAGACGATCTGATCGATAATCAAGATCTATATTGTTATCAAACGGGCCTTACCCCGCGAAGTGCAACAACTCACAAGAGCACATTGGTTTAAAACATAAAGAGATTTGGAAAATATCTGTCGACGCCGAGTTCTATAGGTTGAAATTAATGTGACAGGGATCATTAATTTCATCAAGAGATTGTCCCGGCGTCTCACAGAGGGCACGGGTGTCCCAGTCGTCGAAGGCGCCGCGATCCGCTGTGCAGAAATGCGTCCCTTGGGCACGCAAAAAACCTATGATTGTGGGTTCGAATCCCGGTTCGCCCCGATTATGTTTCTAGGTTTGTTAGCCCCATACCCGTGCTCGTGGGTTTCACCGAAGTGGTAAACATCTGAGACCTGCATCACTTCGGGCTTTCCTCCCACATTAAGATGACACGCCGCGGTATAACTGGAATACTGTTAAAAGCGGCGTTAAACCCAACTCACTCATTCACTCACCGGCGTCTTACAGAGGGTCGGCTTCTACTTGTCAGACAAAGCGAATTAGAGGCCGGCGTGTATTTGAGTCTCGGCGTCTAATAGGGGAAATACTGTACGTTCAATTAAACTTGGCGGCAACACAGAGTGGAATGAGCGTTCTTAACGGGGACATAAACTGATCACAGACTACTACATTATGGTGGATGTCAGACTGTACTCCCATGCTGTATGGACGCACTCGAGAACGCCAGTGAGTATTCTTGTGGAATAGTTCCCGTGTTTTGTATCCAGAGTAGAGTATGTTATCCGTGGTCACCATCAACAAAGTAGCATGGCATTTAATGCAAGGGTGAATTAGTGAGCCGACTTTAAAGCAGCTCTGAGCAGTAGTGTCATATGAGGGAAGCCTAAAGCAGCGGGTGTCGTAGACATTTGCCATTGTCGTGAAATTCGTTAGCACCACGATTATGGTCCTGACAAACCAAGGATCATAACGGTGGCGAATAGGGTTTTCAAAACCACGGTCAGTGAATCCTGGTGTGACCAAGGGACGTGACTCCGCAAACACTGGGTCATTCGTCAATTAAGTTTGATATGATCATGTTTTAACTGTTATGGCTGTTAACGTGGCAGTTTTTTTAATCGATTTCGTAGATGCACTAACCAAATTATGGTTGTGTTGTTGATGTTGAATCGATAAACATATTCGTTTATGCGTCATTCCAGTTGACACCATGCCCACGGCTCGTCGACGTTGATTTTCAGCAAGCCGCGGCATTGCATTAGTGTTATTTACGGTTTAAAAAAAGTGTTTTTTTATGAGCTGACAATCATTGTGTGCTGTTTACATTAAAAAGCATGTGATAGAGTTAGGACTGGGACGGATACCCACAGGACTACCCGGACCCGTGGTTAGTCACGTGATATATTGTTTCATGACAAAAAAAATCACAACATAACTAAATGGTTACACGACAAATTTAAGTCTCTAATGTTCGCATTTCTTCATGACTATGAACACGTTCCTTCGAACTTAAATATGTTTGAACAAAGCTAAAACTTTAGTGAACTTCAGTGTATGCATGACCACATCGTTTTATAGGTGTATCTAAAAAGTCTGCCAGGGCTACCGTCAAACTATTCTCAATCGGACAATTTGTATCTATCTCTTGATACCAACAGCGGGTACCCGGGTAGGGTAGGGTAATAGGGGTGTGGGTACCCGGGTAGTAAATTTGGACTCGTCCCAGCCCTAGTATCGTGTTACCAACAAGCAAACATCCAAGTTGTGAGCTGTGCATGAACATTAAATTCATGCAAAAAGCACCCCGTGCATGGATTAATAGCAGTGACACCGCTTCACTGTAGTATCTCCCCTTATACCGCGCATCGCTGTATAGAAACACTTTGAGTCACGCCTCGATAATGCGCAAGATTACGTCACAATTCAGGACTGAATTATTTTGACGGTTTATAAGACAGATAAAACACTCATCTTCGGTCTTGGACGAGATTGTAAAACCCTCGGGTTGGGACCTGGTTAGTAAAACATACCCTTTCCGTCGGAGAGTTTTCTGATCTGAGTGATATATCTGTCAACGCGCATGTTGAAGGGGAATTAGCTCTTGGGGGAATAAAGGAAAAAATCGACATCACTGTCCCGGAACGCTTTATGCACAACATGTAAACAATAAACAACAATTGCACAATGAGCGGAATACCTGCTCTGACAACACAAACACAGCAATGAGCAGACTTTCCAGCTCAGGCGTACAAGAGGTGAGCGGAGCTCCAGCTCACCTCAGGGCGTTTCCTACGAGCAGCATATCCTGCTCGAGGTCGTCCCTATGCCAGCACTCGGAATACCAAGCCTGACTAACACCCCAGTAACTGTGTAATGGTAGCACATATATAGTAATGAACAAAAATGGACAGACAAAGACACAAATGACGTTGCTTTGGACATTGGACAATTGGGGGTGATTAACCGACACAGTCCAGGGGATGATCAATTAAGGCAATAAATGCCATACTATAAAATGCAGTAGTTAAAGGCAAATGATATGGTAGTCCAGGCTGACTGACAGTCAAAATATGGTAATTGGATATTTTAGTTTGTGCAACAACAACAGTACTTACGCGTTCATATTTAATATACCTATTACAGGTCAATCACCTCATTACGTTTATATTCAACACGATTTCTGAACTCTGTTGTCCGAACGTGTTGTTTATGCCGTCTGGATCATGTTACAGTAATTACATCCCACAATGCACTTCTAAACAGTCTGTGCATGCCCAGTAAGACGGACATGACGTCACAGTGTTTACCTTTATTAACCCTGCAGCCCCGCACGAGGCTACTTTCTACATTGTCGTAAGCCACTCAACTGCGTTAATCTCATCTGCTTCGGTGCTAAATCACGAGTCCAGTCAAGCCATCCGATCTCAGGTTTTGCGATACGCAGCGAACCAAGATTAATAATGGCGGAGCGGAGACATAGACGAGCCAGAAGTCAGCGCAATCGGGTTAATGTTCTCGACTCCGCACAGCCTGAAGAAAATCCGGATAGCCTCGAACCCCGCGCCATTGCTGCCAGTGCCAGCCGTACTACAGGGACAATCAGCAGTCAACCGTATCTGACCGTGGCCCAGCTACGCAAACAACTGGCAGAGCGAGGCGTGAGGGTTCCAAATAATTGGCCTAGGAAAAGCTTGTTGCAGCTGTTCCAAGAAAACCAACAACAACGGCCAGCAGCAGCGACGGTGACCTCGTCGGACAGCTACGACCCGAGTGCCATTTTGTCTCCGGCGGCCACACGGCCGGGGGTGGTCGAAGCCAGCATACAGCACAGGAACCCAGATGCCCTCGTTAGCGGGACCACGCTACCTTACAGCGTTGTTTCGGACTTCAGGGACGATGTTACCAATTCCGTGTCACCTGTTAGTGTTGCCAGTCTACAACGCGAACTTGCAGAGCTGAAACACATGATAGCCAACATGACCAGCCATAACGCAGTGACCACCGAGTACGCAGCTACAAGCCTACCGGATCAACTCAGCCATGATTTGCCGTCAGACTCGTTGCCCCACATCCACACAGTCGCGCCGGCGCTCAAGAAGAAGATTAAAGACGGCAAGTACTGTAACCTGGCCTTGCTATTGATACCTAATCAAGACACGCTAGACGCTAGAATGGCCGAGTACGATGGCAATGTGTATCATTTAAAGGAGGATGCTAGGCTAAATCGCACTCTTACACTAGCAGAATTTATACAGGCCTTTGGCATTTACAAGGACATTCTGTGTGACATCAATAACGCCAAACGGAAACAATTGGATGGACACGAGCAAACTGTCATCGAACTGGCTACGTTGTATGGGGGCTCTGCGCACTACGACTACCACAAGTTATTTGCTGCCAGAGTGGCGTCCTACGCAGAACAAGGTTGCAGCATTCGCTGGGATATGAGGGACACACGTCTGTACGGGCTGTGTTCTTCGGGGCGCCGTTCCAGATCGTGTGCAATTTGCCACAGCATCACCCATGGTACAGACTTGTGTCCTGAGCGACGTACTGATACAGTTAGGCCTACCCCGTTCTCGGACCGAAGTGGCAGCTCCGACAGGATGGGGGCGACGGACAAAAACGACACCAGGGGACGACCTAGAGTTAGGTCAAACGGAAGGGAGGTCTGCAATAATTTCAATCACCAGGGCTGTGTGAGAGTGAACTGTGCATACCTTCATGTATGTCTCAATTGTCATGCCCCAAACCACGGACAGGCAACTTGCGCCAAGGCTCCCAAATCGAGACGGGACAACCAAGTTTGACTAACTTTCCCGGATATAACCGGAGAAGAGGACGCAGGCACCTTAACAGTACAACTCACTCCCATCAACGTTCAGGCTATACAGGCAGAACTCGCCTCTCATCCCCATCCTCCATTTGCTACATATCTCGTCAACGGCTTGCAACATGGATTCGACCCCTTAATGTCGGAGGTTCCACAGTCAACAACGGAATGTAACAACAATCGTAGTGCTACATTGGATCCCATAGTTGTGACTAAGGCAGTGCAAACAGAAGTTGTTAAAGGATACGTTATCGGACCTTTCCAGCGGGCTCCATACCCTGTGTACAGAATTAACCCCTTAGGAGTTGCCACGGGCAAGTACTCGGGCAAGAAGAGGCTAATCCTTGATCTGTCAGCCCCTCATAACTTGGAACACACCGCAAGTATCAATGATCTCATTAGTAAAGAATCTGCTTCACTCTCGTATGTGACCATAGACTATGCTATTTCAGTTATTAAGCAACTGGGACATGGTGCACAAATGTGTAAGGTGGACATTACCGACGCATTCAAACAGATTCCGCTGCACCCCAGGTACTGGCCGTTCTTTGGTTTCCGATGGGACGATAGGTACTACTTCTACACTAGATTGGCGTTCGGGTGCAGATCCAGTCCAAAGATTTTCGATACCCTATCACAAGCAGTTTGCTGGATATTGCAATACAACTACGGCGTTAAAAACATTCTGCATCTGTTAGATGATTTCCTGACTATTGATCCTCCCGGTTATGAAGCTAGCACAACGATGGATGCCATCTTAACCTTGTTCGACAAACTACAAATTCCACTCGCTGTTCACAAGACTGAAGGACCGGTAACTTGTTTAGAATACCTGGGCATTATCTTGGACTCAGTCTCGATGACGGCGCGGTTGCCAGAGAACAAGTTGACAAGGATAGCGGATATGTTAACATCATTTTCTACTCGGACGAAGTGTACGAAGAGAGATTTGCTGTCTTTGTTAGGGCATTTAAACTATGCTTGTCGAGTGGTGGTACCAGGCAGATCATTCCTATCTTACCTGATTCGACTGTCGACCACTGTGGTCAAGTTGCATCATCATATCAGAATATCTAAGCAATGTCGGATAGAGATGCACATGTGGAGAAAATTTCTGAACCAGTGGAATGGCATCTCGTTTTTCCATGACGACCATATCACATCAGCTCCGGATCTCAATCTGTATACGGATGCAGCGGGAAGTGTAGGACACGGGGGATATTTTGATGGGGCATGGTTCGCCCAGGCGTGGCCTAAGGACGTTATAAACAGTCGAGACTCAGCACAATCAATTGCTTGGTTGGAACTTTATCCTATTGTGGTGTCGGCCATTCTCTGGGGACGACATTGGACACGGAAGAGAGTACTGTTTCATTGTGACAATATAGCTACTGTGGGTATTATCAAAAAGGGTAGATCAAAATGTATGGACATTATGGCTCTGATGCGGACCCTTACATGGCAAGCAGCTGTAAATAACTTTATTGTGTTAGCTGAACATGTTCCAGGCGTACAAAATAACATTGCTGATGCACTTTCCCGTTTGCAGTTCAGGAAATTCCGAGCCCTGGCGCCCCACGCAGACCTCCATCCAACGCCTTGCCCACCCAGCTCACAAGTGATGTGGACCTGAATCGTCACCTGGACACCCTGTGGTCAGCTGCGATCAGTCGACAAACAAGAACAGCATATTCTACAGGATTTCAGTGCTACCTAAAGTTCATGTTAAAGTTCAGTTTGTTCACCACACTGGGTGCCAGCAGCGGCCTGCCACCAGTTAACGACGCCTACCTGCAGTACTTTCTTGCACATTGTTTCGGCTTCCTCAAACTCTCACATGACACCGTGAAGACCTATCTGGCGGGAATCAGATTTACGTACCTACAAGCGGGCATCAGGACACTGTTTGACGATGTCTCCACCGGCGCCCTAAATCGGATTCAAACTCTACTCAGAGGATACAAACGGGCCCACACACCAGAGCGGAGGAAGAGACTCCCCATCACTTACCATGTGCTACGTAACATCATCAAGCGGCTCAGGGATGGCGTGTTCGGTCCTTTCAACGATTTGGTAATGGAATGTATGTGTCTTGCAGCGTTCTTCGGATTCTTGAGATGCGGTGAACTCACATGTTCAGCCAACTTTGATCCCAGTAGGAACATAACTATGAGCGACATTAGTTTTGTACACCATAAAGAACATGCGTTATAACCTTAAAAGTGTCTAAGACTGATCCCTTCCGACTAGGCGTTCGCATTGCCTTATTCGCTACTGACACTATGACATGTCCCTACTCGGCCTTGTCAAAACTGTATTCCATTAGAACGCAGTGCAGGGCTGCATACCAGGATCCGCTGTTCGTCAGTCGGGACTATCTACCAATATCCAGGACTGTGTTTTTGTCATGGTTAGATAGGGTCCTCACGTTGACTGGCTACAACTCCGCCGACTACTCCGGGCACTCATTCCGGATAGGAGCAGCTACCACGGCGGCCACCGTGCACATCGAGGATCACCTCATTAAGACTATGGGCAGGTGGACGTCGGACTGTTACGCCAAGTATATCAGAACGTCCGACTCCACCTTAGGGCAAGCCCACAAGGCTATGTGTCACCATCATTAAGTACCATATTCATGTTATTTACCTATATTAATTCTTTGGGGGCTCTCGGTTGCTAACCTCGTTTGGGCGTCATAAGCCACTCCATACTCAGAGCATGGAAGGCTTGTGGCCCCCAAAGAACTTACGCTATTTCGGTACTGTCCGGTCAGCACGACCAGTACTAGCTTAACTCTAGGGATCGTCCGGGTCATCGGACCCCAGGACCGGCATATCCCTCTCACAGCTACACAGTCCGGGTCCATAATACCCCAGGACATTGTTATCTTACCCGGGTCTCCACGACCCCAGGGTGTCAACCCGGGTCACTTCGACCCCAGGGTCTCTTAGGCAACCGAGGCAGCCCCCATGTTGTGCCAAATGTTTATGTAAATATCTGTATATAATAAAACTTCCTGCTATGTAATACATTTCATGTGGTTTGTGGCACAAAATGGTAATTGGATATTTTAGTTTGTGCAACAACAACAGTACTTACGCGTTCATATTTAATATACCTATTACAGGTCAATCACCTCATTACGTTTATATTCAACACGATTTCTGAACTCTGTCGTCCGAACGTGTTGTTTATGCCGTCTGGATCATGTTACAGTAATTACATCCCACAATGCACTTCTAAACAGTCTGCGCATGCCCAGTAAGACGGACATGACGTCACAGTGTTTACCTTTATTAACCCTGCAGCCCCGCACGAGGCTACTTTCTACATTGTCGTAAGCCACTCAACTGCGTTACCCTCCAGCCACCCCATAGCTCCTCCTGTCTTTCATGGCTTAAGGTATTCACGAGCATCACGAACGTGGTTCGTTGTGCATTCGCTAGTACTCATGTATTGGCGTCCATTCCATGGCGGTTTATCAGGCTACCTATATATATATATATATATATTGTGTAGATACCTTATCTCCTGGGGCTGCCTCGGCGTCATAAGCCACTCCATACTCAGAGCATGGAAGGCTTGTGGCCCCCAAAGAACTTACGCTATTTCGGTACTGTCCGGTCAGCACGACCAGTACTAGCTTAACTCTAGGGATCGTCCGGGTCATCGGACCCCAGGACCGGCATATCCCTCTCACAGCTACACAGTCCGGGTCCATAATACCCCAGGACATTGTTATCTTACCCGGGTCTCCACGACCCCAGGGTGTCAACCCGGGTCACTTCGACCCCAGGGTCTCTTAGGCAACCGAGGCAGCCCCCATGTTGTGCCAAATGTTTATGTAAATATCTGTATATAATAAAACTTCCTGCTATGTAATACATTTCATGTGGTTTGTGGCACAAAACAATGAAATGTTGGTGAGGATTAACAACGGGGATTAGCGCCTAAAACGTAATGACAATTAAGTTATGGAGACATGGCTACAGGGTAAATTGCCCTTGAAGTCAAATGTACTGCAGACAATGGTAGTCATAAATCAGTCGCTATGACATATCTATCGTAGCTTGAAATGCCACGTGCTCCTTGTCATGTGACTGGACCGGTATTTGCACGTGACCCACATCGTGCATTTAGAGCAGTGACACCGCTTTCAGAAGCTCGGTCCCTTGGTAAGAGACCAAAACCACAAAGTCGTGTTTTATTCTTTACATAATGCTTGGTCTTCCAGCACCGCTTCCTCGCTCGTTGGTTTTACTAAAGTACCATTCATCTAAGATCATCATCACTTGGATCATCCCCCAACATAAACATGTGTTTGTTTGTTGTTTAACGCCGCACTCAGCAATATTCCAGCTATATGACGGCGGTCTGTAAATAACCGAATATGGACCAGACAATCCAGCGAATGACATCATGAGCATCGATCCACGCAATCGATTAACCAAGTCAGCGAGCCTGACCACCAGATCCCGTTAGTCGCCTCTTACGAGAAGCATAGTAGCCTTTTATGGCAATCATGGGTTGCCGAAGACCTTTCGACCCCGGATTTTCACGGGTCCAACATAAACATGATTACCGCCTCTAAAAGAAGCCGGGTCAATTGTTCAGTGCAAAAAATAGAAGCCGGGCCTCTAATAGACGCCGTGTCGATCAATTGATACAATTAATGATCCCTTTTTGGGAACTAAATTACATAATGATAGTGAAATGGGGGTATTAATAGAAGCCGGGCCTCCAATACACGCCGGGCCTCTAATTGACGCCGGGTCAAAGGCTTGTCCGAAATAAATAGAAGCCCGGGCGTCTAATAGAGGAAATACGGTAAGTCAACATATACCTTGATATCACTGACAAACTGTCCAAATCGACCTTAAATCGCACGGTCACTCACTCCAAGGCTGTTATTGTCACAAGAATCATGTTTTGTTGTTTTCACCGAACAGATCTATACAGACTACTATCTAGCTGGCAATGACATCCAGGCCACCACAAACCGAGGGTGTCGGGGCGGACGAAGTCATGGAGACGGGGATCGGGTATGGGGACTGGATGTCTGGCGTGATCTGCAGAAGAGAAGACGGTGGGCGGTCTGTAAGTATGTCAACGATGAACCATTCCACATGGAATTAGTTCTACCCGGAACAAATACTGCCAGTGTAAATGTATGGTGTAAAAAAGTTAAGAGAAACTTAATGCAAATCAACAATTTGACAACAGGAACAGATACTCTTTGACAAGTACACCGAAAGATCTGTGTGGGTATGATTGGCCTAGCGTGACACACTTGTTTGTGAATAACTCAAATGACTGAGTTATGAGGTGTGATGACGATTGACCTAGCGTGACACACTTGTTTGTAAATAACTCAAATGATTGAGTTAAGATGTGTGCATACGATTGACCTTGCGTGACACACTTGTTTGTAAATAACTCAAATGATTGAGTTAAGATGTGTGTATACGATTGACCTTGCGTGACACACTTGTTTGTAAATAACTCAAATGATTGAGTTAAGATGTGTGTATACGATTGACCTTGCGTGACACACTTGTTTGTAAATAACTCAAATGATTGAGTTAAGATGTGTGTATACGATTGACCTTGCGTGACACACTTGATGTAAATAACTCAAATGATTGAGTTGAGATGTCTGCATACGATTGACCTATCGTGACACACTTGATGTAAATAACTCACCAGAGTTAAGATGTCTGTTGACGAATGACCAAAGTCTCAAACAGGTTAGTAAATAATCCCACCAATGTTATGACTTCAGCAAGCGTACCCAACTGGTTGCTGAACATCAATGTCAACACAAGGGAAGGGACAACCCGCAGCAGTGGGAACACACGGGACATTAACATCACGACCGGACATTCTCATGGCATCCACCTCACAAACAGGATCAGACGCCCGTGCACAGTGGTAGGTACATACTGCTTAACAGGTGTTGATTAAGAAGGTTTGGGGTGAATAAATAAATGTTTAGGATATCTTCGAAAATAGTGATTACTTTAAAAAAGATCTGGAACTTAATTATTTGTCATCAGATTTTATCATCAACAACAACAACAACAATTTACTCTTGGCATGCTGGAGTCCTGAAAAAAGATGTGTTGTGAACGGTAACATGTTCGTAAACAATTGCAGGGTCTCTTTAAAACACTACCAACAACAACTACCACTACCAGCCCCCCTCTAGACCCCATCCCAACGCCCCCACCCCAGAATATTAAATGGTGGGTTCCCAACAGAAATACGTCGGCGTTTAGTTTAATCTGACACACATCATTCAAGATGTCCAACTTGAACAGTTCATCTTTTTTGCATTAAACACATGGTAGCGTGTGGTCTTGGACTTCGTCTCCGTGTATACGTCGAATTACGTGCAACTTAAGTTGGTCCAAAAACCTACCACATGTTCGAGCTACTAGTTCCCGAGTGTGAATGCACCCTAACGCCAAATGTTGACACCCGTGAAGATCCGGGTCTTCAGCAACCCATGCTTGCCGTAAAAGGCGACTATGCTTGTCGAAAGAATCGACTAACGGGATTGGTTGGTGAATGTCATCGTATCCCAATTGCGTGGATCGATGCTCATGAGTTCATCCCTAGATCCGGGTCATTTCAGGTCTTCAGCAACCCATGCTTGCCGTAAAAGGCGACTATGCATGTCGAAAGAATCGACTCACGGGATTGGTTGGTGAATGTCATCGTATCCCAATTGCGTGGATCGATGCTCATGATGTCATCCCTGGATTGTCTGGTCCAATCTCGAATATTTACAGACCGCCGTCATATGGCTGGAATATTGCTGAGTGCGACGTTAAACAACAGACAAACAAACAAAACCACGTGTTGATGGACTGAATGTCTGATTAACATTTCATTACAGGAGATTCCGTATCCTCTTGTTAACGTGAATACCCGAGACGGTGTCTTCCTTCACGAGGGGCGGGCGAGGGTGGAACGTCTCCGACGGGGGTCACCGCTCTACCCTGCTGTCATTGCAATACACCTGGATCTCCCTGACAAGGAACCTTTCACAAAGGTGTTTCTGTGTTCACTAAATTATGCAACCAGCAACAAGATCAATATTTGCATTTTTTACTGATGACTGTAAACGAAATATATACTCTTTCTGTGTACTGTTTCTTTTTATTATACAACCAGTATAATATAATTCCGTTTTTGAAACAAATATAAACTCTGGGACTGATCACTGTAACAGAAACCAACCTGTCTCGTATATAGAGGTGTATGTAGAGTTGGATGGGGTTTGGTTACACAGGGGGTTCGGTTTAGCAAGGGTTTTAGCTTAGAGAGGTGCTGATGATGTAGAGTTTTTGGATACAAGGGGTCTGTGAAGAGAGAGGGTTGATCATAGAGGTGCTAGTGTAAGATGATTGTTCGTTTATAGGGTCTGTCTGGCAAAAGTTTTGGGATAAAGTTGATGGATTTGTTCAACGAAGGTGTTGGTTGACATGGAGGAATGTGAAGCAATGTTGTTGGTTACGGGGGGGGGGGGGGGGGGGGGGAGAGTTCAGTTACTGGGGTTAAGAGGATTGGTTAACTAATGTGTTAGGTGGTCGGTGAAACGAGAGTGTTAGGTCAGAGAGGGATCATTGGGATGTTTGATTATCGACAGGTTTGATTAAAGTTCGTAACAGATAATAACATTTTCACGTTTCAGAAAACATACACGTTTAAATAACAAAGGCTTTAACCTCTAGTTAAAGGAGCTGTCACGCCATCTTGCACGTGTTGTGGGAGAACCGGATGATAGAGGGTTCTTCTTCTGGTTCATCAAACGTCAGAAAGGACAATGGAATACACCAATTAAAGACTCATTTGCGTATTTCATAGATTTGAAACGGGAGGACATGAAGGTATTTATACTGAATGAGGATCTTGTTATTTTGCTTGATATTTATACTGGGGGCACAGGTGGCCCAGTCGCTGTGCTCTGCGTCCCTTGGGCACGCCAGAAACCTATGATTGTGGGTTCGAATCCCGGTTCGCCCCGATTATGTTTCTAGGTTTGTCAGCACCATAACCGTGCTCGTGGGTTTCACCGAAGTGGTAAACGTCTGAGACCTGCATCACTTCGGGCCTTCCTCCCAAATTAAGCTGACACGCCGCGATATGGCTGGAATACAGTAAACCTCGGTTAAAACGAACATGCTTATAACGAACTGACGGATATAACGAACTCACTTTTTGGGTCCCGACTATTTGCTGTAGTTATGCTGTATATATGCTTATAACGAACTACGGTTATAACGAACTAATATTAGTAGGCCCTTCGAGTTCGTTATAACCGTAGTTTACTGTACTGTTAAAAGCGGCGTTAAACCCAACTCACTCACTCACTGATATTTATACACATATTTAGTTAAACATTTCAAACAAGTTCATGAAGATGTGTATTTATAGCTCTATGACGGCGGCCTGTAAATAGTCGAGTATGGACCAGACAAATCACTCATTGCTATTATAAGCAAAGATTTTAGAGGGTAGTAAATGTGTAAGTTGAGATGTGTCGAAGATGTGTATCATTTCCTTCTTATTTGCCCCAATTACGATATTATCCGTGTAAACCACAATATATGAAAATTTAAAACAGTAATGTCCACAGGTCTGTATGTTACACAGCTTATCTATGTATGTCTGTCATGCAGTGTTAAGCAAAACAACGTAATTAATAACCAACCGCCACCATTGAATTGTAATGCATACTATAAACCTGTGGCCCTCCAGTAAAAGAAGATACATGATTGACATTGAATCCCTGGGTGACAAATATATTTTCTATGTTTACAGTACAAGATACACGCTGGGGATTGTATCAAGTTTGAAGTAGTGTGAGTAGCAATAGTGTGGACCATCTCTCTCGACACTATAGTGGGATGACACAATACATGCATCACCATGGTCTATCCTGGTATTATATACACACCTGGTTTCATTGTCATAAACTGAATCTGTTCATAAGGTACATTTAAACATTCCAATGTTTCTATTATACATTTGAAACGATAAAAGGATCGGTCGGGTAGCCTAGTGGTTAAAGCGTTCGCTTGTCACGCCGAAGACCCGGGTCCGATTCCCGACATGGGTACATTGTGTGAAGCCCATTTCTGGTGTCCCCCGCCGTGATATTTCTGGAATCTTGCTAAAAGCGGCGTAAAACCATACTCACCGACTCTCTGAAACGATAATATCGACACGTGCTTCATGTTTGTTTAAAGGATCCGTGAGAGGAATCCTTCGTCTTCTTCACTGTCTTCTCAAAACTCTTCATCGAAGCCTTCTCCAGCTCCTTCTCCACCTCTTCCGTCTTCTCCACTGCCTTCTCAAAACTCTTCATCGAAGCCTTCTCCAGCTCCTTCTCCACCTCTTCCTTCCAGGTAACCATCATCTTGTCTTCATCATAAATGTGACGATGTGTGTGAGAAAACAAACCTATTTTACCTCATCCCAACTGAAGGTTTACGTGAGTTTATGTCAAAGGGGGTAAAACGTCATCTGATCCCGACCATTCCTTCACCCCGGTTTAATGATAAGTATGTGCGACATCTCCTTGGAAACCATACGGCCTTTGAGCATTCCAGTTTAGAACAGGTCCCCAACAACACGTGCTGCATGGTCGTACGAGCCGTCTAAATGGATCTGGAGGTCAGATTCGGTGACTTAGTCCATTGCGTGCCATCTTTCTCTATTGCTTGGGACACGATTATGTTCAAGTCGCCACCATATAGTTAAGATATTGTCGAGTGTGGCGTTAAACAAAAAACAACGAAGCTGAAACTTCAGAACGATGATCCTCTTAGTCTGATCACAGAATCCGCTACAGCAGCCAGATTAAAAATGTTATTTTTGAAACTAATCAGTTGTTTCTGATACATACATTTCTGATGTGATATCACGTATTTGATATTTTACTCTTTTATGACCCCTTGCTATGATGCGGCCCCTCTTATCCAGTGACGATTTAGCAACCATGCTTGTCGTAAAAGGCGACTATGCTTGTCATAAGAGGCGACTAACGGGATCGAGTGGTGAGGCTCGCTGACTTGGTTGATGCATCGCATAGTATCACAATTGCGTAGATCGATGCTGACACAGAATAAATCACTGCATATGGATAAAGAGCTTTTGATTAAAATGAAATTATTTTTAACTATTGAACCTTTATGTAAATTATAGTGATTATAAGTTTCTGCTATAGTAACTATCATCTGCACTCATTATTGGTCGCTTTGTTCACTATGTCGGGACAACACATTATCTCAAATCCCCAAAACTGATCTACCAAATGGGATAATACTGAGAACTGATGTATATTATTTGTCTTCTTCTGATGGGTCGGCTCGCTTTCAATGCACGTGATGAGCAACAGTATGTGCCACGACGGCCTATTTAATACTTTCTTATTTACCATTGTATGCCCTTCATGATTTAATTTTGCAATTAGGCTGGAAACACTTCCATTTCTTTTATAAAGGTTGTAGCCGTTTAGGAGATGTGACGATTACATTTATTAATATATTTAGTTATTCTTTCCTTCGACCGCCTCCGTGGTCTAGTGATAGAGCGTCCGCCCGGAGAGCGGAAGGTCCGGGGTTCGATCCCCGGTCGCGTCATACCAAAAGACGTTCAAAGATGGTACTTTTTGTTACCCTATCTGGCGCTCGGCATTAAGGGGCTAAAACAAGGACTGGTCGGCTCGGAGTCAGTGGGGTATTCATGTTCAACTGCGGCATGGTATCTCAGTGGGTTAGCACTATAAATCGGCATCAGTCCGGACTAGTACAAGCAGACACACACACACACACACACACACGTACATGCACGTCGCTATATAAGTGCAATAATCTTGAACGCGACGTTAAACCCAATTTCACCTCACCTATAAAGGTTGTAGCCGTTTAGGAGTTTCTCCAAAGTGGTAAACCTCTAAGACCCGTATAATTTCGGACTTTCCTTCACACCATGCTGAGAGGCCGTGGTATATGATACTGTTCAAAGCGGTGCTAATCCATACTCTCTCACTCACCCACTCAGTAAGTCAGGTCTCATGAATGTTTCTAAACCTGACTAGTTTGCTGTGAAGTATCAAAGTTGTATGATTAATGTTGTAGTGCGTCATTTGTGAAAATGAATCAATGACCTATGTAGATATGTCCAATTAGATATTTACAAATTGAAATGCGAGATATGTGAAAATGAAGAAGAGGTGATGCTTAACTTTCCTCCTTCATCCTTTATCCTTCATCCTATAGGTGTATAATTCTACATGTATGTGTTGTGTTGCAGATCTCCCACACGGGACATAACGGTTCAAACTGACCGGTACGTGGAGACGTATCTAGGCCTTGATAATAGAAAATATACTTCAAGTTTGTGCGACACAGATAATGATCGTTTGCTAACTAACGCATGCTGTCTTGAACTCAACAATTCCTATCTATTTTATTCTATTACATATCCCATATTTAACTTGGTCATATTTCTAGGGTTGATAGCACGGCACCCGAGATCGTGAGTTTCGCCAAAGTGGTAAACGTCTAAGACCCGTATAATTTCGGACTTCCCTTCACACCATGCTGAGAGGCCGTGGTATATGATACTGTTCAAAGCGGTGCTAATCCATACTCTCTCACTCATCCACTCAGTAAGTCAGGTCTAATAAATGTTTCTAAACCTGACTAGTTTGCTGTGAAGTATCAAAGTCGTATGATTAATGTTGTAGTGCGTCATTTGTGAAAATCAAATCAATGACATATGTAGATATGTCCAATTAGATATTTACAAATTGAAATTCGAGATATGTGAAAATGAAGAAGATGTGATGCTTAACTTTCATCCTTCATCCTTTATCCTTCATCCTTTAGGTGTATAATTCTACATGTTGTGTTGTGTTGCAGATCTCCCACACGGGACAGAACGGTTCAAACTGACCGGTACGTCGAGACGTATCTAGGCCTTGATAATAGAAAATATACTTCAAGTTTGTGCGACACAGATAATGATCGTTTGCTAACTAACGCATGATGTTTTGAACTCAACAATTCCTATTTATTTTATTCTATTACTTTCTACTGAAGACCTAATTAAGTAATCATTATGCCTTATGGTTTTTTTTTCATGTTGCAGGATAATTACAGAGACCCGACAAAATCAAACGACAGAGGAAAACAGGTGTGAAATAAACTATTTATAGCACTGTTTAAAGTTCTCAATCAGGACTTATTCATAATACTGAAGAAGTTATAGGTCTATTATATAATAACTAGTAGAAGGCGTCCATTTGACTGTGACATATAGTCACATTGCTAAATTTCTGATAATCACATATCTGTCATTTGTCATTAGAAAATGAAATCAATGACCTATGTAGATATGTCCTATTAGATATTTACAAATTGAAATTCGAGATATGTGAAAATGAAGAAGAGGTGATGCTTAACTTTCGTCCTTCATCCTTTATCCTTCATCCTATAGGTGTATAATTCTATGTGTTGTGTTGCAGATCTCCCACACGGGACATAACGGTTCAAACTGACCGGTAAGTCGAGACGTATCTAGGCCTTGATAATAGAAACTATACTTCAAGTTTGTGCGACACAGATAATGATCGTTTGCTAACTAACGCATGATGTTTTGAACTCAACAATTCCTATATATTTTATTCTATTACTTTCTACTGACGACCTAATTAAGTAATCTTTATGCTTTATGGTGGTTTTTTTCATGTTGCAGGATAATTACAAAGACCCGACAAAATCAAACGACAGAGGAAAACAGGTGTGAAATAAACTATTTATAGCACTGTTTAAAGTTATTTCTCAATCACGACTTATTCATAATACTGAAGAAGCTATAGGTCTATTATATAATAACTAGTAGAAGGCGTCTATTTGACTGTGACATATACAGTAGACACACTATTAACGCTGTTTCGATATCTTCAAATTCTTCAAAGATGTACATTGTTAAATTTCTGATAATCATATATCTGTCATTTGTCATTAGAATGTAGAACTTATGAATATGGGGGGCAAGAAAATATTAGTCTTTGAGTAATTGTTTCCACGAAATTGATCTCAGTCTGTTGCTCGATGGTACTGGTACATTTGATATCGAAATAATGGGTTGTCTGATTAGAAAACGAGTGAGCAAAATACCATTTCTGAACGTACATGTCGTGTAAGGTATGTGTTAAAGCATGTTTAAAACGGCCTTGTGTATCTATTGTTTTTACCATCCAGTCATACCAATACCCACATGTCTAAAGCGCTGTCTAGTAGTGAGGTACAACAATGTTGTATTTTTTTGTTCTCGTTTGCTGTTATGTTGCAGAATACAGGACCCGTGAAGATCCTGATTTGAATCGGTCTTCAGCAACCGATGCTTGCCGTAAAAGGCGACTATGCTTGTCCTAAGAGGCGACTAACGAGATCGGGTGGTCAGGCTCGCTGACTTGGTTGATGCATGTCATCGTATCCCAATTGCGCAGACAATGTCAATCACTGGTCCAGACTCGATTATTTACAGACCGCCGTCATATAGCTGAGTGTGGTGCTAAACAACAAACAAACAAACAAACAAGAAGGATACAGACCAGAATCAGAGAAATAAAAACGATGGAGGATGCGAGGTGTCACATTAATGTCAATAATTCCTTGGACATTTTCACCCATCGTGATAAGATTTAGTGGGGATATTTGGACTGATTGTCTCTTTAAAAATATTTCATGTTCTAAAAATATATCATTTGTTCCAGGATCCAAAACCACAAACAAGTACAAACCAGTGAACCGTCAATTGTCGTACTTGATCCAACCTTTTATGATGATGAGGTAGTTCTGGCCCGTTGGGAGGATGACCGATGGTACTACAAAGGTATGAAGCATGGCTGTTAGGATTGGTGTCAGCAAACAGTTAGCTCCATTGCGGCATCAGCGTGAGATAAGCTATAACCATTATTCTATTCAGATTCAATTTCTGTAAAACATGAAATCTTAAAAATATATACATATTTTAAAGTAAAAGGTGAACTTTTAGGTTTATAGGTTTTGTCGTCAAATAGTGAAATAAAATTAACTTTTTTGTGTGTGAACTTGTTATTTATGCCATAAGCATAAAAAATGCTGCATGCTTCATCTCAATTCCATCAGATTATTAGTCCGGCTGTTTATGTTATTTTATGACATATTTTTTGAAAAGGTGAAGCAAAAACTCATCCTTTTTTTCGTTTATCATACTATTAACATAAATATATATTGATGATCACCATATACAGAAACATATACACTCCTAATTGGCTTCTTTCTACTCAGGAACAGAAAATACTTTAAATTTCATTTGTATAATTATATTATCATTAAGGGATACTAGTTCTGATTTCAACACGTTTGGGAAACATAGTGGAGGTGCCTTTTACCCTGAAACAGAATGTCTCAGTTCGAATCCTCATCTGGGTGTATTTGTAAATATGGTGCAGCGATATTGCAGAAAGCAGCATACAATTCTCCTCTGTATTTTTAGTTAGGCCTCGTTTTGTCATTACCATATTGTTTTCATTGCAACTATCGGCATATCGGAGAACGTATTAATACAGAAAGAAAAATCAATTATTTGCAATAGTCAGGTATCATTTATAAGCTGCCGAGGGTTGGTGGGATAGCCTAGTGGTTATAGCGTTCGCTCGTCACACAGATGACCCGGGTTCGATTCCCTTAATGATTATATGTGGGACGCCCATTTCTGGTGTCCCCTGCTGTGATACTGGGGGAGTACTGCTAAGAGCGGCGTTAAACCATACCCACTCACTCACTCGCTTTTAGCCGTTGAATCTTAATATCACCTTATCACAATCGTGTTGTTACATGCTTCATCTTCACACTTCATCCCTTGTCGTCATTTTGCCATCTTGCTTGATGCTGTTGTTAATCTCTGTGCTTCTTCCTCAAGCTTCATGCCTTGTCGTCATTTTTCCATCCTACCTTGATGCTTTTGTTAATGTCTGTGCTTCATCCTCCACTTTCATGCCTTGTCGTCATTTTGCCATCCTGCTTGATGTTTTTGTTAATCTCTGTACTTCATCTTCAAGCTTCATTCATCCCTTGTCGTCATTTTGCCATCCTGCTTGATGCTTTTGTTAATCTCTGTACTTCATCTTCAAGCCTCATCCCTTGTTGTCATTTTTCCATCCTGCTTGATGCTTTTGTTAATCTCTGTACTTCATCTTCAAGCTTCATTCATCCCTTGTCGTCATTTTGCCATCCTGCTTGATGCTTTTGTTAATCTCTGTACTTCATCCTCAAGCTTCATCCCTTGTCGTCATTTTGTCATCCTGCTTGATGCTTTTGTTAATCTCTGTACTTCATCTTCAAGCTTCATGCCTTGTCGTCATTTTGCCATCCTGCTTGCGGTTTTGCTAATCTCTGTACTTCATCTTCAAGCTTCATGCCTTGTCGTCATTTTGCCATCCTGCTTGATGCTTTTGTTAATCTCTGTACTTCATCCTCAAGCTTCATCCCTTGTCGTCATTTTGCCATCCTGCTTGATGCTTTTGTTAATCTCTGTGCGTCATCATCAAGCTTCATGCCTTGTCGTCATTTTGCCATCCTGCTTGATGCTTTTGTTAATCTCTGTACTTCATCATCAAGCTTCATTCATCCCTTGTCGTCATTTTGCCATACTGCTTGATGCTTTTGTTAATCTCTGTACTTCATCTTCAAGCTTCATTCATCCCTTGTCGTCATTTTGCCATCCTGATTGATGCTTTTGTTAATCTCTGTACTTCATCATCAAGCTTCATCCCTTGTCGTCATTTTGTCATCCTGCTTGATGCTTTTGTTAATCTCTGTACTTCATCTTCAAGCTTCATGCCTTGTCGTCATTTTGCCATCCTGCTTGCGGTTTTGTTAATCTCTGTACTTCATCTTCAAGCTTCATGCCTTGTCGTCATTTTGCCATCCTGCTTGATGCTTTTGTTAATCTCTGTACTTCATCCTCAAGCTTCATCCCTTGTCGTCATTTTGCCATCCTGCTTGATGCTTTTGTTAATCTCTGTGCGTCATCATCAAGCTTCATGCCTTGTCGTCATTTTGCCATCCTGCTTGATGCTTTTGTTAATCTCTGTACTTCATCATCAAGCTTCATTCATGCCTTGTCGTCATTTTTCCATCCTGCTTGATGCTTTTGTTAATCTCTGTACTTCATCTTCAAGCTTCATTCATCCCTTGTCGTCATTTTGCCATCCTGATTGATGCTTTTGTTAATCTCTGTACTTCATCATCAAGCTTCATCCCTTGTCGTCATTTTGCCATCCTGCTTGAAGCTTTTGTTAATCTCTGTACTTCATCTTCAAGCTTCATGCCTTGTCGTCATTTTGCCATCCTGCTTGCGGTTTTGTTAATCTCTGTACTTCATCTTCAAGCTTCATCCTTTGTCGTCATTTTGCCATCCTGCTTGATGCTTTTGTTAATCTCTGTACTTCATCATCAAGCTTCATGCCTTGTCGTCATTTTTCCATCCTGCTTGATGCTTTTGTTAATCTCTGTTCGTCATCATCAAGCTTCATGCCTTGTCGTCATTTTGCCATCCTGCTTGATGCTTTTGTTAATCTCTGTACTTCATCATCAAGCTTCATTCATCTCTTGTCGTCATTTTGCCATCCTGCTTGATGCTTTTGTTAATCTCTGTACTTCATCTTCAAGCTTCATTCATCCCTTGTCGTCATTTTGCCATCCTGCTTGATGCTTTTGTTAATCTCTGTACTTCATCTTCAAGCATCATCCCTTGTCGTCATTTTGCCATCCTGCTTGAAGCTTTTGTTAATCTCTGTGCTTCATCTTCAAGCTTCATCCCTTGTCGTCATTTTTCCATCCTGCTTGCTGCTTTTGTTAAGCTATGTACGTCATCATCAAACTTCATGCCTTGTCATTTTGCAATCCTTCTTGATACTATTGTTAATCTCTGTGTATATGTAATCTTTGCTATTTAACCATTTCCTACCCACTTGATAAAGATACTGTCATCTGTACTGAAACGTCGCATAGCAGAGTTGCGTCCCTTAGGCATGCCAGAATCCTAGGATCTTGTGTTTGAATCCCAGATTCGCCCAGATGGCCGTAGGCTTCACCAAAGTGGTAAACGTCTGTGACCTGCATCACTTCGGGGTTTTCTACCACATGAAGCTGACACGCCGTGATATAACTGGAATACTGTTCAAAGCAGAGTTAAACCCAACTCACTCACTCTTCATCTAAACAGGGAAGATTGTGCGGCGCCATGATAAGGACTGTTACTATGTGGAGGATGTCACAGGCCGACGTGACGTCATTAGTAGTAAGCACATCATCCGGACAACTGACCATTACGACGCTGGGTCTACTATAAAGGTAATACCTCGACAGGTTTAATAAGGGTTATTCCTGTGTAACATGCAAGGTGGCCGTTTATATGTGTGCGTATGCCTGTATGTGATAATTCCTTTGTGCAGCGTTCATGCGTATCTGTCTGATGTGAGGTATCGTCGTTGTACGTTGTCTTATGTCTGTCCTTCCGGTTGTGCGAATGCCTCTATGTGATATCTATGTGTTTAGCTCACCTTATTGAAAGTCAAGCGAGCTTATGTCGTTGCGGTTTGTCCATTGTCTGCCTTGTCGGTTGCACGTCCATCCGGCTCCTCAAAGACAACAATGCCTGTGCTGATGAGGCTGCATGAATGATCCCAGCTATAGCGTCTCCTGGACCACGGTAGCCATATTGAAAATGTCCTTTTTGACGTTACTTAGCCATTTCTGGGTGTTTCATTTGAGCCTGATCTGCAGCATGCATGTGATATGCAGTATAACATAGAGTACGTAAGTTCCCTTTCTATTACAGAGGGACAGTGTCCATGTGCTGGCCCCCCATCCTGTATATCACTGGAGCTACGCCCCTGGCAGGGTCATAGAAGCGATTGGTCAGAAACTGACTGTCCGGTTCTATGACAACAATCAGACAAACATCGAGAAATGGAACGTGTATCCTGCTAGGAACCGGGAGAAACATCTCAAGGACGTGGAGGACATTCGCCAGCGAGAGAAAGACTGGGAGGGAAAGGAGGCCGTCATCAGAGACGGGTCAGGGGTGTACAGACCGGGTAGGTCACCAGGAGACGAGTCCGGGGTGTACAGACTGGGTAGGTCACCAGACACATGTCAGGGGTGTACAGACTGGGTAGGTCGAACAAGACACGTCAGGGGTGTACAGACTGGGTAGGTCATCAGAGACGCGTCAGGGGTGTACAGACTGGGTAGGTCACCAGGAGAAGAGTCAGGGGTGTACAGACTGGGTAGGTCACCAGGAGAAGACTCAGGGATGTACAGACTAGTGCGTCACCAGGAGAAGACTCAGGGATGTACAGTCTGGGTAGGTCACCAGGAGAAGAGTAAGGGATGTACGGACTGGGTAGGTCACCAGGAGAAGAGTCAGGGGTGTACAGACTGGGTAGGTCACCAGGAGAAGAGTCAGGGGTGTACAGACTGGGTAGGTCACCAGACACACGTCAGGGGTGTACAGACTGGGTAGGTCACCAGGAGAAGAGTCAGGGGTGTACAGACTGGGTAGGTCACCAGGAGAAGACTCAGGGATGTACAGACTGGGTAGGTCACCAGAGACGAGTCAGGGGTGTACAGACTGGGTTGGTCATCAGAGACGAGCCAGGGTTGTACAGACTAGGTAGGTCACCAGACACACGTCAGGGGTGTACAGACTGGGTAGGTCACCAGAGACGGGTCAGGGGTGTACAGACTGGGTAGGTCACCAGGAGACGAGTCAGGGGTTTACAGATTGGGTAGGTCACCAGAGACGAGTTAAAATAGGTCACCACACACATCAGGGTAGTACAGACTGGGTAAGTCATCAGAGACGAGTCAGAATAGGTCACCTGACACATTAGGGGTGTACAGACAGGATAGGTCACCAGAGACGAGTCAGGGGTGTACAGACTGGGTAGGTCACCAGACACACGTAGCGACAGGGTAGGTCACCAGAGACGAGTCAGGGGTGTACAGACTGGATAGGTCACCAGAGACGAGTCAGGGGTGTACAGACAGGGTAGGTCACCAGAGACGAGTCAGGGGTGTATAGACTGGGTAGGTCACCAGACACACGTAGAGACAGGGTAGGTCACCAGAGACGAGTCAGGGGTGTACAGACTGGGTAGGTAACCAGGAGAAGAGTCAGGGGGGTACAGACCGGGTAAGTCATCAGAGACGAGTCAGGGGTGTATAGACTGGGTAGGTCACCAGGAGACGAGTCAGGGGTGTACAGACTGGGTAGGTCACCAGAGACGAGTCAGGGGTGTTCAGACTGGGTTGGTCACTGGAGACGAGTTAGAATAGTTCGCCAGACACATCAGGGTGGTACAGACTGGGTAAGTCATCAGAGACGAGTCAGAATAGGTCACCTGACACATTAGGGGTGTACAGACAGGATAGGTCACCAGAGACGAGTCTGGGGTGTACAGACTGGGTAAGTCACCAGAGACGAGTCAGGGGTGTACAGACTGGGTAGGTCACCAGACACACGTAGAGACAAGGTAGGTCACCAGAGACGATCAGGAGATGTCCAACCTGTGGACGTCGTCAGACACAGAAGGGTATAAGATGTGGGTATCTGTACTATTTTGATAATTGGGATGCTTCGTGATCCTAGCTAGTGCCACGAACGAAATGGTGGTCGATAAACAATACTATTACCTTTCTAGGTAAAGTTGGAAAACAGATAGGACGTCAGCAGAGGTACACCGTGAAATGGGAGGATGGCCAGCGCGGGGAACAGATGTCCGTCCACATCTATGGAACCTTCTCCAAGATGATCAAGTTCAAGGTCGGCAGCTACATCCTGGCACTTGCTGACCCTGACAACAACTATTTCCTTCCGGGTGAAGTGACAAGGGTCCACGAATATGGAGATGTTCAATGGCTACACGTGGTTTTTGTCAATGGGAAAAGGTATTACTAGAAGATGGATAAAGGATTTTGTTTTACTTTCATCAAAGCACGGCAAATATACTCTTCAAAAAATGAAACTTGACATAGATGTAAAACCGCTTTTTGCCAAATATCTAAAATAATTACATTAAATGAGAACCAAATAAGTGTTAGATAAGATGATGTGTCTATAATTCGCCAAAACACGTGCAAAGCATATAAACGTAGCGTTTGGGGATCAATTTTACAGCTTCATCCAAACGCAACCGCCTGTAAAAAACGTGCAGCACAGGATCCTGCATTTGGGCATGCAGGTCCCCCTGCTGAATGGGTATAAAAATTCACATCAACTGGACTTTTTGCACGAAGACCTGTTCGACGTCATGTATTGACCCCACGTCATCTGGCGGACCGTCTGCTTTGGTGCCAACAGAGGGTTAGATGGGCACGTGCAAGGTGGAGAAATGTACTGTTTACTGACGAGTCCCGTTTCCTACTCACACGTGCTGATGGGCGCGCACGTGTCTACGTCGGGGTGAATGTTACGCCCCCAACTGTGTGCAGCAGGTTGTCCCATTTGGCGGGAGTGTCATGGTATGGGCCGGAATTCATCACGGTGGTAGGACGCCTCTCGTGCATGTGGCAGGTGCATTGACAGGTGTGCGTTACAGAAATTTGATCCTACAGCCTTACGTTCTTCCTCACGTCAACGTTCATGGCGGACAGTTCCAGCAGGACAACGATCGACCGCATATTGCACGTGTTTGTCAGGACTTCTTATAGCACAACAACATCCAGACATTACCTTGGCCAGCTCGGTCACCAGATTTGTCCCCGATTGAGCATTTGTGGGACGAGTTGGATCGACGCGTTCGCAGAAGGAATCAACCGCCCCAAACACTTCCGGCGCTTCTTGATGGACTTCAGCATGAATGGCAGCACATCCAACAGCGTGTTATTGACAACTTGATTGCATCTATGGGTCGTCGGTGTCAAGCGGTGATTGATGGACGTGGTGGGCACAACCGATACTGACATTTTCTGTACCCCTGTGACATTAACTGTATCGTGTACGTGTGTCTGTCTAGGTGACACAATTAATGTTTTGAACATTGTGTACATTGATCTTCAAACAGTGTTTCAATTATGGTTTCTGTGTCCTATTTTGAAACAATAGCATTATATTACATTTTGAAAGTCAGTGTCAAGTTTCTTTTTTTGAAGAGTATAGATTTGAAATCTTGTTTTCTTATCGTGATCAGATTCAAATGTTTAGCTACGGATTACCATCATCTAATAACTTCATCACTTCATCGTCATCATCATCATCATCATCATATCCCATTAACAAGTGGATGCTAATTTCATTTCCATCCCAAAGAGGAGTATGTAAGGTGTATGTAGACAATAACACGAGTTGCTGATATCGGAAAACAGCACACGATACGTTTTGTTGCTGTCTCCTATCTCGTTACAAGGACGGTTTCTAAACTTGCTTTATTGAGCGAAAATACGCCTTACACATCCATCACTATTAAGAATGACACTCAACGACAAAGAGATTATTACTCGTGTGTATCCGTATCTTAAATGTTATATATGTTATATATGTTATATATTAGAAATCATTGCTTCCCTTATACAGTAAACTACGGTTATAACGAACTTAAGGGACCACTATATTCAGTTCGTAATAACCGTGTTCGTTATAAGCACATATACAGCATAATTACAGCAAACGGACAGGACCAAGAACAGTTCGTTATATCCATCAGTTCGTTATAAGCGTGTCCGTTATAAACGTTACTGTATATGCAATTTTCGGTACTGCATATTACCAACAATTCGTACTCCAACAGTAAAAACAAGATATTTGATGGATGACAACATCTTTATTATATTATGATGCGACGTTTCGGTCTTGTCTTTACTGTTATTTCCCAACTCCTAAAAATGCCAATCACACAGTTCGTATTCCACCAGTTTAAAAGCTTTTGCGTCTCTCTAGGCTCTTTTTACTACTTTCGCCTCATATTTTTTAATTATGAGCCCAAAATGTATTTATTTTTGCCTTCGTTAGTCATACAATAGATGCCTGATAATAATCACAAAAGACCCATTTCAGCAGCAGATAAGACATATATATGTTTTTACGATTCACGAATTGTGTTTTCGGTCCCATGTGGTAGCATGTAATAGTGAAAAGTGAGTGAGTATGGTTTTACGCCGCTTTTAGCAATATTCCAGCAATATCACGGCAGGGGACACCAGAAATGGGCTTCTCACAGTGTACCAATGTCGGGAATCGAACCCAGGTCTTCGGCGTGACGAGCGAACGCTTTAACCACTAGGCTTCCCGACTGCCCCTGTAATAGTCAATATGTGACAAAGGGGAACTAATCTCAGATATCTGGTGCCAAGTTACTGGTTCTAGATTCTGTAATTAATACCTGCAGACACTGCCTCTGTGTAGTTCCTGTTGTTTATTGTTCTGATCTCGGAGTCACCAGCAGTGGAGGTCGAGGAACTTGAAAGGTCTCCTCCCATTAGTAAGACAGCCCAGTTGTGAGACACCTTAAAACAACAATGTCATACCTGGTTGCACATGTTAATCAGGTAATTAACCCCTATCATGAAAATGGACTTGTCTTATTATAGACAAAAGAAATGACCCAAGATGCTTGATACCCTCTTTTACTTTATTTCATTCAACATTTTAATTCACCCATCCCTTAAATCCATTGTTTTAAAATATTCGCCACTTAGAGTTCAGTTAAAGTTAATTTCACAGTTCACATCATAGTTCACATCAAGGTTGTCACTCTGACACAACCTTAATCCATCTTCAGAATTTTCCCACCGCATCCAAGAACTGGAGTGGTGTCTTGACACCATGGGATAGCTGATCCTTCAGTCTGGAAAGTCGATTGTCATTCTCCTTGTACACACGCTTTCTTGCTGGTGGAGCTGCACCTAGGTCTAACTGAGATAGCTTGGTCCTCTCAGATTTCTCAATCTTCGTGATGATCTCGATGAACCTGTAGAGATTAGGATGACGATGATTCAGTGATGCATTGAGGCGACTGTGGAAACCCTCCAGGTTGTTGATGGTACTTGGGCCGAATGTCTGGTGATGGTTCCACAGTGAAGGGGGAATCTGGCTTCATAAGCATGTAATATGTAGTCGTTGAATTCGTCAGCATTCGGTACATCGGGAGACTGGTTCATGGAGTCAATCCATGCATCCTGAACCTGTTGAAGAGGCAGCAGAGGCAAGGCAGCAGCTCGTCGGATCCACTGTTCCACAAGGGGGTTATCTCTGTATCCAACAGCAAGACCAAGCTCCTGTGTTTTCTGCCAAATCGCCTGGGTAAAGTGGAAGAAACACCCCTTGATGTCTGAACCTTGAAACTCTGTCTGGAGGGCTCTAATGGCAGGAACTTCAAAGTCCACCTGGAATGTCTCTGGGTTGAATGGTTGGTTCAGTAGATGTTGGATGTGGACCTTCAACTGAGCAAAGAGGCGTTGGTAAGTTGTAGTCCGACGATCAGGCATCAATGCGTAGACTAGGGGATAGGTAATGCTTCCTTTCCGTGCATGCAGTATGTAAAGCTGATTCCAAAGATGTGGGCAGGCGGAGAAAGTACCATCCGTGTAGACAATGGAAGCTGACTGGAGGACTCTAAGCTGATCATCAGTTGCAAATACCATCATCTTGTTTTCTTCACCGTCGGCAAAAAGCAGAAACCGCTCACCATCATGGGTCTCTCTCCAGGGTGCTGCAATGTCGACTTCAGCTCTGGTTTTAGGGAGTTCCGGGATGGTGTGTGCGATGTCTGTACATGGCGCTGCCGACTGAGCTGAAGGAGGGAAATATAGCTGCGGCCTCCGGATCATGTCTCAAGACCTCATCGTTGTAGAGGGCTGGCATAGGAGTGGTTGGTTCTTCTCTTGCTCTCTTCCTTAAGCTACCAAGAAACTAGATTCTGCTGGTGTCTTCTGGTGGGTGGTTGTGTACAGTGAAATTTCTGACAAAATTTCCAACTGTTGTACATTTGCCAATGCAGGTCTTAACGGTACATCGCCAGTGAGTACCATTTTGTCTTACTTTGTTCTTGTAGTGGAGATATCCCTGAAAGGGGACCTGGAGAGTACCTCTTTGACTGGTAATGAACTCAACCTGCTGCAGACCTGCCATGATAAACTCATTTATTTCCTGAGAATATTCAAACAGAATTACTGGCCTACTCATATTAATTAATCTGCTAATCATGGGCTGTGACCATTGTTAAGTGGGTAGACTGGCTGTGTTTGATAAATTATTCCCACCTACTCCACTGTCTTACAATGGGTTTCTCACTAATGGGATGTCTTACTAATGGGATTTAACCACTTGAAATACATTGCTGGAGCTGCTAATTTGCCCTTGCCTAGTCCTCCTTTAAAATGTCATCCGTGATGTAGGGTTCTAACCCTTCTATGGGTATATATATAAAGACAGGGAGGTTCGTCGTCGTGGGCTACAGCGGTATTGTATGGAGGCGTACACACCTACTCTGTCACTCATTGATTCTGGTTTCAGGTCAAAGGATGCCCTCTCCACGGATAGTTACTGGATGAATGCGATGGCCTACACTGAGGCGGAGAAGGTGTTTCTGAAGCATCACCCCGACAGTAGTGACGAGGAAGAGTTCTCTCGTTAAGAGTCGGCTGCACTCAGCTCATCTCCATCCCATGTATGTCATCTCGGATAACATCTGGAGGAATCCATATTGAAACTAGATTTACCAGTTTCACACTTCGCGTGACTATGACATAATAATATGGCACAATTTCTTTCTCAAAATCGGCCGCCATGTTGTACGAACTTTTCGCCAAGGGATCAGTCGGTGTGCGGTCTACGGTGAATTCATGCAATGGATCTACACCATTGCTGCCCGAGGTATTATGTAGGTGACGGAGTTTCCCGAGTGGAATTGAATGGACTATGCAGCTTGTTAAAACATCTTCTTCTCTGTTTCATCAACGAGTTTTTTAAATGAAACACGATAACAAACGTTGAAGAGCAGTTACGTTTATTTACAAATGGTCAACAGTACATTTGAGAGTATGAACATATCATTGCTACTTCAATCAAGCGGGGTGGTTTTCAAATACAGTAAACTACGGTTATGACGAACTCAAAGGGACCACTAATTTTAGTTCGTTATAGCCGTCAGTTCGTTATGAGCGTGTTCGTTATAAACGTAGTTTACTGTATACCAATTGCTGATAGTATCATAGACATTAAAACCCCGTTAATCCCGACAGTGT
The DNA here is from genome assembly GCF_022045235.1 of Haliotis cracherodii. NCBI lineage: Eukaryota > Metazoa > Mollusca > Gastropoda > Lepetellida > Haliotidae > Haliotis > Haliotis cracherodii. Next base: position 56,693,588 of record NW_027266341.1, read on the forward strand.
GGACTCTAGAAAAAACAACTACAGTAATCTACGGTTATAACGAACTCAAAGGGACCACTGATTTTAGTTGGATATAACCGTAGTTCGGTAAAAGCATATATACAGCAAATGCCCGGGACCAACAATATGTTCGTTGTATCCGTCAGTTCGTTATAAGCGTGATCGTTATAAACGTAGTTTACTGTATATACATTAGGAATCTTTGGTACAGAGAAACATATCTATATGTTGACGTTTTTTACAGTCCGGTTTACGGGGTGTTCAGTTTATACAATTTATACTTCAGCGGTAGTCATTGATACAAGGCTCTGCGATTTTAGCCAACAGACTGCGGCGACACGAATGTGGTTAAACTCTGTTATATATACGGCTATTTGATGTACGCTAGGTTTCGTTCTGTCGACTAACCTTCTGAAACCCGAAACCCTCTGCTCTGCTGGTGTTAGTTTGTATGTAACTTCATAGGTAGTCTGCAACTTGTGTCATTCGATACCGAAGACCAATGAAACCCATGTTTAATGCCGACCAATCGCATTCTCCAAGAAATAGGCCACGACCAGTTTTACTGGTTGAACTCGTTGGTCTACTGGTAGAGCGTCCTCCCGGAGCGGAAGGTCCGGGGTTCGAACCTCGGCCTCGTCATACCAAAAGAAGTTAAAAGATGGTACGTGTTGTTACCCTGCCTGGCGCTCGGCATTAAGGGGCTAATACAAGGACTGGTCTGCTCGGAGTCAGTATACTGTGTCTGAGTAGGGTATTCATGTTAAACTGCATTATAGTATCTCAGTGGGCTAGCACTATAAAATCGGCACACACACATGGGTGTATGCACGTCGCTTTATAAGTGCAATAATCTTGAACACGACGTTAAACCCCATTTCACCTCACATCACCTACTGAGGTAGACAGGAGCCCAGTCAAACAAGCGATGACGCATTGTGTGAGAACACAATGACGTTGAAGAACTAAAACTGTAGTGATAAATATAATTTGCCAGCCGTGGTAAAACACATTCACTTAGTTTAAATATTCTATGATTCAGAGACCCGTGAAGATCTGGATTAGAATTGATCTTCAGCAACGTAGCTTGTCGTAAGAGGTGACTAACAGAATCGGATGGTCAGGCTCGCTGACTTTGTTGATGCATGTCATCGTATCCCAATTGCCTGGATCGATGCTCATGATATCAATCACTGGATTATCTGTTCCAGACTCAATTATGTATAGACCGCTGTCATATAGCTAGAATATTGCTGAGTGTGGCGTTAAACAACAAACAACAATTCTGTGATTCAATATTATTATCTCCTTTTAACTATTTTTGTTCAGGTATTTTCATCAGGTAAATCATGATCGTGTCTGATGATAGTTGCAGCAGTGTTAAGAAATTATCATTGGTGTTAAATATGACATGATGTTATGTATTTTTTTTAGATTTTGTAAAGAAAAATAATAAATTGGTACAATACAGTTTAAATGTTGATAAATGTGTCTCATGTGTATTTTCTTCTTTTTCCATCAAAGTGAGTGAGTGAGTATGGTTTTACGCCGCTTTTAGCAGTATTCCAGCAATATCACGGCGGGGGACACCAGAAATGGGCTTCACACAGTGTACCCATGTCGGGAATCGAACCCGGGTCTTCGGCGTGACGAGCGAACGCTTTAACCACTAGGCTACCCGACCGCCCCTCCATCAAAGAGGTAAGAGGCGACTAACGGGATCGGGTGGTCAGGCTCGCTGACTTGGTTGATTCATGTCATCGATCCCAATTGCGTGGATGATGCCAATCACTGGATTGTCTGGTCCAGACTCGATTATTTACAGACCGCTGTCATACAGCTGGCTTATTGCTGAGTTCGGCGTTAAACAACAAACCAACCAACCAAATCTTCAAAGAGCCCTGGATGGGAGTAGAATAACTGCGTTTAGCGCCGCTTTGACCAGTACTTCCGTCCAATCAGAACGTGTCAGATTAACGTCGAAAACCAAAGTGACGGAGCCCTTTGACATTTATAGTGAGAACACCCTGTATCATAATCGGACAGAAGCAGGGATTCACAACATGAAGCTGATCCTGACTGAAAACATTTATTGTATCAATTATTGTTATTAATACATGCACAGCTGTTAATTTCAATAGTTATCAAGAGTGTATATTTGGAATATACAAACGAAATAACTTTGCTGTTGCTCTTACCGGTGTGTACTTGTTTTTCGTCGATCGTTCAGTTTTGTTCTACACAATCAACCTATATATTGAACACAATAAAGATAGAAGGAACCGCTAAAATTGCAAAACAATTTCTGCAAGAGGTAGTTTATCTAAAACCGCCGACTGAGTAAGTGAGGGAGTTGGATTTAACGCCAATATGATCAGTGTCCAAGTAAAATCACGGCGTGTGAGTTTATTGTGTGAGTGAGGGAACTGGATTAGTGAGTGAGTGAGTTGGGGTTAACGTCACTTTTAACAGTATTCCAGTTACATGACGGCTTGTGGGAGGAAAGCCCGAAGTGATGCAGGTCTCAGACGTTTACCACTTCGGTGAAACCCACGAGCACGGGTATGGTGCTGGCAAACCTAGAAACATGACCTGGCGTGCCCAAGGGACGCAACTCTGCACAGCGAATCGCGGCGCCTCAGACGACTGGGTCACCCGTGCCCCCGGGAACTGGATTAACGTTGACGCGGCATGTGTATGGTGCTGACAGATAAAGGATCCTAATTAGTGTGTATATGGGATTCAAACTCGTGAACAGAGGATCCTGGTATGCTGAGGGACGTAACTCTCCAAGACAACCTCTTTGAGGAATGTGTTTCTTTCAGGGTTAATTCTCAGAAATGTTAGAGTTGCAATTGTTGCGAGTTGATCCCCAAATTGACACACGAAGGTCAACACAGACATGGGTACGCACAGAACTAGCTGGGGAAATCGGTAAAAAAGGACACAAGATGAATGAAAAATTAACAAATTATTTTAAAAAAGAAGAAGATAGGATTTACATTCATAAAAGGCAATACAATGGCACATATGTGGCAGCAGTATTATATAAAACAGGCCCTAAGTCGGACCACTCACGAATGTTCAGTATGTGCCCCGGCCCGTGGAGATCCGGGGTAGAATAGGTCTCCAGGAACCCATGCTTGCCGTAAAAGGCGACTATGTTTGTCGTAAGAGGCGACTAACGGGATCGGGTGGTCAGGCATGCTGATTTTGTTGATGCATGTCATCGATCCCAATTTCGTGGATCGATGCTCATGATGTCAATCACTGGATTGTGTGGTTCAGACTCGATTACTTACAGACCGCCGTCGGGTAGCCGAATGGTCAAAGCGTTCGCCCGTCACGCCGAAGACCCGGGTTCGATTCCCGACATCGGTACAATGTGTGAAGCCCATTTCTGGTGTCCCCCGCCGTGTTATTGCTGGAATTGCTGAAAGCGGCGTAAAACCATACTTACTCACTCACTCTAGACGATACTGCCTGAAAAGTAGTTCCTGTCGGGAGTTGATAACTTCACGCGGGCTTTTCTTACCTGCTACCACGTGGCCGAGGATAGGCCTTGTATCAATGTTTCTTTCCCGATGTGTATTCCTACGGATAAATCACTGGTGGAGCTGATATTATTCATTATGAATTAAAGACGGATCAATAACTACTTTGAAGGATATTATTCCTATGTATGTTCGATTCACATGGACTTGGTACTACAAGATACCAGTGAGTATCCAATTGATGTTACATTAGTAAATCAAAATTTCAACTGGTGAAGTCACACAATTGCTATTATCCGTGGGCTGAAAACTACCAGATACCTATGAAATGTTTGTTTTTTACTTTGTTTTATTTCTTTCATTTTGTTGCACTACTTCATTCAAATGTACATGAACCAAGAAAAAAGTATAGTTATATTTTCCATCACTTTATTGCTACTACAAGGATTAATGGCCACAATTACGGTATATCATTATATCACTTTGCTGCAGTCTGCCATGTTTCATGAATCTATCAAAATCTGCAATGACTGAAAAGATCAAGATAACATCAATGAACTGTAGGGGTATTCATGAAAGAGTTAAAAGACAACAGACGTTTAATTTTCTTAAGCGTAAAAGGTCCACAATATACTGTTTGCAAGATGTACATTTAACTGAAGATATGAAACAGACAATATGCCAAGAATGGGGTAACAAACATTGCTTCTTTAGCTCATATAAAAGTAACGCTCGTGGTGTCGCCATACTCTTTTCAAATAATCTTGCGTTTAATCTTGACACTATCTTTTGTGATGGTAAGGGCAATATGATTACAATTGAAATCACGATAGATACACATAAATTTGGATTGATAAATTTGTATGGACCAAATACTGATGATACGAAGTTTTATGAAGAACTGAACCTGTTGACAAAATCTTTAAGCAGCGATCACATTGTAATTTGTGGCGATTAGAATGTAGTCCAAGATTTCTTTATGGATCCATATAATTACAAGCAGATGAATAATAAAAATGCCCAAGAGCGTATTGAGCAGTTCAAAGATGAACTCGACCTAATTGACCCTTGGCGATACAGTCACCTGGCGACAACCAACTCCGCTAAAACAGGCTCGACTCGACTATTTCTTAGTTTCCCACAATATGTTATCATCTGTAACTAATACATCTAGTGAACCCAGTTTCAAGTCAGATCACTCCCCTGTATCGATAACATTCACTTTGTCAGATATGCAAAGGGGGAGAGGGTACTGGAAATTCAACAATTCGCTTTTGAGAGATCCAGATTATGTGAAAAAATTAGAAATGTCATATCAGAAACTATACGACAATACAAAAATTATAATAGTGATTCTGCAAATGAATTTTCGATCGATTAACAACTTTTCTTTGAAACACTTTTATTAATGATAATATGAGAAACCATAAAGTACTCTTCTTACAAGAAAAAAGAGAGAAATAAAAAAGAACAGGAACTATTGGAAACATTACAATGTAAAGAAATTAAATTGGACGAATGTGAAAAAGAAGATATGAAACAAACTTTATTGAACGAAATCAAGAAATTGCAACTAGAACTAGAAGATATTATAAGGGTAAAAACTCAAGGGCAAATGATAAGAGCAAAAGCAACCTGGACAGAAAAGGGTGAAAAACCAACCTCCTATTTTCTGAGTCTAGAGTCGCGAAATTTTCTGAATAAATCATTCACTAAAATAGAAAATTCAAATGGGCGTTTGCTCGATAATCTTACTGATATTCAAAACGAAGTCAAACTTTTCTATTAAAAAATTAAACGTACAGTCAATTGTACTAGTCTATTATAAAGACCCTGAAACAAATATAGCCAATACAGCCCATTCAAGTCTATAAGTCGTATTACTGCAGTATGAGAATGAAGAAAGTCTGTAGGCTCCTTTTTATTATATTTTACAACTATAATTTAACGACTGTTTTTTTTCTCTAAGAGACTAGATGTTAGATTCAAGAGCACATGTTCATGAATGACTATCAAAAAGTGATGACACCAGGTGTTCGGGAAAAGCTGAACGTATCCAGTCCCAAAGGTGGAACCCGTCACAAACACATGCAAAGGCAAGGCAATCGTCACCCGATAAAAACACGGGAACATATGGTATAAGTCAAAATAGGGAACTGCATAGAGCATCTACATGTCCTCCACGTGTCTACCATAAAACGATTGGAAAACATTACTGGGGTTTTGAATGTTGTAATCTTGATTAAACAACTTTTGAGCAAGAGTCGTGTGACGCTCTTGGAAAACGCGCCTGATAAAATTGCAAAGAAGATTGTTATCCCTTTTTCTGCGAACGCTTTTACCAAAAGGTTAAACCACAGCCCCGTTCTTCCTCGTCTGTAACGTTTTACTCTACTTACTATTTTCTTTTTGTATGTTAGGATAATCTGAATGTCTGAAATATATATTTTGTGGCATGATGCTTTTGAAAAATAGTTATGATCATAGTTTTAATTAAACTTCTTCGGTATGTACAGGTAGTTCGTATGAATTAGATATTCAATTTCATATGGAGGCATTTCAAAGGGGCACGACACCTACCATATTATGTCATAGTCACGTGTGTTGTGAAACTAGTGCATCTAGTTCTAATATAGATTCCTCTAGAGATGCTTTCCGAGATGACATATGTGGGATGGCGATAAGCTGAGTGGAGCCGACTCTTAACGAGATAACTTTTCCTCGTCACTACTGTCGGGGTGATGCGTCAGAAACACCTTCTCCGCCTCAGTGTAGGCCATCGCATTCATCCAGTAACTATCCGTGGAGAGGGCATCCTTTGACCTGAAACCAGAATCAGTGAGTGACAGAGTAGGTGTGTACGCCTCCATACAATACTGCTGTAGCCCACGACGACGAACCTCCCTGTCTTTATATATATACCCATAGAAGGGTTAGAAACCTTTAGCATGGAGGACGTTTTAAAAGAGGACTTGGCACGTACAAATTGGCAGTTCCAGCAATGCATTTCAAGTCCCTCGACCCCCACTGCTGGCGTCTCTCAGAAATCAGCAGTCAACACCAGGAACTACACAGAGACAATGTCTCAGTTTCTGCAGGTATTAATTACAGAATCTAGAACTCAGCAGACAATGTCTCAGTTTCTGCAGGTAATAATTACAGTATCTGGAACCAGGCAGACAATGTCTCAGTTTCTGCAGGTAATAATTACAGTATCTGGAACCAGGCAGACAATGTCTCAGTTTCTGCAGGTAATAATTACAGTATCTGGAACCAGGCAGACAATGTCTCAGTTTCTGCAGGTAATAATTACAGTATCTGGAACCAGGCAGACAATGTCTCAGTTTCTGCAGGTAATAATTACAGTATCTGGAACCAGGCAGACAATGTCTCAGTTTCTGCAGGTATTAATTGCAGACTCTAGAACTCAGCAGACACTGTCTCGGTTTGTGCAGGTATTAATTACAGTATCTGGAACTCGGCAGACAATGTCTCAGTTTCTGCAGGTATTAATTACAGAATCTGGAACCAGGCAGACAATGTCTCAGTTTGTGCAGGTATTAATTACAGTATCTGGAACTCGGCAGACAATGTCTCAGTTTCTGCAGGTATTAATTACAGAATCTGGAACCAGGCAGACAATGTCTCAGTTTGTGCAGGTATTAATTACAGAATCTAGAACTAGGCAGACAATGTCTCAGTTTAACCTTATATCTTATTATGATCAACGAAGGCAAATATGAATTCATTTTTGGCTCACAATTAAATTAAAAACCATGGGCGGAAATAAAACAGCCTTGTGTTTCTGACAAGGAATGTAACTTCACAATGCAAGCGACATTGGTCATGTTGAGAAGCAAACAAGCAGCATCAAGTGTTAACATAAAAAAGCGAATCTATTTGCTGTGTCTTGATGAAGATAGAACTGAATCCGTTATACATCTTCTAGTAATACCTTTCCCTGTTGACAAACAACACGTGAAGCCTTTGACCATCTCCATCTTCGTGGACCCTTGTCACTTCAACCTGCTCGTTCTCCAGTATACGTTACATGAAGCAAATGTTTTAATCTCTGATCCATGAACTTTGAATTGCCTGACAGACAAAATAACCAAAAACATCATACATGGAAATAAAAAAAAGCAGACAAACAAATAAATAAAGAAATACCTTCGGCCATCGATAAAGACGACATCGAGTACGTCTGCATCTTCACAGGTTGTGACCTTCCTAACTTGACCCGGAAGGAAATGCGCGCTGTCGCTGTCAACGAGTGCCAGGATGTAGCTGCCGACCTTGAACTTGATCGTCTTGGTGTAGGTTCCATAGATGTGGATGGACATCTGTTCCCCGCACTGACCATCCTGCCATGTTACGTTGTACATCGGCTGACATCCTATCTGTTTGTTTACTCTACCTAGAAACGCAATGGTATTTGTTTATGAACCGCCGATCAGTTCGTGGCACTTATAAGGCTCCGATATATACTGATGTTCTACTCGATAGATCTCTGGTGATCTACCCAGTCTGTGCACCCCTTACTCGTCTCTGGTGACCTACCCTGTCTGTACACCCCTGACTCCTCTCCTGGTGACCTACCCAATCTGTACACCCCTGACTCGTCTCTGATGACCTACCCAGTCTGTACACCCCTGATTCGTCTCTGATGACCTACCCAGTCTGTACACCCCTGACTCGTCTCTGATGACCTACCCAGTCTGTACACCCCTGACTTGTCTCTGATGACCTACCCAGTCTGTACACCCCTGACTCTTCTCTGATGACCTACCCTGTCTGTACACCCCTGACTCTTTTCCTGGTGACCTACCCAGTCTGTACACCCCTGACTCGTCTCTGATGACCTACCCAGTCTGTACACCCCTGACTCGTCTATGATGACCTACCCAGTCTGTACACCCCTGACTCGTCTCTGATGACCTACCCAGTCTGTACACCCCTGACTCGTCTCTGATGACCTACCCAGTCTGTACACCCCTGACGCATCTCCTGGTGACCTACCCAGTCTGTACACCCCTGACTCGTCTCTGATGACGGCCTCCTTCCCCTCCCAGTCTTTCTCTCGCTGTTGAATGTCCTCCACGTCCTTGAGATATTTCTCCCGGTTCCTAGCAGGATACACGTCCCATTTCTCGATGTTTGTCAGCTTGTTGTCATAGAACCGGACAGTCAGTTTCTGACCAATCGCTTCTATGACCCGGCCAGGGGCGTAGCTCCAATAATATACAGGATGGGGGGCCAGCACACGGACACGGTCTCTCTGGGATAAAAAGGGAACTGACTCACTCGTGGTTTCCACAAAGTACGGGTTACACAGAGGAAGAAAATGGTTGAACATTTTAACAAGTTCATGAAGGTGTGTGTTTATCCACGCGGTCGGTAACATTCCATGCAACTATAAGTCGGCGGCCTTTAAATAATCGAGTCTGGACCAGACAAACCAGTGACTGATATTATAAGCAACGTTCCACGCCCATTCATGACCAACCCGTGTAATTGAGGGACATGCCACTTCTTTAAGATTACGAGTGAGTGAGTGAGTTGGGTTTAACGCAGCTTTTAACAGTATTCCAGTTACATCGCGGCGTGTCAGCTTAATGTGGGAGCTAAAGCTCGAAGTGATGCAGGTCTCAGACGTTTACCACTTCGGCGAAACCCACGAGCACGGGTATGGTGCTAAAAAACCTTGAAACATAATCGGAGTGAACCGGGATTCGAACCCACAATCATAGGTTTCTGGCGTGCCCAAGGGACGCAACTCTGCACAGCGAATTGCGGCGCCTTAGACGACTGGGCCACCCGTGGCCCCTTAAGGTTACGAAAGGATGCCGGTGGTGACAAATGGTCCTTCGCCGCCGGGGTACGACTACACGCAATCATGCAAATCCCAGACAAACAGATCCATTAAGTCCCACCGTATGACGGGTATTTGTTCCATGGACGCTTGTTCGCTCGTCACGCAGAAGACCCGGGTTCGATTCCCGACATGGGTACAATGTGTGAAGCCCATTTCTGGTGACCCCCGCCGTGATATTGCTGGAATATTGCTAAAAGCGGCGGAAAACCATACTCACTCACTCACTCATTCCATGGACCCTTTGCTAACCCGGAAGTCCCAGGGGGACGACAGAGGTTCTAACAAATTAACAAATACGCGAAACACCATTCTCAGACACAAGGAGATAGAGAATAAAGAAGTTTGGGACTGTTTGGACTTCTCTATTTTCTGGAAATACAAAATATAGGATGGCTAACCTTCGCCTGGACCATCCTCCCGACAGCCGACAGTTAAGTCTGATTTCCATGGCAACCGCGTCTGATAATGCCCAATTTGTGGATATACTTTGATGACTGGCTAGTGTGAGGTCGGGGGATACATGACCCGTGAAGATTCCAGGGTAGAATAGGTCTTCAGCAACCCATGCTTGCCGTAAAAGGTGACTACGCTTGTCGTAAGAGGCGACTAACGGGATCGGGTGGTCAGGCTCGCTGACTTGTTTGATGCATGTCATCGTATCCTAAGTGCGTGAATCGATGCTCAAGATGTCGATCAATGGATTGTCTGGTCCAGACTCGATTATTTACAGACCGCAAAAATCTAAATATTGTAGACGGCACACCACATGCAGAGAACCAGTTTTAAGATGATGCATGCAGAAATGACCGGGTAATGGCCAAAAATGACATTTGCATATGATCTCTGTAGTTTCGGATAAGATGTCAAAAATACAAAAGATAACGATGTACGGACAACCGGAAGGACAGATATAAGACAACGTACAACGACAAAAGCTCACATCAGACAAATACGTACGAACGCTGCACAAAGGAATTATCACATACAGGCATACGCACACATATAAACGGTCACCTTGCATGTTACACAGGAATAACCCTTATTTAACCTGTCGAGGTATTACCTTGATATCAGACACAGCGTCGTAATGGTCAGTTGTCTGGATGATATGGTTACAACAGGCAAATATGCATGAACGCGCACTCTATCTAGCCCACAACAAATTCTCACACTCACAAACACACAAGCACATGCACAATTGTTTCATTTGCAAGATACACATAAATAACCTTCACTAAACCGTTGACCAGTATTTATGTTATACAATGGCGTGGGAGGAAAGTTGGAAATGGTACAGTTCTTAGACATAACCACTTTGGCGAAACCAGCGGGCGGTACTGTCAAACCTAGAAAAATATTCTGTTGAATCCGGAAATTTGAATCCAGGAGAATGTCTTTCTGGCACACCTAAGGGAGGCAACTCTGCACAATGAAGTGTGGCGCCTCAGACGATTGGGACATCATACCCTAGATTTTTGCCGCTGGGGAAAAGATAGTGTCTGACGTTTAACACGTTTCACATAAATGGCCCTCACTAAAGCTCTTCCGTTATTACCTCAGGAGACACAGCGTCGTAATGGTCAGTTGCCCGGATGATATCCTCCCAATTAATGACGTCACATTGGCTTGTGCTATCTTTCAAGCAGTAGTAGTTGTTCACATCATAGCGCCGGGCGATCCTTCCTGAAAAGGTAGAAAAGGTCTTCAGCAACCCATGCTTGACGGAAAAGGCCACCATGCTTGTCGTAAGAGGTGACTGACTGGATCGGGTGGTCATACTCGCTGACTTGTTTGATGCATGTCATCGTATCCCAATTGCATGGATCGATGCTTATGATGTCAATCACTGGATTGTCTGGTCCAGACTCGATTATTTACAGACTGCCATCATATAGCTGGAACAAACCAACCAACCTTCCTTTAAAGACGAAGAATGAGGGTGTGAGTTAGGTAACGTGCCACTTTGAAGAGTATTCCTGATATATTACGGTGTGTCAGCTTAACGTGGGAGGAAATCCCTAATCAATGCAGATCCTATACGTTAACGGCTCAGGTAAAACCCACGATGGATGTAATCAGTGCGAATCAGGGATTCGAACGCACGATCCTAGGATTCTGTCATACCTAAGGGACGTAACTCTGCAATGCGACGTGTCGGTACAGATAATAGTAGGTTTATCAAATGGGAAGTAAATGGTTAAATAGCAAAGATGTTTATTCTCAGAGATTGACAAAAAGCAACATAGCAGGTGAGCGAGTGAGTGAGTGAGTGAGTGAATGAGTAAGCCAAGTTTATTTATTTTTCAGCATTATCACAACAGGGAACATCAGAAACGTATCAGTGTGGGGAATCAAACCCCTGACTTCTATGTGATGAGCGATCGCTTCAACTACTAGGATACCCTATCACCCATCAGCAGCTTATGCCACGTGACTATATTTCTCAAAGAAAATCCAACTTCGAGTCGTCTTTCAATGTTAATACGTTATCAGATAGTTAATAATTGCAATGAAAACAATATCAGTCCTGACCAAAAATATGGAAGAGAATTGTAAAAAGTATTTTGCCATATCCCATCTTCACTAATAAATAATAACTGTGGCTTCTCTCACATTTCTACTGACACAGCGGGGCTAACCGCATGCTGAAACCAATCCTAACAGCCATGCTTCTTACCTTTGTAGTACCATCTGTCATCCTCCCATCGGGCCAGAACTTCCTCACCATCATAAAAGGTCGGATCAGGATATTGGTTTCTGGAATATATATTATTACAGACACCAATGGTTCACGTATCACTGCAAATTATCGACGTGTCATGAGGAAAATTGTCGAAATAATTATGTTAATGTCCCTGCTGGCTTCCTATACTGTCTGTCTGTTTTGGGGACTTACCCTGCAAAATAAATAACGAACGTAAATTAATTTTATGAGAAACATATCTTTTGTACATCACTACATAACTGCTTCAGACATGTCGGTCGGTGATGAAGGATGGAAGGAGATACACTATGCCCTTTAATACATCCTTTACCAGGGTCTTCAATGACATATGGGGGCACGGGTGGCCCAGTCGTCTAAGGCGCAGCGACTCGCTGTGCAGAGTTGTGTCCCTTAGGCACGCCAGAAACCTATGATTGTGGGTTCGAATCCCGGTTCGCCCTGATTATGTTTCTAGGTTTGTCAGCACCATACCCGTGCTCGTGGGTTTCACAGAAGTGGTAAACGTCTGAGACCTGCATCACTTCAGGCTTTCCTCCCACATTAAGCTGACACGCCGTGTTATGACTGGAATAATGTTAAAAGCGGCGTTAAACCCAACTCACTCACTCACTTGTACTAGTCCGAACTGATGCCGATTTATAGTGCTAGCACACTGAGATACCATGCCGCAGTTTAACAGGAATACCCCACTCAGACACAGTATATTGACTCCGAGCCGACCAGTCCTTGTTTTAGCCCCTTAGTGACGAGCGCAAGACAGGGTAACAACAAGTACCATCTTTTAACGTCTTTTGGTATGACGCAGCCGGGGATCGAATCCCGGACCTTCCGCTCTCCGGGCGCACGCTCTACCACTAGACCACGGAGACGGTTCACGAAGTATGAATATCCTTACAAGACAAAGATACTTTCAGGTTCTCTCGATCTTTTGAAACGATGGGTATCTGTCAAAATGATTGAACTGTTATTAAACAGTGTCATACACAATCAGTTCCTTTGCTACATTGACTAGTATAGTCGCATACCACGTTAGACTATAACTGGAGTGTGGTGCAACGGCTTACAACAGAAATATTTTCTCTTGTATTTCAGTTATACAATAGCGTGGGAGGAAAGTTGGAAATGAAAGGGTTCTTAAACTACCACTTTGGCGAAACCCACGAGCCCGCGGTATTGCCCGGGTATTGATAAAGACAAGATAATGATTACCTTCGAGGAGGAGGAGGAGGTGGAGGATCCCTGCTGCCAATGCTGTGAACAAGTATTAAAGTAGGAAAGATTAGATAGAAATCTTAATAAATAAAATCATAACAAAACCTTACCGCCCACAAACTTTATAAAGTATTCATTCAGACACAAGTGTATTCTGTTGTTCACGCTGTACTAATTGCAACATTAACAGTTTAAGGTTAATAAAGGATAAACAGGAATGTCAGAATGTTGTAACAACAGGCTTAAACATTAACAACAAAACATAATGAAACGTCGCGCTCAAGATCATTACGCTTACATAGCGACGTGTGTGTGCGTGTATGGCTTCTTGTTCTAGTCAAGACCTATGCCGATTTAATAGTGCGAGCCCACTGAGATACCATGCCGCAGTTTAACATCAATACCCCACTCAGACACAGTATACTGACTCCGAGCCGACAAGTCCTTGCTTAGCCCCTTAAATCCGAGTGCCAGGTAACAACAAGTACCATCTTTTAACGTCTTTTGGGATCGGTCCCCCGACCTTCCGCTCTCTGGGCGGACGCTCTACCAGTAGATCACGGAGACGGTGGCAAATCTCAAAGATCTTTAGGGTGTGTTTCTCGTTTGACGCCACACTCAGCAATGGTCCAGCTATATGATGGCAACCAAGTAACCGAGTTTGACCACCCGATCCATTTAGTATTAGATCTCTTATGCCAACGTATTGTAACCTGTAATCCCCGCGGGGTTCGCCTTTATTGGCCGTATTGTTTCAAGATGATGTTGCAGATACTGTATCAGCATACCGGGATGAAGGAAAGGTCAGATGAAGTAAAACCAGCCCTTATTTACGCTCACTTAAACCTTCAGTTGAGGGGAGGTAAAATACGGTTTGATTTATCATACACATCGTCAGATTTAGGATGAAGACAAGATGAAGATACCTGGAACGACGAGGTTGAGAAGTTGGAGAAGGCGTCGATGAAAAGCTTTGAGAAGACAAAGGATTCCTCTCACTGATCCTTTAAAGGAACATGAAGCTCATCTATAGTATCGTTTAATGTATTTCAGAAGATTGAAGTGATTGAATGTATGTTATGAGTAGATTCAGCTCACGAGAATGAGACCATGCGTGGCTATAATACCAGGATAGATCAAGTTCATGCATTTAGAGTGTCAGCCCAATTACGTCGAGAGAGATGGTCCACACTACTGTTACTCACACTACTACAAACTTGATACAATCCTTGGCGTGGAACTCGTGCTGTAAACATAAAACAATGTATTTGTCATCAACCTGGGATTCAATATCAATCATGTATCTGCTGTTACTATAAGACAACAGCACACATTACATTTCAAAAATGGGGGTTGATTATTAACTACACGATGTCTTGTTTAACGCTGTATGACAGACATACGTAGATAAGTTGTGGTATGTTCGCGTGTGTGTTGTGTTTAACGCAGCTAAGTGATGCAGGTCTCAGACGTTTACCACTTCGGTGAAACCCACAAGTACGGGTATGATGCTGACAAACCTAGAAACATATTCAGGGCGAACCTGGATTCGAACCCACAATCATAGGTTTCTGGCGTGCCCAAGGGACGCAACTCTACACAGCGAATCGCGGCGCCTTAGACGACTGGGCCACCCGTGCCCCCTTGTGGTATATTTAAAGTTTAATGTGGACATTACTGTTAAATAAATAAATTGATATATGTTGGGCTTTACTGAAATATTACTCGAGATATATACCACGGGTAATATTGTATTTGGGGCAAATAAAAAAATATACTCATCTTCGATAGATCTTAGCTGTACATTTTTTACATATCATTTTTTTTATCCTTTAAGATCATGGCTGATAATATCAATGACTGACTTGCAGGGTCGAACACACGACTATTTACAAGCCGCCATCATACAGGTGAAATAGTGTCCGGTGTTAAATATCAATCGCAAGATCCTCACTAAATATAAATACCTTCAAGTGTTTCACGTTGAAATCTATGAAATAAAGAGATGAGTCTTTAACTGGTGTATTCCATTGTCCTCTCTGACGTTTGATGAACCAGAAGAAGAACCCTCTATCATCCGGTACTTCCGCTACACGGGCAAGATGGTTTGACAAGTCCTTAAACTGGAGGTTAAAGACTTTGCTATTGAAACGTGTAATTTTATAAAGGCGAAAAAAGCGGTTATATGGCTGGATATTTGTTCAGTGGTGTGTGTACCCTTTAATCCAACCTCGGAGTAATCCAACACACTAGTGACGACTCTCGCTACAGAAACCCCTCAATAAACCACCACTCTTGTTAAAACGCCATCTCTATATTCAAACTCTCTCGCCACACCGCCCCCAATGTAACCCAAACGCCTCGCTACATCTTCCTCTACACTTCAGTTAACAAAACACTCCTTCTCAATCCTCAAACTGAACACTCTCCCTACACAAAACACCGCGTCACCCTTAACATCGCTACACATTCCCCTTTGTATCCTAACAACCTCGCTAAACAGTCCCATCTGGGATCTGAAAACTATTGCTACACAAGAGCCTCTCTCTACAAAGACCCCTTGTAACTCAACACTCT
This sequence comes from Haliotis cracherodii, assembly GCF_022045235.1. Taxonomy (NCBI): domain Eukaryota; kingdom Metazoa; phylum Mollusca; class Gastropoda; order Lepetellida; family Haliotidae; genus Haliotis; species Haliotis cracherodii. Next base: position 56,709,471 of record NW_027266341.1, read on the forward strand.
GGCAACCAACAACAATGTTTACACGAGCACATCTAAACAATCCAAACATTCTCAATACACCAGGCCCTCAATAAGCCAAACTCTTTGCTACACCGACCCTCTCTGCTACCAAACCCATTCGAAGCTATATTCGAGACGGGTAAGTTTAATTAACAGTCATAAGTAAATAAATGAAAATATCGATCTTGTTTCTGGTAATTCAGTGTAAATAGAAACACCTTTAGGAAAGGTTCCTCATCGGGGAGATTCAGGTGTATTGCAATGACAGCAGGAGAGAACGGTGACTGTCGTCCGAGAGGCTCCAACTTGGCCCGCTCCTCAAGAAGGAAGACACCGTCTCGGATATTCACATTAAGAAAGGGATACGGATCAGGAATCACCTGTAATGAAACGTAAATTGGACATTCAGTCCCTCAACACGTGGAATTAGAGTGCATTGACACACTGCAACTAGTATCTCCAACATGTGGTAGTTATTTGGACCCACTGAAGTTTCATGCAACACGACATTCACACCTGTTAAGCAGTATGTACTCACCCCTGTGCACGGACGTCTGATCCTGTTTGTAAAGTAGATGCCATGAGGATGTCCGTTTGGGATGTTCCCACTGCTGCGGGTTGTCCCTTCCCTTGTGTTGACATTTATGTTCAGCAACCAGTTGGGTACGCTTGCTGAAGTCATAACATTGTTGGGATTATTTACTAACAAGTGTTTGAGACTTTGGTCATTCGTCACCAGACATGTCAACGCAGTCATTTGAGTTATTTACATCAAGTGTGTCACGCTAAGTCAACCGTCACCAGCATCTCAACCTACTCATATAAGGTATTTACAAACAAGTGTGTCACGCTAGGTCAACCGCATGCACATATCTCAACTCAGTCATTTGAGTTATTTACAAACAAGTGTGTCACGCTAGGTCAATCGTCAACACACATGTCAACTGAATCATTTAAGTAATTTAAAAACAAGTGTGTCACGCTAGGTCAATCGTCAACACACATGTCAACTGAATCATTTGAGTTATTTACAAACAAGTGTGTCACGCTAGGTCAATCGTCAACACACATGTCAACTGAATCATTTGAGTTATTTACAAACAAGTGTGTCACGCTAGGTCAATCGTCAACACACATGTCAACAGAATCATTTGAGTTATTTACAAACAAGTGTGTCACACTAGTTCAATCGTCACCAGACATCTCAACTGAATCATTTGAGTTGTTTAAAAAAACAAGTGTGTCACACTAGGTCAATCGTATGCACACATCTTAACTCAGTCATTTGAGCTTTTAACTTACAAGTGTATAAGACTATGGTCAATCGTTTTTTCACATCTCAACTCAGTTATTTGGGTTGTTTCCTAACAGGTGTATCACGCTAATAGTATGTTAATCATCGTCGCACATCTCAAATTTACCATTTTGAGTCATTTTCTAAAAATCAGTATCACTCAAGATCAGTCATGTCTATACATTTCTGTGGGTGTACTTACCGATTGTCCACCGTCGTCTCTCCTGCAAATCCCGCCACACATCTCGACCCCTCACCCGATTATAGCCCCAGGGACGCCCTCGGTGATTGGAGGCACGGATCTCTTTGTCAGTCAGATAGTAGTCTGTATAGATCTGTTCGGTTAAAACATCGAAGCATGACAATAGGGAAAATCATTGGCTGGGAGTGAGTGAATGAGTGAGTTTTAAGGTCGCATACACACAAACGAAAACACATTTTCAACACGGAAAATGGCCTTGACGCTATGCGTACACCACTGATGTTAATACAAAACGCTGATGATATATCCATTGATTATCCACCAGTTACGTTGATGATACACCAGTGACGTTGATGATACGTAACTGAGGTTGATGATACACTAGTGACCTTGATACAACACCAAGTTGGTGATGATGCAACACCACTGACGTTGATGATGCAACACCACTGACGTTGATGATACACCACCATGGACGTTGATGATACAACACCATGGATGTTGATGATACAACACCATGGATGTTGATGATACAACACCACTGACGTTGCTGATACACTACTGACGTTGACGACACAACACCACTGACGTTGACGACACAACACCACTGACGTTGATGATACACTACTGACGTTGACGACTCAACACCACTGACGTTGACGACACAACACCACTGACATTGATGATACACCACTGACGATGACGACACAACACCACTGACGTTGATGATACACTACTGACGTTGACGACACAACACCACTGACGTTGATGATACACTACTGACGTTGAAGACACAGCATCACGGACGTGCTACTTAAATCAAACTTAACCTACTTATTCCTTGGTGACATATAGCCTTACCTCATGGCCACACAGAGCCAGCCAAACAATTTGTGCATCAGCTTTTCGAAACATTGATCCATCAGATATGTAGTAGTATAGGTAATGGGGGTTCTGCCGCAACTCCACTGGAGCCGGATTTATATACCTATACCGCTACTACAGGGGGAATTGTTTATGCCAAAATGATTATGTGATTCAATGATAGTCATGAGATTAAGTTAAATTGGCCAATCATTGCTTTAGATGAGCCTAAATGTTATGAAAATATTCTTTATTATTTTTATCAATAAAGCGATATTCAACATTTTTATTAAGTTCTTCGTTCATTTTACTAGGAGACCAGACTTTATAATTACACTCTTCTTGTAAATTGATTGGTTTGACATCACTAATATAATAAAAACTTTGTGGTAATTCTCTCCATTTAATAGCTTTTTCGATTGTTGTGTTGTAATTCTCCATTATTATATATTTATGTAAGCATTTGTCTAAATGTGATCTAACGATAGTAAGCAATCTATTTTTAATCTCCAACCAGTTCTTTGGTTTTGGCACGGAATAATTGACGCGCTTGTTGCATCCCCTATTCTATGAACTTTTTTTTCTCGTCTTCGCTAATACCACTGGTCTTATGAGATTTTGATCGAATCTCCTGCTTCATTGCGTTGTATTTGGTGAGTTCTGACAACACTAAACGAAACTCATCCTCGGATATCTTACAATCAACCATTGATGTCGAAATATGATCCTCAATGCTGTTCAACTTTGCTTTGGCGAGTATCCGAATACTATCGTGTTTTAATGCTTTCTTTTGTAACCTATGAGAAATGAATTTTATCGCTATTCCTGCCAGTCCCGAGACTCCAGCGGCTATTTCTATGCCGAGCACGATAGGCGCAGCGATTATAGTTGATAGTAAACCAACACCAGCTACGCCGAGTCCCATGCCAGCTGTTACAAGCGCGGTGTCAACTCCGTCCAGAGCATTCACGGCTCTGCGATACTTTTTATACAATCCAAGTCTCAACTCCCTATCCTTGTCTATTCGCTCTATTCTCATTAGGCTTAAAAATTTCATCATTGAGTGAGCATACGCTGTAATACCCATCAGGTATAGTAATTATTTCGGGAAAACTAACTCCATCAGCTATATGTATCTTATTATTTTCTTTTGCAGCACTTATATTGGTCCACAGCGGGTAATACGTTACATCGCATAGAGCTACTTCGAGTTGTCCATCCGAGTTATCGATAGTACGAAGCAGTTGAATAGACTGATCATTTGTTATTCCCGGGAGTGTAACATACATATTAAATATACAATGATACTATATCATAACTTAAATATGGAATCAACCATTATTTATAATATGGAGTGTTACACTTAAGTATCCTATATGTACAGGTTGGTGTTTTACATATAATACAGAAATTTTAAGGTCTGAAATAATACCCCGCTTTAATTTTTTATATTGTAATGGTGAGAAAGATTCCGTTCTACCGCTATTATATTTTTCATTTTTCCCTGGAATAGATCTGAGCAGAGTTGAAGGACTTTCTAGTTGAATATTATCCGTCGTGCTTATTTGGTCAAGATGGATGCACAACTCATTATAGGGAACTAAATCGGGCAATGTCTCTCCATCAAATGTTGACCTGAATATTGATAAAATTCCGCGTACAAATCCAAGCATAGGTGATAAGTTCCCTAAAATCCGTACACCTTTTTCTCCAGTGTTGATTTTCACTGTCCCATTCGACTCATCTTGTGTTAGACTAATTCCATTAGGCTTAAAAATTTCATCATTGAGTGAGCATACGCTGTAATTTTTCAATAATATTTTTTTTATCTAATATCCATATCTTATTATTATCTCTCACAGCACTTTTATTGGTCCACAGCGGGTAATACGTTACATCGCATGGAGCTACTTCGAGTTGTCCATCCGAGTTATCGATAGTATGAAGCAGTTCAATAGACTGGCCATTTGTTATTCCCGGGAGTGTAACATACATATTAAATATACAATGATACTATATCATAACTTAAATATGAAATCGAGACACATTACTAATCAATTGATTATAGTAACTGCCTCTGGTGCTGAATTTATCGTTAAATTCCCTGATATCTTTGAAGAGTACAGAGTCACGGCAACTAGCGATAAAATGGTGCACGATTGGTTTCACAATCCGATACAATTTTGGCGGAATCAGTTAAACTTTGGCATATGGTGTGCCACAACGGGATGTGGCGTATCTCTTTATTCCCCAGGATTTGAACTAAATAAGTCTGTTATATCATTTCACGTGTACTATCAGATTAGACGTATACTTAAAGAAATTAGTGCTCCATTACCGCAGGATCGAGCGTGGAATTCCACAAATAATAATTATGATAGGTCCGCGTATGAGCGTATTTGTAATGAATTTAATGTTTCTACGGGTAAAGATTGGTGCATTAAAGGAGCAAACCATGGTCTAGGTGTTCCGTACAGCGGACAAAGAACTGTTAAAGAAGTCAGCGATGATTTAGTTAAAAAAACTCATCAACCATTCAATCCATTTAAATTCTTACAGATAGACAATCTTTTTGTAAGATTGCATAATCTTAATCATGGCTAGGAACTTTCGAGTAACGATTGGAGAGGTTCTCTTATGAGTTTTAAGGGTGGTTTGGCTTATATTGTTACAAAATTTATACAAATGAACGATACCGCAAACGCTTGGAATGAATTTCTTAATGATAAAACGGAAAATAATTTACTAACCCAGGAGTTGTAACATTTAATGAATCGATAAGAACTTATGTATGGGCAATTCTCGTGCACAATCGCAAACACGAACGTCCATTATCGGTACTGGGACGGCGTTCGATGCGCAAAAACAGTTTGTCGCAAACGTGGAGGACGCCATTAATTCACCAGTTGACATACCATCGTCTATAAAGCGTTTTCAAGATGTATTACAGTACGCTCAATCAAAAAGTGGACTACGTTTATGCGCCAAGACTATACATGTCTCCGAATAATATGGAACTTAAGATCAGTCAAGTGATAGGTTATAATAATAAAATTGTTATTGCTACCGATCAACAAAAACCAGGTATTAATTCAGATATTAACGTCGAATTAATAACGCAAACAATCACAGGCGAAAAGGGAATAGTCAAGCCGCAAACACCAACTATTGCTCAACCATCTACTAACGCACAAACATCTACTGACGCACAAGTGCCAACGCATATTGCGGCTAAAAATGAACAACATATCGATGAAAAAACAGCGCTTGTATTAGGTGGAGTCGCGGCTGGTTTACTCATGATTTGGTTAGCGAACTGATTTGGTTAAATAGTTCTTAGGGGATACGTACAACAGCCCTGCAATTGCTACGATCAGTGCCCACTAAGCCAAGTGGTGGTCTTAGCTAATAAATTCAATAGCCAGGAAACAACACTCCCTATTATACCGGGAAGTGCGGCCACGGCTTTCTCAGCGAGCTTTCCCAGTGCTGAACCTAATGCTTTTAAATGCTTTTTTATCCATTCTTTTATACCATCCGACGTAGGCGGTGATCTGCCACCACCTGTACCACCTGTGCCACCAGTTAACGCGAGAGTCAAAGTCGATATAATAAATCCCAACGCGGTTAAAATACTGGCAATTGTTATTCCCTGTTCTCTGAACAATGTTTTAATTTTATCAACCAGTGTAGTGTCATCGTTGAGGACTCGATCGATAGTTTCTCAAATTCGACTGATTTGCGAACGAAGTGCCTCTCTATTAGTGGAAGCAGCCTCGAGGTGGGCCGATCTTTCGTCTTCTAAGTTACACAATCTTTCCGCTACGCGGCGTCTACTGAACTCATCGCCCGCCTCTTCAAGTTTTGCTTTCTCGTTAACTATATGCTTGTCGATTTCGGATATCTTGGCCATATTATTGGTGAGTTCTCCCCGCATTGTTCACATTGCCTTGTCAAGACCTCGTAATTCCCTAATACTGGACTCCGAATATGGTGATACACTGAACGTGGAATTATCGTAGTAGGTACCCAAGATTTCTTCAAGTCCGTCCGAGTCCACCTTCGAGGAAGCTTCCAAATTATCTGTGTTGTTAACGAGTTCAGTACGCACAGTTCGAAGAACCTTAGTAGTCTTCACAGAAAGTCGTGAGTAGTCTACAAAACCTAATTTATCACGAACAGTGCTGATACCGTGTTTACCGGCTATTGTAGACAAGGCTAGGGGCTTACGAGTACGAGAATGCATAAGATCAATATCCGGAGAGCCACGCAGTCACAATATTCCTTTACTATCTATCTCAAACTTTGAATAGTCACGAACAATAGGACTATCATCTTTAAAGGTATCGTAATAATCATTGACGGCTGGTTTCAAAAGTTCATCATTTACGGTTGGGTTCAAAAGTTCATCGTTAAGATTCGTAAAGCTGGTTTCATCAGTACCCTCTTCGATTTGATTCGGGTTATCTAAATAATGTAGATCAAAATCAGTCATTTTTATATTAAACATATGGTGATATAATTTCAATATAACAATGTCTTCGCAAGTTAAACCCACAACGTAGACTTCGAGATTCATTAGGGGTCAAAGCAATTCATCAGTCTGTAACTATAACTTATAACCCTAGTACCATCGATCAGAATCAAACGCTTCTGGTTCGCTTTCCTAATCTCGGCGCCCATGATGTGTTAGTTCTGGGAACTGTCCGACTAGCATTTATGATTATTTTGTCTTCTACCGACGTTAACAGGGAGCCCGTTCAGAACATAGGTCGTGCTATCATTAAGAAAATCACCATTAAAATTAGCGGTAATGAGGTTTTGAGTATCGACGATAGCGATGTATGCTATTGCTACATGGATCTCTGGAGAACGGATAAAGAGCGTGAAAACTTACAGTACCAAGGTATTTGTAATCAGAACACATTGAGACTGCGCGTAGGTGCTGAAAATGGTGATGGTACCGTCGTAATAGATAAAGCCGTTGCTGACGCATTAGGTAACCGATTCTATATTCCCCTAGACTTTGAATTACTAGATTCCCACATGCCATTTTATCAAGCATCCGTAGGCGATAGGTTAGAATACTAACTCATTTTTAATGACTACGGTAGAGTAATCAGAACCGGTGGTGAAGATGCTAGCTATTCCATTGACAATATCTCGCTGGTGTACGATATGATAACAGATCCCGAATTAGCCAGACAAATTCGTAACCATTATACAGGAAGTTTAGCCATTTGGTACGATCGCGTGCTTTGACACCGAAAGATCACGAGGGACAAAAAAGATACGATGTGGAATATCCATCTAAACGTCCCCATGAAGGTCGTTGAAGGGTATTTTAATGTTGTTCGAGGACCCCTCCAATGCATTTAAAAGAAATACCGAGAAGTTCTACAATCCCAAGATTACAAAAGTAGAATTGACTATCAAGGGCGTTCCTAATCAACTATAAAGCCAAGGAATGCTAGCGTATCACCAATGGGATGAGATTAAAAAACTTCCTTCCGAAAGTTATCGCGGTCGTGAAAGATTTGTCTCTCGGGAGTGTATCGATGGGTGAATACCTCACCACCAAGTACGCGCTATGGCTAGACATGCGAACAACGGACGATGACCAACTACACGACAGTGGGAGGAGAATAGAAAATGCTAGCGAGGGTGTCACTATACAGATAACGAAGCTCCAGGAAACGGCTTGTAAATTAAACATATATTTGTACATGATTATGGACGTGCAACTTAATATACAGAATGGAAGATTCGTGCAAGCAATCTATTAATAATCTTTTACCTAAAGATCCGCACTGCGCTATCATATGCAGGCAAACGGGCTGTGGAAAAAAAAGCTTTTATTCTAGATATTTTACAAAGTCATTATCAGGGCGTTTTCGATCATATTATTATTCTGTGCCCGACTATAAGCGTTAATAAAACATACCTATCGAGAGATTGGGTAATGAATGACGACGGGGTACACAGAGTCGATCCGGGCGATCGTTTACAAGACTGTTTACGAGTATGTCACGAAAAATACAAAGGAGAATCAACCCTTTTCGTAATAGACGACTGCAGCGCGAGTAAAGAACTCACAAAAAAGAAAGATATGCTTTCGTATTTAGCATTCTCCGGACGGCATACTCAGCATAGCGTTTGGGTACGTAGTCAAAAATACAACTCTGTCCTGAAAGATCTCAGAGAGCAGACCAAATGGGTAGCACTCTTTCATTGCCACGATCGAGATTCATTCAAGGAATGTTTACGCGAAAATGATGTCATTTATACCAAGCTCGAACGAGATAAAGTCAGAAAACTGTTATCGGCAAAGAAGCACTGTAAACTCGTATTAAAAACCGATCAAACAGCTGCTTATGCAATTGCTTAGCAAAATTATAGCAAAATGTAGCAAAAATGTAGCAAAATGTAGCAAAATTATAGCAAAATTATAGCAAACTGAACATTAGCGGTTAATATGACATAAAATGTGGTTCGAAATCATCATTCTTTCACAACTGTTCATTATTACGGGATGTATTGGATATGCCATATCATATTATGTTAGACTTAAATATCTCCTTAAGTATTACATTATGGAATGCGACGAACTCATCGAACAAATGCTCAAAGAATCTGATGCAGATCAAAATGTAGATAAATCTTTAGATAAACATAGAGAAAGACTTGCCGCTTTGGTAGCTGGTGGAAAATGTTCCCAATATTTGGGAGAAAATTATACCATCGAAAAAATTGATAACATGACCGACGAAGAGATTAAAAAACTGTATGCGCATTACATGGGAGCTACCATGACTAAAACGATAGGTTTGGCTATGTTACAACTATACACAGTCGTAGCTAGTACGTTTCTCCCTATCCCGGCAGAACATCGCATGTATTTATGCGAATCTCTCGTGAAAGACCCATTCATCGAACACGCTATAAGCTCAGTGAGCTGTGAGTTTTATCATAGATACGGAATGTTCTTAGTTCCGTTCACCACAGCTTTAATAACAGCTAGGTATTGTCAATTTAAACATATGTGCCCACTTAATAATAATGGAGACTCAACAGGTGACACCACAACAGATTGTGAAAACGCAACAACAAGTGAACGAGGAACAACAGATTGCGGAACAACGAGTGAATGAGGAACCACCACATGTGAATGAGAAACCAGCGATTGCACCACAAACACAAAAACAACCCAGTGTGACAAAGAATCCTTTGACAATAGCCGCAGGAAGAAAGGGTGGGCTGGCGAGGAAAGCGAAATTAATAAATAATTCAAATATTAATCCGATTAAAACATTGGCACTAGTAGGAGTTGCTGGTATAGCGGCTGTATGGTTCTTTTATAAGACCGGAGAAGAGAAAACGTCACCCCCAATGCAACAACAAGTTCAATTAGAGGTTAGCCCCCATATAATGCTATAAGAAGCATGACTACTCCAGTTACAGACGGTAAAATGTTGGTAAACGCAACGTATCATTCAGCGGTGGTCACCGGCTTGGCCATTGGCTATGCCCGTATAGCTAAAATGATTACTAAAGCCACACCTCCCAAGCTAGATTTTAATGGATATGATATCGGAATGATGGTTCTGAATATTGGATTATCTATGGCAACGAAGGATATACTCATCAAACAAGGGCTTATCCCGGAAGACATAATGAAGTAATTAATTAAACATTTGAATATTTTTTATTCATATACTATGGCATCAATTGCAATGATGGTCGGTGGAGCTATTGTTAATACTCTAGCTTTTTCAGGGAGTAATTTTTTATTTTCTAGTATGAGAGGTTCAGAGCAGAAAAGACATAATAAAGCTTTAGAACAACTAGAAAAAGCTCAGTCACAATGGGCCAGAAATAGGACATTAAGATTAGATTTTATTCATGAAGAACTGCGTAACATTGGACATTCAATTCCAATGTTTAAAGATGTCGAAGCTGCCATGCACGAATACTTCCTCGCTTATGGGAAAAAACTTGACCCAATACCAAGACCAACAATGAGTCAGTTTTATACACCGTCAGAGGCTCAGAAAAACCGCGAGGTCGCATTTGTGATAATGGGGTTAACTGCTGTATTGATTTTCAGCTATACCATGACCTAGTTAGCTAATCTATAAATAGAGTTGGCTGACTGCCTAATCAATATCTCACCAGTGTAGATGTGATTTGCATTTAGACAAATGATATGATAGATGTATAAACCATGAATCATTGCAGATTTACGCTCATGGGTAAAAAAAACTCTATGTAACCGACGCTGTGATATTTACTGCGTCATACACAATTATTACATCAGGCGCGGAAACATAAACTATACGTGTTCTGTATGCGGGATAGGGGTCAAAGGTCTTTATTGTTTATGTAAGGAACACGGTGCTGATAGGGTCAGGAATCAGATTATTTATGCTAGGAAGAGAGATTACATCAATGAGAGGAAAAGGTTGGGGAGAATGCGTATTTAGATTTATTAAAAACAACCAATTAGACATTTGACTCATTTTGCATATACCATTCAACCACAATGGTTTTTGTCAGAGAGTTGAAGGCTATGGCAAAGCAAAGTGGTCTGCGTGGATATTCTCGAATGAGAAAAGCTGAATTGATTACCTTACTCGGTTTGGAATACAACAAACCCCAGACTGTTAGAGAACTCAAAGCTCAAGCAAGAAACTGGGCTGAGGGGTTATTCTCGAATGAGAAGAGCTGAATTGATCGCTTTTCTAGATAATAATGATGTTGAACATAATGATAATAATGTTGATATTGATAATGATGTTGAGAATAAACAACAAGAATTAATATTTGTACCCACATCCACCGGCGTTGGTAAATATCTAAGAGGTTGGAAGATGGATATTAATTCCAACATGGATGTTAACGATATTAAGCCCATCATATCGAGTAAAATTAACGAGGAGTTAGATGATTTACATAGTATAAAATACCAGCTGACGATTAAAATGTTATTGAGTAAAAGTAACACAGACGATAGCACCGAATATACCGAACCATATTTCCATAGCAATCAAGAAGTTATAACTGAATCCGATACTATGAACGCATCATTAGATACATAAATTCAGAGAATACAGGAAACTTTAGAACGTTGGACTAATAGAGGTTCGGGTTGGGGTGTGGATAAAATCGATAGTTTATATTTAGATATAGCAAATTATATGCCCTTCAAAGGTGGATCTTATATAGATTTACCCCCGTATTATAAGAACAAAAAAGCCATAATTAACGTAAAAAATAAATCCGATGACTGTTTAAGAATGATGATAAGATCTGCATTGTTCCCCGTAGATTCTAAAATTGCAAATAGACCTTCTAGCTATTCCCAAAACGATGGACTCAACTTCGATGGTATAGACAAACCTACACCAATATCACAAATTGATAAGGTGGAAAAGCAAAACAATTTAACTATAAATGTTTTCGGACATTCTAAAGGAATTGTTGTACACAGGATAAGCTCCGCTCCAGAACATATCTCCAGAATCAATTCATTTCTGATCGAAAAAGATAGAAAATATCATTATACGTGGATAAAGAGTTTAAACAGGCTATTATACGATCAAACGAAACATAAAGAAAAGAAATATTTCTGCGAAAGATGCCTACATGGGTACAGCAGACAAGATCTATTAGAAGCACATAAAGAAGACTGTAGAGGTGTTGGACAGACCGCTATCAGAATCGATGTGCCTAAAGAGGGGAAAAATATATTAAAATTTGAACATTATTGTAATCAAATGCCAGTACCGTACATAATTTACGCCGACTTCGAAGCTCTTATCAAACCCATAGAAAATACTGAACGCAATACTGATAGTAGTTTTACGTACAAAACTCAAGAACATATTCCTTGTGGGTTTGGATGTATAGTTGTAAGGTATGATGGGAAAACAAACACTCTCGTGATTTACAGAGGTCCCGATGCAGCGGGAAAGTTCCTAGAATATCTACAAAATGAAGAGAGAATAATCAGGGAAAAATTATCGTGTAAGAAACCCATGTGTATGACGAGGGATGATTGGAGGGCCTATAAGAAGTCAACGAGTTGTCATGTTTGTAATAAACCCCTGAATGGGGATTCCGTAAGAGATCATTGTCACGTCACAGGTAATTATCGGGGACCACGCATAACGAGTGTAACTTGAAACTAAAAATGAATTCTCAAACAATACCCATCCCCGTTGTGTTTCATAACCTTAGGGGATACGATTCACATCTCATTATGCAAGCTATCTCAAAGACCGACGGCGGTTTAACGTGCATTCCTAATAATATGGAAAAATACATATCGTTCTCGTTGACTAAACCTATACATTATAGGGAAAAGGATGGGAAATCTAGAATAAAGCAAAGTAATGGGCTTAGATTCATAGACTCCGTACAGTTTCTGTTATCTTCCCTGGACAATTTAGCTAATGCGAACAATCCCGATGACTTTGCGATAACAAATCAATATACCGATAAGATAACTCGTCATTTGTTGCTGAGAAAAGGTGTATATCCTTACGAATATATGGATGATTGGTCTAGATTCGAAGAAACTGAATTACCACCCCTCGAATCATTCTATAGTAACTTAACAGAATCTAAAATAACAGATACCGATTATGAACACGCTCTGACAGTCTGGGATAAATTAGGTTGTAAGAATTTAGGTGATTATCACGATCTGTACTTAAAACCGATGTACTGTTACTCGCCGATATATTCGAGATATTTAGAAAGACATGTTTAAAACAATACGGCTTGGACCCGGCATGGTACTATTCCAGTCCCAGACTATCGTGGGATGCATTGTTGAAGAAGACCGGCGTAGAACTAAAACTACTCACAGATTACGATATGCACTTGTTTATTGAGAAAGGATTAAGAGGGGGTATATCGATGGCAGCGAAAAGGTATTCTAAGGCTAATAATAAATTAGTGGAAGGATATGATCCGAGTAAACCCGACACGCACATATTATATCTCGACGCTAACAATTTGTACGGATGGGCTATGAGTCAATCTTTACCCATGGGTGGTTTTGAGTGGGTCGATGATATCAATGTGAATGATGCGAATAAAGGGTACATGCTAGAAGTTGACTTGGAATATCCAAGTTCGTTACATAAAGATCATAACAGTTATCCGCTAGCTCCCGAAAGATTAATGGTTAATAAAGATTGGATGTCGGAATATCAACGCTCCTTGATGGGTAATACTAGGTTAGCTAACGTAGAAAAACTCGTACCAAATTTGATGGATAAGACAAAATATATAGTTCACTACAGAAATCTCCAGTTATATCCATCGTTAGGTATGAAATTAAAGAAAATACTCAGAGTTCTAAAGTTTGATCAAAGCCCTTGGATGGAGCCCTATATAAGGTTGAACACAGATTTAAGACAGATAGCTACCAGCGATTTCGAAAAGAATCTGTATAAGCTCATGAATAACTCAGTATTTGGTAAAACTATGGAGAATCTAAGGAAGCGTGTTGATGTTAAATTAGTCAGATCTAGTGAGGAAGAAAGACTTAGGAAACTTTTAGCCAGTCCGGCTTTTAACAGAAGCAAGATATTCGATAACGACTTAGCCGCGTTGCATATGCAGAAGAGTAATATAAAATTCAACAGACCGGTGTATGTCGGTATGAGTATTCTCGACTTGTCAAAACACTTAATGTATGACTTTTATTACAACGAACTTAAGAAGCAATACGGCGATAGATGTGAGGTGTTATATACTGACACAGATTCTTTGTTGATGGAAATACAAACCGAGGATGTGTATAAAGATATGGCAGAAAAAATAGATATGTACGACACGAGCGATTACCCACAAGATAATCCTCTGCACAGTGTAGTAAATAAAAAGGTGTTAGGTAAGATGAAGGATGAATGTGCTGGGACCCCTATAGCGGAGTATGTCGGATTAAGACCTAAGATGTATTCTATAAAGAAGTCCGATTATGGGGAGATAAGAAAAGCTAAGGGCGTTAAGAAGTATGTTGTAAAAAAGCATATCAAACACGAACAGTATAAAGAATCATTATTCAACGGTAGAACGTTCAAACACAAGATGAACTCTTTAAGAAGTTACAATCATAGGATATATGGATTAAGAATGAACAAGACATCATTATCCCCCTTAGATACAAAGAGATGGATTGATAAGGATGGTGTAACTACCTATGCTTATGGTTATGGTGGTAATACCCTACCGTCAGGAACTATGAACAACTCTTCTCGTACAAATGCCCTACTCGGTCCATCTTGAAGATAATAAAGAATAGGCTCTCCTTCTTTCATAACCAATCTACTAATGTTATATGGCTTAAGGGACCGTATGGGATCGGTTGCGCGACGTAGGCCTCCTTTGAGTTCACCGGGCTGGTATAAATATCTTACCCTTACTCTATCCGGAAGTTTTCGTTCTTTGCCTCTTCTCGGTGCTGAAGATTCGGAAGTCACAGATTTCATTTTGATAGCATCGGATGGTTTCTTCCCTATTAATCTCGTTACTTCATTATTGAGCGCTGAGTTTAGTTATCGATCCCATAAACTCGTGACCGGGACTTGAAATAGCTTAGGCCATTTTAGCGGTCCACGTTTATATATGCGACTCAGTGCATTAGCTACTTCTGTTGAATCTTTCGAGGTTAATGGCTCAGCCTCTTTGTATCGACTAGCCACATCCACTACTGTTAAAGCATATTTATACGTTTTGCGTCTTACCTTATCGTGGGAAAGAAACAAGAGGTCAGCCTGATAAACTTCATTCGTTGTAAAAATATCAAACTTCTTCCTCGGTATATAACGCGGTAAATATATTTGCCACACCGCTTGTTTCTTTAACCAATCCTTGGCCACATCTTTAGATACCTTAGCCACGGTGGCTAATTTTTTTATTGCTCCTACACCTTTCCAATATCCTCGTGGGCTATAGTAAATTTTATTCATTATCAATTAATATTGATGTTTCCTTTAATACGACTTATGACTATCATTAAATCACATAATCATTTTGGCATAAAAAATTCCCCCTATAGTAGCGGTATAGGTATATAAATCCGGCTCCAGTGGAGTTGCGGCAGAACCCCCATTACCTATACTACTTATGGGAATACAGTTTCACACACAAAAAAAGCTGTAAAACGTGCAGGTATTATACGTGGTATACACAATGCTGTGGCGCGCTTGGATAATCAGTGTATCGATATAGCTCCATAGCAACAACTCTCACATCGTAAACAAACCTTTCAGCTCAAACAAACTGCAGCAGTGCGTGTTCTAGTGACGGCTCGAAAAGCTGAGTGAACATAAACATCCCATAATAGCAAAGCTGAGCGATTTCATCAATGGGCGTTTGTGATTTGGGTTGTACGCCCACAAATACGTTTAACAAAACAGTTCAGTTCATTGTCGTACGTTCCTCGAGATTTTCACGCCTCTGGTTTCGTGGGTTTGTAAAGTGGAACACTACAATGCGAACGCTATTCACCATATACACTGATATGAAATTCGCTGAACTCGAGTATCTGGTATTGCTCTAAGACAGCTAAAGGACTCGTGACAAAACGGTTACGAAACATTCGGACTCGGTTCGCCCCGTCGTTTGTTTTCGCAACTGTACCTTATATACCGTTAGAATCAATCGTCCTCTATCTTCTACATGAATCTTATTTTAACAAGCACATGAATCAGTATTCTACAGCTCACAAATTCGCTTTGCGGAGTTACGTCCCTTGGGCATGCCGGGATTCACTGACCGTGGTTATTCACCACAATAATAATTCTTGGTTGGTCAGGGCCATAACGATGGTGCAAATGGGTTTCACAACAATGGCGTATGTCTCGTTAGGTTTTCCGCCTTTATAACCATTCTTTTCAAAGCGGCTAAAAACTCGACTCACTCACATACTCATCATTGTATTAAATGCCATGCTACATTGTTGATGATGACCACGGACAACATACTCTCCTCTGGATACAAAACACGGGAACTATTCCACAAGAATACTCACTGGCGTTCTCGAGTGCGTCCATATAGCATGGGAGTACAGTCTGATATCCACCATGATGTAGTCGTCTGTGAACAGTTAATTTCCCCCTTTTCTTCAACGCATCTCCTTCGACAATGAAGCAGCCATACACCGTTTCTAAATGTCTGACATCTGTCAGCACCCACAGTACGTTGTCCTCTACAATGACAGAGGAAGGTGACGCCACCCGGAATCTCCCTTCTGATACGAATGAGACCCGTTAAGAAGCCTCAATCCACTCTCTATTGCCGCCAAGTTTAATTGAACATACAGTATTTCCTCTATTAGACGCCGAGACTCAAATACACGCCGAAATGTTCCGAAACGCCCACCCTGTTCTGATAGGCTTCAGCTCCGTGAAGAAGGCTCATTCGATTGTGTTGCTGCCAGGCTAAATAGAAAATAACACAATATAGATTCCTACGTTCATAATTGAAGGTGGAACCATGCATTCATAATAAGAGGTATTGAGCAAGGTCGCACAACGTAAAATATATTATTGATCAGCTCGTTGCGTTGCATGTGACACTGTTGATTGAGCAAGTACAAGCCGATGCGCGGGAGTTGCTGTGACAGGTTTTAACACAATCACCCCGTCTAAACAAATACATGTCCCCAGTCCAAAGTCGGGTTTTGCATGCTTCGACGGTTTAAAGACTTCCAGACCGCCCCGTGGTCTAGTGGCAGAGCGTTCGCCAAGAGAGCCTTGCATCTAAAACAAGGGGCTAAAACAAGGACTGGTCGGCTCGGAGTCCGTATGCTGTGTCTGAGTAGGGTTTTCATGTTAAACATATGTTAAATTAATTCAATTATTTAACGGTGGCAATATATATGTGTATGTCTTGTTGTATTTAGACAGCACCCAAGTGTCGAAAGTACTTGGTGCAAAGATTCTTAACCGACACCCAACTGTCGAAAGTACTTGGTGCAAAGATTCTTAACCGACACCCAACTGTCGAAAGTACTTGGTGCAAAGATTCTTAACCGACACCCAACTGTCGAAAGTACTTGGTGCAAAGATTCTTAACCGACACCCAACTGTCGAAAGTACTTGGTGCACAAAATTCAAGATCAGCTCTGAACTGTCATAAGTACTTGGTGCACAAAATTCAAGATCAGCTCTGAACTGAATAATCACAAAATTACCGCCTTTTTAGATTTTAGACACTTCGGGTCGACATCGGGAAACAATAATCGTGGGTTCGAATCCCAGCTACCCCTGATTAAATTTCTAGGTTTGTCAGCACCGCATCATTGGTCCATCGTAAATCTCCAAGACCCGCATCATTTCTGGCGGTCCTCCCACATCAAGCTGACACGCCGAGATGTAACTGCTGGAACGACACGGTATTCTTCCAGGACCAATCAAATTAAGTGGCTGCTCAAATAAATACTTAAACAAATTTGCGTACTACTGACATCTTTGTGCATTTTGGAATTGATATAATCCCAGTACTGATGAACAACCATCTCCAGTGTGATGTGGGGTTATGTGAAATGTGGTTTTAAAGCCGCGTTCAAGATTATTGCACTTATATAGCGACGTGCATGCACGTGTGAGTCTGTCTGTGTCTTTGTCTGTGTCTGTGTGTCTGTGTCTTCATACCATCTCTAAACTTCATTTGGTATGACTCGACCAAGTGATCGAACCACCAACCTTACGCTCTCCGGGCATACGCTTTATCCATTTCACCACGGAGACGGTCTATCCATTGAGCGATAGTGTGGGAATTTAGGTAGATTAGTTTCACGGGGTCACAAACACGATCAAAGACGTGACATTATTGTCACACTGACAGATATTCATGTTTACAAACTGTCAGAAAGGCACCAGATAATGAAGCGACTATCGATGCATTATGCATTGAGACCCGTACGAGCAGACTTGCATAATGTATTGATCAACAACGAAAGCTAACAACACCATTTCTTGGAAAAAACAAGATTCCCTGGAACAGATAACATATTGATTAACGATGACACATTTATTATCAGGCTGTGGCCACTTCCGTCATTTCCTCAGTATTGAAATAGTTATTTTGTTGAAGCTATTGGGTACTCGCTATTATATTATAGAAAAGTTTATTTTATATGTATGTAAATGTATGTCATGGTGTCGAACTTTTTCACCAACACTCTAGCCTTCTGCGGGGGCACGGGTGGCCTGGTCGTCTAAGGCGCCGTGACCTGCTGTGCAGAGTTGGGTCCCTTGGGCACGCCAGAAAACTATGATTGTGGGTTCGAATCCCGGTCCGCCTAGGTTTGTCAGCACCATACCCGTGCTCGTGGGTTTCACCGAAGTGGAAAACGTCTGAGACCTGCATCACTTCGGGCTTTCCTCCCAGATTAAGCTGACACGCCGTGATATAACTGGAATAATGTTAACAGCGGCGCTAAACCCAACTCACTCACTCACTCACTCACTCACTCTAGCCTTCTGCAATACCCAGGTTGTCTGTCAAGCTGTATTCCTGACAGTAAATCCGGGCACTCTCCCAATGTCAGCCAACAGATTGGGAGGTACCAAACCTAAGGCACCGAGAAGAATTGGGATGCAAGCGTGACATTTCGAAAGCGATGTCTGCATATTTGCCATGTTTTTCCTCAATCTTGTCAATCACATTAGTGTCAAAAGGGACAGAAAATTCAGTTCAGTGACATATATTATTATTTAATTGGACTAATGTAAAAGGATAAGATCAGGTTTGTTGGCCTGGAGAGGTCTGAGGCTGTATACGGGCCTATTCCAAAGAAGTTTATGTTTATCATTTTTCATGACGCCCTCTACATATTCATGGTCGTATCATGGATGGACCTCTGTGTCAAAACCACAAGCATGGAGAAGACGGTAATATAAAGATCGAGCTTCGCCATCATATCGCTTAAGATACCTTGTTTGTGCCAAAGCTGGGTATCCACTGACAATGTGTTGGAAAGTCTCATTCAATTCATTGCATAATGTTCATTTCATATTACATTTTGATGCAAAATCACACATTGACGGTTAAAAGTGGGAGGTGACTGGTCCCGGGCAACAAACAGAGTGTTTCACTGTTCAGGCCAGCCGACTTCATCCCAGCGAAGGACTCTGCAGGGTTGCTTTTCTTCTAAACGCACTGTACATAACTCGATGCAGTGGTCGTTCAGAATGCCTCTCTCTGAAAACTGCGTCTGGGCCGATTTGATATTGCACTTCGCTAGATTGACACACATTTCTCTACTGTCCAGCACTACAGAAGCATCAACAATATTAACATCGACATTTACCATCAATAAGTGTATCATCAGCAGTAGTAGTGTTGTAGCACCAGCGTCAGTGGCGTTGTCACATCAACATATGGAGTATCATCAACGCAACTGGTATACCGTCAATGTCAGTAGTGTGCCATCCACGTCATTAGTGTGTCATCAACGTCAGTAGTGTGCCATCAACGTCGGTTTTGTAGCATCCACGACATTAATGTGTCATCCACGTCATTAGTGTGTCATCCACGTCAGTAGTGTGTCATCAACGTCGGTTTTGTAGCATCCACGTCAGTAGTGTGTCATCCACGTCATTAGTGTGTCATCCACGTCAGTAGTGTGTCATTAACGTCAGTAGTGTGTCATCCACGTGAGCAGTGTGTCATCAACGTCAGTAGTGTGGCAGCTACATCAGTAGTGTGTCATCAACGTCAGTAGTGTGTCAGCTACATCAGTGATGTGTCATCAACGTCAATGATGTGTCATCCACGTCACTAGTGTGTCATCAACGTCAGCAGTGTGTCATCCACGTCAGTAGTGTGTCATCCACGTCAGCAGTGTGTCATCTACGTCAGTAGTGTGTCAGCTACATCAGTGATGTGTCATCCACGTCAGTAGTGTGTCATCCACGTCAGTAGTGTGTCATCCACGTCAGCAGTGTGCCATCCACGTCATTAGTGTGTCATCCACGTCAGTAGTGTGTCAGCTACATCAGTGATGTGTCATCCACGTCAGTAGTGTGTCATCCACGTCAGTAGTGTGTCATCCACGTCAGCAGTGTGCCATCCACGTCATTAGTGTGTCATCTACGTCATTAGTGTGTCAGCTGCATCAGTGATGTGTCATCCACGTCAGTAGTGTGTCATCCACGTCAGCAGTGTGTCATCCACGTCAGTAGTGTGTCATCCACGTCAGTAGTGTGTCATTCACGTCAGTAGTGTGTCGTTAACGTCAGTAGTGTGTCGTTAACGTCAGTAGTGTGTCATCCACGTCACTTTTGTTTCATCCACGTCTGTTATGTGTCATCCACGTCAGTAGTGTGTCATCCACGTCAGTAGTGTGTGTCAGCTACATCAGTGATGTGTCATCCACGTCAGTAGTGTGTCATCCACGTCAGTAGTGTGTCATCCACGTCAGAAGTGTGTCATCTACGTCAGTAGTGTGTCATCCACGTCAGTAGTGTGTCATCCACGTCAGTAGTGTGTCATCCACGTCAGTAGTGTGTCATCTACGTCAGTAGTGTGTCATCCACGTCAGTAGTGTGTCATCCACGTCAGTAGTGTGTCATCTACGTCAGTAGTGTGTCAGCTACATCAGTGATGTGTCATCCACGTCATTAGTGTGTCATCCACGTCAGTAGTGTGTCATTCACGTCAGTAGTGTGACGTTAACGTCAGTAGTGTGTCGTTAACGTCAGTAGTGTGTCATCCACGTCACTTTTGTTTCATCCACGTCTGTTATGTGTCATCCACGTCAGTAGTGTGTCATCCACGTCAGTAGTGTGTGTCAGCTACATCAGTGATGTGTCATCCACGTCAGTAGTGTGTCATCCACGTCAGTAGTGTGTCATCCACGTCAGTAGTGTGTCATCTACGTCAGTAGTGTGTCATCCACGTCAGTAGTGTGTCATCCACGTCAGTAGTGTGTCATCCACGTCAGCAGTGTGTCATCCACGTCATTAGTGTGTCATCCACGTCAGCAGTGTGTCATCTACGTCAGGTGTGTGTCAGCTACATCAGTGATGTGTCATCCACGTCATTAGTGTGTCATCCACGTCAGTAGTGTGTCATTCACGTCAGTAGTGTGTCGTTAACGTCAGTAGTGTGTCGTTAACGTCAGTAGTGTGTCATCCACGTCACTTTTGTTTCATCCACGTCTGTTATGTGTCATCCACGTCAGTAGTGTGTCATCCACGTCAGTAGTGTGTGTCAGCTACATCAGTGATGTGTCATCCACGTCAGTAGTGTGTCATCCACGTCAGTAGTGTGTCATCCACGTCAGAAGTGTGTCATCTACGTCAGTAGTGTGTCATCCACGTCAGTAGTGTGTCATCCACGTCACTAGTGTGTCATCCACGTCAGCAGTGTGTCATCTACGTCATTAGTGTGTCATCCACGTCAGCAGTGTGTCATCTACGTCAGGTGTGTGTCAGCTACATCAGTGATGTGTCATCCACGTCATTAGTGTGTCATCCACGTCAGTAGTGTGTCATTCACGTCAGTAGTGTGTCGTTAACGTCAGTAGTGTGTCATCCACGTCACTTTTGTTTCATCCACGTCTGTTATGTGTCATCCACGTCAGTAGTGTGTCATCCACGTCAGTAGTGTGTGTCAGCTACATCAGTGATGTGTCATCCACGTCAGTAGTGTGTCATCCACGTCAGTAGTGTGTCATCCACGTCAGTAGTGTGTCATCTACGTCAGCAGTGTGTCATCCACGTCAGTAGTGTGTCATCCACGTCAGTAGTGTGTCAGCTACATCAGTGATGTGTCATCCACGTCATTAATATGTCATCAACGTCAGTAGTGTGTCATCCACGTCAGTAGTGTGTCATCCACGTCAGTAGTGTGTGTCAGCTACATCAGTGATGTGTCATCCACGTCAGTAGTGTGTCATCCACGTCAGTAGTGTGTCATCCACGTCAGTAGTGTGTCATCTACGTCAGTAGTGTGTCATCCACGTCAGTAGTGTGTCATCCACGTCAGTAGTGTGTCATCCACGTCAGCAGTGTGTCATCTACGTCATTAGTGTGTCATCCACGTCA
Source organism: Haliotis cracherodii (assembly GCF_022045235.1). Classification (NCBI taxonomy): domain Eukaryota; kingdom Metazoa; phylum Mollusca; class Gastropoda; order Lepetellida; family Haliotidae; genus Haliotis; species Haliotis cracherodii. The sequence goes on from NW_027266341.1 coordinate 56,731,903, forward strand.
GCAGTGTGTCATCTACGTCAGGTGTGTGTCAGCTACATCAGTGATGTGTCATCCACGTCATTAGTGTGTCATCCACGTCAGTAGTGTGTCATTCACGTCAGTAGTGTGTCGTTAACGTCAGTAGTGTGTCATCCACGTCACTTTTGTTTCATCCACGTCTGTTATGTGTCATCCACGTCAGTAGTGTGTCATCCACGTCAGTAGTGTGTGTCAGCTACATCAGTGATGTGTCATCCACGTCAGTAGTGTGTCATCCACGTCAGTAGTGTTTCATCCACGTCAGTAGTGTGTCATCTACGTCAGTAGTGTGTCATCCACGTCAGTAGTGTGTCATCCACGTCAGTAGTGTGTCAGCTACATCAGTGATGTGTCATCCACGTCATTAATATGTCATCAACGTCAGTAGTGTGTCATCCACGTCAGTAGTGTGTCATCCACGTCAGTAGTGTGTCATCCACGTCAGTAGTGTGTCATCTACGTCATTAATGTGTCATCCACGTCAGTAGTGTGTCATCTACGTCAGTAGTGTGTCATCCACGTCAGTAGTGTGTCATCCACGTCAGTAGTGTGTCAACCACGTCAGTAGTGTGTCATCTACGTCATTAGTGTGTCATCCACGTCAGTAGTGTGTCATCTACGTCAGCAGAGTGCCATCTACGTCAGTAGTGTGTCATCCACGTCAGCACTGTGTCATCTACGTCAGTAGTGTGTCAGCTACGTCAGCAGTGTGTTAGCTACATCAGTAGTGTAACATTTACGTCAGTAGTGTGTCATTCACGTCAGTAGTGTGTCGTTAACGTCAGTAGTGTGTCGTTAACGTCAGTAGTGTGTCATCCACGTCACTTTTGTATCATCCACGTCTGTTATTTGTCATCAACGTCAGCAATGTGTCATCCGGGTAATATATGTTGTATTATCAACGAAAGTGCTGTATCTTCAACGTTAGGGATGTAATAATCATCATTGGTGTATCACCAACGTCAGTGTCGCTGTATCATCTGAGCCATCGACGTAAATAACGTCATTAATGTATCATCAAAGAAGAGTGGTGTATCATATCGTCAGAGATTTTGTGAAACCAATTTTATTTGTGTATTATCAAGGCATGTTATCATTGACCTCAACGGTGTTGTATCTTTGATGGAATGTGTATCATCAACGTCAGCGGTGTTTTGTCATTATTGTCATAGGTGTATAATCAACTTCACTACTGTAAAATCAACGTCAGTGCTGTATATCAAACTTCTGTACTGTATATTCAACGTCAGCGCTGTATAATCAACGTCATAGCTATATAATCAACGTCATAGCTGTATAATCAACGTCATAGCTGTATAATCAACGTCATAGCTATATAATCAACGTCATAGCTGTATAATCAACGTCAGCGCTGTATAATCAACGTCATAGCTATATAATCAACGTCATAGCTGTATAATCAACGTCAGCACTGTATAATCAACGTCATAGCTGTATAATCAACGTCAGCACTGTATAATCAACGTCAGTATTGTATAATCAACGTCATAGCTATATAATCAACGTCATAGCTATATAATCAACGTCATAGCTGTATACTCAACGTACGCGCTGTATAATCATCGTCAGTGTTGTACAATCAACGTCTGTGTTGTCTACGCAATTGGTGAATCGACGTCATTATAAATCATCTACGTTAATGGTCAATGTTGAACTCTGTGGAATAAGTGTTATATCATCAATTAAGACAACACTCTCCAGCCCCCAGGCCCCAGCCCCCAGGCCCCAGCCCCAAGCCCCAAGCCCCAAGCCCCAAGCGGGGGTGATGGTGGTGTTGGCGGTGGGGTGGCTGGGTTTTAACATCAAATCACTTGTATTATCTACATTATAAATTTGGCTATCATTATTTTGTTTGAATCTAAATACATGCCTCAGTACCCGTGAATGAACCTGACATTATAATACATTAATTTTTTCAAACGGATACATACAACACACCACACCACACCCCGACACAAACAATGCAGCTGTTACCAGCCACGTGCATGTACGTCTATGTTTAGATTTCTCGAGGAATTGACACGGCTGGCAGCCTCTATATACACTGGTAGCACATTTCTCAGAAATCCCACACCACAACAGAGAACATATTTCTGTTGTAAGCCGTTGCACCACACTCCAGTTATAGTCTAACGTGGTATGCGACTATACTAGTCAATGTAGCAAAGGAACTGATTGTTTATGACAATGTTTAATAACAGTTCAATCATTATGACAGATACCCATCGTTGCAAAAGATCGAGAGAACCTGAAAGTCTCTTGGTCTTGTAAGGATATTCATACTTCGTGAACCGCCTCCGTGGTCTAGTGGTAGAGCGTCCGCCCGGAGAGGGGAAAGTCCGGGTTTCGATCCCCGGCCGCGTCATACCAAAAGACGTTAAAAGATGGTACTGTTACCCTGTCTTGCGCTCGACACTAAGGGTCTAAAACAAGGACTGGTCGGCTCGGAGTCAGTATACTGTGTCTGAGTGGGGTATTCGTGTTAAACTGCGGCATGGTATCTCAGTGAGCTAGCACTATAAATCGGCATCTGTCCGGACTAGTACAAGCAGCCATACACACAAACACACGTCGCTATATAAGTGCAATAATCTTGGACGCGACGTTAAACCCAATTTCATCTCACCTCACCTCATACTTTTTGAGTCATGTTGTTTCTTCGAGAATTGTGTGTTACAAATTCGAAACGACATGGTTACCTATCGCATAACGTTTCCTTTTCAGTGTTACTGGCATATAGTATTGGCCATATATACACTTAAAAAATAGTACGGGATCATGAAATACAAATGTTATGATCGGTCGTGAGAAGAAAGATCAGAAACACAGAACGGTTTCTGAACAAAAACCTAACGCCCAAACACACGTGAAACATTGCATGTGGACCATACAATTCCATTCGTCACTACTCGTCTCTTTCCGTTACCTTCAAGAAGACTCGTCCCCCTATCGACGAATGTTAGGTGCGAAAATACGACGAACCAATCAGAACGCGTGTATGAATGACATCAAGTACTTCGGGAATAACTGTTGATTTTACCTATGTCGCGCATCTAAAAATATTCCCTAGATACAGTTAAATGTGTTCAGTCATACTGTATAAATTGTTTGATAGGCATTACTTAGATAGCCGCGAATAGCTGGAATATTGCTGATGCGGCTTAAAGCAACATTTTCTCACTCACTCATTACTTAGAAATTGGCGGATGACAAGGTAGACACAACTTTATGGATAACAACTTCTTTAATACTCTAAAAAGCGACGTTTCGGTATAGATCCTTATACCGTTATCAAGCAAGACTGAATGAGGGACTGACTGACTGACTGACTGACTGATATAGGAGATTTAACGTGCGCTTTCCGACTGTAGCGTATTTCGCACACGGGCCTGGCCGGGCCATTTAGTGTATTCCGAAAAGGGTGAAAGTGGTGTGTGCAACCCAAGAGGGGGCTTTTAGGGGTTGCTTATATTGAATTTTTGGAATTTTTAAATTTGAAATAAATGCCGAGGTGGGTGGAGGAGGAAACTAAGGGAGCCGGGTGAGGTGGGTGTTTGTATGTTTATTGGATTTTGGATTGGTAGATTAAGGAGTTTTTAGATGCGCTTAATTAGATCTGTTTTGATTAGGAATACGCCTAGGGCCTTGAAGTTTTCTAGTTTTTTTTTAGGGTTTAGTATTTGATCTAGAGTAGGAACCTTATTTAGATTGAGGGTGGTTTGTAGTGTGGTGCTGTGTGTTTGGTAGTCAGTGCAGTGGATGAGTGCGTGTTCTGTGGTTTCGGGTTGTTTGCAGTGGGGGCAGTTGCTTGTGGTGCGTCTTTTAAGTTTTTTTAGGTGGTTATTTAGGTTCGTGTGTCCTGTTTGGAGTTTTGTAATTAATCTGTCAATTTTTTAGAGGGGTGGATTTTAGGTTTGGCTAGTGGTTTTCTGAGCATTTTTTTGACACACTACTGACGTTAATGACACACTACTGACGTCGATGACACATTACTGACGTTGATGACACATTAATGACGTGGATGCTACAAAACCGACCTTGATGGCACACTACTGACGTTGACGACACACTAATGACGTAGATGGCACACTACTGACGTTGATGACACACTAATGACGTGGATGGCACACTACTGACATTGACGGTATACCAGTTGCGTTGATGATACTCCAGACGTTGATGTGACAACGCCACTGACGTTGGTGCTACAACACTACTAATGCTGATGATACACTTATTAATGGTAAATGTCGATGTTAATATTGTTGATGCTTCTGTAGTGCTGGACAGTAGAGAAATGTGTGTCAACCAAGCGAAGTGCAATATCAAATCGGCCCAGACGCAGTTTTCAGGGAGAGGCATTCTGAACGACCACTGCATCGAGTTATGTACAGTGCGTTTAGAAGAAAAGCAACCCTGCAGAGTCCTTCGCTGGGATGAAATCGGCTGGCCTGAACAGTGAAACACTCTGTTTGTTGCTCGGGACCAGTCACTTCCCACTTTAAACCGTCAATGTGTGATTTTGCATCAAAATGTAATATGAAATGAAGATTATGCAATGAATTTAATGAGACTTTCCAACACATTGTCAGTGGATACCCAGCTTTGGCACAAACAAGGTATCTTAAGCGATATGATGGCGAAGCTCGATCTTTTTATTACCGTCTTCTCCATGCTTGTGGTTTTGACACAAAGGTCCATCCATGATACGACCATGAATATGTAGAGGGCGTCATGAAAAATGATAAACATAAACTTCTTTGGAATAGGCGCGTATACAGCCTCAGACCTCTCCACGCCAACAAACCTGATCTTGTCCTTTTTGTCCAATTAAATAATAATATATGTCACTGAATTTTCTGTCCCTTTTGACACTAATGTGATTGACAAGATTGATTGTACTTGCTCAATCAACAGTGTCACATGTAACGCAACGAGCTGATCAATAATATATTTTACGTTATGCAACCTTGCTCCCTACCTCTTATTATGAATGCATGGTTCCACCTTCAATTATGAACGTAGAAATCAATATTGTGTTATTTTCTATTAAGCCTGGCTGCAACACACTTATCGGCAACACAGGGTGGAATGAGGCTTCTTAACGGGTCTCATTCGTATCAGAAGGGAGATCCCGGGTGGCGTTTCGGAATATTGCATCCAATCACTTGAGCACCTTGGTCTGTCTCCTTCATCTGTAATTGTAGAGGACAACGTACTGTGGGTGCTGACAGATGTCAGACATTTAGAAACGGTATATGGCTTCTTCATTGTACGAAGGAGATGCGTTGAAGAAAAGGGGGAAATTAACTGTTCACAGACGACTACATCATGGTGGATATCAGACTGTACTCCCATGCTATATGGACGCACTCGAGAACGCCAGTGAGTATTCTTGTGGAATAGTTCCCGTGTTTTGTATCCAGAGGAGAGTATGTTGTCCGTGGTCAACATCAACAATCCTACATGGTATTTAATGCAATGATGAGTATGTGAGTGAGTCGAGTTTTTAGCCGCTTTGAAAAGTATGGTTATAAAGGCGGAAAACCTAACGAGACATTCGCCACTGTTGTGAAACCCATTTGCACCATCGTTATGGTCCGGACCAACCAAGAATTATAATTGTGGCGAATAACCACGGTCAGTGAATTCCGGCATGCCCAAGGGACGTAACTCCACAAAACGAATTTGGGAGCTGTAGTATACTGATTCATGTGCTTGTTAAAATAAGATTCATGTAGAAGATAGAGGACGATTGATTCTAACGGTATATAAGGTACAGTTGCGAAAACAAACGACGGGGCGAACCGAGTCCGAATGTTTCGTAACCGTTTTGTCACGAGTCCTTTAGCTGTCTTAGAGCAATACCAGATACTCGAGTTCCGCGAATTTCATTTCATAGCGTTCGCATTGTAGTGTTCCACTTTACAAACCCACGAAACCAGAGGCGTGAAAATCTCGAGGAACGTACGACAATGAACTGAACTGTTTTGTTAAACGTATTTGTGGGCGTACAACCCAGATCACAAACGCCCATTGATGAAATCGCTCAGCTTTGCTCTTATGGGATGTTTATGTTCACTCAGCTTTGCGAGCCGGCTCTAGAACACGCACTGCTGAAGTTTGTTTGAGCTGAAAGGTTTGTTTACGATGTGAGAGTTGTTGCTATGGAGCTATATCGATACACTGATTATCAAAGCGCCCCACAGCATTGTGTAAACTATACTTTGCCATCCTTTGGGTATCTGTTATTCTGCAGTCATTTCAGAAACATTTTTTTCCTTCGATGCATTTTTCCAACTACGTATAATACCTGTACGTTTTACAGCGTTTTTTTGTGTGAAACTGTATTCCCATATCTGATGGATCAGTGTTTCGAATAGCTGATGCACAAATTGTTTGGCTGGCTCTGTGTGGCCATGAGGTAAGGCTATATGTCACCAAGGAAAAAGTAGGTTAAGTTTGATTTAAGTAGCACGTCCGTGATGCTGTGTCTTCAACGTCAGTTGTGTATCATCAACGTCAGTGGTGTTGTGTCGTCATCGTCAGCGGTGTTGTTTCGTCAACGTCGGTGGTGTTGTGTCTTCAACGTCAGTGGTGTATTATCAACGTCCGTGATGCTGTGTCTTCAACGTCAGTAGTGTATCATCAACGTCAGTGGTGTTGTGTCTTCAACGTCAGTGGTGTATCATCAACGTCCGTGATGCTGTGTCTTCAACGTCAGTAGTGTATCATCAACGTCAGTGGTGTTGTGTCTTCAACGTCAGTGGTGTATCATCGACGTCCATGGTGTTGTATCATCAACGTCAGTGGTGTTATGTCTTCAACGTCAGTGGTGTATCATCAACGTCAGTGATGCTGTGTCTTCAACGTCAGTGGTCTTGTGTCCTCAACGTCAGTGGTGTTGTGTCTTCAACGTCAGTGGTGTTATGTCTTCAACGTCAATAGTGTATCATCAACGTCAGTTGTGTTGTGTCGCCAACGTCAGTGGTGTTGCATCATCAACGTCAGTGGTGTTGCATCATCACCAACTTGGTGTTGTATCAAGGTCACTAGTGTATCATCAACCTCAGTTACGTATCATCAACGTCACTGGTGTATCATCAACGTAACTGGTGGATAATCAATGGATATATCATCAGCGTTTTGTATTAACATCAGTGGTGTACGCATAGCGTCAAGTCCATTTTCCGTGTTGAAAATGTGTTTTCGTTTGTATATATGCGACCTTAAAACTCACTCATTCACTCACTCCCAGCCAATGATTTTCCCTTTTGTCATGCTTCGATGTTTTAACCGAACAGATCTATACAGACTACTATCTGACTGACAAAGAGATCCGTGCCTTCAATCACCGAGGGCGTCTCTGGGGTGGTAATTGGGTGTGGGGTTGAGATGTGTGGCGGGATTTGCAGGAGAGACGACGGTGGACAATCGGTAAGTACACCCACAGAAATGTATAGACATGACTGATCTTGAGTGATACTGATTTTTAGAAAATGACTCAAAATGGTTAATTTGAGATGTGCGACGATGATTAACATACTATTAGCGTGATATACCTGTTAGGAAACAACCCAAATAACTGAGTTGAGATGTGAAAAAACGATTGACCTAGCGTGACACACTTGTTTGTAAACAACTCAAATGACTGAGTTGTGATGTCTGGTGACGATTGACCTAGTGTGACACACTTTTTTGTAAATAACTCAAATGATTCAGTTGACATGTGTGTTGACGATTGACCAAGCGTGACACACTTTATGTAAATATCTCAAATGATTCAGTTGACATGTGTGTTGACGATTGACCTAGCGTGACACACTTTATGTAAATATCTCAAATGATTCAGTTGACATGTGTGTTGACGATTGACCTAGCGTGACACACTTGTTTGTAAACAACTCAAATGACTGATTTAAGATGTCTGGTGACGATTGACCTAGCGTGACACACTTGTTTGTAAATAACTCATATGACTGAGTTAAGATGTCTGGTGACGATTGACCTAGCGTGACACACTTGTTTGTAAACAACTCAAATGACTGAGTTAAGATGTCTGGTGACGATTGACCTAACGTGACACACTTGTTTGTAAATAACTCATATGACTGAGTTAAGATGTCTGGTGACGAATGACCAAAGTCTCAAACAGGTTAGTAAATAATCCCAACAATGTTATGACTTCAGCAAGCGTACCCAACTGGTTGCTGAACATAAATGTCAACACAAGGGAAGGGACAACCCGCAGCAGTGGGAACACACGGGACATTAACATCACGACCGGACATTCTCATGGCATCTACCTCACAAACAGGATCAGACGCCCGTGCACAGTGGTAGGTACATACTGCTTAACAGGTGTTGGCTAAGAAGGTTTGGGGTGAATAAATAAATGTTGAGGATATCTTTTAAAGAATCTGGCAAAAAGTAATTTGTTCTAAGGATATATATATATATATATATATATATATATATATATATATATATATATATATATATATATATATATATATATATATATATATATATATATAAAGCGTAAAGTTCTAACTCTCAGGCACAATATAGTAATAAATATTATTTATACATATATATATATATATATATATATACATACAGACGTGGTAGGCTGCATGTCCTGAAAACTTGTGTTGTGACATAAATGTTCAGATCCTTGCATGAAACAGTTGACCGTCTCTACACATCTCCCAGAAACCACCTGCACCCACACCTAGAATAATACATGATGGGTCCATAACGGAAATAAACGTCAGCATCTGACTTAATCTCCCAAACATTTGTGATTTCTGAATACAAATTTTGCATCCAATATATGGCATCGTGTGGACCTGGAACTCGCCGCGCCGTGTGAATGTCGTGTTGCATGAAACTTCAGTGGGTCCAAATAACTACCACATGTTGGAGATACTAGTTGCAGTGTGTCAATGCACTCTAATTCCACGTGTTGAGGGACTGAATGTCTGATTAACATTTCATTACAGGAGATTCCGTATCCCTTTCTTAACGTGAATACCCGAGACGGAGTCTTCCTTCACGATGAGCGGGCCAAGTTGGAGCGTCTCGGACGGCGGTCACCGTTCTCTCCTGCTGTCATTGCAATACACCTGAATCTCCCCGATGAGGAACCTTTCAGAAAGGTGTTTCTATTTACACTGAATTACCAGCAACAAGATCCATATTTTCATTTATTTACTGATGACTGTAAATTAAACTTACCCGTCTCGAATATACCTTCGAATGGGTTTGGTAGCAGAGAGGGTCGGTGTAGCAAAGAGTTTGGCTTATTGAGGGCCTGGTGTATTGAGAATGTTTGGATTGTTTAGATGTGCTCGTGTAAACATTGTTGTTGGTTGCCAGAGTGTTGAGTTACAAGGGGTCTTTGTAGAGAGAGGGTTGTTTGTATGGTCTCTTGTGTAGCAATAGTTTTCAGATCCCAGAGGGGCCTGTTAGCGAGGGTGTTATATTACAAAGGGGAATGTGTAGCGAGGTTAAGGGTGACGCGGTGTTTTGTGTCTGGAGAGTGTTCAGTTTGAGGATTGAGAAGGAGTGTTTTGTTAACTGAAGTGTAGAGGAAGATGTAGCGAGGCGTTTGGGTTACATTGGGGTCGGTGTGGCGAGAGAGTTTGAATATAGTGATGGCGTTTTAACAAGAGTGGTGGTTTATTGAGGGGTTTCTATAGCGTGAGTCGTCACTAGTGTGTTGGATTACTCAGGTTGGATTAAAGGGTACACACACAACTGAACAAATATCCAGCCATATAACCGCTTTTTTCGCCTTTATAAAAATACACGTTTCAATAGCAAAGTCTTTAACCTCCAGTTTAAGGACTTGTCAAACCATCTTGCCCGTGTGGTGGAAGAACCGGATGATAGAGGGTTCTTCTTCTGGTTCATCAAACGTCAGAGAGGACAATGGTATACACCAGTTAAAGACTCATCTCTGTATTTCATAGATTTCAACGGGAAACACTTGAAGGTATTTATATTTAGTGAGGATCTTGCGTTGATACTTAACACCGGACACTATTTCACCTGTATGATGGCGGTTTGTAAATAGTCGTGTGTTCGACCCTGCAAGTCAGTCATTGATATTATCAGCCATGATCTTAAAGGATAAAAAAATGATATGTAAAAAATGTACAGCTAAGATCTATCGAAGATGAGTATATTTTTTTATTTGCCCCAAATACAATATTACCCGTGGTATATATCTCGAGTAATATTTCAGAAAAGCCCAACATATATCAATTTATTTATATAACAGTAATGTCCACATTAAACTTTAAATATACCACAGGGGGCATGGGTGGCCCAGTCGTCTAAGGCGTCGCGATTCGCTGTGTAGAGTTGCGTCCCTTGGGCACGCCAGAAACCTATGATTGTGGGTTCGAATCCCGGTTCGCCCTGATTATGTTTCTAGGTTTGTCAGCATCATACCCGTACTTGTGGGTTTCACCGAAGTGGTAAAACTTCTGAGACCTGCATCACTTCGAGCTTTCCTCCCACATTAAGCTGACACGCCGTGATATAACTGGAAAACTGTTAAAAGCGGCGTTAAACCCAACTCACTCACTCATATTTGCCCCCCAAAACGATAATATCCGTGTAAACCACAATATATGTAAATTTATAACAGTAATGTCCACAGGTCTGTATATTGCACAGCTTATCTATGTATGTCTGTCATGCAGTGTTAAGCAAAACAACGTAATTAATAATCAACCGCCACCAGTGAATTGTAGTGTATACTATAAGCTTGTGGCCTTCCAGTAAAAGAAGATACATGATTGACATTGAATCCCTGGGTGACAAATATATTTTCTATGTTTACAGTACAAGATACACGCTGGGGATTGTATCAAGTTTGAAGTAGTGTGAGTAACAGTAGTGTGGACCATCTCTCTCGACACTATAGTGGGATGACACTATACATGCATCAACATGGTCTATCCTGGTATTATATACACACCTGGTTTCATTCTCGTGAGTTGAATCTACTCATAACATACATTCAATCACTTCAATCTTCTGAGATACATTAAACGATACTGTAGATGAGCTTCATGTTTCTTTAAAGGATCAGTGAGAGAAATCCTTTGTCTTCTCAAAGCTTTTCATCGACGCCTTCTCCAACTTCTCAACCTCGTCGTTCCAGGTATCTTCATCTTGTCTTCATCCTAAATCTGACGATGTGTATGATAAATCAAGCCGTATTTTACCTCACCTCCACTGAAGGTTTAAGTGAGCGTAAATCAGGGCGGGTTTTACTTCATCTTCATTATTGTTAAGAATTTTGAAATTGTCCCGTTAACCTCATTATTTCACACATGTATCGTTGTGCTGATTAACTACGGTCTGCATGTATGTAGTGTTAAAAGATGTGATATCACGTATTTGATATTTTACTCTTTTATGACCCCTTGCTCTGATGCGGCCCCTTTGATCGAGTGACGATTTAGCAACCATGCTTGTCGTAAAAGGCGACTATGCTTGTCATAATAGGCGACTAACGGTTGACTTGGTTGATGTATCGCATCGAATCCCAATTGCGTAGATCGATGCTGACACAGAATAAATCACTGCATATGGATAAAGAATTTTTGATTAAAATGAAAATATTTTTAACGATTGAACCTTTATGTAAATTATAGTGATTATAAGTTTCTGCTATAGTAACTATCATTTGCACTCATTATTGGTCTCTTTGTTCACTATGTCGGGACAACACATTATCTCAAATCCCCAAAACTGATCTACCAAATGGGATGATACTGAGAACTGATGTATAATATTTGTCTTCTCCTGATGCACATGATGAGCAACAGTATGTGCCACGACGGCCTATTTAATACTTTCTTATTTACCATTGTATGCCCTTTATGATTTACTTTGCAATTAGACTGGAAACACTTACATTTCTTTTATAAAGGTTGTAGCCGTTTAGGAGATGTGACGATTACATGTATTAATATATTTAGTTATTCTTTCCTTCGACCGCCTCCGTGGTCTAGTGATAGAGCGTCCGCCCGGAGAGCGGAAGGTCCGGGGTTCGATCCCCGGTCGCGTCATACCAAAAGACGTTCAAAGATGGTACTTGTTGTTACCCTGTCTGGCGCTCGGCATTAAGGGGCTCTAACAAGGAATGGGGTATTCATGTTCAACTGCGGCATGATATCTCAGTGGCATCAGTCCGGACTAGTACAAGCAGCCACACACACATATACACACACGTACATGCACGTCGCTATATAAGTGCAATAATCTTGGACAAGACGTAAACCCAATTTCACCTCACCTCACCTATAAAGGTTGTAGCCGTTTAGGAGATGTGATGATTACATTTATTAATATATTTAGTTATTCTTTCCATCATATTTGTTCACAGCTTGGATAAGAGGCATTCTTCACCTTCTCCAGCAACTTCTCCAGCACCTTCTCCGCACCCCCCTCATTCCCCTCATCCTCCAAGGTAATCATTATCTTGTCTTTATCAATACCCGGACAATGTTTATGGGACAAAACTCAGTTGAGTGTTTGCAAATGCTGGTTGATGAACAGTAGCCCTGCTTCCGTTTGACACAACCTTTTCGCCAGCGCCAAAAATTAGAACAACACGTTCAGTTTATACGGGTGGCCCAGTCGTCTAGAGCGCCACATTTCTCTGTGCAGTGTTCCGTGCCTTAGACGTGCCAGCTATGATCGTGTGTTCGAATCCCAGATTTCACTTAGTGATATTTCTAGGTTTGATAGCACGGCACCCGAAATCGTGAGTTTCGCCAAAGTGGTAAACGTCTAAGACCCGTATAATTTCTGACTTTCCTTCACACCATGCTGAGAGGCCGTGGTATATGATACTGTTCAAAGCGGTGCTAATCCATACTCTCTCACTCACCCACTCAGTAAGTCAGGTCTCATGAATGTTTCTAAACCTGACTAGTTTGCTGTGAAGTATCAAAGTTGTATGATTAATGTTGCAGTGCGTCATTTGTGAAAATGAATCAATGACATATGTAGATATGTCCAATTAGATATTTACAAATTGAAATTCGAGATATGTGAAAATGGAGAAGAGGTGATGCTTAACTTTCGTCCTTCATCCTTTATCCTTCATCCTTTAGGTGTATAATTCTACATGTATGTGTTGTGTTGCAGATCTCCCACACGGGACATAACGGTTCAAACTGACCGGTACGTCGAGACGTATCTAGGCCTTGATAATAGAAAATATACTTCAAGTTTGTGCGACACAGATAGTGATCGTTTGCTAACTAACGCATGATGTTTTGAACTCAACAATTATTGTTTATTTTATTCTATTACTTTCTACTTAAGACCTAATTAAGTAATCATTATGCTTTATGGGGTTTTTTTCATGTTGCAGGATAATTACAAAGACCCTACAAAATCAAACAACAGAGGAAAACAGGTGTACTGTTTACTGACGAGTCCCGTTTCCTACTCACACGTGCTGATGGGCGCGCACGTGTCTACGTCGGGGTGAATGTTACGCCCCCAACTGTGTGCAGCAGGTTGTCCCATTTGGCGGGAGTGTCATGGTATGGGCCGGAATTCATCACGGTGGTAGAACGCCTCTCGTGCATGTGGCAGGTGCATTGACAGGTGTGCGTTACAGAAATTTGATCCTACAGCCTTACGTTCTTCCTCACGTCAACGTTCATGGCGGACAGTTCCAGCAGGACAACGATCAACCGCATATTGCACGTGTTTGTCAGGACTTCTTATAGCACAACATCCAGACATTACCTTGGCCAGCTCGGTCACCAGATTTGTCCCCGATTGAGCATTTGTGGGACGAGTTGGATCGACGCGTTCGCAGAAGGAATCAACCGCCCCAAACACTTCCGGCGCTTCTTGATGGACTTCAGCATGAATGGCAGCACATCCAACAGCGTGTTATTGACAACTTGATTGCATCTATGGGTCGTCGGTGTCAAGCGGCGATTGATGCACGTGGTGGGCACAACCGATACTGACATTTTCTGTACCCCTGTGACATTAACTGTATCGTGTACGTGTGTCTGTCTAGGTGACACAATTAATGTTTTGAACATTGTGTACATTGATCTTCAAACAGTGTTTCAATTATGGTTTCTGTGTCCTATTTTGAAACAATAGCATTATATTACATTTTGAAAGTCAGTGTCAAGTTTCTTTTTTTGAAGAGTATAGATTTGAAATCTTGTTTTCTTATCGTGATCAGATTCAAATGTTTAGTTACGGATTACCATCATCTAATAACTTCATCACTTCATCGTCATCATCATCATCATCATCATCATCATCATCATCATCATATCACATTTTCTTTCTCAAAATCGGCCGCCATGTTGTACGAACTTTTCGCCGAGGGATCGGTCCGTGTCTCTACACCATTACTGCCCGAGGTATTATGTAGGTGACGTAGTTTGCCGAGTGGAATTGAATGGACTATACTGCTTGTTAAAACATCTTCTTCTCTGTTTCATCAACGAGTTGTTTAAATGAAACACGATAACAATCGTTGAAGAGCAGTTCCGTTTATTTACATATGGTCAACAGTACATTTGAGAGTATGAACATATCATTGCTACTTCAATCAAGCGGGGTGGTTTTTAAATACAGTAAACTACGGTTATAACGAACTCAAAGGGACCACTAATTTTAGTTCGTTATAGCCGTCAGTTCGTTATAAGCGTGTTCGTTATAAACGTAGATTACTGTATACCAAGTGCTGATAGTATCATAGACAATAAAACCCCGTTAATCCCGACAGTGTGGACTCTAGAAAAAACAACTACAGTAATCTACGGTTATAACATACTCAAAGGGACCACTGATTTTAGTTGGATATAACCGTAGTTCGGTAAAAGCATATATACAGCAAATGCCTGGGACCAACAATATGTTCGTTATATCCGTCAGTTCGTTATAAGCGTGATCGTTATATACATTAGGAATCTTTGGTACAGAGAAACATATCTATATGTTGACGTTTTTTACAGTCCGGTTTACGGGGGGTTCAGTTTATACTTCAGCGGTAGTCATTGGTACAAGGCTCTGTGATTTTAGCCAACAGACTGCGGCGACACGAATGTGGTTAAACTCTGTTATATATACGGCTATTTTATGTACGCTAGGTTTCGTTCTGTCGACTAACCTTCTGAAACCCGAAACCCTCTGCTCTGCTGGTGTTAGTTTGTATATAACTTCATAGGTAGTCTGCAACTTGTGTCATTCGATACCGAAGACCAATGAAACCCATGTTTAATGCCGACCAATCGCATTCTCCAAGAAATAGGCCACGACCAGTTTTACTGGTTGAACTCGTTGGTCTACTGGTAGAGCGTCCTCCCGGAGCGGAAGGTCCGGGGTTCGAACCTCGGCCTCGTCATACCAAAAGAAGTTAAAAGATGGTACGTGTTGTTACCCTGCCTGGCGCTCGGCATTAGGGGCTAAAACAAGGACTGCTCTGCTCGGAGTCAGTGTCTGAGTGGGGTATTCATGTTAAACTGCATTATAGCATCTCAGTGGGCTAGCACTATAAAATCGGCACACACACACATGGTTGTATGCACGTCGCTTTATAAGTGCAATAATCTTGAACACGACGTTAAACCCCATTTCACCTCACATCACCTACTGAGGTAGACAGGAGCCCAGTCAAACAAGCGATGACGCATTGTGTGAGAACACAATGGCGTTGAAGAACTAAAACTGTAGTGATAAATATAATTTGCCAGCCGTGGTAAAACACATTCACTTATTTTAAATATTCTATGATTCAGAGACCCGTGAAGATCTGGATTAGATTTGATCTTCAGCAACCTAGCTTGTCGTAAGAGGTGACTAACGGAATCGGATGGTCAGGCTCGCTGACTTGGTTGATGCATGTCATCGTATCCCAATTGCCTGGATCGATGCTCATGATATCAATCACTGGATTATCTGTTCCAGACTCAATTATGTATAGACCGCTGTCATATAGCTAGAATATTGCTGAGTGTGGCGTTAAACAACAAACAAACAATTCTGTGATTCAATATCATTATCTCCTTTTAACTATTTTTGTTCAGATATTTTTATCAGGTAAATCAGGATCGTGTCTGATGATAGTTGCAGCATTGTTAAGAAATTATCATTGGTGTTAAATATGACATGATGTTATGTATTTTTTTTAAATTTTGTAAAGAAAAATAATAAATTGGTACAATACAGTTTAAATGTTGATAAATGTGTCTCATGTGTATTTTCTTCTTTTTCCATCAAAGTGAGTGAGTGAGTAAGGTTTTACGCCGCTTTTAGCAATATTCCAGCAATATCACGGCGGGGGACACCACAAATGGGCTTCACACATTGTACCCATGTCGGGAATCGAACCCGGGTCTTCGGCGTGACGAGCGAACGCTTTAACCACTAGGCTACCCGACCGCCCCTCCATCAAAGAGGTAAGAGGCGACTAACGGGATCGGGTGGTCAGGCTCGCTGACTTGGTTGATTCATGTCATCGATCCCAATTGCGTGGATGATGCCAATCACTGGATTGTCTGGTCCAGACTTGATTATTTACAGACCGCTGTCATACAGCTGGAATATTGCTGAGTTCGGCGTTAAACAACAAACCAACCAACCAAATCTTAAAAGAGCCCGGGATGGGAGTAGAATAACTGCGTTTAGCGCCGCTTTGACCAGTACTTCCGTCCAATCAGAACGTGTCAGATTAACGTAGAAAACCAAAGTGACGGAGCCCTTTGGAATTTATAGTGAGGAGACCTTGTTTCATAATCGGACAGAAGCAGGGATTCACAACATGAAGCTGATCCTGACTGAAAACTGTTATTGTATCAATTATTGTTATTATTACACGCACAGCTATTAATTTTCAATAGTTATCAAGAGTGTATGTTTGGAATATACAAAGGAAACAACTTTACTGTTGCCCTTACCGGTGTGTACTTGTTTCTCGTCGATCGGTCATTTTTGTTCTACACAATCAACCTATATATACGCCGCTTTTAGCAATATTCCAGCAATATCACGGCGGGGGACACCAGAAATGGGCTTCACACATTGTACCCATGTCGGGAATCGAACCCGCGTCTTCGGCGTGACGAGCGAACGCTTTAACCACTAGGCTACCCGACCGCCCCCTATATATTGAACAGAATGACGATAGAAGGCAACCGCTAGAATTGCAAAACAATTTCTGCAAGAAGAACATCCCAAACCGCCTGCTGTGTAAGTGAAGGAGTTAGATTAACGGCAATATGAACAGTGTCCAAGTAAAATCACGGCGTGTGAGTTTATTGTGTGAGTGAGTTGGGTTTAACGCCGCTCCAGTTACATCACGGCTCGTCAGCTTAATGTGGGAGAAAAAGCCCGAGGTGATGCAGGTCTCAGACGTTTACCACTTCGGTGAAACCCACGAGCACGGGTATGGTGCTGGCAAACCTAGAAACATGACCTGGCGTGCCCAAGGGACGCAACTCTGCACAGCGAATCGCGACGCCTCAGACGACTGGGCCACCCGTGCCCCCGGGAACTGGATTAACGATGACGCGGCATGTGTATGGTGCTGACAGATAAAGGATCCTAATTAGTGTGTATATGGGATTCAAACTCGTGAACAGAGGATCCTGGTATGCTGAGGGACGTAACTCTCCAAGACAACCTCTTTGAGGAATGTGTTTCTTTCAGGGTTAATTCTCAGAAATGTTAGAGTTGCAATTGTTGCGAGTTGATCCCCAAATTGACACACGAAGGTCAACACAGACATGGGTACGCACAGAACTAGCTGGTTCGATTCCCGACATAGGTACAATGTGTGAAGCCCATTTCTGGTATCCCCCGCCGTGTTATTGCTGGAATTGCTGAAAGCGGCGTAAAACCATACTCACTCACTCACTCTAGACGATACTGCCTGAAAAGTAGTTCCTGCCGGAAGTTGATAGCTTGAAACAAGTCAAGCTCATCAGAACGGAGCTCTCCATACCGGTAGGGTAACGGAAGTGTCAAGCGGTGAAAGGAGCTTGCAAGGTCAAGGTCACTATCAACACGTGACATTTAATGAGCGCCTCATTAAATTACTGTTCGTTTCATTCATCATAAAATAAACATACAATATACACTGTCACGCGACACAGTGTATCAATATGGTAATTAAATGTGACACAATCTTTTCCATATTAAAAGAAATCTCTGCAAAACGTACAGTCAATTGCACTAGTCTATCATAAAGACCCTGAAACAAATATATAGATGTTAGATTCAAGAGCACATGTTCATGAATGACTATCAAAAAGTGATGACACCAGGTGTTCGCGAAAAGCTGAACGTATCCAGTCCCAACGGTGGAACACGTCACAAACACATGCAAAGGCAAGTCAATCGTTCACCTGATATAAAAACACGGGAACATATGGTATAAGTCAAAATAGGTAATTGAATAGAGCATCCACATATCCTCCACGTGTCTACCATAAAACGATTGGAAAACTTTACTGGTGTTTTGAATGTTGTAATCTTGATTAAACAACTTTTGAGCAAGAGTCGTGTGACGCTCTTGGAAAACACGCCTGATAAAATTGCAAAGAGGATTGTTATCCCTTTTTCTGCGAACGCTTTTACCAAAAGGTTAAACCACAGCCCCGTTCTTCCTCGTCCGTAACGTTTTACTCTACTCACTATTTTTTTGTATGTTAGGATAATCTGAATGTCTGAAATATATATTTTGTGGCATGATGCTTTTGAAAAATAGTTATGATCATAGTTATAATTAAACTACCTCGGTATGTACAGGTTGTTCGTATGAATTAGATATTAAAAAAATATTTCATATGGAGGCATTTTTAAGGGGCACGACGCCTACCATATTATGTCATAGTCACGTGTATTGTGAAACTAGTGCATCTAGTTCTAATATGGATTCCTCTAGAGATGCTTTCTGAGAGGACATACATGGGATGGAGATGAGCCGAGTGCAACCTAGGCTTAACGAGAGACCTCTTCCTTGTCACTACTGTTGGGGTGATGCTTCAGAAACACCTTCTTCGCCTCAGTGTAGGCCATTTTATTCATCCAGTAACTATCTGTGGAGAGGGCATCCTTTGACCTGAAACCAGAATCAGTGAGTGACAGAGTAGGTGTGTACGCCTCCATACAATACTGCTGTAGCCCACGACGACGAACCTCCCTGTCTTTACATATATACCCATAGAATGGTTAGAACCCTACAGCATGGAGGACGTTTTAAAAGAGGACTTGGCATGGGCAAATTGGCAGTTCCAGCAATGTATTTCAAGTCCCTCGACCCCCACTGCTGGCGTCTCCCAGAAATCAGCAGTCAACAACAGGAACTACACAGAGACAATGTCTCAGTTTCTGCAGATATTAATTACAGAATCTAGAACTCAGCAGACAATGTCTCAGTTTCTGCAGGTATTAATTGCAGACTCTAGAACTCGGCAGACAATGTCTCAGTTTCTGCAGGTATTAATTGCAGACTCTAGAACTCGGCAGACAATGTCTCAGTTTCTGCAGGTATTAATTGCAGACTCTAGAACTAGGCAGACAATGTCTCAGTTTAACGTTATGTCTTATTATAATCAACGAAGGCAAATATGAATTCATTTTGGCTCACAATTAAATTAAAAATCCTTGGCGGAAATAAAACAGCCTTGTGTTTCTGACAAGGAATGTAACTTCACATTGCAAGCGACATTGGTCATGTTGAGAAGCAAACAAGCAGCATCAAGTATTCACATAAAAAAAGAGAATCTATTTGCTGTGTTTTGATGAAGATAGAACTGAATCCGTTATACATCTTCTAGTAATACCTTTCCCTGTTGACAAACAACACGTGGAGCCTTTGACCATCTCCATCTTCGTGGACCCTTGTCACTTCAACCTGCTCGTTCTCCAGTATACGTTACATGAAGCAAATGTTTTAATCTCTGATCCATGAACTTTGATTTGCCTGACAGACAAAATAACCAAAAACATCATACATGGAAATAAAAAAAAGCAGACAAACAAATAAATAAAGAAATACCTTCGGTCGTCGATAAAGACGACATCGAGTACGTCTGCATCTTCACAGGTTGTGACCTTCTTGACCTGACCCGGAAGGAAATGCGCGCTGTCGCTGTCAACGAGTGCCAGGATGTAGCTGCCGACCTTGAACTTGATCATTTTGGTGTAGGTTCCATAGATGTGGATGGACATCTGTTCCCCGCACTGACCATCCGGCCATGTTACGGTGTACCTCTGCTGACATCCTATCTGTTTGTTTACTCTACCTAGAAACGCAATGGTATTTGTTTATGAACCGCCGATCAGTTCGTGGCACTAACAAGGCGCCGATCAATACTGATGTTCTACTCGATAGATCTCTGGGGATCTACCCAGTCTGTGCACCCCTTACTCGTCTCTGGTGACCTACCCAGTCTGTACACCCCTGACGCATTTACTGGTGACCTACCCAGTCCGCACATCCCTGACTCATCTCCTGATGACCTACCCAATCTGTACACCCCTGACTCGTCTCTGGTGACCTACCCAGTCTGTACACCCCTGACGCGTCCCTGATGACCTACCCAATCTGTACACCCCTGACTCGTCTCTGATGACCTACCCAATCTGTACACCCCTGACTCATCCCTGATGACCTACCCAATCTGTACACCCCTGACTCGTCTCTGATGACCTACCCTATCTGTACACCCCTGACATGTCCCTGATGACCTACCCAATCTGTACACCCCTCACTCGTCTCTGATGACCTACCCAGTCTGTACACCCCTGACTCATCCCTGATGACCTACCCAATCTGTACACCCCTGACTCGTCTCTGATGACCTACCCTATCTGTACACCCCTGACGTGTCCCTGATGACCTACCCAATCTGTACACCCCTTCCTCGTCTCTGATGACCTGCCCTGTTTGTACACCCCTGAGGCGTCTCCTGATGACCTACCCAATCTGTACACCCCTGAATCGTCTCTGATGACCTACCCAGTGTGTACACACCTGACGCGTCTCTCGTGACCTACCCTATCTGTACACCCCTGACGCGTCTCCAGTGACCTACCCAATCTGTACACCCCTGACTCGTCTCTGGTGACCTACCCAGTCTGTACACCCCTGACTCGTCTCTCCTGACCTACCCAGTCTGTACACCCCTTCCTCGTCTCTGATGACCTACCCAGTCTGTACACCCCTGACTCGTCTCTCGTGACCTATTCTGACTCGTCTCTGGTGACCTACCCAGTCTGTACACCCCGAGTCTTCTCTGACGACGGCCTCCTTCCCCTTTCAGTGACCCCTGACTCATCTCTGGTGACCTACCCAGCCTGTACATCCCTGACGCGTCTCCAATGACCTACCCAATCTGTACACCCCTGACGCGTCTCCAATGACCTACCCAGTCTGTACTCCTCTGACTCTTCTCCTGGTGACCTACCCAGTCTGTACACCCCTGACGTGTCTCTGGTGACCTACCCAGTCTGTACACCCCTGACGTCTGGCGATCTACCCAGTCTGTACACCCCTGACGTATCTCTGGTGACCTACCCAGTCTGTACACCCCTGACGTCTGGCGATCTACCCAGTCTGTACACCCCTGACTTGTCTCTGGTGACCTACCCGGTCTGTACACCCCTGTCTCGTCTCTGGTGACCTACCCGGTCTGTACACTCCTGACTAGTCTCTGGTGACCTACCCGGTCTGTACACCCCTGACTGGTCTCTGATGACTTAACCGGTCTGTACATCCCTTACTCGTCTCTGATGACCAAACCGGTCTGTACATCCCTAAAGTGTCAGGTGACCTATTCTGACTCGTCTCTGGTGACCTACTCAGTCTGTACACCCCTTCCTCGTCTCTGATGACGGCTTCCTTTCCCTCCCAGTGACCCCTGACTCATCTCTAGTGACCTACACAGCCTGTACACCCCTGACTCGTCTCTGAAGACCTACCCGGTCTGTACACCCCTGACTGGTCTCTGATGACTTAACCGGTCTGTACATCCCTTACTCGTCTCTGATGACCAAACCGGTCTGTACATCCCTAATGTGTCAGGTGACCTATTCTGACTCGTCTCTGGTGACTTACCCAGTCTGTACATCCCTGACTCTTCTCCTGGTGACCTACCCAGTCTGTACACCCCTGACGTGTCTCTGGTGACCCACCCAGTCGGTACACCCCTGACGCGTCTCCTGGTGACCTACCCGGTCTGTACACCCCCGACTCGTCTCTGATGATGGCCTCCTTCCCCTCCCAGTCTTTCTCTCGCTGGCGAATGTCCTCCACGTCCTTGAGATGTTTCTCCCGGTTCCTAGCAGGATACACGTTCCATTTCTCGATGTTTGTCTGATTGTTGTCATAGAACCGGACAGTCAGTTTCTGACCAATCGCTTCTATGACGCTGCCAGGGGCGTAGCTCCAGTAATATACAGGATGGGGGGCCAGCACATGGACACGGTCTCTCTGTAATAGAAAGGGAACTTACGTACTTTATGTTATACTGCATATCACATGCATGCTGCAGATCAGGTTCAAATGAAACACGCAGAAATTACTAAGTAACGGCAAAAAAGACATTTTCAATATGGCTACCGTGGTCCAGGAGACGCCATAGATGGGATTATCCATGCAGCCTCATCAGCACAGGCATTGTTGTCTTAGAGGAGCCGGATGGACGTGCAACCGACAAGGCAGACAATGGACAAACCGCAACGACATAAGCTCACTTGAATTTCAGTATGGTGAGCTAAACACGTATTTGCTCACAACAGACAAATAGATATCACATAGAGGCATTCGCACAACCGGAAGGACAGACATAAGACAACGTACAACGACAAAACCTCACATCAGACAGATACGCACGAACGCTGCACAAAGGAATTATCACATACAGGCATACGCACACATATAAACGGTCACCTTGCATGTTGCACGGGAATAACCCTTATTAAACCCGTCGAGGTATTACCTTGACCGTGGACCCAGCGTCGTAATGGTCAGTTGTCCGGATGATGTGCTTACTACTAATGACGTCACGTCGGCCTGTGACATCCTCCACATAGTAACAGTCCTTATCATGGCGCTGGACAATCTTCCCTGTTTAGATGAAGAGTGAGTGAGTTGGGTTAAACTCTGCTTTGAACAGTATTCCAGTTATATCACGGCGTGTCAGCTTCATGTGGTAGAAAACCCCGAAGTGATGCAGGTCACAGACGTTTACCACTTTGGTGAAGCCCACGGCCATCTGGGCGAATCTGGGACTCAAACACACCATCCTAGGATTCTGGCATGCCTAAGGGACGCAACTCTGCTATGCGACGTTTCAGTACAGATGACAGTATCTTTATCAAGTGGGTACGAAATGGTTAAATAGCAAATATTACATATACACAGAGATTAACAATAGTATCAAGAAGGATGGCAAAATGACAAGGCATGAAGTTTGATGATGACGTACATAGATTAACAAAAGTAGCAAGCAGGTTGGAAAAATGACGCCAAGGGATGAAGCTTGAAGATGAAGCACGGAGATTAACAAAAGCATCAAGCAGGATGGCAAAATGACGACAAGGCATGAAGCTTGAGGAAGAAGCACAGAGATTAACAAAAGCATCAAGCAGGATGGCAAAATGACGACAAGGCATGAAGCTTGAGGAAGAAGCACAGAGATTAACAAAAGCATCAAGCAGGATGGCAAAATGACGTCAAGGCAGGAAGCTTGAGGATGAAGCACAGAAATTAACAATAGCATCAAGCAGGATGGCAAAATGACGACAAGGGATGAAGCTTGAGGA
This sequence comes from Haliotis cracherodii, assembly GCF_022045235.1. NCBI lineage: Eukaryota > Metazoa > Mollusca > Gastropoda > Lepetellida > Haliotidae > Haliotis > Haliotis cracherodii. The sequence goes on from NW_027266341.1 coordinate 56,755,783, forward strand.
TGAAGCACAGAGATTAACAACAGCATCAAGCAGGATGGCAAAATGACGACAAGGCATGAAGCTTGAAGATGAAGTACAGAGATTAACAAAACCACAAGCAGGATGGCAAAATGACGACAAGGGATGAAGCTTGAGGAAGAAGCACAGAGATTAACAAAAGTAGCAAGCAGGATGGCAAAATGACGACAAGGCATGAAGCTTGAGGATGAAGCACAGAGATTAACAACAGCATCAAGCAGGATGGCAAAATGACGACAAGGGATGAAGCTTAAGGATGAAGCACAGAGATTAACAAAAGCATCAAGCAGGATGGCAAAATGACGACAAGGCATGAAGCTTGAAGATGAAGTACAGAGATTAACAAAAGCATCAAGCAGGATGGCAAAATGACGACAAGGCATGAAGCTTGAGGAAGAAGCACAGAGATTAACAAAAGCATCAAGCAGGATGGCAAAATGACGACTAGGGATGAAGCTTGAAGATGAAGTACAGAGATTAACAAAAGCATCAAGCAGGATGGCAAAATGACGACAAGGGATGAAGCTTGAGGATGAAGCACAGAGATTAACAATAGCATCAAGCAGGATGGCAAAATGACGACAAGGGATGAAGCTTGAAGTGAAGTACAGAGATTACTAATAGCATCAAGCAGGATGGCAAAATGACGACAAGGGATGAAGCTTGAGGATGAAGTACAGAGATTAACAAAAGCATCAAGCAGGATGGCAAAATGACGACTAGGGATGAAGCTTGAGGATGAAGTACAGAGATTACTAATAGCATCAAGCAGGATGGCAAAATGACGACAAGGGATGAAGCTTGAGGATGAAGTACAGAGATTAACAAAAGCATCAAGCAGGATGGCAAAATGACGGCAAGGGGTGAAGCTTGAGGATGAAGTACAGAGATTAAAAATAGCATCAAGAAGGATGGCAAAATGACGACAAGGCATGAAGCTTGATGATAAAGTACAGAGATTACTAATAGCATCAAGCAGGATGGCAAAATGACGACAAGGGATGAAGCTTGAGGATGAAGTACAGAGATTAAAAATAGCATCAAGAAGGATGGCAAAATGACGACAAGGCATGAAGCTTGATGATGAAGCACAGAGATTAACAAAAGCATCAAGCAGGATGGCAAAATGACGACAAGGCATGAAAGTGGAGGATGAAGCACAGACATTAACAAAAGCATCAAGGTAGGATGGAAAAATGACGACAAGGCATGAAGCTTGAGGAAGAAGCACAGAGATTAACAATAGCATCAAGCAGGATGGCAAAATGACGACAAGGGATGAAGTGTGAAGATGAAGCATGTAACAACACGATTGTGATAAGGTGATGTTAAGATTCAACGGCTAAAAGTGAGTGAGTGAGTGGGTATGGTTTAACGCTGCTCTTAGCAGTACTCCCTCAGTATCACAACAGGGGACACCAGAAATGGGCTTCCCACATATAATCATTAAGGGAATGGAACCCGGGTCATCTGTGCGACGAGCGATTACTTTAACCGCTATGCTATCCCACCAACCCCCGGCAGCTTATAAATGATACCTGACTATTGCAAATAATTGATTTTTCTTTCTGTATTAATGCGTTCTCCGATATGCTGATAGTTGCAATGAAAACAATATGGTAATTACAAAAGGACGCCTAACTAAAAGTACAGAGGAGAATTGCATGCTGCTTTCTGCAACATCGCTGCACCATATTTACAAATGCACTCAGATGAGGATTCGAACTCAGACATTCTGTTTCAGGGCAAAAGGCACATCCACTATGTTTCCCAAACGTGTTGAAATCAGAACTAGTATCCCTTAAAGATAATAAATTATACAAATGACAACAAATTTATTTAAGGTAGTTTCTGTTCCTGCATAGAAAGAAATCAATCAGGAGTGTATATGTTTCTGTATATGGTGATCATCAAAATATATTTATGTTAATAGTATGATAAACGAAAAAAAGGATGAGTTTTTGCTTCACCTTTTCAAAAAATATGTCATAAAATAACATAAACAGACGGACTAATAATCTGATGGAATTGAGATGAAACATGCAGCATTTTTTATGCTTATGGCATAAATAACAAGTTCACACACACAAAAAGTTAATTTTATTTCACTATTTGACGACAAAACCTATAAACCTAAAAGTTGACTTTTACATTAAGATATGTATATATTTTTAAGATTTCATGTTTTACAGAAATTGAATCTGAATAGAATAATGGTTATAGCTTATCTCATGCTGATGCCGCAATGGAGCTAACTGTTTGCTGACACCAATCCTAACAGCCATGCTTCATACCTTTGTAGTACCATCGGTCATCCTCCCAGCGGGCCAGAACTACCTCATCATCATAAAAGGTGGGATCAAGTACGACAATTGACGGTTCACTGGTTTGTACTTGTTTGTGGTTTTGGATCCTGGAACAAATGATATATTTTTAGAACATGAATTTTTTTTAAAGAGACAATCAGTCCAAATATCCCCACTAAATCTTATCACAATGAGCCATGGGTGAAAATGTCCAAGGAATTATTGACATTAATGTGACACCTCGCACCCTCCATCGTTTTTATTTGTTCTCTGATTTTGGTCTGTATCCTTCTTGTTTGTTTGTTTGTTTGTTGTTTAGCTCCACACTCAGACATGGGGGTATGGGTATGACTGGATGGAAAAATCAATAGATACACAAGGCCGTTTTAAACATGCTTTAAGACATACCTTACACGACATGTACGTTCAGAAATGATATTCTGCTCACTCGCTTTCTAATCAGACAACACATTATTTCGATATCAAATAAACCGGTACCATCGAGTAACAGCCTGAGATCAATTTCGTTGAAACAATTACACAAAGACTAATATTTTCTTGACCCCATATTCATAAATTCTACATTCTAATGACAAATGACAGATATATGATTATCAGAAATTTAGCAATGCACATCTTCGATGCCTTTTGAATTTGAGGATATCGAAACAGCGTTAATAGTGTGTCTACTGTATATGTCACAGTCAAATGGACGCCTTCTACTAGTTATTATATAATAGACCTATAGCTTCTTCAGTATTATGAATAAGTCATGATTGAGAAATAACTTTAAACAGTGCTATAAATATTTTATCTCACACCTGTTTTCCTCTGTCGTTTGATTTTGTAGGGTCTTTGTAATTATCCTGCAACATGAAAAAAAACACCATAAAGCATAATGATTACTTAATTAGGTCTTCAGTAGAAAGTAATAGAATAAAATAAATAGGAATTGTTGAGTTCAAAACATCATGCGTTAGTTAGCAAACGATCATTATCAGTGTCGCAGAAACTTGAAGTATAGTTTCTATTATCAAGGCCTAGATACGTCTCGACGTACCGGTCAGTTTGAACCGTTATGTCCCGTGTGTGAGATCTGCAACACAACACATAGAATTATACACCTAAAGGATGAAGGATAAAGGATGAAGGATGAAAGTTAAGCATCACCTCTTCTTCATTTTCACATATCTCGAATTTCAATTTGTAAATATCTAATTGGACATATCTACATAGGTCATTGATTTCATTTTCTAATGACAAATGACAGATATGTGATTATCAGAAATTTAGCAATGCACATCTTCGATGCCTTTTGAATTTGAGGATATCGAAACAGCGTTAATTGTGTGTCTACTGTATATGTCACAGTACAAATGGACGCTTTCTACTAGTTATTTTATAATTAACCTATAGCTTCTTCTCTATCACGAATAAGTCGTGATTGAGAAATAACTTTAAACAGTGCTATAAATATTTTATTTCACACCTGTTTTCCTCTGTCGTTTGATTTTGTAGGGTCTTTGTTATTATCCTGCAAAATGAAAAAAACACCATAAAGCATAATGATTACTTAATTAGGTCGTCAGTAGAAAGTAATAGAATAAAATAAACAATAATTGTTGAGCTCAAAACATCATGCGTTAGTTAGCAAACGATCATTATCTGTGTCGCACAAACTTGAAGTATAGTTTCTATTATCAAGGCCTAGATACGTCTCGACGTACCGGTCAGTTTGAACCGTTCTGTCTCGTGTGTGAGATCTGCAACACAACACATACATGTAGAATTATACACCTATAGGATGAAGGATAAAGGATGAAGGATGAAAGTTAAGCATCACCTCTTCTTCATTTTCACATATCTCGAATTTCAATTTGTAAATATCTAATTGGACATATCTACATATGTCATTGATTTCATTTTCTAATGACAAATGACAGATATGTGATTATCAGAAATTTAGCAATGCACATCTTCGATGCCTTTTGAATTTGAGGATATCGAAACAGCGTTAATTGTGTGTCTACTGTATATGTCACAGTCAAATGTACGCCTTCTACTAGTTATTATATAATAGACCTATAGCTTCTTCAGTATTATGAATAAGTCGTGATTGAGAAATAACTTTAAACAGTGCTATAAATAGTTTATTTCACACCTGTTTTCATCTCTTGTTTGATTTTGTCGGGTCTTTGTAATTATCCTGCAACATGAAAAAAACACCATAAAGCATAATGATTACTTAATTAGGTCGTCAGAAAAAGTAATAGAATAAAATAAACAATAATTGTTGAGTTCAAAACATCATGCGTTAGTTAGCAAACGATCATTATCTGTGTCGCACAAACTTGAAGTATAGTTTCTATTATCAAGGCCTAGATACGTCTCGACGTACCGGTCAGTTTGAACCGTTCTGTCTCGTGTGTGAGATCTGCAACACAACACATACATGTAGAATTATACACCTATAGGATGAAGGACGAAAGTTAAGCATCACCTCTTCTTCATTTTCACATATCTCGAATTTCAATTTGTAAATATCTAATTGGACATATTTACGTATGTGATTGATTCATTTTCACAAATGACGCACTGCAACATTAATCATACAACTTTGATACTTCACAGCAAACTAGTCAGGTTTAGAAACATTCATGAGACCTGACTTACTGAGTGGGTGAGTGAGAGAGTATGGATTAGCACCGCTTTGAACAGTATCATATACCACGGCCTCTCAGCATGGTGTGAAGGAAAGTCCGAAATTATACGGGTCTTAGACGTTTACCACTTTGGCGAAACTCGCGATCTCGGGTGCCGTGCTATCAAACCTAGAAATATCACTAAGTGAAATCTGGGATTCGAACACACGATCATAGCTGGCACGTCTAAGGCACGGAACACTGCACAGAGAAATGTGGGGCTCTAGACGACTGGGCCACCCGTATAAACTGAACGTGTTGTTCTAATTTTGGGCGCTGGCGAAAAGGTTGTGTCAAACGTGAAGCAGGGCTACTGTTCATCAACCAGCATTTGCAAACACTCAACTGAGTTTTGTCCCATAAACATTGTCCAGGTATTGATAAAGACAAGATAATGATTACCTTTGAGGATGAGGGGGATGAGGGGGATGCGGAGAAGGTGCTGGAGAAGTTGCTGGAGAAGGTGCTGGAGAAGGTGAAGAATGCCTCTTATCCATGCTGTGAACAAATATGATGGAAAGAATAACTAAATATATTGATAAATGTAATCATCACATCTCCTAAACAGCTACAACCTTTTATAAAAGAAATGTAAGTGTTTCCAGTCTAATTGCAAAAGTAAATCATAAAGGGCATACAATGGTAAATAAGAAAGTATTAAATAGGCCGTCGTGGACCATACTGTTGTTCATCAAGTGCATTGAAAGTGAGTTGAGCCATCAGGAGAAGACAAATAATATACATCAGTTCTCAGTATCATCCCATTTGGTAGATCAGTTTTGGGGATTTGAGATAATGTGTTGTCCCAACATAGTGAACAAAGAGACCGATCGTTAGTGAAGATGATAGTTACTATAGCAGAAACTTATAATCACTATTATTTACATAAAGATTCAATCGTTAAAAATAATTTCATTTTAATAAAAAATTCTTTATCCATATGCAGTGATTTATTCTGTGTCAGCATCGATCTACGCAATTGGGATTCGATGCGATACATCAACCAAGTCAACCGTTAGTCGCCTCTTATGACAAGCATAGTCGCCTTTTACGACAAGCATGGTTGCTAAATCGTCACTGGATCAAAGGGGCCGCATCATAGCAAGGGGTCATAAAAGAGTAAAATATCAAATACGTGATATCACATCTTTTAACACTACATACATGCGGACCGTAATTAATCAGCACAACGATACATGTGTGAAATAATGAGGTTAACGGGACAATTTCAAAATTCTTAACAATAATGAAGATGAAGTAAAACCAGCCCTGATTTACGCTCACTTAAACCTTCAGTTGAGGGGAGGTAAAATACGGCTTGATTTATCATACACATCGTCAGATTTAGGATGAAGACAAGATGAAGATACCTGGAACGACGAGGTTGAGAAGTTGGAGAAGGCGTCGATGAAAAGCTTTGAGAAGACAAAGGATTCCTCTCACTGATCCTTTAAAGAAACATGAAGCTCATCTACAGTATCGTTTAATGTATCTCAGAAGATTGAAGTGATTGAATGTATGTTATAAACAGATTCAGCTCATGAGAATGAGACCATGCGTGGCTATACTACCAGGATAGATCAAGTTCCTGCATTTAGAGTGTCAGCCCAGTTACGTCAAGAGAGATGGTCCACACTACTGTTACTCACACTACTTCAAACTTGATACAATCCCCAGCGTGTATCTTGTACTGTAAACATAGAAAATATATTTGTCACCCAGGGATTCAATGTCAATCATGTATCTTCTTTTACTGGAAGGCCACAAGCTTATAGTATACATTACAATTCAATGGTGGCGGTTGATTATTAATTACGTTGTTTTGCTTAACACTGCATGACAGACATACATAGATAAGCTGTGCAATATACAGACCTGTGGACATTACTGTTATAAATTTATATATATTGTGGTTTACACGGATAATATCGTTTTGGGGGCAAATAAGAGTGAGTGAGTGAGTTGGGTTTAACTCCGCTTTTAACAGTTTTCCAGTTATATCACGGCGTGTCAGCTTAATGTGGGAGGAAAGCTCGAAGTGATGCAGGTCTCAGACGTTTACCATTTCGGTGAAACCCACAAGTACGGGTATGATGCTGACAAACCTAGAAACATAATCAGGGCGAACCGGGATTCGAACCCACAATCATAGGTTTCTGGCGTGCCCAAGGGACGCAACTCTGCACAGCGAATCGCGGCGCCTTAGACGACTGGGCCACCCGTGCCCCCTGTGGTATATTTAAAGTTTAATGTGGACATTACTGTTATATAAATAAATTGATATATGTTGGGCTTTACTGAAATATTACTCGAGATATATATTGTATTTGGGGCAAATAAAAAAATATACTCATCTTCGATAGATCTTAGCTGTACATTTTTTACATATCATTTTTTTATCCTTTAAGATCATGGCTGATAATATCAATGACTGACTTGTAGGGTCGAACACACGACTATTTACAAACCGCCGTCATACAGGTGAAATAGTGTCCGGTGTTAAGTATCAACCGCAAGATCCTCACTAAATATAAATACCTTCAAGTGTTTCCCGTTGAAATCTATGAAATACAGAGATGAGTCTTTAACTGGTGTATTCCATTGTCCTCTCTGACGTTTGATGAACCAGAAGAAGAACCCTCTATCATCCGGTTCTTCCACCACACGGGCAAGATGGTTTGACAAGTCCTTAAACTGGAGGTTAAAGACTTTGCTATTGAAACGTGTATTTTTATAAAGGCGAAAAAGCGGTTGTATGGCTGGATATTTGTTCAGTGGTGTGTGTACCCTTTAATCCAACTTCTGAGTAATCCAACACACTAGTGACGACTCTCGCTACAGAAACCCCTCAATAAACCACCACTCTTGTTAAAACGCCATCTCTATATTCAAACTATCTCGCCACACCGACCCCAATGTAACCCAAACGCCTCGCTACATCTTCCTCTACATTTCAGTTAACAAAACATTCCTTCTCAATCCTCAAACTGAACACTCTCCCTACACAAAACACCGCGTCACCCTTAACCTCGCTACACATTCCCCTTTGTATCCTAACACCCTCGCTAAACAGGCCCATCTGGGATCTGAAAACTATTGCTACACAAGAGCCCCTACAAACAACCCTCTCTCTAAAAAGACCCCTTGTAACTCAACACTCTGGCAACCAACAACAATGTTTACACGAGCACATCTAAACAATCCAAACATTCTCAATACACCAGGCCCTCAATAAGCCAAACTCTTTGCTACACCGACCCTCTCTGCTACCAAACCCATTCGAAGCTATATTCGAGACGGGTAAGTTTAATTTACAGTCATCAGTAAATAAATGAAAATATGGATCTTGTTGCTGGTAATTCAGTGTAAATAGAAACACCTTTAGGAAAGGTTCCTCATCGGGGAGATTCAGGTGTATTGCAATGACAGCAGGAGAGAACGGTGACCGCCGTCCGAGACGCTCCAACTTGGCCCGCTCATCGTGAAGGAAGACTCCGTCTCGGGTATTCACGTTAAGAAAGGGATACGGAATCTCCTGTAATGAAATGTTAATCAGACATTCAGTCCCTCAACACGTGGAATTAGAGTGCATTGACACACTGCAACTAGTATCTCCAACATGTGGTAGTTATTTGGACCCACTGAAGTTTCATGCAACACGACATTCACACGGCGCGGCGAGTTCCAGGTCCACACGATGCCATATATTGGATGCAAAATTTGTATTCAGAAATCACAAATGTTTGGGAGATTAAGTCAGATGCTGACGTTTATTTCCGTTATGGACCCATCATGTATTATTCTAGGTGTGGGTGCAGGTGGTTTCTGGGAGATGTGTAGAGAAGGTCAACTGTTTCATGCTGCAAGGATCTGAACATTTATGTCACAACACATGTTTTCAGGACATGCAGCCTACCACGTGTGTGTGTGTGTGTGTGTGTATATATATATATAGATATAGATATAGATATAGATATAGATATAGATATAGATATATAGATATATATATAGATAGATAGATATTAATAATTATAATATTTTTACTATATTATAAGCACAGTAAAGTATATATATATATCTATATCTATCTATCTCTCTCTCTCTCTCTCTCTCTCTCTCTCTATATATATATATATATATATATATATATATATATATATATATCCTTAGAACAAAGAACTTTTTGCCAGATTCTTTAAAAGATATCCTCAACATTTATTTATTCACCCCAAACCTTCTTAATCAACACCTCTAGAGCAGTATGTACCTACCACTGTGCACGGGCGTCTGATCCTGTTTGTGAGGTAGATGCCATGAGAATGTCCGGTCGTGATGTTAATGTCCGGTGTGTTCCCACTGCTGCGGGTTGTCCCTTCCCTTGTGTTGACATTGATGTTCAGCAACCAGTTGGGTACGCTTGCTGAAGTCATAACATTGTTGGGATTATTTACTGACCTGTTTGAGACTTTGGTCATTCGTCACCAGACATCTTAACTCAGTCATTTGAGTTATTTACAAACAAGTGTGTCACGCTAGGTCAATCGTCACCAGACAACTCAATTCATTCATTTGAGTTATTTACATCAAGTGTGTCACGCTAGGTCAATCGTCACCAGACATCTTAACAGTCATTTGAGTTATTTACAAACAAGTGTGTCACGCTAGGTCAATCGTCACCAGACAACTCAATTCATTCATTTGAATTATTTACATCAAGTGTGTCACGCTTGGTCAATCGTCACCAGACAACTCAACTCAGTCATTTGAGTTATTTACATCAAGTGTGTCACACTAGGTCAATCGTCACCAGACATCTTAACAGTCATTTGAGTTATTTACAAACAAGTGTGTCACGCGAGGTCAATCGTCAACACACATGTCAACTGAATCATTTGAGCTATTTACATCAAGTGTGTCACGCTAGGTCAATCGTCAACACACATGTCAACTGAATCATTTGAGTTATTTACATCAAGTGTGTCACGCTAGGTCAATCGTCAACACACATGTCAACTGAATCATTTGAGTTATTTACATCAAGTGTGTCACGCTAGGTCAATCGTCACCAGACAACTCAACTCAGTCATTTGAGTTGTTTACAAACAAGTGTGTCACGCTATGTCAATCGTATGCACACATCTTAACTCAGTCATTTGAGCTTTTAACTTACAAGTGTATAAGACTATGGTCAATCGTTTTTTCACATCTCAACTCAGTTATTTGGGTTGTTTCCTAACAGGTGTATCACGCTAATAGTATGTTAATCATCGTCGCACATCTCAAATTAACCATTTTGAGTCATTTTCTAAAAATCAGTATCACTCAAGATCAGTCATGTCTATACATTTCTGTGGGTGTACTTACCGATTGTCCACCGTCGTCTCTCCTGCAAATCCCGCCACACATCTAGACCCCACACCCGATTACCACCCCAGGGACGCCCTCGGTGATTGAAGGCACGGATTTCTTTGTCAGTAAGATAGTAGTCTGTATAGATCTGTTCGGTTAAAACATCGAAGCATGACAATAGGGAAATCATTGGCTGGGAGTGAGTGAATGTGTGAGATTTAAGGCCGCATACACAGAAATGAAAACACATTGGAAAATGGCCCTGACGCTATGCGTACACCACTGATGTTAATACAAAACGCTGATGATATATCCATTGATTATCCACCAGTTACGTTGATGAAACACAAGTGACGTTGATGATACGTAACTGACGTTGATGATACACCATTAGGATTGATAATACGTAACTGACGTTGATGATACATCATTAAGATTGATAATACGTAACTGACGTTGATGATACACCATTAAGATTGATGATACGTAACTGACGTTGATGATACATCATTAAGATTGATAATACGTAACTGACGTTGACGATACACCATTAAGATTGATAATACGTAACTGACGTTGATGATACACAAGTGACCTGATGCAACACCACAGCCGTTGATGATGCAACACCACAGACGTTGATGATGAAACACCACAGACGTTGATAATGCAACACCACAGACGTTGATGATGCAACACCACAGACGTTGATGATGCAACACCACTGACATTGATAATGCAACACCACCGACGTTGACGACACAACACCACTGACGTTGACGACACAACACCACTGACTTTGACGACACAACACCACTGACGTTGATGGCACAACACCACAGACGTTGATGATGCAACACCACTGAGGTTGATAATGCAACACCACTGACGTTGATGATGCAACACCACTGACGTTGACGACACAACACCACTGACGTTGACGACACAACACCACCGACGTTGATGACGCAGCACCACTGACGTTGACGACACAACACCACTGACGTTGACGACACAACACCACTGACGTTGATGACGCAGCACCACTGACGTTGACGACACAACACCACCGACGTTGACGACACAACACCACTGACGTTGATGATACACCACTGACGATGACGACACAACACCGCTGACGTTGATGATACACTACTGACGTTGAAGACACAGCATCACGGACGTGCTACTTAAATCAAACTTAACCTACTTTTTCCTTGGTGACATATAGCCTTACCTCATGGCCACACAGAGCCAGCCAAACAATTTGTGCATCAGCTATTCGAAACACTGATCCATCAGATATGGGAATACAGTTTCACACACAAAAAACGCTGTAAAAAGTGCAGGTATTATACGTGGTTGGAAAAACGCATCGAAGGAAAAAAATGTTTCTGAAATGACTGCAGAATAACAGATACCCAAATGATGGCAAAGTATAGTTTACACATTGCTGTGGCGCGCTCTGATAATCAGTGTATCGATATAGCTCCATAGCAACAATTCTCACATCGTAAACAAACCTTTCAGCTCACACAAACTTCAGCAGTGCGTGTTCTAGTGACGGCTCGAAAAGCTGAGTGAACATAAACATCCCATAAGAGCAAAGCTGAGCGATTTCATCAATGGGCGTTTGTGATTTGGGTTGTACGCCCACAAATACGTTTAACAAAACAGTTCAGTTCTTGTTGTACGTTCCTCGCGAGTTACACGGCTCTGGTTTCGTGGGCTTGGAAAGAGGAACACTACAATGCGAACGCTATTCACCATATACACTGATATGAAATTCGCGGAACTCGAGTATCTGGTATTGCTCTAAGACAGCTAAAGGACTCGTGACAAAACGGTTACGAAACAATCGGACTCGGTTCGTCCCGTAGTTTGTTTTCGCAACTGTACCTTATATACCGTTAGAATCACTCGTCCTCTATTTTATACATGAATCTTATTTTAACAAGCACATGAATCAGTATACTACAGCTCCCAAATTCGTTTTGTGGAGTTACGTCCCTTGGGCATGCCGGAATTCACTGATCGTGGTTATTCGCCACAATTATAATTCTTGGTTGGTCCGGACCATAACGATGGTGCAAATGGGTTTCACAACAGTGGCGAATGTCTCGTTAGGTTTTCCGCCTTTATAACCATACTTTTCAAAGCGGCTAAAAACTCGACTCACTCACATACTCATCATTGCATTAAATACCATGTAGGATTATTGATGTTGACCACGGACAACATACTCTCCTCTGGATACAAAACACGGGAACTATTCCACAAGAATACTCACTGGCGTTCTCGAGTGCGTCCATATAGCATGGGAGTACAGTCTGACATCCACCATGATGTAGTCTGTGAACAGTTAATGTCCCCCTTTTCTTCAACGCATCTCCTTCGTACAATGAAGCAGCCATACACCGTTTCTACATGTCTGACATCTGTCAGTATCCACAGTACGTTGTCCTCTACAATGACAGATGAAGGAGACAGACCAAGGTGCTCAAATGATTGGATGCAATATTCCGAAACGCCACCCGGGATCTCCCTTCTGATACGAATGAGACCCGTTAAGAAGCCTCATTCCACTCTGTGTTGTCGATAAGTTTAATCGAACAAACAGTATTTCCCCTATTAGACGCCGAGACTCAAATGCACGCCTAAATGTTCCGAAACGCCCACCCTGTTCTGATAAGCATCAGCTCCGTGAAGAAGGCTCATTCGACTGTGTTGCTGCCAGGCTTAATAGAAAAAAACACAATATAGATTTCTACGTTAATAATTGAAGTTGGAACCATGCATTCACAATAAGAGGTATGGAGCAAGGTTGCACAACGTAAAATATAGTATTGATCAGCTCGTTGCGTTGCATGTGATACTGCTGACTGAGCATGTACAAGGGATTTGCTATGACAGGTTTTAACACAATCAGCCCGTCTAAACAAATACATGTCCCCAGTCGAGAGTCGGGTCTTGCATTCTTCGACGGTTTAAAGACTTTCAGACCGCTCCGTGGTCTAGTGACAGAGCGTTCGCCCAGAGAGCGGAAGGTCCGGGGTTCGATCCCCGAAGGCGTCATACCAAAAGACGTTAAAAGATGGTACTTGTTGTTACCCTGTCTGGCGCTCAGCATTAAGGGGCTAAAACAAGGACTGGTCGGCTCGGAGTCCGTATGCTGGTCGGAGTCGGGTATTTATGTTAAAAATATTTTACTTTAATTCAATTATTAAACGGTGGCAATATAAGTGTGTATGTCTTGTTGTATTTAGACAGCACCCAAGTGTCGAAAGTACTTGTGCAAAGATCCTTAACCGACACCGAACTGTCGATAGTAGTTTTGTGCACAAAATTCAAGATCAGCTCTGAACTGAATAATCACAAAATTACCGCCTTTTTAGATTTTAGACACTTCGGGTCGACATCGGGAAACAATAATCGTGGGTTCGAATCCCAGCTCCCCCTGATTATATTTCTAGGTTTGTCAGTACCGCATCATTGGTCCATCGTAAACCTCCAAGACCCGCATCATTTCTGGCGGTCCTCCCACATCAAGGTGACACGCCGAGATGTAACTGCTGGAACGACACGTATTCTTCCAGGACCAATCAAATTAAGCGGCTGCTCAAATAAATACTTAAACAAATTTGCGTACTACTGACATCTTTGTGCATTTTGGAATTGATATAATCCCAGTACTGATGAACAACCATCTCCAGTGTGATGTGGGGTTATGTGAAATGTGGTTTCAAGATTATTGCACTTATAAAGCGACGTGCATGCATGTGCGTGAGTGCGTGCATGTGTGAGTCTGTCTGTGTCTTTGTCTGTGTCTGTGTGCCTGTGTCTTCATACCATCTCTAAACTTCATTTGGTATGACTCGACCAAGTGATCGAACCACCGACCTTACGCTCTCCGGGCATACGCTTTATCCATTTCACCACGGAGACGGTCTATCCATTGAGCGATAGTGTGGGAATTTAGGTAGATTAGTTTCAGGGGGTCACAAACACAATCAAAGACGTGACGTTATTGTCACACAGTTATTCATGTATACAAACTGTCAGAAAGGCACCAGATAATGAAGCGACTATCGATGCATTATGCATTGAGACCCGTACGAGCAGACTTGCGTAATGTATTGATCAACAACGAAAGCTAACAATACCATTTCTTGGAAAACAAGATTCCCTGGAACCGATAACATATTGATTAACGATGAAACATTTATTATCAGGCTGTGGCCACTTCCGTCATTTCCTCAGTATTGAAATAGTTATTTTGTTGAAGCTATTGGGTACTCGCTATTATATTATAGAAAAGTTTATTTTATATGTATGTAAATGGATTTCAAGGTGTCCCCCCCCCCCCCCCCCCCCCCTACACGCAGCCCTGACAGCGAATGGGACTTCTCCCAGGAAGTGCTGCCTGGTCAAACTTTTTCACCAACACTCTAGCCTTCTGCGGGGGCACGGGTGGCCCAGTCGTCTAAGGCGCCGCGATTCGCTGTGCAGAGTTGGGTCCCTTGGGCACGCCAGAAACCTATGATTGTGGGTTCGAATCCCGGTCCGCCCCGATTATATTTCTAGCTTTGTCAGCACCATACCCGTAGTGTGTCAGCTACATCAGTAGTGTGTCATCTACGTCAGTTTCACCGAACTGGAAAACGTCTGAGACCTGCATAACTTCGGGCTTTCCTCCCACATTAAGCTGACACGCCGTGATATAACTGGAATAATGTTAACAGCGGCGCTAAACCCAACTCACTCACTCACTCTAGCCTTCTGCAATACCCAGGTTGTCTGTCAAGCTGTATTCCTGGCAGTAAACCCGGGCACTCTCCCAATGTCAGCCAACAGATTGGGAGGTACCAAACCTAAGGCACCGAAAAGAATGGGGAGTCGGACAACTTGGTACTTGGGATGCAAGCGTGACATTTCGAAAGCGATATTTGCCATGTTTTTCCTCAATCTTGTCAATCACATTAGTGTCAAAAGGGACAGAAAATTCATTTCAGTGACATATATTATTATTTCATTGGACTAATGTAAAAGGATAAGATCCGGTTTGTTGGCCTAGAGAGGTCTGAGGCTGTATACGCGCCTATTCCAAAGAAGTTTATGTTTATCATTTTCCATGACGCCCTCTACATATTCTGGGTCGTATCATGGATGGACCTCTGTGTCAAAACCACAAGCATGGAGAAGATGGTAATAAAAAGATCGAGCTTCGCCATCATATCGCTTAAGATACCTTGTTTGTGCCAAAGTTGGGTATCCACTGACAATGTGTTGGAAAGTCTCATTAAATTCATTGCATAATCTTCATTTCATATTACATTTTGATGCAAAATCACACATTGACGGATAAAAGTGGGAGGTGACTGGTCCCGAGCAGCAAAAGAGTGTTTCACTGTTCAGGCCAGCCGACTTCATCCCAGCGAAGGATTCTGCAGGGTTGCTTTTCATCTAAATGCACTGTACATAACTCGATGCAGTGGTCGTTCAGTAGTGTGTCAGCTACATCAGTAGTGTGTCATTAACGTCAGTAGTGTGTCAGCTACATCAGAAGTGTGTCATCCACGTCAGTAGTGTGTCATCCACGTCAGTAGTGTGTCATCCACGTCAGTAGTGTGTCATCCACGTCAGTAGTGTGTCAGCTACATCAGTAGTGTGTCATCCACGTCAGTAGTGTGTCATCCACGTCAGTAGTGTGTCAGCTACATCAGTAGTGTGTCATCTACGTCAGTAGTGTGTCAGCTACATCAGTAGTGTGTCAGCTACATCAGTAGTGTGTCATCCACGTCAGTAGTGTGTCAGCTACATCAGTAGTGTGTCATCTACGTCAGTAGTGTGTCATCCACGTCAGTAGTGTGTCATCCACGTCAGTAGTGTGTCATCAACGTCAGTAGTGTGTCGTTAACGCCAGCAGTGAGTCATCAACGTTATTAGTGTGTCATTAACGTCAGTATAGTCATCCACGTCAGAAGTGTGTCATTAACGTCAGTAGTTTGTCATTAACGGCAGTAGTGTGTCATCCACGTCAGTAGTGTGCCATCTACGTCAGAAGTGTGTCAGCTACATCAGTAGTGTGTCATCCACGTCAGTAGTGTGTCTTCCACAGCTGTAGTGTGTCAGCTACGTCAGTAGTGTGTCAGCTACATCAGTAGTGTGTCATCTACGTCAGTAGTGTGTCAGCTACATCAGTAGTGTGTCATCCACGTCAGTAGTGTGTCATCCACGTCAGTAGTGTGTCAGCTACATCAGTAGTGTGTCATCCACGGCAGTAGTGTGTCATCCACGGCTGTAGTGTGTCATCCACGTCAGTAGTGTGTCATCCACGTCAGTAGTGTGTCATCCACGTCAGTAGTGTGTCATCCACGGCAGTAGTGTGCCATTAACGTCAGTAGTGTGTCGTTATCGCCAGCAGTGAGTCATCAACGTTATTAGTGTGTCATTAACGTCAGTATAGTCATCCACGTCAGAAGTGTGTCATTAACGTAGGCAGTGTGTCGTTAACGTCAGTAGTGTGTCATCCACATCACTTTTGTATCATCCACGACTGTTATGTGTCATCAACGTCAGCAGTGTGTCATCCGGGTCATATATGTTGTATTATCATCGAAAGTGCTGTATCTTCAACGTTAGGAGTGAGTGAGTGAGTATGGTTTTACGCCGCTTTTAGCAATATTCCAGCAATATCGCGGCGGGGGTCACCAGAAATGGGCTTCACACATTGTACCCATGTCGGGAATCGAACCCGGGTCTTCGACGTGACGAGCGAACGCTTTAACCACTGGGCTACCCGACCGCCCCTTCAACGTTAGGGATGTCATAATCATCATTGGTGTATCACCAACGTCAGTGTCGCTGTATCATCTGAGCCATTGATGTATAATAACGTCATTAATGTATCATCAAAGATAGTGGTGTATCATATCGTCAGTGATTTTGTGTAACCAATTTTATTTGTGTATTATCACGGCATGTTATCATTGACCTCAACGATGTTGTATCTTTGATGGAATGTGTATCATCAACGTCAACGGTGTTTTGTCATTATTTTCATAGGTGTATAATCAACTTCACTACTGTAAAATCAATGTCAGTGCTGTATATTAAACTTCAGTACTGTATATTCAACGTCAGCGCTGTATAATTAACGTCATAGCTGTATAATCAATGTCAGCGATGTATAATCAACGTCATAGCTGTATAATCAGCGTCATAGCTGTATAATCAACGTCAGCACTGTATAATCAACGTCATAGCTGTATAATCAACGTCAGCACTGTATAATCAACGTCAGTATTGTATAATCAACGTCATAGCTATATAATCAACGTCATAGCTGTATAATCAACGTCAGCGCTGTATAATCAACGTCAGTATTGTATAATCAACGTCATAGATATATAATCAACGACATAGCTGTATACTCAACGTCAGCGCTGTATAATCAACGTCAGTGTTGTACAATCAACGTCGGTGTTGTCTACGCAATTGGTGAATCGACGTCATTATAAATCATCTACGTCAATGATCAATGTTGAACTCTGTGGAATAAGTGTTATATCATCAATTAAGACAACACTCTCCAGCCCCCAGCCCCAAGCCCCAAGCTTAAATCACTTGTATTATCTACATTATATATTCGGCTATCATTATTTTGTTTGAATCTAAATACATGCCTCTGTACCCATTCGCTGCCTGGGCTGTGTGTAGAGGGGGGCAAGGGGCCCTGAACTGATGATGAGCCTAACCAGCCTGACTGTGCCAGGGTCACCCAAACCCAAACTCACTCAATAATTCAGTTTTTGAAAATGTTTAAAATACTTGACTGTAATTTAGTGGAAATTGACAAAATAGTATGATAGATTTTGTAGTTTGACATTTGTGAAAATGAAATTGATATGATGTGTAGATAATTCCACTTACATATGTCAAAAATGAAGTTGGAGATATATGAATATAAAGAAGTATAGATGCTTGACCTTTATCCATGTGTTTGGTTCTCTGTGTTGTGTTGCAGACCTCGCACAAGGAACAGGCCGTGGAGACCAGGGTTTGACGAAAGAGAGTAGACTGCATGTACTTTGTTTTTAATTCTTTTGCAGTTTGTTCCAGAAGTACCGTCAGTTGGGTAGGGGATATTCGATTATCTGATATCGTTCAATAACCATCAAAGAGTTAATTCCCTTCCACCGATTTACCCACCTGAACTTGAGGGGAGGTGAGGTGAAATGGGGTTTAACGTCGCGTCCAAGATTATTGCACTTATATAGCGACGTGCATGTACGTGTGTGTGTTTGTGTGGCTGCTTGTCTTGTACTAGTCCGGACTGATGCCGATTTATAGTGATACCTCAATGAGATACCATGCCGCAGTTTAACATGAATACCCCACTCAGACACAGTATACTGACTCCGTGCCGACCAGTCCTTGTTTTAGCCCCTTAATGCCGAGCGCCAGACAGGGTAACAACAAGTACCATCTTTTAACGTCTTTAGTATGACGCGGTCGGAGATCGAACCCCGGACCTTCCGCTCTCCGGGCGGACGCTCTACCACTAGACCACGGAGGCGGTCACCTGAACTAGAAATACAGGAGACCAGTGAGACCGCCTCATCGGTTTCATATTTAGATCTGTGCATACTGATTCAGAGTACAAGACTGTGTGACAAGAGGGATGACCTCAACTTTCCAACAGTCAACTTTCCCTTTCTGACGAGCAATATTCCAGCAGCTCCAGTCCTTGGTGTCTTCAATTCACAACGTTTGAGGTTCATTTGAGCGTGCACTTTCTACAAAGGTTTTAAAGAGCTTTATGCGACGCTTCCTCAAAAGTTGATCAAGGTTAAACATTCAAGGCTTCAGTAAAGTTGGAAAAAGTTGTAGGGTAGAAATGTGGAGGACGTTTAAAAAAATGACGCATCAGTGACAACAATGTTACCCGATGCAATTCCCTTTTTGTGACTTGTACCATATGATCCCGTGTTTTGTCAGGTGCACAATCGACTTTCTTTGCATGTGTTTGTGACGGATGCTATTGTCTATTTCTAATCTTGTACAGAATTCGTACAAAGAAGAAAGTTGCTCAAAGTTCCAGGTAGGTTACTGACAAATGCTTTGATTGCATGGCCTTTTATATTGTCATTTGGTAAATAAAGCAAGAGGTTTTGAACTCGACAATTCCTGTTTAATTTATTCTATTACTGTATACTGAAGAGCTAATTAAATTATGCTTCATTATGTTGCAGGATAAGAACAAAGAACAAGAAAAATCAAACAAGAAAGGACAACAGGTGTGACATGAATATCAATAGCATTGATTTATGTTATTCCTCAATCAATATTTATGTATGATGATGAACAAGCCATGGGCCTTGCTGTACCCTGGCACGGGTTGACTGTGACGTATACAGGTGGACACACTGTTTCAGCTGCTTCGATATCTTCACATTCAAAAGGCATCAAAGATTTCTTATAACCACAATTTCTGTCATTCATGATTGAGATGTAGAATTTATGAATATTGAGGTCAAGAAAATAGAATTCTTTGAGAAATATTTACCCGAAAAATCTTAATCTGTTGTTCGATGGTACTATTACATCTGATATCAAAATCATGGGTTGTCTGATTAGAATACGAGAGAGAGAGAGAGAGTCTCAGAGCAATACCATTTCTGAAAGTACTTCTCTTTTGAGACCTGTGTTCATTCATGTGGAAAACGGCCTAACTAGTGCATCCATCGTTGGTTACATGCAGTAATAAGCGTAGTCACATGCCTGGTGTCTTGTAGTAACGTAAAAAACATGTAATTATTTTTGCGGAGTTCAAACGGAAGAGGGAATGAGGTTGGGCACTTTTCGACGTTTTTTTCTTATGACCCATGGTGATAAAATATTCTCGAATTCAAGACATTAACGATTGACATGGATAGATATTTTTATTTTTACATTTTCTGTCATTTGTCATGAAGATATAGAATTTATGAACGTGGAGGTCAGGAAAATAATATTCTTTGAAAAAAAATATTCGAAATTTATCTCCGTCTGTTTTTCGATGGCACTACTACATTCGATATAAAATGGGTTGCCTTCAAAGTAAATGAAAGAACAGAATTTCTGAAAGTGTTTTTGTTCTGAATTGATAGAACATTTTAAAATTTTGGAACTGTTTTAAAGTGTTGGCAATATAAACATTCAAATATTTTCTCACTTCTTTTGAATAAATTGAGGGGACACGGGTGGCCCAGTCGTCTAAGTCGCCGTGATACGCTGTGCAGAGTTGCGTCCCTTGGGCACGCCAGAAACCTATGATTGTGGGTTCGAATCCCGGTTCTCCCTGATTATGTTTCTAGCTTTGTCAGCACCATACACGTGCTCGTGGGTTTCACCAAAGTGGTAAACATCTGAGACCCGCATCACTTCGGGCTTTCCTCCCACATTAAGCTGGCACGCCGTCATATAACTGGAATACTGTTAAAAGCGGCGTTCAACCCAACTCAATCACTCACTCACTGAATAAATTGATCCTTAACACTTCTTTCGACCTTTGGAACAAATAGGTGAGTATATGAATACTCCTGTCAGTCCGACATTTTTACCGATAATAACTAATGATGTAGTTGCAAAGCTCATTTATGTTTGTTTGTTTGTTTGTTTGTTTGTTGTTTAACGCCGCACTCAGCAATATTCCAGCTATATGACAGCGGTGAGTAAATAATCCCGTGATTGACATCATGAGCATCGATCCACGCAATTGGGACCGATGACATTCATCAACCAAGACAGCGAGCCTGACCACCCGATCCCGTTAGTCGCCTCTTACGACATGCATAGTCACCTTTTACGGCAAGCATGGGTTGCTGAAGACCAATTCTACCCCGGATAGCTCATTTATGAAAGCTGTTTTGATAAAACGGAGATTAACATAACAAGGCTTACCATGTGCATCCTGGTGAACTTAATGTCGACTTAATAATCTTTTATTTGTATACTAATAAGTATACATGTCCAGGTCTGGTTAATATACACTGTGCGCGTGTGTGCGTGTCTGTGCGCCTGCGTGCGTGCGTGCGTGCGTGCGTGCGTGTGTGTATTAATATGCAAAGTGAACAGGATAACGATAAAACCACATTCGTCACCACTCGCCCCTTTCCATAAACTGCAAGAAGACTCGTCCCCTATCGATGAATGTTATGTGCGAAAATACGACAAACCAATCAGAATGCGCGTATGACTTCAAGTTCTTCGTCAAAGAATCCCTCAGGAATAATTTTTGATTTTACATATGTCTTGCATCTAAAAACATACCCAAGAAACAGTTAAATGTGTTCAATCATACTCTATAATTCCGCATGTCCCGATGTGCTTTAAATTGCATCTGAAATATATATGATATATGGGGAAATATGCGTGAACTATTTTGCAACGAGTTGACAATTGTTTTAGGTATGCCCGTTTGCGCTAAGACGGAACCCGGTCACAAAAATGGCTCTGAGAAGGGCACGAGTCGCTATTCGGCTTGTCCCGGAATAACACGAGTTGGTCACGAATGGATTAAACCAATGGGAATAAGGAGGGGGAGAACAAGTAAGCTGTGGTGGAAATATAGTGACTGGAATGGGTGTGACGACTAGGAGATGACTGGGGTAACAATATAACAATAAAACAAATGTGAGGAACAAAGTGTCCATTGAGGTGGGGAGGGGGGAGGGTGGAGGGGGATGTTATCATGATTGATGATGGTCTACACAATAGTTGAGTATATACCAGGTACTGACTGATCAATGGGCTATGGTAATACTATTACAAACATGTGACTATCCATATTTTGGTTAACAGATACTAACAGGCAGAATATACTACATGCAGAAAAAAATATTGATTGTTTTTGAAAACTTGAAGCCATTTTGTTGTTGAGAATACGACTATTGTGTGTCAAATTATGTGTAAGAATGTTTCACATTGAAATATTGGCTTCAAGTGTTAAAAAGTGGTTAGTAATTTTGAGCATTTTCCAAATGTGCATTTCTCCGTAACTCAGTTCATAGTTATTGTTGTATATTGTAGTGCAACAGTTGCTGTTTAACCAGAAAAAAAGGAGAACTTGCAAAACAGTAAAAATGAACACGTAGGAAGAGTTGCTTCCCTTTTTCGAACACCGACAAAATAGAGAGGACTACGTTTACGAAAACGGATTTTTTGACATTTTTTTCCAGTGCGTGATGATAAAATTAAATCATGCAGGCGCACGTATTTATAGAAATTCTTGTTCTTTTTAAAAAAAAGATGCTGTAATTTAGGACTGTCGGGATATGAGGCACTAAACAAAACAGAGTAATGGTTCTATACTAGTTGCTGTAAAGAACTCAGAAATATTTCAGATACATGTACATGTATTTGATTGCGGTCTGAAAATACTCGAATCTGAGCCAGACAATCCAGTAATTGACACAATGAGAACCACGCCTCCGGGTTTCAATACGCGCAATGAACAAGCCTGACCACCCGATCCATTTGGCCGTGCCTAATACAATTATAGGTTGCTAGGAAACTATTCTAACCCCTGGAATCCCCCGGTACTTTGAGAGTGATGTTTGTGAGGCCGCACGCTCTGTGTTTAAATTTCTTCGTATAAATCATTTGATGTTGTGTCGGACGCTCCGCGTGGTGGTAGGCATCTGTTCACATACATCTGACTGTCAACGGGTTCATACATGCTATTTTCGTCCGTCACAGGAGTCTGTATAGAACAATATGCTTCTTCCCCAGGACCTGTGTCGCGCGAGTTCACATCAAGTGTGTCGTACGTCCTGGCTTCAGGTTGACTTCTGTTGGTCCGAGGTTTTGTCTTTTTAGGTTTAACCTTTTTCGATAGCCCTGCATTGTAGTACACAGCTTGGTCGGGACTCTCCGGTTGGCGTCTGTAATAAATAAACATCAATATGTTCAAGGTAGACCACGAGGAACTATTGTCCAATCATTGAAATGGTCAGTTGGACTCGAACTGACCATTTCAGCGATTACACCCAATGGTCATGCAATTCAGCTAGTCAACGTACGGTCAAATATAATGGAAGCATTGAGTAATTTACATTACATCGCGTTAAGATCCCTGTACTTGTTTGAAACAATATATCAAATGTTTGTCCATTTTGATACGGATACAAGCTGGAATTGTATCTGAGATATGAAACTGCAGCTGATTTCGGAATATACCAATAAAATTCAACTCTGGTCTTAGATTAACGACAGTAGATGGTTGACATTTGATATTCCTTTCACAGTATGTCCGATTTGTAAAACAGCGAATATAAGAAGAATATCTTTTCGTCTTCCTTTGCTCTCTTTACAAACAATATCGATCAGATAATTCTTGTAATCGTGTTAATTTAAGATGTACAAATTTAAACATTATCATCAACTGTAAACACCGATTTGACAAGATAATCTCAGTATTTTTTTATTATGCTTTTTTACGAACCATGTCAATTTTTAAAGCAGTCTGTTTTATATATTGTCTAACTTTCACTGTAACCAAACGTGAAATTCTGTACGTGGCTGATGAGTGAGTGAGTGAGTATGGTTTTACGCCGCTTTTAGCAATATTCCAGCAATATCACGGCGGGGGACACCAGAAATGGGCTTCACACATTGTACCCATGTCGGGAATCGAACCCGGGTCTTCGGCGTGACGAGCGAACGCTTTAACCACTAGGCTACCCGACCGCCCCTTCGCTCAAAGAAGTAGCTGTGGAAACCTTATATGACTACAACTGAATCAACCGTCCCTTTATCATATATTTGCCAATGACTTGCAGCCATGTTTGTCTACAAAATCACCAATACTACGTGAAACCCATAGCTAACCTATTAGGGGTATTTAGTCGATACGACCGCCTCCGTGGTCTAGTGGTAGAGTGTCCGCCCGGAGAGCGGAAGGTCCGGGGTTCGATCCCCGACCGCGTCATACCAAAATACGTTAAAAGATGGTACTTGTTGTTACCCTGTCTGGCGCTCGGCATTAAGGGGCTAAAACAAGGACTGGTCGGCTCGGAGTCAGTATACTGTGTCTGAGGGGGGTATTCATGTTAAACTGTGGCCTGGTATCTCATTGAGCTAGCACTATAAATCGGCATCAGTCCGGACTAGTACAAGCAGCCACACACACGTACATACACGTGCATGCACGTCGCTATATAAGTGCAATGATCTTGGACGCGACGTTAAACCCCATTTCACCTCACCTCACCTCACCTCACCTCACCTCACCCGACTAAGTCGAAAACACATTATATTAAGTCAATAGCCATTATGTGATAAATACGATTAGTAAACAGGTCAAGGTTTATAACATGCATTTCAGGAGAACAGAGAACCTTTGTTTCCTCTTCCAGACAACAACTCCAACGATGATGACAGCAACTGCAACCACGGCGGACCCAGTCCCCGACAGAATCAGTACAAGGGTTTTTCCGACCAATGGATTACCTGAAGGGAAATGAGTGACGTTGAATACCTTGACCTGGTATTTTATGTGTATAGTCACACAATATTCTTATCACGAATTCACGCAGTCAAGATAACAACAATTATTCTCTCATGCCTAATTGGCGTTACATTTCTTGATTGTTGATTGGTAAGATTGGATGAGCTTAACACTTAACACTGCTAATAGAAAATATTTGCAACCATATCCGTAAAGAAAAGCCGACGTTTTCTATGAACAATCAAGCAATACTGTGAACAATATTTTTGTAAGGTTCCATCCGGTTTAAACCATTTCATCATTGAACTTTCATTGAAAAAGCCTCCTTTTGAAAATCGATTCATAGTTCCAAACACAACAAATTATCTACACACGCTTTGAATTATCGTCATTCTAGTGAATGTTTCCTGGAAGTATTTATCAATTTTGCACAAAGTTTCCACTTTCTTCATAATTTGTTTTCTGAAGAAAATACTTGTGTTAACAGTGAATTATGTATTTGATACACATTCAACTGAAAAACCCCTCTTATGGATCCAGACATCTTTGTTGAATTAAATTGCATATGGTGCAAAAACTAAATTAAGAAAAAAAATAAAGCATCGTCTTCGGCACTAAGAGTGAAGATCGATCTCGACACCCTGAACAGTCGTGGATGTAGGAATATTCATTATCTGTTTCACCTACATTTTAGCTGTGTATGATCATCTTATATCAGCCAGCTTGAAAACTGACAGACCACGGACAATCAGGCCATGGCATACGCTCATTGACATTCAGCCAGGCGAGCTACCAATAATAACAGAAGTCTAGACCTCAAGGAATTGGTAAATAGACTGCAGAGAGATCAGGTTTGACATACCTTCGGATTTACTGGGGACAGGAGTGTGGTTACACGTCTCCACTCCATCAGAACAGACGGCATCGCTTCTCTGCTGAGCTCCATTATAAGCAACTACCGTTACATAAAACGTTCCACAAGAAGGTGCTGTCCATGAGACCTCGGTAGAGCGTGTTGATTCCATCTGCCGTTAGAAAAATAACACCATATAAATTTCCGCTGTACATGTATACCATTATCGCTGACATGTTAATGCAAAAGTATATATTTCCATTACAATAAATTTCTACATTGAACGATTTTCATAAAATAGCTAGAATATTTTATATGTTGACTGTATTTTTATAGCTACCATTATTACAATCAAACAATGAAGGACTGACGTTTTTGGTTTGATTAAGGTCAAACAGGTCTCCCTGTAAACATCTGGGGCCGAAGGTGTACTGATAAAAGGCGATTGCGCTCTCCCTGTCAAAGAGCCCGTCCCAGTGGGCATGGAGCTGTAGGCTGTCCTGGTAGTCCACTTCCGGTTGTCCAGACTGACCATCGTGGACAATGCCAGAACGAGGGGGGCTCGCATCTATTGTGATCTAAATAAAATAGTTAAAGGTCCATTTTCACCAGCCTATCATGCTCATAGGAAGATATGCTTACATAGCCAAGAATGCATTTTCAGAGAACCTAAGAGCATGGTCAAAAGACAAATCATATGAATTCAAAATACCAAAAAACAAACAAACCCAACCTACTACTATGCTACATGTATGACGAATTTCATTAACCTTAAAACAGTGGCCGATGCATGGCTATAAATTAGATTTGAACCTCTCTCTGTGCACCTTATCGTGATGGTATTATTACTCCTTTTAGTGTAAATGCTAATCCGTATTAATTACCGGATTAAATTTCTTTACAAACACACTGAACATCCTTGGCTCGGGGTGAAGGATACTCGGAGCAAAGGGGCCTACTCGGACGTCCGCGCCTTGTCGCATCTCAGCTATAAAAGTTTATTTCGACTCCTGAACTTCAGTTCGCACGTGCCCCTATTCAAGATCAAAGGCTAGAGTCTGTGAAGACAGCAGCTGGCTACGTAACAGGTAGTTTGAGGCAATGTCTGTGAAACCTGGTTGGACTGGCATCATGGCAGTTGTATAGCTGTGTTAGATTTAACACCTGTGCCAGTTTGAGTTCAACTTGTAACTGCTTACTAAAAGCCTTAAAGCTTCACCTTGGTTTTTTGCTTAGTGTTAATAAATATTAAACTAAAAAAACAGTTTATCTTTGTCAATGCCCCTTGATGCAATCGGTCTGTCTATTTATGTTTTTCTCAATGTCCCAAGTACGTGCGCTATTGATGACCTTTGTGACAATGACGAATCGGTTCCTCTGTAAGTGAAGCGTTACTCTACTGCAGTCTGCGTCATCGTTAGCACAGAACCGTGATATGCGTCATTTCAGCTATGGCTACTGGGGTATACAAGCAATTCAATTAAAGGTGTACTTCGTTTAAGAACTTTGTTAGCCATTTACCTTTACTTCCTGTTCATTTTTCAGTTTAGCATGATTTGTAGCTTTGACCTCAAAACAGTAATCCTTTCCATCAGCTAACTTGACTTTCTTCATCTCGGCAGGGGAGGGTTTCACTTGGAAGTGGGGATGATAGCATCTGGCATGGGGCGTACAATAACAGCTACCATCCCTTGTGTCATATCTGGTGTTACAGGCACCCATAGTCTGAAATCATCATACAAACATTAAATATGTTATCATTTCGTTATATTTATTAGTTCATATTGAGTTCGAAATACAAACATTTTTTGTTCGAAATACAAACGCTAAGAGTACCAGTGAGTGGGTGAGTACAGTTTTACGCCGCTTTTAGCAATATTCCAGCAATATCACGGCGGGGGACACCAGAAATGGGCTTCACACATTGTACCCATGTCGGGAATCGAGCCCGGGTCTTCGGCTTGACGAGCGAACGCTTTAACCACTAGGCTACCCGACCGCCCCTACCCACGCTAAGAGCACATAGAGTTGTGGGGCAAGGTTAGTTAAACTTTGTCATAAATGTCATTTTTTTATGTCATTTTACCATTGACTACCTGATTCCGGATACCAACAGAAAAGAGTGACATACTCGATAGCTTTTAATAGAAATGCCATGAACAGCCAGCACTATGTCTTCATCTTGTTGTTTTTCTACGATTCTCCATTCCACCGCCTCAATTCCACTGTCTCCATCGTATACATTCCACTCCATTCTAGGATCAGAAAGACATGCTAGGTAGATAAAATGTTTCAATATCAATCTAAGGTAGGGTACAGGAATACAATTATTTCTTGAGTTTTCTCACCTATTTGTTTTAACACAATGGTAAAACCTTCAAAAC
Organism: Haliotis cracherodii; assembly: GCF_022045235.1. Lineage (NCBI taxonomy): Eukaryota > Metazoa > Mollusca > Gastropoda > Lepetellida > Haliotidae > Haliotis > Haliotis cracherodii. Next base: position 56,783,886 of record NW_027266341.1, read on the forward strand.
CGTCGATGTTTATTGTGCAGGTCCCTGTTCCACAGAGAGATCTTAGCGCTAAGTCGATCCATTCCCATTCTTCAACACTGAGGGGCGGTCGGGTAGCCTAGTGGTTAAAGCGTTCGCTCGTCACGCCGAAGACCTGGGTTCGATTCCCGACATGGGTAAAATGTGTGAAGCCCATTTCTGGTGTCCCTCGCCGTGATATTGCTGGAATATTGCTAAAAGCGGCGTAAAACCATACTCACTCACTCACTCTTCAACACTGACTAACGACAGTCGTAGCACTAAGATCACTTTGTGGAACGGGTCCCTGTTGTTTAAAGATTAAAATTAATAACTGAAGTGACAAATTGCACATGGGTGAAACTACAATAACCATTCTTACATGACATCATTGAGTTCCTTCACATCATGTACGCTGACGTTGAGGCTGCCGTTTCTGGTGAGCCACAGGCTCTCTATGACTGGGGGTGATGTGTCGATGTGGACTGTCAGACTCTCTTCTTTCGTGCCCGACATTATATCATAGGCACGCACCCAGAAGCGCACAGTGTCCCCATCCACAAGAGAGGGTGTTATAGTTTGTGACTGACTCAGACCTTGACTGGTGAACACCGCTGGTGGACCGGTGATGGACGATCCTCCTTTATGGTCGACTTTGTAAGAAGTACGGAAGCTTGTAATACCTAGGTTAAAAAAATCCAATTTTACATTTGCTCTGGCTGTTTTTCAAGTAGAGTAAACTACGTTTATAACGAACACGCTTATAACGACCTGTCTTTTTTGGTCCCGGCAATTGGTTGTATACATGCTTATTACAAACTACAGTAAAGTACGGTTATAACGAACTCAAAGGGACTACTAAATTTAGTTCGTTATAACCGTAGTTCGTTATAAGCATATATACTGCATTACTAAAGCAAATAGTCGGGACCAAAAAGTAAGTTTGTTATATCCATCAGTTCGTTATAAGCGTGTTCGTTATAACCGTAGTTTACTGTACGGTTATAACGAACTAGAATAAGAACTCCCTTTGAGTTCGTTATATCCGTTGTTTACTGTATCACCAATGCATAGGCAAGACAGAAAACATGGTCAAACCGCCATCTTTAGTTGTATAACTTGACAACAACAAAATCCGGGCAATTACCGTCCACTGTTACTCGTCCTTTGTTATTCGGGCTAAAACCGCAATTTGGCAACGAAACTTCTTGACAGCCAATGAAATCATCATATTGAATTATTCGCTTTTATTGAGGGAAAACCTGTAATCAGTATTGGCTAAGGCACAGTATGATTCTCTCTAAAATTAAAATTTAATGGATCACCTAAGCGAACCACATACCAGCTGACATGCCTCGAATACTATTTTATCATCCAAAACTGGCTCCCACGGGAGATATCGCTGGGATGAGATCAAGCGATATCTACACTGTAGATATCACTGCAATGAAAATGCATCACAATGCTTTGCAGACCATTGTGACGTCACTGGTTACCATGACGTCACAATCAAATGACATCACTAATGGCTCTGCTACTGAAGCTGTTTGCAGTACTTTTTACACTGAAGACACTCCTAATTACTGTCTACAAATTGGAAAGGTTGAAAGAATGATGTTGGATGATAAATAAAATCTCACCCTCGTGTCTTTTGATATCAAATATATCAACACTCGTTGATAAAAGTGGCCAAAATCCTCGGCAAGCCTCGGATTTTTTCACTTTTATCAACGAGTGTTGATATATTTGATATCAAAAGACACGAGGGTGAGATTCTCCATATCCCACATACCTTGAACATTACTGACTTCATCTACACCTCTGCTTCCCTCCTTGTCATCATAGCCAGAGCCGATGTCAGCAAGAGGAGCCACGCTATGGAGCCACTTCTTGTTGTGATGCACTGTGTTGATGTATCTGTCGGTCCAGTCCACTGTCACTGCTGATGATGTCGTTTGCCACACTGACGTTGCTGATGCTGCTGTCGTCACACGGAGTTTTTTATTAGCCTGAGTGGTTACAGACGAAGTGCCATCATATATCAGGATCCGTCTGGCACTCCTGTAATTACCTGCCTTGTCATAGGCAGACAGGACAACAGAGTAAACCCCGGATGTCGACAGACTGAACTTGTCGGTTGTCTGAAATAAGATGCCAGTCAGTCTGAAAAACACGTACAAGAAATCTTTCTGCATCTTTATATGGGCAAACCAGTGAGTGAATGGGTTGCGTTCAATGCTGTTTTAAACAATTCTTCGGGCTTTAAAGGGAATGAATGTGCTGCCAAACGAAAAATAATAATGAGGTAAATTCTGGGGTTGAAACCAACGATCAGCCGATTCTGGTACAGTTGAGAGGACCCGTAAAGATCCGGGGTAGAATAGGTCCTCAGCAACACATGCTTTCCGTAAAAGGTGATTATGCTTGTCGAAAGAGGCGACTAACGGGAACTGGTGGTCAGCCTGCTTATTCGGTTGATGCATGTCATCATATCGATGCTCATGTTTTCAATCACTGGATTGTCTGGTCCGACACGATTATTAACCGCGATCCTATAACTGAAATATTGTTAAACAATAAACAAACAAACAAAGAAACAAACAACTGAGGGATGCAACACGGAGTGTGGCGCGTTAGGCGGTACGATTGGGGCCCCATCGGTATAAATCTGCTCTTATTAAAATTCAACAACACGTTAAAGATGTAAGAAATTAAGCGATTAGTCACTGACATATGGCATGCTACTACCGCCATATTGACGAAGCGCTAACAATTCATTCATCAGATTCAAAACAACCTACATATACAGAACTCCCCACAGAGCTTGTCAACGTCTTCCTGTCAATCCGGCGTTTATCTCTGAGTACATCTCCAACAGCGTGGAGTTCAAACACATCCCTCACAAAGTGGTCAACACCTGCATTGGCATCTGACCAGCCACTCCAGCGGAGATTCACTGTTGGCTGAAAGAAAGATGGAATATATATTTACGAATGCAAACAGACAAAAAGAAGGTTGTAAGTAAACTACGGTTATAACGAACACGCTTATAACGAACTGACGGATATAACGAACTAACTTTTTAGTCCCGACTACTTGCTGTAGTTATGCTGTATATATGCTTATAACGAAGTACGGTTATAACGAACTAAAATAAGTAGTCCCTTTGAGTTCGTTATAACCGTAGTTTACTGTAACTTAATAAGTAACACTGAGGAATACGTACTGTAGTGATGACATTGGGAGCTGTCAACATGCTGCTGATACAGGCAGTATTACCAGTACAGTGATAGGGAGCCACCAGGTCAATGGTCATTGTAAAGGTGCGGGTCTGTGTGGCACCGCTGTAGTAGTGGGTCACTAGGTTCTTTGTCTCCTTGTTCCGTACTTTAACATATCCTCCATTACTGGCCTTATAGGAAAACTCAATACTGGGGAAGAAAAATATTCATTCATTAAAGACAATTATGCTGCTTGTGATATCTTAGAGGCCTGCCCAACAATCTCTACTTCTTTTCTACATTTCGATTCGGAAACGTTACTTTCATATGTGATTGACTTTACCATATTCTAGACCCCACATCAATCACCTTATCCTCAAGTGTGATCAGGGGGCATGGGTGGCCCAGTCGTCTAAGGCGCCGCAATTCGCTGTGCAGAGTTGCGTCCATTGGGCACGCCAGAAACCTATGATTGTGGGTTCGAATCCCGGTTCGCCCCGATTATGTTTTTAGGTTTGTCAGCACCATACCCGTGCTCGTGGGTTTCACCGAAGTGGGAAACGTCTGAGACCTGCATCACTTCGGGCTTTCCTCCCACATTAAGCTGACACGCCGTGATATAACTGGAATACTGTTAAAAGCGGCGTTAAACCCAACTCACTCACTCAATTGTAATAACCCCCCAATATGCATCTCTTCTACAGCATGTTTACTAGCCCCTATTTGTGGCTAAATATTTTGTTCCCTCACACATCTTTGTGTTGGAAGGGTAGAGGTAGGACAGGCGCCCCTTCACATGTGTACAGGCCTGTGTCTGGGCTGCTTCTGCTGGCTCCCCCACAGTTATATCCCTTGGTTGAGACAACACGCAACCCTGGAAGACAAACGGGAACAATAAGTCAACCTGTACCTGTTAATGTATGATTGCAGCATGACTCAACTACTGTAATGTGTATGCTATTGATATTCAGAATGGTACGTAATGACTTACTTCTTTTAAGTTTGAAGGATGCATAAGCGCTGACAATGCCCACCCTGAAGCCTTCAACGAAGGCATGTCTGGATGGAGGTGTTATTTTGTATTCTGACGTAAACTTGTAGTACATTTTTGTTGGAGACTTGATGTTGGACCAGACGGTGGACTGAGATGGGCCACTGTTGATGCTGGGAGGTGCTTGGGCCGTGTCCCCATTGCTGGCAGTCAGGCGAAACAGGTTCAACTTTATTGTGGGTTTCGTTGTTACTAGAAGGTCAAGTAATAAAAAGCACAGAATGCACACAATCCCTGTGATGACATAACAAGAAGTGAGTGAGTGAGTTGGGTTTAACGCCGCTTTTAACAGTATTCCAGTTATATCACGGCGGGTCAGCTTAATGTGGGAGGAAAGCCCGAAGTGATGCAGGTCTCAGATGTTTACCACTTCGGTGAAACCCACGAGCACGGGTATGGTGCTGACAAACCTAGAAACACAGAGCTCCAGATAAGCTTTTGGTGTTGTGGGTATTTTACCCATACATTTTAAAATCATTGGGTATCAGTAATTCTACCTGCGTATTCAAATTTCTGTTACCCACTAGTTTTTACACATGTGGGTATTTAAGTTAAATATTTAAAAACACTATTCATCTAGTCCCTGTAAACTGGTGTCGTGTGGGTTCGAGAGCTTTATAGGACTCAAAAATACCACGATACTTCCACAAAAAAGTGTGATGGCAAATGATCATGATGTAACTGTCATCGTGGAGTTTGGCAAGGTTGACGGAATGCCCCTTTATAATTTCAAAATAAGTTGCTGATTTGCTAATCGAATACGCAGGGTTACTTCACAATATTTTGATGATACGCACAAGTTTTATTTTTGTAGCGTATCTGTAATGTTCGTTGCGTATTTGATACGCTTGGATTATATTTTACTGTGTATTTCTGCATTTCTGATGCGTATTTCACGCAGATACGCAGCTTATCTGGAGGTCTGGAAACATAATCGGGGCGAACCGGGATTCGAACCCACAATCATAGGTTTCTGGCGTGCCCAAGGGACGTAACAGAACAAGAAGGAATGTAGAACTAGAATATACAAATATACGGTAACGTCTTATGCACTGCGATCGCACCATCCACGTCCCCCTTTGATCAAGTTAAAAGCTTACTTGTCTGGCAGTGTTGTCCAGTAAAGCCACTTGAGCAGGAACAGCTACTGGCATACTCGCCCTTGCATGTTCCTGGATAACACCTGGTGCTGTCACTACGCCAGGAACAGGTTTCTGGAAATGGAACAATGCATTTGTGCTAACTGCAAACTATATTTCAGACAAAATGATAAAACCATGGAAGCAATTCCACATTTAAACGGGGCAAGGAAGGTAAAAAGGAGATAATAACGACTGAGGGAGTTTGATGTGCTATTCGTAAATAAGCAGAATGACAGCATACAGATGTAGCAACATGGAACAAGCATTTTTGACTTTGTTTGTTTGGAATTAATATATTCACATTCTGCTTCATCCTGATTGACTTGAAACTTACTTGTACATGATTTCTTGTTTGTGGTAAGGAGATATGCTCTTTTCCCCGGTTCGTGAGACACGACTCCATCACAGCGTGTGCACACCTGGTCTCGATTACTGGTACATTGTTCTGCTTGACAGTTGCTGATGGCAGTGCACTCTGAAGAGGGGGCAATATATGATCACAGTTCATGAGAACACTGCTGGAAAAATATTAACATAAGTGCGGTATTCTAGTCAAAAAGGAAGTATTGCAGTACATCCCATGTGGTGTACAAGCTTCTATCAATGTACACTAGACATACTGTTTTATTGTACCTGCACAGATGTAGATATTGTGAATAGTGGTTATTGCTGTTAATGGATAAATGTGTTGATTCTTTTGCTTTACAATTGACCGGTGATGACAAGTTCATCAAAACAGCCGAAGGCGGAACAAGCGAAACCACTCTACTGTTATCCCGGGTTCGGAACAAAGAATCAGTCAACGAACACTCGCTTCAAGAGTCTGGGCAATGATTGACCATAGATCAGTCAATGAACACTCGCTTCAAGAGTCTGGACAATGATTGACCATAGATCAGTCAACGAACACTCGCTTCAAGAGTCTGGACAATGATTGACCATAGATCAGTCAACGAACACTCGCTTCAAGAGTCTGGGCAATGATTGACCATGGATCAGTCAACGAACACTCGCTTCAAGAGTCTGGGCAATGATTGATCATAGATCAGTCAACGAACACTCGCTTCAAGAGTCTGGACAATGATTGACCATAGAACAGTCAACGAACACTCGATTCAAGAGTCTGGGCAAAGAATCAATGATTGACCACAGATCAGACAATGAACACTCGCTTCAAGGGACATACAGCAGGAAGAATGCAATTATTATACTATTCCAGACACTTCCGTGCTCCAGGAATAGAGCAGTGAAACTACCGAAAAGTCAGCCAGTTGTGATAGGACCACACAAGTGTCACGCAGACCAAGATGATGACTGTGACAGTAACAAATTACATTTGCAAATTGGACAGATATCATTGATCATTCTGACACAAGTACACGCCTGGAACACCACTCAAAAGATAGGTTGTGATACTCAGATGTGTGTCCACGATTCGTTACCATTATTCACGTTTATTTTGTGCTGGTAATGACTGTAAGCTGCGGAAGCCTTTTAGGGTCATTTGTTTGTTTTTTTGGGGGGGGGGGGGGGGGCGGGCGTGGAGGTTTCTTGAAATTTTATGATACATAAGATGGATTTTCAAGATAATGAATTTGACATTTCAACTTAGTATCAAGATCAAGATGTAACGTTGAATTTTAAAGATACATGCTAAGTTGAAATTTCAAGATGAGTTGAAAATTTAAGATTAAAACTTGAAATTTCAACTTAATATCTTGAAATTCCAAGATACCAAGTTGAAATTTCAAGATACTAAGTTGAAATTTCAAGTTATAATCTTAAAATTTTAAGAAAAAAGTGGCCCTAAAAAGCTTCCGTAGTTAGCTTCTTAACTCTTATCTTTGCATGATAACAATTACATGTAACTTCAGATAAAATGAACTCTAATAGATTTTAACATCCAGTTTTAACATAACATTTATCTTCATTCATCAATCACTGTTTCTTGTAAGAAGTGACGCTTGTATCCGAAACATTTTGTTGGATAGCTAGTTTAATGCACAGCAATGATTAATTACAAACATCACAAAACTGTATGAATAAGGAAATTCCTTAACATTTTTTTGGTCAAGAAACTATTGGCCATATTGTAACCTCTTCTTATCAGTGGGCAAGAAAAGACTTGGGTAGAAGCACGTCCAATGTTACGTGGTTTAACATTTAAGACACTGAGCTGAAACAGACTGGTCGTTACTATCACACTCTTCACATTGATTTCACTTGTGTGTGGTGTGGTAATTCCTTTTTCGATTAAGGCCCGGGCATATCATGCTTGTTATAGAGCCGACTTGAATTTGGATAGGATTTTTAGGCTCTGTGATTGGACTGATTATGTGTCATCGTACCACGACGACGTAAGGACCCGTGAAGATCCGGGGTAGAATAGGTCTTCAGCAACCCATGCTTGCCGTAAAGGGCGACCATGCTTGTCGTAAAAGGCGACTATCGGGATCGGGTGGTCAGGCTCGCTGACTTGATTGATGCATGTCATAATCCCAAATGCGTGGATCGATGCTCATGATGTCCATCATTGGATTGTCTGGTCCAAATTCCAATATTTATAGACCGCCGTCATATGGCTGGAATATTGCCGAGTGCGGCGTTAAACAACAAACAAACAAAACGACGATGTAAGATGTTGATCGTGACATCAGCCACTGGTTTATCTGAGCCAGAATAAAATAATGGCATAGCGCCATGACCCGGAGCAGACTTGCTTGAATCAACGAACCGACACTATTTTGTGATGTCCCTATCCTTACAAGGAAGTGAATAGATCTAATAACCGGATGTACAAATTATAAATGAGGGTTGCTTTCGCTCTATCTATATTTAATTAGGAATCCACGCGTGGACGGACTTAAGTCTAGCATTCATCGGACATAAGAAGGAAGTCATGCCGTTGTCCAACTCTGTTACAAATGATGATCACAACCACTGGTGTCACCGGAAGCCGGGCTCACTCTACTGTGTGAGGGCCAAAGTCCGGTTGGTTAAATCATTATTTCTCTGCATCCAAGTATAGTAGATAGTTATTTTGTTGTGAGGCCATTGCAACGCCTTGTCTGATGGTTGGCAAATGTAATGTGTGACCGGTTCATTGGGAGTCACGGTCCCCTGACATCGGAGTTCATTGACTACACTCTTCTCCAAATAAAGCAACTAACCCTTTCCATATCCAATAGAAATATCTGCATAAAGCAATATCGATTGTACGATTCCGACTATATCATGAGCATGGGTTTATGAATCACTTTCAAATATTAATGAAACCAGGTGTTCGTGAAAAGGTGAGTGTATCCTGCCCCACCGGTGGCACCCGTCACAAACGCATGCAAAGGCAAGTCAATTATTCACATGAAAAAGCATGAGCAAGTAAAAATAGGAATTTGCGACATCATTTTTGTCACTGATGCGTCAAATATGGAAATGTCCTCCACATATCTATCATAAATCAATGTGAAAGCTTTACTGAGGCCACGAATTTTGTAACCTTGATCAAACAAATTCTGAGCAAGAGTCGCACGAAGCTCTTTGAAATCTTGGTAAACCATTGGTCCAGAAAGAGTTAACTATTATAGTTCGCCGTGATTTGAATGAATTTGTTTCTTACTATGGCGTAAAACAAGATATGCCCAATGACTTATTGGGTGAGTGAGTGAGTATGGTTTTACGCCGCTTTTACCAAGATTCCAGCAATATCACGGCGGGGGACACCAGAAATGGGCTTAACACATTGTACCCATGTCGGGAATCGAACCCGGGTCTTCGGCGTGACGAGCCAACGCTTTAACCACTAGGCTACCCGACCGCCCCTGTCATACATAGTACTAGCACTGACAAATACACTTTCACATTTGCCCAACACTCACTCAATTGTGAACGCTTTAACCACTAGGCTACCTCACCGCCCCTGACTTATTGGCATTTTATCCTTATAACATGTAGATATAAAAGAGTTGCCTAACTCAAGTACGTTCAGGGATTTTGTGGACAATTGAGTGAGTGTTGGGCAAATGTGAAAGTGTATTTGTCAGTGCTAGTACTATGTATGACAGGGGCGGTCGGGTAGCCTAGTGGTTAAAGCGTTGGCTCGTCACGCCGAAGACCCGGGTTCGATTCCCGACATGGGTACAATGTGTTAAGCCCATTTCTGGTGTCCCTCGCCGTGATATTGCTGAAATATTGCTAAAAGCGGCGTAAAACCATACTCACTCACTCACTATGTATGACAAGTTAATGACGATAAGCTTTGTAGTGTTTCAGAACAGAAGACAGAACTCACTGTATGGACATCCTATATCATCCTCTGATCGATACCCTGCCTTGCATCTGGAAGTCCTCCGCGAATACCGACTGGAATGAAATCGTGTTAAATCTTCATATATCCTATATATGATTTCGTTTGTTGTAAATGTGTATTTTACGTTACGAATACGTTAATATCGGTTGTTCTATATACCATTGCAATAATTGTACAGTCAGCAATCCATGCTTGCCTAAAAGGCGACTATGCTTGTCGTAAGAGAAGACATCTCCTGCCCATGGAAGAGACAAGTATGCGAATCACATCCTCTTCATTCCGAAATATCTGTATTGCGTTTCTTTTTTATATATATTTTTTATATATATACGTTGTTATCACATTAATTCTAAAAAGAAAAAGAAAGGCATTAAAGAACTTAAGGACATTCTCGGCATTAGCATGAATTTGAAGTGATATCAGATATCCACGTCCACAATCTTTTAATGGCAAAGTTACGCTTAAACTTTTCCAAATGACTTGTGTCACAATTACAAATAACATGCATGATGTACATAAATGATGCCTTTTAAATAGAATGTAAAGGTATGACTCTGAAATATCCTCACCTGTATCTGGTACATCGACCAAGCCAAAGGAATCCACATTCAGTTGTGTAACGCCCTTGAGTGTAGGTATACGTTGTTATCACGTTAATTCTAAAAATAAAGGCATTAAAGAACTTAAGGACATTCTCGGCATTAGCATGAATTTGAAGTGACTCGATTCTGATTGGTCAATCAGTGGTATCCTCTCTCGACCAGTGTCGGTAGGTATGGCCAATGAATGAAATGAGTGAGTATGGTTTTCAGCAATAGTCCAGCAATATAACGGCGAGGACACTTTGTACCCATGTCGGGAATCGAACCCGGACGTGACGAGCGAACGCTTTAACCAATGGGCTACCCGACCACCCTCAATGAGATGACAACTATGGATTACAAAATTTCGTTAACTACAATATTCAAAGTATGCTGGCAATATATATTGGGAAGAAAACACAAAAGAAATCGACTGAAGCATTTCAAGATTTGTTTGTAATATTTTGCCCATTTCCATATCCGACAGTAACTTCAGACAATGAGCGGTGTGACGTCATAATTCTGACGTGGAGTGAAACACTGCCTGCAAGACTTGTTTCATTTCCTTTAGGGGTGCCCAGTGCTTGTAAGCTAACGAAGAACACGTGGCTGTGCTACACGCCTTTAATGGCTGTAGTGTAGAAGTGAGGTGTTATGATTGGGGGGGGGGGGGGGGGACAATGTTTGAGCATATCTTGTGTATTGGCTACTGAATATAATCGCCAACACCAAAGAGCTCGCGTTTTATTTTTCCATGTTCATTTGGAGATAGACCTACTGTGTTTTCACTTTAGAGCCAGGTCACATGTCGATTTAACCGTGTTATATTTAAGTGAGTGAGTATGGTTTTACGCCGCTTTTACCAAGATTCCAGCAATATCACGGCGGGGGACACCAGAAATGGGCTTCACCCATTGTACCCATGTCGGATTCGAACCCGGGTCTTCGGCGTGACGAGCGAACGCTTTAACCACCAGGCTACCCGACCGCCCCTTATATTTAATACGGGTAACCTCACGATGCAAATTCGGTTCCAATTCAATTTAGCTCGGTTGAATCCTCAGGTAACTGAAAGGGTAAAAATAACTACCTCTCAGTCGTATCGCCTGCGCCGTTTTAATTAGCCCGCGTAATCACCAGATGTCAATTAGCGCTGAACACACGTCAAACCAGTCAAGATTATAGTCCATGATAACCAAATATTGAATCCGTGATAAAAAAAAACATCCATAGTTCGCCCTTTGATTCTACATTGAAATGGCAGTAATATACAAAAATCAAGCAACTGTGACTAAATGAAAGGTAGCTGTTAAAGGTAGTCATCGACCTCTCGTTTCAATGGTTGTTTGATCTCCAAAAGAGGCTGATATCAACGTGTTATTTTTGGCGGGCGGAAATTGTCTCCACAGCTCCTATCGGCTACTTATATCACGGGTGTCCTGTGCTGAAGGGATTTACATTGTGGCATGTTCCAATATTGAATCGGCCGTGGGAACCACGGATAGTGTAAGATCTCGAAAAGTCTCTTAAGGCACGTGATTTCGTTGGAAATGTTTCTCAATTTAACCCAGCAACGAATGCTTGCCATGGATGACCCTAGCATGCACATTGTTCCGTTAGGGGCGGTGCGGTAGCCTAGTGCTTAAAGCGTTCGCTCGTCACGCCGAAAACCCGGGTTCGATTCCCGACATGGGTACAATGTGTGAAGCCAATTTCCGGTGTACCCCGCCGTGATATTGCTGAAATATTACTAAAAGCGGCGTAAAATCATACTCATTTACTGATCCGTTACTAAGGTGATAATGCCATGCGCTCTGGACATACCTCTCCATCGTGTTGTGTTTTACTCTTTATAGGTGGCATAGTATCAATAAGTCGTCCCAATTAGCTCCATGATTACATTTGGTTTGTTTGTTTGTTTGTTGTTTAACTCCGCACTCAGCAATATTCCAGCCATATGACGGCGGTCTGAAAATAGTCGAGTCTTGGCCGACTATCCAGTGACTGATCTTATGAGCATCGATTCACGCAATTGGGTTACGATGACATGCATCAACCAAGTCAGCGAGCCTGACCCCCCGATCCCGTTAGTCGCCTTTTACGACAAGCATAATCGTCTTTTATGGCAAGAATGGGTTGCTGAAGACCATTTCTACCCCGGATCTTCACGGGTCGATAACATTTTTAAATCTGTGAATGATGATATACTAAGTGTATATAACTTAGAACACGGCCGTCGTTTGAGACATGTTATCATATGCATGTATCACAAATTAAATGGTGAGATAGAATATACTTACGCATTTCGTTGTAACCCTGTTGTAAATTCACACGTAGTTAACAAACAAAGCCAGAGTGAAACAACATTATACACAGACATCATAGCGACAAACACCTCGGAACACGTCTGAACGCATACAACAACTACATGTAGTTTAACTCGACAAGGAAGTCAATTGCTAGTACAGTTAATTTTAACTACAAATGGCCTTGTCAAATAGCTATTCGCGATAGCTAAAACTGTGTATGAATCATAAATTCTATTTATCAACATACGTTAATTCAAAGAAAACCCAATTCAGAGGAAATTATAAACGTATTGAAATTCTATAAACAGTAAACTACGGTTATAACGAACTCAAAGGGACTACTTATTTTAGTTCGTTATAACCGTAATTCGTTATAAGCACATATACAGCATAACTACAGCAAATAGTCGGGACGAAAAAGTTAGTTCGTTATATCCGTCAGTTCGTTATAAGCGTGTTCGTTATAACCGTAGTTTACTGTATGTTATAAAAAACCTAAATAATGGAGGGGCGGTGGGGTTAGCCTAGTTGTTAACGCGTTCGCTCGTCACGCCGAAGGCCTGGGTTCGATTCCCCACATGGGTACAATGTGTGAAGCCCATTTCTGGTGCCCCAATCGTGATATTGGTAGAATCCTGCTAAAAGCGGCGTCAAACCATACTCACTCACTTAATAATGGATACTTTACCCGATGCACACAATTTTGTGTTTTTGTTAATCAAGAATAACAATATTTGGAAAATATATAAATTCGAAATTGTGCTTTTTGCTTCAGTTGAAAGTTTTATACGTTTACTTGGGCTTGATATGGGTGAGTCAGAAAACGATGGAGACTAAACAGACGAGGATATAGCAAGGAAGAAGTTCCGTTCAGACAGTGGTTGCATTGACAGACAGATACAATGCTGATGTGAAGCACTGAGGAGGTTTTCTCACTATTTGGACCACACCCATGCTCGCTGGTTTTACCAGTGTTACAAATGTGTGAGGTCTGCATCACTATGGACTTTCCCTCACGTTAATGTTAAGCTGGGTTGTGCTATAACCTACAAAACTGGCGTTAAAGCCGACAAACACTCGGGAACCGGATAAAGCAGTTATGTGTGACAACAAGAACTGACTTATCTGAATGTATAAATATCTGTTATCACAAATGCTTGTTTCCTGCAGCAGTTGAATTCTTCTTCCGGTGAGTATCAAACAACTCTCTAGTCAAGTTAAACGGTGGAATAGATAAATTATGTATAACTCCTAAGATGCTAGGTATCTGTCAGTGCTAGGCATCTTTCCAAATCCGACGCCGAAGACCCAGGTTCGATTCCCGACATGGGTACAATGTGTGAAGCCCATTTTTGGTGTCCCCCGTCGTGATATTGCTGGAATATTGCTAAAAGTGGCGTAAAACCATACTCACTCACTCCAAATCCGAATGAATCCAAATGTATCAGGAGCAAAATGTCGAGCAATATGCCACCAAACCCTGCATTTGGTGTTTACACATCAGGCCTTAAGTGATCCATCTACGAAGACGTCAAAGAGTGTCATGTGACTCTTGCTAGTTATTTGATCAGGGTTATAACATTCAAGGCTTTAATACAGCTTTCAAAGGTGGGACAGGATACACTAAGCTTTTCATGAACACGTGGTGTCATCACTAGTAGTAGTTTATTGTTTATCACACGAACTTGTACATGTAAAATATGTATGAATACACATTAATATACAATCCAGCCATGAATTGGTTTATGAGACACTCATATTTGTACACGTATAGAATGCATTAAATAGTAATTAAAACGGCTTTAATAAGAAATACCTTATGACATTGTTTAACTTCTTTAAAACATATTAAAAAGCGTTGAAGCTAAAAGTTTAATATCATTCATAAGGCATATAAGCGTTCTTCATCAATAAAATGACAAGATTAAGGATTCTGTACCAATGCTACATTCAAATGTTCAGTGGAGTTAGATATGACATCCATCTTCTTCTATATTAATATTGTTGGGTTAGATAAAATGCAATATTTACAATGCCTCTCGACATGTTGTACTGATAGCCTGACATGTACGACTGTGGTCTCTATAAATACTTTTCACCAGTGGGAGTTACCTAATATTTTCTATTTATGCAAAGCTTATTTCCATTTAGTTTTTCCTTATCCTACTACAAAGAGATGGGCCAATTACATTAATCAGAGTTCATAAAAAACCCATTTAACATCATCAGCACAACGTTGAACTGCCCATTCATTATACGACATTCACAACAGTGCTGTGATAACCGGCTAAAAAATACTGAAGAACATATTTTACTTTTAGACCATTTATGAAGTAACTCTTCGTCTGCTAGGTGTCAAAATGACTGAATCCAAGCGTTTATTACATACCTTGTAAAGTGTGTTTATTACATACCCTGTAAAGTGTGTTTATTACATACCATGTAAAGTGTGTTTCTTACATACCTTGTTAAGTGTGTTTATTACACACCCTGTAGAGTGTGTTTCTTACATACCCTGTAAAGTGTGTTTATTACATACCCTGTAGAGTGTGTTTATTACATACCTTGTAGAGTGCGTTTCTTCCATACTCTGTAAACGGTTTCTTCCATACCCTGTAAAGTGTGTTTATTACATACCTTGTAAAGTGTGTTTCTTACATACCTTGTAAAGTGTGTTTCTTACATACCCTGTAGAGTGTCTTTATTACATACCCTGTAAGCTGTGTTTATTACATACCTTGTAAAGTGTGTTTATTACATACGCTGTAGAGTGTGTTTCTTACATACCTTGTAAAGTGTGTTCATTACATACCCTGTAAACTGTGTTTATTACATACCTTGTAAAGTGTGTTTATTACATACGCTGTAGAGTGTGTTTCTTACATACCCTGTAAAGTGTGTTTATTACATACCCTGTAAAGTGTGTTTCTTACATACCTTGTAAAGCGTGTTTCTTACATACCCTGTAAACTGTGTTTATTACATACCCTGTGAACTGTGTTTATTACATACGGTGTGAACTGTGTTTATTACATACCTTGTAAAGTGTGTTTATTACATACCTTGTAAAGTGTGTTTATTACATACCTTGTAAAGTGTGTTTATTACGTACGCTGTAAAGTGTGCTTATTACATACCCTGTAGAGTGTCTTTATTACAAACCTTGTAAAGTGTGTTTCTTACATACCATGTAAAGTGTGTTTCTTACATACCCTGTAAACTGTGTATATTACATACCCTATGAACTGTGTTTATTACATACCTTGTAAAGTGTGTTTATTACACACCTTGTAAAGTGTGTTTATTGCATATCTTGTAAAGTATGTTTATTACATAATTTGTAAACTGCGAACCTTCTTTGACTATAACCTAGAGTTTATCCACCATGACACTGTCTTGGACTAAGGCTACTTCAGGTGAAAATCAGTTTGAAGATGTCAACTCAATAGCACATACGCAACATCATGAATAGGGCAACTGTAAAGATGTAAGTGGGGTACAATGGCAGTCACTTTAATCAGGATAGCAAAGGCGGAATACAGATTGTAAAGGAGACATTTATGTTCTGACGAGGATGAATTAATCTGACGAAGATGAATTAACTAGTCAAACACTGTTGTGTCGAAGTTGAAAGGACCTTCCTAGATACTTCGAGTTATCCGAGGTTCGACACAACCGAAAATGATGAATAAAGAAGGGAGATTGTTTAAGGTCGACACATCAGTGTTCGACTGTATTTGACAAATAGACCCAGCGTCATGGGTCCTGCTCCACGAAGCTACCCCAGGACTACTTGTATGTTATATAATGTATAACTGAAGATGTTATAGTGAGGATGCAACTGGTTCGGTGGCATATGTCATCCGATGCGGGCGGTCGGGTAGCCTAGTGGTTAAAGCGTTCGGTTAAAGCCGAAGACCCAGGTTCGATTCCCGACATGGGTTCAATGTGTGAAGCCCATTTCTGGTGACCCCCGCCGTGATATTGCTGGAATATTGCTAAAAGCGGCGTAAAACCATACTCACTCACTCACTCACCGATGCAATGCTCGATGTCCCAGGTTGGCTGTCATGTTTTACTGTTTACTATGGGCTGAGGTTTTAGTGATCTTCGTCATCATTTTTATGCAATGTTCTTTTCCATAGGAAACTGACTTTGTTTTCTAGCCGCGAATATCTTGAATATTGCTGATGCGACAACATTTAGTCACTCACTCACTCATTGGCTGTGATGGCTGTCACCTGTACCAAAAACATCCCTGACATCCCTGACATCCCCCCCCCCCCCCCCAAATGGGTACAACCAACACAACCAATAGTAAATCTCACAATACTAGGCCAGTCAGTCCCCGACCACCTTAATTTTGTTTGTTGTTTGTTTGTTTGTTTGTTGTTTAAATAATCGAGTCTGGACCAGACAATCCAGTGACTGACATCATAAGTATCGATCCACGAAATTGGGATACGATGACATGCATCAACCAAGTGACCGAGCCTCCCCTGACATAAATATGTAATTTTAATTATAATCCTGGATATGTTGATCGATCTGATCACGTGACTAATCTCGTACCGTAACAGTATGTCGCTGTACACAATCCTAACAACAGATGATCTTTGGGTCTTTCGCATATGATTTTACAGGAGTATTGGGGAAAAGAGTTGTCATGGATACCTGTGGCGCATTTGAGGCCATGTGTGAGATATTGACGTACGGGACTTTCACGTGTCAACACCCCGGAGTGTCGGTAAACATATTGTTATATCATGAATCGTGCCCATGCTTGAATTTACGCACAAGAAAATTCCTTTTGTCACACAAGCAGAGCCTTGGATACATTAGCTGCACATCACATGCTTGTTTTTTGCAAATTGATAGAAGCATATTTCAAATGACGGAGTAACGGGTGTTTTAGTCAAGGATAGAAGACTACTCCGAGATTGTAAGACCCGAGGGTTGCAGACGCGGGCTTGTAAAGCCAAGAGCCAAGCCCGAGGTTTTACAAGCAAGGTCCATGCCACCCGTCAAAATAATTTAGTCCTGAATCGTGATGTAATCTTGCACATTATCGGGGTCTGACTGAAAGTGAAGCTGTGTTTCTATACAGCGATGCGCGGTATAAGGAGAGAAGCTGCTACAGTGAAGCGGTGTCACTTCTCTAAATGCACGAAGTGCGTTTTGCACGTGCTGATACCGGTACAGTCACGTTCCGAGAAGCACATGGCATTTCAAGCAACTCAGAATGTCCGACGTTATACTATGTTTTTGACCCAAAATAGCTTTATTGTGCTGAGTGACAAGACTGAGCAAGAAAGTCAAGGAAGTAACTTCTAATAACTAATATCTGCGTTTTTAAAGTCCGCTTCATATGAACTGTATGTATATTATTACTTAATTTGACAATAGTCAACCTACTTTATTATAGACTTAATCGGGCAACGCGGTACAGTGAGTGAGTGAGTTGGATTTAACGCCGCTTTTAACAGTATTCCAGTTATATCACGGCGTGTCAGCTTAATGCGGGAGGAAAGCCCGAAGTGATGCAGGTCTCAAACGTTTACCACTTCGATGAAACCCACGAGAACGGGTATGGTTCTGACAAACCTAGAAACATAATCGGGGCGAACCGGGATTCGATCCCACAATCATAGGTTTCTGGCGTGCCTAAGGCACGCAACTCTGCACAGCGAATCGCGGCGCCTTAGACGACTGGGCCATCCGTGCCCCCCACAACGTGGTACAAATGTCTTCAACAAAATAACTATTTCGATACCATTTACTCTTGAGACGACAGAGGTGTTTAGAGCCAAACAATCAATATGTTATCAGTTCCAGGAATTACATTTTCAAGGAAAGGTATTGTCACTTTCGTGTTGATCAATACATTCCGCAAATAGATCTCTTAGTTCAAATACATCGATAACAAGGTTCTGTGTCAGTCAGTGTGCAAAATCAAGCGGACAGGGAGGGTGGTCTGTACTGATGTAGGCGAGGTGGAGAGTGGTGGTCTGCACTGATGTAGGCGTGGTGGAGGGTGGTCTGTACTGATGTAGGCGAGGTGGAGGTTGGTGGTCTGCACTGATGTAGGCGAGGTGGAGGGTGGTGGTCTGTACTGATGTAGGCGTGGTGGAGGGTGGTCTGCACTGATGTAGGCGTGGTGGAGGGTGGTCTGTACTGATGTAGGCGAGGTGGAGGTTGGTGGTCTGCACTGATGTAGGCGAGGTGGAGGGTGGTGGTCTGTACTGATGTAGGCGTGGTGGAGGGTGGTCTGCACTGATGTAGGCGTGGTGGAGGGTGGTCTGTACTGATGTAGGCGAGGTGGAGGTTGGTGGTCTGCACTGATGTAGGCGAGGTGGAGGGTAGTCTGTACTGATGTAAGCGAGGTGGAGAGTGGTCTGTACTGATGTAGGCGAGGTGGAGGGTGGTCTGTACTGATGTAGGCGAGGTTGAGAGTGGTCTGTACTGATGTAGGCGAGGTGGAAGGTGGTCTGTACTGATGTAGGCGAGGTTGAGAGTGGTCTGTACTGATGTAGGCGAGGTGGAGGGTGGTCTGTACTGATGTAGGCGAGGTGGAAGGTGGTCTGTACTGATATAGGCGAGATGGAGGGTGGTCTGTACTGATGTAGGCGTGGTGGAAGGTGGTCTGTACTGATGTAGGCGAGTTGGGGGGGTGGTCTGTACTGATGTAGGCGTGGTGGAAGGTGGTCTGTACTGATGTAGGCGAGATGGAGGGTGGTCTGTACTGATGTAGGCGTGGTGGAAGGTGGTCTGTACTGATTTAGACGAGGCGGAGGGTTGTGGTCTGTACTGATGTAGGCGGGGTGGCTGTGGTGGTTCTTTCGCGTAGGTGGCACAGCCGTATGAATCTGTCCTGTGCTCTAGTAGTGATACGTGGTTGGCCGGATCTGGGAAGGTCCCATGTTGTCCCGTGTGTCTGAAAACGGTTCCACAGTCGTGTAATGGTGCTTGGTGCTACGTGGAAAAAAACCTGATTCTCCAGTTTACAGTCGGCCGACGGCGTCGATGCGTTGGGCTTCCGTCAGTCGTGGCATGTTTTCATTATTCACTTACTGTAATATTGTGATGACATGCCAACGTTTTTTATAGCACAAGAGGTGATATAGTTAACTTGATAATATAAGTGAGCGAGTGAGTATGTTTCTTACGCCGCTTTTAGCAATATTCCAGCAATATCACGGCAGGGGATACCAGAAATGGGCTTCACACATTGTACTTGTTGGGAATCGAGGCCGGGCGTTCGGCCTGACGAGCGAGGGTTTATCGTACAATTAAGCACCACGGGGAGAATAAACCAGCCTTTTTTGGATGTTAATTAAATTTGGAGACTTTTTAAACTGACAAGTGCACTCATTCTTGTTTTCGCCTTGGCAATTATTACTGAGCAAAAGTTAAAAATTATCTCGTATCTTAGGACAAATGTGCTCCAGACAAAGTATGTCGAGGGGGCCTATTGGGCTAACGGGGTCTGCACAAAGCAAAAAAAACTTAATGTAAGACTAAAACGTGCTGAAAAGGCTGAATTTGGAGGTTTTCGTGAAGCAAGTCTTTGACCAGGCTTATTTTCTTCGGAGAGCAGATAAAGGAGAGTGAGTGAATGAGTATGGTTTTACGCCGCTTTTAGCAATAATCCAGCAATATCCCGGCGGGGGACGCTACCCGACCACACCAGATAAAAGGAGAGAACAAAAATGTGGTAAAAAAATTCGGACTTGCTCATGCTTAGTTTTTTACCTTGAAATGGAAAAATCGTTGTGTATTTGCTGAAAGTTAAACCTTGGAAGTGTTAGAAAGAATAAAGATTAACTACCAATTATTTGAAAATGTCTGATGATTTCATTTTAAAATAGCATTATCACAAAGTTTTCCAAAACATTAAAATTTGACTTTTCCAGCGGGGTAAAAAGGGAACTTATCTTACATCAGGGTTTTTGTCCTTACGAAATATTTCTGGATGAACGATTCCTGGAAGGTTTTGTATGGTAATATCCCACGTGTTCTGGTCTAACGGGGTTGAACTGTTTTACAGGTTCACAAAGTCCACCATATACCTACTCGGGGCATCTTATGGAAGCGAAAAGTCCCCCTAGCTGTGGGATGCGGACATCATTGTGGACGAAGATGGTGGGGTGGGGTCGGTGAGTATAGAGTGGTCTGTACTGATATAGGCAGGTGGGGGTGGTGGTCTGTACTGATATAGGCAGGTGGGGGTGGGGGTCTGTACTGATATAGGCAGGTGGGGATGGTGGTCTGTACTGATGTAGGCAGGTGGGGGTGGTGGCCTGTACTGATCTAGGGTGGTCTGTTCAACATTTTCTCATCAAAACATGTTTGATATCTGCTATAGCAGTATTGAAAACCTCATATTTATCTACTTTTTCATTTTTAAAAATTTATTTCCAATGCATAATATATCATTAAAATTAGTTTTCATTGTTCTTCCTTGCAGCGCTTTGTGCAACCTTTCTCGTCTGGATTAAGCGCAACATAAATGACTGTACATTAGTAGTAGTAGTAGTAGTAGTAGTAGTAGTAGTAGTAGTAGTAGTAGTAGTAGGTGTGGTCTGGATATGTGCAAGTGGTCGGTACTGGTTTAAGCGGGGTCTAAGTGAATGGTTAAGCCTTAAAGAGGGAGAATAAATTAGTACCCCTTTAATAATTCTGTCCTCGCCAAAGCATGTGTTTAAAATGTATTAGGAGCGGTGCCCTGCTGCTGTCAAAGAATGCCGAGAGCCACAATGAGGATTCCGTGGGACATCTATCTGAACAGCCGTATAACGAGGCCGTGTAGAACAGTACGTACATTATCCCTGAACTAAGTGTTATATCAACTGAACAATAATCCATATATTGAGGATATTCCGTGTGTCGGGTGAAATATCATGTTTCTCTCATTGAGTAACTGGGTGGAAGGAAATATCTTCTTTTTCCCTGTCACGAGATGAGAAAAACATGATATTTCACCCGACACAGGGAATATCCTATTTATTATATACTTTTCGTGCAGTTAAATAATAAAACATTGAAACGTAAGTTCTCCCTACCTAAAACACAGGGACGGTTCACAACCCCTTGTATTTGCGACTTCAAAGGTAGTTTCGTGTTTCCAAAATCTAAAAAATATATAAACAAAAGTATCAAAAGATATTTAGGGTTACGAAAATTCTGTATCATACGTTTGATTAATATGATGATATACTAATTCAGCTTTAACCAAAAAATATTCTTGAAAACTAGGAGACCGCTATTGGAAGCAAAAGAATACACGCTGGTCAAGTAACAAAAATAGCGCTTTATGAAACGAACAGTCTCGATTGACGAGTTAAGTGAGAAATTTACAGTTTGTAAGGAAACATTATCGAGAGAATAACAAACGGCAAGAAGTGATATTAATTCAATAAATGATCATCTTTCATTATGTTGCCTTGTCAAAGTGGAACTAACGTAAAAAGAACGTCAACAGTTTGTGTACGGGTCAGACACTTACGATAAAAGGAGACCATTTAAGGGGAGGTAACTATTGTATGACAATAGTTCCGTCAAAGTGTTATGTTCGCTGCAATGTAATATCAAGTGTTATGTTCACTGCAAATAAAATATAACTTTTCCCAACTTCAGAAAACTCAGTCTTTCACTCTGAGGTATATAATAAATATTTAAACGTAACAAACTTCATTTGATACCGACCGTCTCCGTGGTCTAGTGGTAGAGCGGCCGCCCGGAGAGAGGAAGGTCCGGGGTTCGATCCCATCATACTAAATGACGTCATAAGATGGTACTTGTTGTTACCCTGTCTGGCGTCCGGCATTAAGTGAGTGAGTGAGTATGGTTTTACGCCGCTTTTAGCAATATTCCAGCAATATCACGGCGGGGGACACCAGAAATGGGCTTCACACATTGTACCCATGTCGGGAATCGAACCCGGGTCTTCGGCGTGACGAGCGAACGCTTTAACCAGTAGGCTACCCGACCGCCCCTCAATTAAGTCAGCGAGACTGACCACCCGCTCCCGTTAGTCGACCTAACAAACACTCCGTCATTTACATGTCGCCGTCATATACTGAGAACGCTGAAAAAAATAATATGAATTTCTTTATTATCCCTTTGTACAGGAGGTGTGGTGTCCCTTGTCACGCGTACATCCGGGGCACGGAGAGTTGTTTTACAAGGGTCCGACGACCACGTGCACGGTGAAGAGTGTTCCCAGAATGTCCAGCCTTCATCCTGCCGTCATCTCCATTCATCTGGACCTCCCTGATGAAGAGCCTTTCGTTCATGTGAATCCTATACAAATTTATTCCTCTATGGCATACTGTAAGGGACATGATCTTCTGGTGGCGTATAGCGATCTCGATCTTTGTGAACGAGCTAAAGATGCAAAAACTACGAAATTGGCCAAAATCTCGCGTTTTAATGTTCAAAGGACATGTTACTTAAATTACTTCATGTTATAAAAAGTAGAGGCCACGCTAAAGCGGCATGTGGACATGATGTGAAATTCGAATTATCGACTTTTCAAATAGTAACAAAAACACGAAATCTCGAGAAAACTACCTTTCATTTACTCGTGTTTGTCCAAATTTCACGTTCTCTACAAAGGTCGAGATCGCGGGAACTCCAGAATGTCACTTACAGCAATCCATACATTTTAATGCCAATACGTGCTGTGTTGCTAGGGTCAATTCATGTGTATATTCCGGATATATTTGTTTCGAATACCACTGATTGCTTTGCAAACAATCTAAAAAATACGAGTTCGAACAATATTCTGTTCACTGGTAAAGACTCATTCTTCTGTAGGCATGACTGGTAGGTGTCATTGTTGATGTTTCAACATTAAGCTTTCAGATTCACCAAGAAATGACAGAGTCCGTTGAAATGGCAAATTGTATGAAAGCTGTGACTTGATATAATTGTTATCGGACGTTCCGTGTCTTGACAAAACCTTTCTTTCTATCATTAACAACTGTTGAACGTATAACATGAGATAAACTGTCAGGCAAAAGGTGAGGTGAAATTGGGTTTAACGTCGCGTCCAAGATTATTGCACTTATATAGCGACGTGCATGCACGTGTGTGTATGTGTGTGTGGCTGCTTGTACTAGTCCTGACTGATGACGATTTATAGTGCTAGCTCACTGAGATACCATGTCGCAGTTTAACATGAATACCCCACTCAGACACAGTATACTGACTCCGAGCCGACCAGTCCTTGTTTTAGCCCCTTAATGCCGAGCGCCAGACAGGGTAACAACAAGTACCATCTTTTAACGTCTTTTGGTATGACGCGGTCGGGGATCGAACCCCGAACCTTCCGCTCGCCGGGCGGACCACAACCCACGTAGGCGGTCGTCAGGCAATAGAAAGTATACACTTGAAAATTGGATTTGACTTTAAAAAATAACAAACGTTATCGAAACTAGCCTGAAATCAGTCGCCGAAATACTGAAAACCTAATGTCCAAAACAACACTGTGATAACCGTATCAAATACATCCCCAACGGACCCGTGAAGATCCGGGGTAGAATAGGTCTTCAGCAACCCATGCTTGCCGTAACAGGCGACTATGCTTGTCATAAAAGGTGACTAACGGGATCGGGTGGTCATGCTTGCTGACTTGGTTGATGCATGTCATCGTGGATCGATGCTCATGGTGTCATTCTCTGGATTGTCTGGTTCAGACTCGATTATTTACAGACCGCCGTCATTATCTGAAATATTGCGGCGGCGGTAAACAACAAAGAAACAAACAACATCCCCAACAATGAAGCATTGGTTTGTTTCATTTTTAGCCACCACCAAACATGGGTGTATACTTTCTGTGGGGCCCGTGCAGATCCGGGTAGAGAATAGGTCTTCAGCAACCCATGCTTGTCATAGAAATGCCACAATGATCTTCGTAAGAGACGACGGAATCGGGTGGTCAGGCTCGCTGACTTTGTTCATGCATGTCATTGTATCCCATTTGCGTAGGTCGATGCTTGTTATGTCAATCACTGGATTGTCCGGTCCAGATTGATTATTACAAACCGCCGTCATATAGGTGGAATATTGCTGAGTGCGTCGTTAAACAACAAACAAACAAATAAAAATAAACATTTCTTTGGCCCGTCTGAATTTGGGGCAAAAGGTTTGATTTGGATCTTCTGATGAACTTTTACCTATGAGTGAGTGAGTGATTATGGTTTTACGCCGCTTTTAGCAATATTTCAGCAATATCACGGCGGGGGGCACCAGAAATGGGCTTCACACATTGTACCCATGTCGGGAATCGAACCCGGGTTTTCGGCGTGACGAGTGAACGCTTTAACCTCTAGGCTATACGACCGCCCCCCCCCCCCCCCCCCCCCCCCTTTTACCTATTAGCAGGTCCACTGCCTAAGAACTATTTCCCCTACTACACAATCTGCCCTTAAGAAAATGTATCCGAGCTTTTTTCTGAATTCTTTACATATAGCTAAAATTTAACTATTTTCATAACAACCTGCAGTTTAAGGAATTATCCAATCACCTAGCTCGTGTAGAGGGGGAACCAAATGGTAGAGGGCTCTACTTTCACTTCGTTCGGTGCTTGACGGGACGACAGTATGTACGGGTCAAGAACACGTGTCTCTACTCCATCAGTCTGCAAGGAGCACACAAAAAGGTATTCACATATATGTACTTATATATGGAATCATCGATTAGCTTTTGACTTATTGTGGAGCAGATAACAGGTGTAAATGTCCAAATGATGATAGAAGCACAAATTTAATGAAAACACTAAATCGGATAATTCAGTGACAAAAATTACATCCGATGCAATTTCCTATTTTGACTCAATTTTGACTCTATAGTGATTCAAAAACACATGCTCGTGATATAGTCGGAATCGTACAATCGACCATGCTTTATGCAGAGATTTCTATTTGGATAAGGAAAGGGTTTTCGCTTAATCATTATTATGATTTTTATCATCATATTATTATTATTATTATTATTAATTTATTATTATTATTACTATTATTATTATTATCATAAAATTTCTCTGACACAAATAGATAATGAATGTGATAAACGGCGGCCATCTAGAAAATGTGGCGGTCAATCTGGATTTTCGGATGGCTAACGTTTTTTTGTCATGGTATAAGCCAGTAAGAGTAAAAAAATATATGTGATATCAACTTCCATGTTTGTATCATCATCCTAACAATTCCTATGTTTTGCACTTTATCTGCACTACTGTTATGCAGTATCGAAATATAATCAAAATAAAACAGCTTGTATTAATCACTTTTTACATTTATTCAGCACCTTTCTACCGATGACTCATACGTCATATTCCAGCGCCTAGATTTTCGAAACGATCGTTGCCATTCGTCACCACTCGCCCCTTTCCGTAGCCTGCAAGAAGACTCGTCCCCCTATCGATGAATGTTATGTGCGAAAATACGACAAACCAATCAGAATGCGCGTATGATTTCAAGTTCTTCGTCTAAGAATCCCTCAGAAATATTTTTTGATTTTACATATGTCTTGCATCTAAAAATATACCCAAGACACAGTTAAATGTGTTTAATCATACTGTATAATTCCACATGCCTCGATGTGCTTTAAATTGCATCTGAAATATATATAATATATAGGGAAATAAATGTGAACCATTACGCAACGAGTTGACAATTGTTTTAGGTATGCCCGTCTGCGCTAAGACGGAACCCGGTCGCAAAAATGGCCATGAGAGGGGCACGAGTCGCTATTCGTCTTGTTCCGAAATAACACGAGTTGGTCACGAATGGATCGTTGCCTCTAACCGTTGGCGGTGGAATGCTTATTACACTATTAATACAACATTAAAATGCACACACATTGAAGGCAGACAGTTACTGTATAAGGAACACCGTATGGCTTCATTTTGTAAATTGCGAGAGTTTTTGTACATTTATCACCTTTCGTAAATGTTTCAGATATCTTTGCATGTTTAGCCATTAGTATTGAATACTGAAAGGACATTGTCGCGTTCTCGACATGTGCGACTTTTCTAAACAGTTGAAAATGTCAAGTGTGTGAAATGACCAAATTGTCTTAATCTCGCGTTATCGCGTTTTGAGAAGACTGTATTTTTCTTCAATGGACGAGAACGAGTGAATGCGTACATTATGTAAATTCTTGGAGCTCGCATTCTCGCATTGTGAAATCATGCGACTGAACAAGAAATCACAAGAACGCGATATCTTATTTCCATGTGTTAAGTCCAATCCTTATCGAACTGTTTGCATGTTGTACTTTTCTTCCAATGTCGAGAAAGCGACACGCGAAATCGCGAGAAATCCGAAACGTCCCTTGCAGTATTCCCTACATTACACCTTTACGTATACCTGTCATATTTCAGCATAAAGTCCGCAGAAAAGATTTCATCAAAATCGTCGTAAACCTGGTGTAAGTATTATTTCATGGTGCTTGATGAACCATTGATCTAAGACGTCACAGCCTTCAGTGCTGATATGCGTTACTTATCCGCCTGGCCCGTTTAGCAATTTAGCAATATTCCAGCAATATCATGGCGGGGGACACCAGAAATGGGCTTCACACATTGTACCCATGTCGGGATTCGAACCCGTGTCTTCGGCGTGACGAGCGAACGCTTTAACCACTAGGCTACCCGACCGCCCCCGTGAAGATACGGGGTAGAAAAGGTCTTCAGCAACCGCGTAAAACAGTAAACCAACAACTCAACAACAAAATATAACATAATGCCGATTACTTTTTTCCCATGGGATTCCCAGTCATTGTGATGATACAGACACGAACAGGGGAAAACAAGAAAAAACGTATGAAATTTAAGAGAAAACGTATGTTTTTTCCAGCTTATTAAGGCTTTTAAGACACCTTTGTGTCAAAAGGTCATGTTATTCAGTCTGTTTGTGTATTTGTTAATGTAGCCATTCTTTAGATTGTGTGTTGTGTCGTCTTGTTTGAACATTTTGTTAAATGTACACTCTTCAAAAAAAGAAACGCACAGGTAGATTTTTAGAAATGTATTGTACCTAATAAAGTCGACATATTTAATTCAATATCATAGATACAAATATGACAGTTTGGACCTCGATAGTCACATATTGTCGTTGTACAAAGGCATTGAAAACTGTTCATTGTCATGTCACATAAGGCCACAATGAACTACATACTACCTGTGCGTTTCTTTTTTTGAAGAGTGTATATTGTATGGCATTTCCTCATAACACACTGTGTTTACAGGAGCAACGCAGACGACAATAACCATGACGACGATAACAAGTATGTATTCTGTTAAAGTTTATAATAATGTTAATGTTAATAACTACATACTACCTGTGCGTTTCTTTTTTTGAAGAGTGTATATTGTATGGCACTTCCTCATAACATACCGTGTTTACAGGAGCCACGCAGATGACAATAACCATGACGACGATAACAAGTATGTATTCTGTTAAAGTTTATAATAATGTTAATGTTAATAACTACATACTACCTGTGCGTTTCTTTTTTTGAAGAGTGTATATTGTATGGCACTTCCTCATAACATACCGTGTTTACAGGTGCCACGCAGATGACAATAACCATGACGACGATAACAGGTATGTATTCTGTTAAAGTTTATAATAATGTTAATGTTAATAACTACATACTACCTGTGCGTTTCTTTTTTTGAAGAGTGTATATTGTATGGCACTTCCTCATAACATACTGTGTTTACAGGAGCAACGCAGACGACAATAACCATGACGACGATAACAAGTATGTATTCTGTTAAAGTTTATAATAATGTTAATGTTAATAACTACATACTACCTGTGCGTTTCTTTTTTTGAAGAGTGTATATTGTATGGCACTTCCTCATAACATACCGTGTTTACAGGAGCCACGCAGATGACAATAACCATGACGACGATAACAAGTATGTATTCTGTTAAAGTTTATAATAATGTTAATGTTAATAACTACATACTACCTGTGCGTTTCTTTTTTTGAAGAGTGTATATTGTATGGCACTTTCTCATAACATACCGTGTTTACAGGAGCAACGCAGACGACAATAACCATGACGACGATAACAAGTATGTATTCTGTTAAAGTTTATAATAATGTTAATGTTAATAACTACATACTACCTGTGCGTTTCTTTTTTTGAAGAGTGTATATTGTATGGCACTTCCTCATAACATACCGTGTTTACAGGAGCCACGCAGATGACAATAACCATGACGACGATAACAAGTATGTATTCTGTTAAAGTTTATAATAATGTTAATGTTAATAACTACATACTACCTGTGCGTTTCTTTTTTTGAAGAGTGTATATTGTATGGCACTTTCTCATAACATACCGTGTTTACAGGAGCCACGCAGATGACAATAACCTTGACGACGATAACAAGTATGTATTCTGTTAAAGTTTATAATAATGTTTCAATATGGATGCTGGATATGCATCAACCAAGTCAGCGACAAGCATAGTCGCCTTTTACGGCAAGCATGGGTTGCTGAAGACCTATTCGGCATTTGATTCATCTGCATTCATGTTGGCTTAAAAGGTGACTGTGCTTGTCGTTAGAGGGGACTAAAGGGATCGGGTGGTCAAGCTCGCTGACTTGGTTGAAGCATGTCATCGTATCCCAATTGCGTGGATCGTTGCTCATGATGTCACTCAATTGGTTGTCTTGTCCAGACTCGATTATTTACAGACCGCCGTCATATAGCTGGAATAATGTTAACAACAAACAAACAAACAAACACAATCTTGGCTTACTCTTCGTAGTTAAAGCACAAAACAGTATAATTAGCGAATCTTGTCCGTTAAATATATGCATGAACGATCAATGCGCTGTAGTGGTGTATCGTATAATACTAATTTTTTTCAGTTGATTAAATACGTTTTTTAAAGAAATTGGATATGTTGTATCAATTTCACTTTTAGGTTATGAAACGTATTACAGGCACCCCGAAGTTACAGTAGGGGGTATTCATGTCACTGTTTCTGCCCTATAACAGTTTTTTTTAACTGATTGATTATTCTCCATCTTATTATTATATTATTTGTTGTATTTTTGTTTGTTGTTGTTTTAGGGAGGGGATTGGAGGTGTTGGGGTGGGGGGTAGTGGGGTGGAGATGTAAAGCATGAGGCAAAATTATTCTTTGAATAAATTTCAAAAATATCGAAATAGTTGATCCCTCATCAATAATTGATAAGTGCCACATAAATATATGCATGTAAATTAAGTAATTCTTCGATTCATGATCGATAACACTCTATTCCATGCATGTAATATTGCTGAGTGCGGTGTTTAACAACAAACATACAAACAAACAAATGTATCAACTTTATCACGTCAAATTGACGAGGGTAAAGTGGCACGTTTCACGGCATCCATGGCGCGAGGAGAGTGACCACTAGATGGCCATCGGATTGTTGTAGTGAATGAAACTTGTCTTAATTGTGGGTGGGTGTGAAGCGTAGTCCGGGTGTCTATGTCTGGCACGTGTCTGTCTGTCCGTATCTGTAAAGTGTCTGTTTACATATCTGTGTCTGCGTCTGTGTCGTGTCTGTAAAGTATCTGTGTACGTATCTGTGTCGTGGTTGTAAAGTATCTGTGTACGTATCTGTATCTGTGTCTGCGTCTGAGTCTGTGTCGTGTCTGTGAACCGTCTGTATCTTAGAAGTGTGTGTTTTTAAGGTTTCTGTGTCAGTGCCTCTGTTTATATATATGTGCTGTGTCTGTGTTCGTATCTGGCGTAACTATGTAATTGTCTGTCTGCGAAGTGTATGTCATTCATCGTTGTTACTTTGCTACTTTTTTTTTCAGCGAGTTTCAATCACCAAACAATGAAGTGGGTATGTATCCAGATTATAAAATCCAAATATTAACAAGAACTTCTCATTAATAAACAACAAGACCCAAACGTTCCTGAGATTCGCATTACCGTATTCGACGTAATAAACGCCACGCTCTAATGAGCGACCATAGCGATAATTGCTTACATATTAGCTAGTGAACAATCCCAATTAGCACCCCTTCCGATTGATCAATGTACACACGACTTATTTATTCGCGTATAATACGCAATTGTGTGTTATATGCACCCTTAATTATGGGCAATTAAATTATGAAAAAATATATCTGTCGTACATAAACATTTCAGGCTGTCTGCATAAACCTCGAAATGTATCTTTCAACTCTGTTTTTTCCACCAAATAATATTCTGATAAGAGCCCCCTATTTGTAATAGAGCGTCCTGGGCGCTTATTACGTCGAATACGGTATGTTAAATGCGTTTAAAGTGAAATATTTTAATACTGAATCACAATTCATTGCAGAGTAACTATTAAACGTCAATGCAAGAGAATAAAGGGTAAAATAGCTGTAAGAATTATATGAATGGAAAGATTATATGACATATGAAATTATATGAATTATATGAAATTATATGAATTATATGAAATTATATGAAATTATATGAATTATATGAAATTATATGAAATTATATGAATTATATGAAATTATATGAATTATATTAAATTATATGAAATTATATGAATTATATGAAATAATATGAAATTATATGAATTATATGAAATTATTTGAAATATATGAAATTATATGAATTATATGAAATTATTTGAATTATATGAAATTATATGAATTATATGAAATTATTTGAATTATATGAAATTATATGAATCAAAGTAACAAGATATGATGGTTGAGAGACATAGGTGAGGATGGAGAGGATGAGAGACAGGTTGATACATTCGTACAGCATGTAGTCTACGGTTCTTTTTGTTGTTTTTCATAAGGATATATTTTTTATTTTTTTTTTTTTTTTTTTTTACATGAGGTGCCACGATTTTACAAACGACCCTACAGGATCACGTGGTTGGCCTAGCCTACAGTTAGGGTGACATTCACCGTAATTTTCATCAGGCTTTCTATAGTAACGTACACATTATCCTTGTTCTTGTTTCATTGGGACATAAAGTGATTACATGTCAGTTGCTCACGAAGAAATCAATATGCGTTTATTGCTTCAATAAACCGAAATTAAAGTAGACCACGCCCACTAGCGGACTACTGTTTCCTGATTGGCTGATCAGAGTGGGTTGGCTTGTGTTGCATTAGTGCGCTGAACGATGTTATTGATTTCGTATCATGATCTACGGTTCTTTTGTGTTCCTGATTAAATAAGCAGTCTCTGAAATTATTATTGTTCACTTATTTATTCATAAGAATTTACTTCAATATATGTTTTGCGTTTACGTTTACTGATGTTTAAACTTCCGTAAATACAAAACATACTAAAGTCAATGCTTAAATAATTGTCTTGTACCTTAAAAACTAAACTGAGTTAACAGAATGAGTAAAGTCTATGGAAACATGATTAGCCCACGCCCACGCCCACGCCCACGCCCACGCCCACGCCCACTGACGGACTTACAGTGTACACACCGTTTTTACGTTAATATCTTGATAAACGCAAAACATTAAATACTTTTAGTCAATTCTTAACTTAGGGACCTGCCACTTAATATTCTCAACAGTTTGAAGCATAATTGGGTTTGTTTTTTAAAAACTATCGGGGACAGTTTATTTTTTTCGAAATAAAAAGATCCCACACACCACACACCACACACACACACACACACCACACACACCACAAACCACACGAATATCAAATGGTCTGACCCTTATTGAAACACCAGCTTACCTTAACGTAGCGGGCGGTCGGGTAGCCTAGTGGTTAAAGCGTTCGCTCGGCACGCCGAAGACCCGAGTTCGATTCCCGACATGGGTACAATGTGTGAAGCCCATTTCTGGTGTCCCCCGCCGTGATATTGCTGGAATATTGCTAAAAGCGGCGTAAAACCATACTCACTCACCTAACGTAGCTTATGACAGGTGTACTGAAAACCGCACAACAGGCAAACACATTTATGTATTTGAAACATACGTTTTACCTGTTACCCAGTGAGCGGCATGGAGGTTCTAGCACGTTGTGATACATGGGTACAATGTGTGAAGCCCATTTCTGGTGTCCCCCGCCGTGATATTGCTGGAATATCGCTAAAAGCGGCGTAAAACCAAACTCACTCACCTAACGTAGCGTACAGGTGTACTGAAAACCGCACAACAGGCAAATACATTTATGTATTTGAAACATACGTTTTACCTGTTACCCAGTGAGCGGCATGGAGGTTCTAGCTCGTTGTGAGGAAGACGGATGGTACTACAGAGGTGAGTCATGATAGTTTGGAACGAGATTTCTCAAAAGTCGTGTCAACAAAAAGACATTCGGGACATGGAAAATGCTTCCAGGCAAAAATATTCTTCCCACCCTAAAAAAGTAAAATGGGTATCATATTAATCACAAAAGCAAATATGCATGCAGTCTATTAATTTTCAAAACTGAAGGGAAAAGAAAATATATTCAGATAACATTTTGAAGAAGAAAAAATTCTTAAATGTAGCTTCCCACCTTGTGACGAGCATTTCTCGCGAGAAAATTAATAAAACCAAAAAATAATAAAAGTGTGAGAGTATTCAGTTGTAACATTCCGAGTCCAGTAGATATGTGTATTTTGCAAGTCAAATGCAGAAAACACTTACGTTCCAGAGTAAATGTTATTTTATATTAACCGCCGTCATATAGCTGGAATATTGCCGAGTGCGGCATTAAACAAACAAACAAAATATTATATATTATTATATTTCCAGGAAGGATACAACAAAAAGAAGGAAGGAAAATCTATAGCGTCATTCAGGATTTCACTGGACGAACTGAGGTTGTCACTGATGAGGACATTCACCCTGTGACAGGATACCTTGGCGATCCTTCGACTACAACCACGGTAATGTGTAGCCTAATGTTGGAACTATTTTCACAAAGATCATAAACGACTTTCTCCATCATTTGTCACCAAAGTCACTTTTTTGTTAAGTGAGTGAGTGAGTTGGGTTAAACGCCGTTTTTTATCGGGTTTTATCGCTTTTAGAAGTATTTCAGCATATCATGGCAGTGTACTCATGCGGTATGTTGGGTATCGATTTGAGGTCTTCGGCGCAAATGTTTTGAGTGAGTGAGTTAGTTTAACGTCGGTTTTAACAGTATTCCAGTTATATCACGGCGTGTCAGCTTGATGTGGGAGGAAAGCCCGAAGTGATGCTGTTCTCAGACGTTTACCACTTCTGTGAAACCCACGAGCACGGGTATTGTGCTTACAAACCTAGAAACATAATCGGGGCGAACCGGGATTCGAACCCACAATCATAGGTTTCTGGCGTGCCCAAGGGACGCAACTCTGCACAGCGAATCGCGGCGCCTCAGGCGACTGGGCCACCCGTGCCCCCTCAACAACCAATGCTTGCCGTAAAAGGCGATTAGCGGGATCGGGTGGTCAGGCTCGCTGACCTGGTTAATGCATGTCATCATATCCCAATTGCGTGAATTGATGTTCATGATGTCAATCACTGGATTGTCTGGTCCAGACTTTATCATTTACATACCGCCGTCATATAGCTGGAATATTGCTGAGTGCGGCGTTAAACAACAAACAAACATGCAAATTTGTACATATATGTCTGACAAAAATATGAAAACCATTCTTCAACAATGACTTTTTGATATTTTATGATCTTTAGAAAGAGTATGGGCGATACGTTTTGGCTAGACATCCCATATATCACTGGCTCTACGCACCAGGGCTGGTGATTGGCGTTCAGAGACATTACGTGAATGTGAGGTTCTATGACGACCAGGAGTCAGTCATTCCCAGACACAACGTGTATCCTGCCAGGAACCGGGTGAAACATCTCAAGGACGTGGAGGACATTCAACAGCGAGAGAAAGACTGGGAGGGGATGGAGGCCGTCATCAGAGACGAGTCAGGGGTGTACAGGCTGGGTAGGTCATCAGAGACGAGTCAGGGGTGTACAGACTGGGTAGGTCATCAGAGACGAGTCAGGGGTGTACAGGCTGGGTAGGTCATCAGAGACGAGTCAGGGGTGTACAGACTGGGTAGGTCATCAGAGACGAGTCTGGGGTGTACAGACTGGGTAGGTCATCAGAGACGAGTCAGGGGTGTACAGACTGGGTAGATCATCAGAGACGAGTCAGGGGTGTACAGGCTGGGTAGGTCATCAGAGACGAGTCAGGGGTGTACAGACTGGGTAGGTCATCAGTGACGAGTCAGGGGTGTACAGACTGGGTAGGTCATCAGAGACGAGTCAGGGGTGTACAGACTGGGTAGGTCACCAGGAGACGGGTCAGGGGGGTACAGACTGGGTAGGTCACCAGGAGACGAGTCAGGGGGGTACAGACTGGGTAGGTCATCAGGAGACGAGTCAGGGTGGTACAGACTGGGTAGGTCACCAGGAGACGAGTCAGGGGTGTACAGACTGGGTAGGTCACCAGGAGACGAGTCAGGGGTGTACAGACTGGGTAGGTCATCAGAGAAGAGTCAGGGGGGTACAGACTGGGTAGGTCACCAGGAGACGAATCAGGGGGGTACAGACTGGGTAGGTCATCAGAGACGAGTCAGGGGGGTACAGCCTGGGTAGGTCACCAGGAGACGAGTCAGGGTTGTACAGACTGGGTAGGTCATCAGAGACGAGTCAGGGGGGTACAGACTGGGTAGGTCACCAGGAGACGAGTCAGGGTTGTACAGACTGGGTAGGTCATCAGAGACGAGTCAGGGGGGTACAGACTGGGTAGGTCACCAGGAGACGAGTCAGGGTTGTACAGACAGGGTAGGTCACCAGGAGACGAGTCAGGGTGGTACAGACTGGGTAGGTCATCAGAGACATGACAGTGGTGTATAGTTTGTTTGTTTGTTGTTTAACGCCGCACTCTGCAATATGATAGCTTTATCACCACGGTCTGTAAATAATCGAATTTGGATCACAAAATCCAGTGATTCACATCATGAGCATCAATCAAAGCAATTAGGACACTATGACATGCACCAACCAAGTCACCGAGCCTGACCACCCGATCCCGTTAGCCGCTTCAGCATTGGTTGCTGAAGACCAGTTTAAACAGGATCTCCGCGGAGTCAGTGACTGGGTAGGTTACCAGACACCTCGGGGTGTATTAACTGGGTAGATCACCAGACACCTCGGGGTGTATTGACTGGGTAGGTCACCAGACACCTCGGGTTGTATTGACTGGGTAGGTCACCAGACACCTCGGGGTGTATAGACTGGGTAGGTCTCCAGACACCTCGGGGTGTATTGACTGGGTAGGTCACCAGACACCTCGGGGTGTATAGACTGGGTAGGTCACCAGACACCTCGGGGTGTATTGACTGGGTAGGTCACCAGACCCTTCGGGGTGTTTTGACTGGGTAGGTCACCAGACACCTCGGGGTGTATAGACTGGGTAGGTCACCAGACACCTCGGGTTGTATAGACTGGGTAGGTCACCAGACACCTCGGGGTGTATAGACTGGGTAGGTCACCAGACACCTCGGGGTGTATTGACTGGGTAGGTCACCAGACACCTCGGGGTGTATAGACTGGGTAGGTCACCAGACACCTCGGGGTGAATAGACTGGGTAGGTCACCAGACACCTAGGGTGTATTGACTGGGTAGGTCACCAGACACCTCGGAGTGTATAGACTGGGTAGGTCACCAGACACCTCGGGTTGTATAGACTGGGTAGGTCACCAGACACCTCGGGGTGTATAGACTGGGTAGGTCACCAGACACCTCGGGGTGAATAGACTGGGTAGGTCACCAGACACCTCGGAGTGTACAGACTGGGTAGGTCATCAGACACCACGGGGTGTATAGACTGGGTAGGTCACCAGACACCTCGGGGTGTATTGACTGGGTAGGTCATCAGAGATGAGTCAGGGATGTACAGACTGCGTAGGTCAACAGACACCTCGGGGAGTATTGACTGGGTAGGTCACCAGACACCTCGGGGTGTACAGACTGGGTAGGTCACCAGACACCTCGGGGTGTACAGACTGGGTAGGTCACCAGACACCTCGGGGTGTATAGACTGGGTAGGTCACCAGACACCTCGGGGTGTATAGACTGGGTAGGTCACCAGACACCTCGGGGTGTATAGACTGGGTAGGTCACCAGACACCTCGGGGTGTATAGACTGGGTAGGTCACCAGAAACTAATTTTGACCGTGTTGAAAAATGTACCTGATTGGATTGGATTTTGTGATCGTTTTGTTGTGTCACGAACGAAATGGTGGTCGATAAACAAATACTATTACCTTTCCAGGTAAAGTTGGAAAACAGATAGGACGTCAGCAGAGGTACACCGTGACATGGGATGATGGCCAGTGCGGTGAACAGATGTCCGTCCACATCTATGGAACCTTCTCCAAGATGATCAAGTTCAAGGTCGGCAGCTACATCCTGGCACTCGTTGACAGCGACAGCGCGCATTTCCTTCCGGGTCAGGTTAGGAAGGTCACAACCTTAGGAGATGCAGACGTACTCGATGTCGTCTTTATCGATGGCCGAAGGTATTACTTTATTTATTTGTTTGTCTGCTTTTTTTATTTCCATGTAGTATGTTTTCGGTTATCTTGTCTGTCAGGCAAATCAAAGTTCAAGGATCAGAAATTAAAACATTAGCTTCATGTAACGTATACTGGAGAACGAGCAGGTTGCGTTAACGCCGCTTTGAACAGTGTTTCAGTGATATAAGCACCCCTTCTCTACTGGTAATCTGTGGTTTGTGATCTTATCATAAACATAGGAATACAGAGATATTTAGGAAGTTACATCAAATAACTAATTATATTTCATCTTTGATTAATTCATAATATACTGCCTTACGAGAAATTTCTACTACACTTGTCCATGTCTGACTAAATTAATCCAAGGGGCGGTGTTTGACAAGAGATTCGTAGATTTTCTTATTTTGTACAAGCTTTTGAGTCCATACATTAAACATATCCCATCCATTGAATTTGTAATATAGCTTATCCACACAAGCAACATTATCTTTTTGACCCGTGAAGATCCGGGTCTTCAGCAACCCATGCTTGCCGTTAAATGGCGACTATGCTTGTAAGAGGCGACTATCGGGATCCGGGTTACAAGGAATGGGAACATCCGGGTACTGCCTTGGTCAGATAAACGTCCGAACCTAACCCCATCTATGACGCAACGTGTGTCGTCGCCTTAAGCGCCTCAACAAACTGTACTATCTCTTTACAAATGACGACCGCCTCCGTGGTCTAGTGGTAGAGCGTCCGCCCGGAGAGCGGAAGGTCCGGGGTTCGATCCCCGGTCGCGTCATACCAAAAGACGTCAAAAGATGGTACTTGTTGTTACCCTGTCTGGCGCTCGCCATTAAGGGGCTTAAACAAGGACTGGTCGGCTCAGAGTCAGTATACTGTGTCTGAGTGGGGTATTCATGTTAAACTGCGGCTAGGTATCTCAGTGAGCTAGCACTTTAAATCGGCATCAGTCAGGACTAGTACAAGCAGCCACACAAACACACACACTTACATGCACGTCGCTATATAAGTGCAATAATCTTGGACGCGACGTTAAACCCCATTTCACCTCACCTTTACAAATGACATAGAACCCGTGAAGATCCGGGGTAGAATTGGTCTTCAGCAACACATACTTACCATAAAAGGCGACCATGTTTGTCGTAAGAGGCGACTAAGGGGATCGGGTGGTCAGGCTCGCTGACGTGGTTGATGCATGTCATCGTATCCCAATTACGTGGATCGATGCTCATCATGTCAATCACTGTCTGGGCCAGACTCAATTATTTACAGACTGCCGTCATATAACTGGAATATTGCTGAGTGCGGCGTTAAACAACAAACAAACATTATCTTTTTCCTCTGATTGTCGATCAGCAAAAAACAAAGGTCGCCTTTAAAAATGACTTCAGCAATGAGTTGTTACTTCCACACAGAATACATTATAATTAGTACTGCTTTTGGTTGGTTTGGTTTGTTGTTTAATGCTGCACTCAGCAATATTCCAACTTTATGACGGTGGTCTGTAAATAATCGAGTCTGGACCAGACAATCCAGTGATTGATATTATGAGCATTGATCCACGCAATTGGGATCGATGACATGCATCAACCAAGTCAGCGAGCCTGACCACCCGATCCCGTTAGTCGCTTTTTTACGACAAGCATAGTCGTCTTTTACGGCAAGCATGGGTTGCTGAAGACCAATTCTACCCCGGAATCTTCACGGGTTAATTAGTACTGGTCATATGGTTGACTGGGCCACACGCGACCTGGGTACCAGCTACAAGATCCAGGTTTGTATGGTTGTAACTTCATGTAACTTCATGTAACAATACAAGTTTTGCACCTCACCAGGCGCAAATCAAACAATATGACGTGAAAGTCCTGCTCGGTACAAGAAGAAAAATCGTTGTATATTTCAATGGATGTACATTTAAAAGACATATAAATCTTACACAAAATCATCCAATCACAGCCTTCAGATATCTCTCGATCTGCTACAAAAACGGCACAGTCACAACTGGTTTTGATTTAGTGTAGAACCTTAATGTTGTACGAGTGCCTCACGTGAGGCAACTAACAATTACCCTCCAACTATATCTACTGCCACACAGCACAAAAAGCATAAATATATAATCTTGGGCTCTATTTCCAGATCCAATACCATCTCCACGGACAGCTACTTGATGAGCAAAATGCTCTACGATGAGGCGGTGGCCTTCTATCGAGAGAATCACTCCGATATGTGAGGGAGATTCTGTGTTAAGACTGAAGAGTAACTTTTATGCCTTGACCGTGCGTCCTTGCTCACCTTTTTCTTAAATGCAGGGTTCCAGTATATACTGAAAAAAGATCCTTTGGTTCTAGCAGAACAAATATTGTTTACTACACATACTAGATGTCCTGAGAAAAATTGGTGTGGTCTCCTGAAGATGCGTGGCTCTGCCTCAAAGAGAAAGAAATATTTTTTGAAGTTCTCAAACAATAATACAATGGGTCTAAACACTCGGATCTGACGGAATACGCAATACAGATTCAAACTCTCTAGATAAGTGTGATGTTAATTTAAGATATTCGTCAGCTATGAATGCATTGCTGTGTGGTGTGTTTTCTTATTATCAGAGCCTTCAAGTTAGCGGTTTCAACTCATCCTTGTGGAATAAAGTAGATTGACACTGGTGACAGAAGTTGGGAATATATCTTTATCCCAGGTGAAAAGGCAACTGACTACGCTTGTCGTAAGAGGCGACTAACGGGACTGGGTGGTCAGACTCGCTGACTTGGTTGATGCATTTTCATCATATCTCAATTGCGTAGAACGATGCTCATTATGTCTGTCACTGGAATGTCTGGTCCAGACTGGATTATTTAGACCGCCGTCATATGGGTGGAGAATTTCTGAGTGCGGCGTCAAACAACAAACAAACAAAAAGACAAACCAATTATCCGATGTGACAGAAATAGTGTTGGGATTAATCCAGGTGACAGAAGTAGAGAATATAATTACCGTTATCCGATGTGACAGAAATAGTGTTCGGATTAATCAAGGTGAGAGAAGTAGGGAATACATCCTTATCCCATGTGACAGAAATAGTGCTGGGATTCATCCAGGTGACAGAAGTAGGGAATTGATCCTTATCGCAGGTGTTTGAAGTAAGGAAACACGAATGACTGACGAGGTGACTATGTTAAACACACCGAAAGGAAATTCTAATGATTGACTAGGTGCTGAACACTAGGAAAGGAAATTCTAATGAATAACTAGGTGCTGAACACTAGGAAAGGAAATTCTAATGATTGACTAGGTGCTGAACACAAGGGAATGACTAGGTGCTGAACACAAGGAAAGGAAATTCTAATGAATAACTAGGTGCTGAACACTAGGAAAGGAAATTCTAATGATTGACTAGGTGCTGAACACCAGGAAAGGAAATTCTAATGAATGACTAGGTGCTGAACACAAGGAAAGGAAATTCTAATGAATAACTAAGTGCTGAACACTAGGAAAGGAAATTCTAATGATTGACTAGGTGCTGAACACTAGGAAAGGAAATACTAATGATTGACTAGGTGCTGAACGCTAGGAAAGGAAATTCTAAAGAATGACTAGGTGCTGAACACTAGGAAAGGAAATACTAATGATTGACTAGGTGCTGAACGCTAGGAAAGGAAATTCTAATGATTGACTAGGTGCTGAACACTAGGAAAGGAAATACTAATGATTGACTAGGTGCGAAACGCTAGGAAAGGAAATTCTAATGATTGACTAGGTGCTGAACACAAGGAAAGGAAATTCTAATGAATAACTAGGTGCTGAACACTAGGAAAGAAAATTCTAATGATTGACTAGGTGCTGAACACAAGGAAAGGAAATTCTAATGAATAACTAGGTGCTGAACACTAGGAAAGGAAATTCTAATGATTGACTAGGTGCTGAACACCAGGAAAGGAAATTCTAATGAATGACTAGGTGCTGAACACAAGGAAAGGAAATTCTAATGAATAACTAAGTGCTGAACACTAGGAAAGGAAATTCTAATGATTGACTAGGTGCTGAACACAAGGGAATGACTAGGTGCTGAACACAAGGAAAGGAAATTCTAATGATTGACTAGGTGCTGAACACTAGGAAAGGAAATTCTAATGATTGACTAGGTGCTGAACACAAGGAAAGGAAATTCTAATGATTGACTAGGTGCTGAACACTAGGAAAGGAAATTCTAATGATTGACTAGGTGCTGAACACAAGGAAAGGAAATTCTAATGATTGACTAGGTGCTGAACACTAGGAAAGGAAATTCTAATGATTGACTAGGTGCTGAACACAAGGAAAGGAAATTCTAATGATTGACTAGGTGCTGAACACAAGGAAAGGAAATTCTAATGAATAACTAGGTGCTGGACACTAGGAAAGGAAATTCTAATGATTGACTAGGTGCTTAACACAAGGAAAGGAAATTCTAATGATTGACTAGGTGCTGAACACTAGGAAAGGAAATTCTAATGATTGACTAGGTGCTGAACACTAGGAAAGGAAATTCTAATGATTGACTAGGTGCTGAACACTAGGAAAGGAAATTCTAATGATTGACTAGGTGCTGAACACAAGGAAAGGAAATTCTAATGATTGACTAGGTGCTGAACACAAGGAAAGGAAATTCTAATGATTGACTAGGTGCTGAACACAAGGAAAGGAAACACCAGGCGGCTACAGAGGCGTGTACTTGTTAGTTGAAACATCTGACAGCCAAATCAGAATCGTCAGTTCCCGAAAGTCATGGTAATATTACAGTTTATGATTGGTTGGTTGGTTTGTTGTTTAACGCCGCACACAGCCATATTCCAGCTATAAGACGGAGTTGGGTAAATAATCGAATCTGGACCAGACAATCCTGGGATAAGATAACATGGATCCAAAGGCGGATTTTTAAAAAGGTGGGGGGAGGGGTCCAAAATATCAAAATTCTTTCTCGCTGGGCGTTTGCCAACAACATACTACATTTGGTGTTCAAAAGGAGGGTCCCGGAGCCCCTGGACCTCCCTCTGGGCCCGTCTATGCGTTCATCAACCATCAGCGACCCTGACGACCCTATCCCGTGAGACGCCTCGTACGGCAATCACAGTAGGGCAGGGGACAGTATAAAGGGGCATAACTCATGCAGGTCTATAGGATGAAGTGCACACTATTCATTGCTGCGCATCAGGGCGATAAAAGAATCACTGCCTACAAATGTCAAACTTCAGACAACCAAACGTAAACCTGATACATCTCCACTAAAAACACATTGGAACACACGTCAACTAAAGTACACCTGTATACGCCAATACTTCAATGAAAGTACACAACTGTGTACGCCAACACGTCAAGTAAAGAGCACATGTGTACGCCAACACGTCCAAAAAAGTACACACATGTGCTCTTTCTGCTAGGACTGCCGCGTGACCCGAGCCTAGCTCATAGTCCCCTTTCTCATTCCGTCTCGTAGAACGGCGTTCAGGTGACAACAGATAAATATATGGTGAGTGAGTGAGGTTTAACATTATTCCAGTTATATCACCCACGAGCACGTGTATTGTGCTTACAAACCTAGAAACATAATTGGGGCGAACCGGGATTTGAAC
Source organism: Haliotis cracherodii (assembly GCF_022045235.1). Classification (NCBI taxonomy): domain Eukaryota; kingdom Metazoa; phylum Mollusca; class Gastropoda; order Lepetellida; family Haliotidae; genus Haliotis; species Haliotis cracherodii. The sequence goes on from NW_027266341.1 coordinate 56,826,618, forward strand.
CCACAATCATAGGTTTCTGGCGTGTCCAAGGGACGCAACTCTGCACAGCGAATCACGGCGCCTTAGACGACTGGGCCACCCGTGCCCCCTTAAATATATGGGTATTTGAAGGTTGGTTAAGGTTAAATAATTATATGAATGTTATTTTATGCTATTGTCGGCAGATCTCGGCTACGTCAAGACGTCCTAGAAGAGGACATAACAGGAGATTTAGGGGACAGTTTTAGGTTTGATGTCAAATGCAAAGATTAATTCATTAAGTTGAGAAAAATCCGTGTAGATCCGGATAAGAATTGCAACCCATGCTCGTCGAAAGAGGCGATTATCGGGAACAGGTGGTCAGGCTCGCTGACTTGGATGATGCATGTTATCGATCCCAAATGCGTGGATCGATGCTCATGATGTCAATCACTGGAGTGTCTGGTCCAGACTCGATTATTTACAGACCGCCGTCATACAGCTGGAATACTGCAGAGTGTGGCGTTAAACAACAAACAAACAAATAAATAAAGTCACAGATGAATTTGGGTCTCTTAGTTTTTCACCAACCCAAATATCATTTAATCGAAACCATTAAAGTGAAACCATAAACTACCGAGCAGAAGAAAGTATACACCCATGTTTGATTGTGGCTAAAAGTGAAATAAACAATAAATGGGTGTTCGGTGGTGATGTATTTGCAACGGGAGTCATGAATGTGTTTTTAACCTAAGGTTTGCTGTGTTTCGGCAACTGTTGTCAGCCTTGTAACGTTTTGATAATTTGTATTTTTTTGTCAAATCCAATTTTCAAGTGTATACTTCTTTTGCCCAGCATTTTCAGGAAAGAGTCTACATTTATCTAGAGAATGCCGTGTAACGTGATAGATGTCACTGTCAGTGAGTGTTTACCACAACAGTTTTAAACCTATAAAAGCCAGATGACGTCATACCCTTGGAACAGGTTTAGAGAGGACGCGTTGACGTGTGTTTAAACCAGGGTAGTAGATACAGGCTCTTGAAAATATGTCAAGTTTGAAAACAGCGCCACAAGCTTGGACACAGCTACGTTGCAAGGTGGTGGGGTAGTCTAGCGGTTAAAGCGTTCTGTCGTCACGCCAAAGACCCGAGTTTGATTTCCCACATGTGTACTATGTGTGAAGCCACTTCCTGGTGTCCCCTTCCCGTGAAGATCCGGGGTAGAATAGGTCCTCAGCAACCCATGCTTGCTGTAAAAGGCGACTATGCTTCTCGTTAAAGGCGACAAACGGGATCAGGTGGTCAGGCTCGCTGGTTGATGCATGTCATCGTATCCCATTTGCATGGATCGATGTTTATGATGTTAATCACTGGATTGTCTGGTCCAAACTCGATTACTTACAGACCGCCGCGGCGTTAAACAACAAACAAACAAATAATAGAATTATACCGTTACACAGGACATTAACGCGTCCACATTTTTTCTAAAGTAACACTTTCATGTCATATGAAATTTCATTTCCGAAATTATTTTGTCAACGTTTAAAATAACTTGCCCCCGGATTCTTCACAAGAAACAGTAAAAATGCGACCTTTACAACGAAATAAACAAACAACGTAAATTAGTGAAATGAAAACCAAGGCCCCCTGATCCTATCGTCCAATAATCAAACACGCACCTTCAGCGATACAACTTACTGTCACCTACCCACCTCTGTCCGACTCACGCTATAACAACCTGATGATCTACTCTGTCTGAGTGACACGCACCCCATAGGACTGTGCTGTCGCTAGACAATTTCAAACCGAGAAACAAGAGATTAACTAGCAACCGCACGGTGATAGGCTGAGAGGCGTGCGCTATGCTAAGTATCGCGAGAGTGGATTTAGCGATATAGCGATACAGCACGCGTTGTTTGGCGGTGGTGCTGGATTGAATTAGTGTGACAGCGGGGTTCTCGTCAATCGTACTCTCCACCATAGCGGGGGACAGTTGGAGATTTGCGTTCGTTATTTTACAACGTTGTGTGGGAATTCTGTGGATCACGTGACAGTGGAGGAGTCTTTATTGTTTTAATTCGTGAACATTGATTACAGATTTCATTTAACATATACGACTTGAATTGTGTAAAATTACAGAAGCCGGTTCAAGTTGTGGGACTGTTTGTCTTAAAATAACGTTGGATAATTCACAAGGCTGTGTCAGAATGGATTTCGTTTGGAACAATATTTTGGACATCCGACAAAAATATCCGATGATTGCTGGTAGGTTGGACCGGAACTAATTAAACACAACACTGTGACTTTGGATAAGATTCTTGTGTTGAGGTTCGTTGTGATTTCTCAATCAGTGAATACTTGTTGACTTAGACAACTTGGTGAATTGGATTCGCTCTGGGTTTTATGACATCTCCTTTGGCGTCGTTGTCATCGCCGTGTCAAATCCGGTTCCTCGGGTCGTCAACATGACAAGACAACGCTCCTACCGTTGAATACACAAGCGACAGATCGCCTCACATCAATTATTTCCAAGTGCCGAGTAAATACATCAAATCTAGGAGTGTCGTGTTTGTATATATACTGACGAGAACTCGCATAGTCACTAAGTTGGGGATCCGGTTGGCAAAGACGCACGCAACAAACAAACACAGCGAGTTGTTTTTCTACTGGTCAGTATTTGTTTTTTAAATATATTTATCTAGCAGAGGATTTAATATATCATTTGATCGCACGTCGCCCCAATTCCGATAGTTTATATTTACCAGTATTGGTCGTTAACGTATTGTTCGAACGTGATGTCAACACCAACACCACGCGCCGATTGGCACCGGGAAAGGTCGACATGTACCCCTACGCCAAGGCGTCCTAGACGCCAGGGACTGGTCAGTCTTAGACGAGGGGGGTCAGCTCTCCGGACCAAGAGGCCACGGACAGCCACCGCAAGAAAATCCGACGTCTCCGACACCACAAACTCCACCAATAACACGACGTCGTCGGAAGGGGTGCGTGCCGCTGCGGTAGAAATCAAATATGGCGGCGAGAGGACGCCAACGATCGATAAATGTTTACGTTGGATGGAAGCGCTTCCGGACAAATTTTCAGGAATGCATCTCGTGACTCAACCCCTTGTTCACGTGGATGACTCTTGATGGTGAGATTTGCTGGGGTGTGATGTACTGATGCGCTATGAGATGTACTGAGATGTACTCTAAGCGTCTCAAGGTTGGAGTAACCCTAAGATTCGAGAACGGGAAAGTACACGGATTTGTACTTCGTGATAAGCAATAATTCGAGATGTTGATAGAGTTGAATAATATTTCAGCCATATCGTGACTTCGAGATATTCAAAATGGTATGGAAGTGTAATCGGACATCGGGATAGAGACTGTTCGTATTAACCGATTTCGAGGATGGAAGATGCGGCTTTTTGAAGAGAAACAGCTAATCCGACTTAGTATAATCATCACCCAGTGACCCTGGGTATACGTTATGCTAATAACCCACCCCGTACCTACATGTGAGTAGTGCTATCACATTAATGGCGTCCCAGCAAGACAAGGCACGGGTGGCCCAGTCGTTTAAGGCGAAGCGATTCACTGTGCAGAGTTGCGTCCCTTGGGCACGCCAGAAACCTATGATTGTGGGTTCGAATCCCGGTTCGCCCCGATTATGTTTCTAGGTTTGTCAGCACCATACCAGTGCTCTTGGGTTTCACCGAAGTGGTAAACGTCTGAGACCTGCATCACGTCGGGCTTTCCTCCCACATTAAGCTGACACGCCGCGATATAACTGGAATACTGTTAGAAAAGCGGCATTAAACCCAACTCACTCACTCACAATCCAGCAAGAAAAATGTGGCAAGGACACTAAGACACTAAGACGTGTGATTAGTTTATTTGTACGTGTAAGCATGACTCCTCTCAGCGACGTTCCGGACATGTAACCGAGTACAAAACACAAACACAATGTTGTTCAGAGCTTGCCACTTGGAGTTTGAGATCCACTAACGGATGACTTGTTTGCGACAAGTAAACATGCCTCGTGACATATTAAAGACACCAATGGACAAATATCTTGTTGATACAGACAATGGCTCCCGGAGACGTCTCAACTTATGAAGAAACATCCCGTTGCAATGAATAATGGTTATAGCAACACCAGGCGTATACAGACGATGTATTATCAAGGCATGTCAATGCATCATTTATACAGGTATGTTAGGCTACAAATGCCTATACGCTTCATATGAATTGTGATTTATTATTGAAACGGGTATCGTAAACTAAGTACTGATTTGCGCTATATTGACAATCTTTCCAACAAATGGTTCCAATTTGGACTTCTTTCAGAGAGCTGTTTCGGGTAAGCCGTTGAATATAACCTACCTCAGTTATACAACAGTAGGTGCTCTCCATACGTCAAGTGCCTATAGAACAGACTATCTATGATGGGCGTGTGTTCCTAAACGCTTTCGTGACTCTGATTGATCCGGGCTTCCATAGAATACAATATTCAAGGTTCTCTTTGGCGAAGGGGCGATCAGGTACGTTCGTTACGTCGAAAACCCGAGTTCGAATCCCTTCGTTGTTACTTAGTGTTAGGACTATTTCTTGTCTCCAGACTTGCATAGTGCTAAAGGCAGCGTTAGGGCTTACTCGCTCTCTGCGGTTACCTCGAATCACTGATGTTATGAGGTGAGGTGAAGTGAAATTCGGTTTAACGTCACGTCCAAGATTATTGCACTTATATAGCGACGTGCATGCACGTGTGTGTGTGGCTGCTTGTACTAGTCCGGACTGATGCCGATTTATAGTGCTAGCTCACTGAGATACCATGCCGCAGTTTAACATGAATACCCCACTCAGACACATTATACTGACTCCGAGCCGACCAGTCCTTATTTTAGCCCCTTAATGGCGAGCGCCAGACAGGGTAACAACAAGTACCATCTTTTAACGTCTTTTGCTATGACGCAGACGGGAATCGAACCCCGGACCTGTGAATATGGAAAGGGTTTAGTCGTTTTTATTATGATTATCTAAATGAGGAATACCCTTGCCCGTGGGTTTCACCAACGTGGTAAACGCCAGACCTGCACCACTTCGGGCTTTCCTCACACATTAAGCTGACACACTGCAGTATAACTGGAATACTGATCAATGCGGCGTTAAACCCAACTCTCTCACTCGGGTGGCCATGATGACATTGTGTGACCTGGCATGCATCATCATTGTTCATGCTATCAACCACTGGTTCGCTTGGTCCAGACTGGAGTTTTTACATATACCGAGATATACCTGGACTAGTGCTGACCCACTATGAACACAGTATAGGGAGCCAAAAAACAACAACACGGGAGTCTATAAGGACAAACTGTTACTTTCACATTCGTCACACAAATATCTTAATAATTTTTAAATAATGTTTACCTTTTTTCCATGTGACTAAACTTATTGATTCTGTGCAATGGTATTCAACAGTGCCGTCCATTATCAGTATTATGTGAAAATATTGGCGATTGTAAACAATGTTTTTTCAACGCTACCAATGTATTATATTTTGGTTCAGATTATTTCGCCATTTCCTAAGATCCAATGAAGGATAGAGATTACTCGATGTCACCTCGTTCAATCAAAATTTTTGGTACCATCGACAAAATATACTGAACCTAAAACGTCATGAATATTTTTGGGGATATTTTTCATGAAATTGTGTGCTCAGTCTTTACTGCAAAAATATCCCAAAAAATATTCATGATCCCTAACTTATTTTGTTCAGTATATCGAGTTATCCGTATTTGGCAACGATAATTCCAATAGATGCCCTGTCTGGGCCATAAAGTCAGATCGTCTTCACTTACTTGTATATGTACAGTAAACTACGGTTATAACGAACATGCTTATAACGAACTGACCAATACAACGAACTTATCTATGGTCCCAGCCATATGTTGTATATATGCTGCATATATGCTTATTACGAACTACGGTTTTTACGAACTGAAATTAGTGGTCACTTTGAGTTCGTTATAACCGTAGTTTACTGTATGTCGATTTCGAGTTAACGAGGTTTATTTGTACTTAAATACATTATAATTAACAGGTATTAAATGCTAATTTATTTATTAATATTCTGGTTGTATATGTTCTCTTGTTATCATTTGTGTTATTAATTATGTGTATATAATAACCTGAACTTTTAAATGCTGTTATTAAACTTTTTATATTGTATTTGTATTCTATATATCACTGACTCGTCTTTATTTTTTATATGATAGTTTTCATGCATGTTTAAATGTTGATGTTTGCTGTACGTGTCCTTTCGTAAACTGTATCTGTTATTTCAACTAGACATAAACAAATTATAATCCAAATTGTTTAAGTATTCTTTTATTACTCGTATTTAGGTATGGTTTGTGTTAGCAATAGTCAAATGACCACTTAATCTTGAACACGTGAAGATCTGCGTTAGAATTGGTCTTCAGCAACCCATGCTTGTCGAAAGAGGAGACTAACGGGATCGGGTGGTCAGGCTTGCTGACTTGGTTGATGCATGTCATCGGTCCCAATTGGATTGACTGGTCCAGACTCGATTATTTACAAACTGTCGTCATATACCTGGAAATATTGCTGTACGTGCTGTAAATAAGTGTGGCGTTTATCAACAATCAGACAAACAAACACTTTACCTTGAAAACATCAGGTCTTTTCCAGAGAAGAATTTTTATTAATGAGTGAGCTTTCTTTGAATGATTTCTCTCAAGAGCATACTTCCGCTAAATAATAAAATACACACTGTAATGAAATATTAAACGTTTTTTGTAAGTTTAGACAATAAGTCAGTACTCGTTCATGCTCAGAAATGGTAGAACAGAAGATACTGACAATATTTAAGACATAATCCCTGAAAAGTCTCTATTTCGATGACACGGAGAATAATTTCCTTACCATAAAAATAATCATTGAATGATTGCTTGTTTGTTTGTTTCTGTATTTGTTTGACGCCTCACTCAGCAATATTCCAACTATATGGCGGCGGGCTGTAAATAATAGAGTCTGGACCAGACAAACCTGTGAGTGACATCATGAGCATCGACCATAATATATAATCATAAATCAAGCCACCGAGCCTAACCACCTGATCCGGTTAGCCGCCTCTTACGACAAAAAACGAATTGCTGAAGATGAGTTCTAACACGGGTCCATAAGCATTGTAAAAATCATTATAATCATATTTCTATCGTGAGTCATTTGTCAAATATCCCATTACAGACATTCTATATCATTGTTCCTCCGAATGCATGAATGAATGTATTGGTTCGACTTTCAAAGTTTAATATTTGAGGTGAGTAGGAAATAATGGTTTTGCGCCGCTTACTGCAGTATTCCAGCAACAGCGGATGGACAGCAAAAATGGGCTTCACACGTTATTCTGCATGAGTGAGTGAGTGAGTGAGTATGGTTTTACGCCGCTTTTAGCAATATTCCAGCAATATCACGGCGGGGGACACCAGAAATGGGCTTCACCCATGTCGGGAATCGAACCCGGGTCTTCGGCGTGACGAGCAAACGCTTTAACCACTAGGCTACCCGACCGCCCATATTCAGCATAAGGCCGCCGTGGTCTGTTTGTAATACAATGTAGCTTCCTGAAAGGTCTATGGAACTTGGTTATTGAATAGAAAGTACATGTATGTCTAAAACAAATGGCATATTTGGCCTATATCATCTTCTCATAATCTCGATATGTTAGTTTATCTGTTTTATTTAAGACTAACATGCATGACATTTGTAGAACGTTTACCGCAATAATGGGAGGGATACAATGCTGGTTGGTTAAAACAGATATCTCGGCGACCATAAGTCTGTATAAGCTACTGTCCTCATTAACTATAGTGAGTGAGTATGGTTTTATGCCGCTTTCAGCATTATTCCAGCAATATCACGGTATACCCATGTGGGGAATCGAACCCGGGTCTGCGGTGTGATAAGCGATTAAACCACTCGCCTACCCCACCGCCCTCATTTTCTTAAGAAAGACCGTGTCAATTTTATTTGTTTACTGCTTAACGCCGCACTCGGCAATATTCGAGCTACGTGACGGCCGTCTGAAAATAATCGAGTCTAGACCAGACAATCCAGTGATTGACATCATGGGCATCGATCCACGCAATTGGGAAACGATGACATGCATCAACCAAGTCAGCGAGCCTGACCACCCGATCCTGTTAGTCGCCTCTTACGACAAGCATAGTCGCCATTTTACGGCAAGCATGGGTTGCTGAAGACCCGGATCTTCACGGGTCAAAAAGATAATGTTGCTTGTGTGGATGAGCTTTATTACAAATTCGTTTATCAATTTCAGAATTGTAGTCAAAACATGGTGTAAAATGTAAAACAGGGAATGATTTGAAACAAATATTGTTCATATTGTTTTAAACATGCCTGTGTTAAATAAACATTTTGAGGAAATTATTTTATTGGAAATTTGATTTGTTTGCCATTTTAATAACATGATAACTTCTTGCTACTGTGTCGATGACTTGCATCAAAGTTTTCTTGTACTTCATATTTGAATTGCAACGTCAGAGGGACCTTGACCCCGAGTTGCACGCGGCGGGCGCGTGACCCTGGTTCCCCCATACCTACGACCCTGCTCCATTAAACCAAACGCAGCTAATCTGTGATTGTCGTAACATGAGTAATGTTGAACACGGGACATCCATTAGTACTTGTGGTCTTGTTGATCTTGCCGTCTATAGTTACTATGTATAGGAGCTATACGCTGACAAATGCTTGTTTAAATGTGTATGTTTGTTTATATCACTACTGATTGAAGAGAGGTGAAAGTCAATGTTTAATTTAATACGAGGCAATGTGGTGAACAAAGCTCGTTGAACAACCGCCGTATCGTGCGTCGGTGGAATTAGATGTATTCAAGATGGAGATCTCTTCAGGTGTGTTTTAAGTGTAATAAACATGTGTTATGCTTTGTTTTTATATTAGATCTTATAACTTGCTTTTGTCATTGTCTTAGGTATATATGGGGGTACGTTGTTTCATAGATAGAAGTTTATTTCAGTATAAGACCGCCTCCGTGGTCTAGTGGTAGAGCGTCCGCCTGGAGAGCGGAAGGTTCGGGGTTCGATCCCCAGCCGCGTCATACCAAAAGACGTTAAAAGGTGGTACTTGTTGTTACCCTGTCTGGCGCTCGGCATTAAGGGGCTAAAACAAGGACTGGTCGGCTCAGAGTCAGTATACTGTGTCTGAGTGGGGTATTCATGTTAAACTGCGGCATGGTATCTCAGTGAGCTAGCACTATAAATCGGCACCAGTCCGGACTAGTACAAGCAGCCACACACACACACACACACACACACACGTGCATGCACGTCGCTATATAAGTGCAGTAATCTTGGACGCAACGTTAAACCCCATTTCATCTGACCTATTTCAGTATAAAGGCCACAGGCCCAAGTACAATATAGAAACATGTATTATATACAATGTGGTGGTACAATATCAAGAGGTACAGAGTGCAATTAAAGTACAGATAGGGCATCTTTAATGTATTTAGCACATAATGACAAGGTTCAATGTTAGAAGGTTGTAGTAAAGTTCTGAGGGAGTACTCATTTCTTAAGTTATTATTCGGAAAATGTGTGTCTTAAAATAACCGTTAATTGCTAAATTGAACTACACAAAATACATACATCAATTTGTGTGGTGTTTGAGGGGGAATAGATTAAATTTGCTGGGATTTCAAACAGTCCGAACCTAGTTGTCCTTTTAACCTCTGAAGATTCCTGTCAATCGCATCGCATCGCATCGCATCGCATCGCATCGCATCGCATCGCATCCACCGCATCCATCGCTTAGCGTCGCATCGCATCGCCTCCATCGCTTAGCGTCGCATCGCATCCATCGCTTAGCGTCACATCGCATCACATCCATCGCTTAGCGTCGCGTCGCATCGCATCGCATCCATCGCTTAGCGTCGCATCGCATCACATCCATCGCTTAGCGTCGCGTCGCGTCGCATCGCATCGCATCGCATCGCATCGCATCGCATCGCATCGCATCCTGTTAATGCCTTTCGACAGACACCATGCTTTGCATCTCAATACACCTCTCAGTAGCATCTAGATAAAGCTTTACAGAACCAATCATACATAAATATTTTTCACTCGGTGTGTAGAGGTACTCGGTCCGACTGCTGACTCCTGCCTGCTGTCCGGATTTCTGTTCCGAGTTGCTGTTTAGTGGTCCCTCGGGATCATGGCCATGCAAGTGCGACGACACTCGTTCAACAGTTCCAGCACGCCCCTGTTTCTAGCACGTGACCAGAACGTTCTATAATTATCAATTAATAACATCAAATACATAATCAACAAAAACACGTATTAATAGAATGATGACGTAGTGGTTTAAGCCGTGGCTCATCCTGTCGAAACCATGGGTATAATGTGTGGAGACTATTTTGTATGTGTCCTGTCGTGTTATAGCGGGGTAAATCCCTACCCACTCACTCCATGTGTGGTACAGTGAGGTAACCTAGAAGTAAAATCGTTACTCGTCACGCCCAATGCCAAGTTCGATTCCCCATTGGGCGCAATGTGTGAAGACCATTTCTGGTATCGCTCGACGTGATATTGCTGGAATAGTGCTAAAAGCGGCAAAAAATAATACTCACTCACGCCATGTGTTTATCAATGCGTGTGTTAACCTGAGTATTTGTTAGTGGTTGTGTCTGACAGTGACAATGGGGCAGTAAATTTACCTGCTTACACAACAACAGTGATAGTACAAGCAGGCTGCATGCCACACACTAGTCACATCGCTGATTTATAGACGTGATAGTCTCTGTTACCAATTTATAAGTTCGCTCATAGTTCAGCGGGTAAACAGAGCACACTATTAAGCCCAGTATGCTTGTTATGAAGTGTTATGAAGAGATAGTTGGGTTTTTAAACCAGGTAGTGAAAAATATTGGCATTAGCATTGGCATTATAACGAACGTGGCATTATTACCAGTGAATCGACCACGGCGGAAATCCGTTCTGAGAAAAACATGGCATTATAACTAGGGAGGACATATTAATTACATCGTGTGCGTGCGTGCGTGCGTGCGTGCGTGTGTACCAGTACTGTCTAAGTTGGTTGGTTGGTTGGTGTGTTGTTTTATGCCGGACTCAGCAGTATTCCAGCTATATGACGGCGGTCTGTAAATAATCGCGTCTGGAACAGACAATCCAGTGATTAATATCATGAGCATCGATCCGCGCAATTGGGATCGATGACATGCATCAACCAAGTCAGCGAGCCTGACCACCCAATCCCGTTAGTCGCCTTATACGACAAGCATAGTCGCCTTTTACGGCAAGCATGGGTTGCTGAAGACCTATTCTACCCCGGATCCTCACGGGTTAGTACTGTCTAAGCACCTGGGTAGATGGGTGTCGATGTGTGTACTACTCTAAGACACCTGAGGCAAATGAAACTTTTTTAATGGGATTTTCCCAAACATGACTATGGTACCCGTATCAAACACATCACGTCAAATAACCATTCCCTGTTTGTTCCTTTTCAGAACCATCAAACCTGGGTGTATAATTTCTTTTGCAGTTTTAACACACGGTTGACATTAACGTCGATTTCTATATGAGACGAAGTTACCCAAATCGTAGATGGATATGCCTTTCATGATAAATACTGAAGCATCATGGGATTGAACCCACGACCAGCGGTTCCGGGCAACAAAGGGACATAACTCTGTACATTGGGTAAAAACGCCTCAGACAACAGCGCCATCGGTGACCCCGTTATCGAAAATACGAACGATAATTTATTTCTTTCGTGGGTACTAATCAATTGGTTTTATAATATTTGACACTATTATATATTGGTATACATCTTTCAAGTATTTAGGACGATGTGGGGTAGCCAAGTGGGCAAAGCATTCGCCACGCCACAGACCCGGGTTCGATTCCACACATGGGGACAAACTGGAAGCCCATTTTGGGTATTCCAGCCGTGATAATCTGATATAGAGGCGGTAAAAACTCAACTAACTCACTCACTTTTAATAAGGTGCGCGAAGGAGGCCGGGTAGTTTTGCTCGTCAAGAGTGAGTGAGTTGGGTTTAACGCCGCTTTTATCAGTATTCCAGTTATATCACGGCGTGTCAGCTTAATGTGGGAGGAAAGCCCGAAGTGATGCAGGTCTCAGACGTTTACCAGTTCGGTGAAACCCACGAGCACGGGTATGGTGCTGACAAACCTACAAACATAATCGGGGCGAACCGGGATTCGAACCCACAATCATAGGTTTCTGGCGTGCCCAAGGGACGCAACTCTGCACAGCGAATCGCGGCGCCTTAGACGACTGGGCCACCCGTGCCCCCTTGCTCGTCAAGAGAAAGACACGACTTCGATTCATATCGTCCATACGTACCCACGATACAAAACACAAACAGATCATGCCATGGCTAGAAGTCTCTTTTGACCTCGGTGACCGGTATAACCCAAGCTGACTTCTAATTGATACGGCTGTTAATCTGCGTATTTACATACACGTATTTTCCACATGACAATAACCTATTGACAGAGGTCAGCCACACACTGTGCAAGTATATGGCAGTACGGGAGAAATCCTTGCGACATCAGACTACTTGCTGAGGCGGCGTCGGGATTAATACCACCAAGTGGATTAGTATAATCCGATCGTGTTTATTTTCTCGTGATTATTTACGAGGAACATATTGGATTATTGTATTTGCATAACGCATCAATGAAATCATATTACTTGTCTTGGTGGTTTTCAAAGTAGACAAAGGTTTATGGGTAACGACGTCTTATTACACTGTTATACCGACAGTTCGGTATTGATCCTTATACCGCTGTATAACGAGGTATAGAAATATATTTGGTAGGTGAAGGGTCAACAGTAACAATAATTATCATACATGATTAGTGAGTGAGTATGGTTTTACGCCGTTTTTAGCAATATCACGGCAGGGGACACCAGAAATGGGCTACACATATTGTACCCATGTCGGGAATCGAACCCGGGTCTTCGGCGTGACGAGCGAACGCTTTAACCACTAGGCTACCCGACCGCCCCTACAGAGATTAACATGAGGAGGTTAACTGATAGCAACAGAAGGATAATTCTGTAACACAGAGAACACACGATGAGGAAAGCAATGAACAGGGGCCAATTAAACCGGATTAGATACTTGGGTGGGACGATTGACAAAACTACAGCTTGATGATGAAATGTCCTTGACCTCAGCTGATGGAAGGCTTATGGTGGAGCGCTTCTGTTTCTGCTTGTTTACTTTTAGTGAAGTCATGGAGGTTGTTGGGGAGGATTTGGACGTTTTCCCAATTGATGTTGGGATTGGACAGTTGCTGATATAGTTCGAGATGGCTGATTTACTGTCTGATTTGATGGTTGAAGTTTGTGCTCTTTGACTCTGGTGTTGATGGGGCGGGATGTTTCACCTTCATTAGATTGACCAGTTAGATTCAGTTTTATAAACTACACCTTTGAGTAGACCTAGAGCTATTTTTATGCGGCCTTATGGATTCGGTCTGTGCATTAAAACATTGGATTTTTTCAAGGTTATTGTAAATATAAATGCTTACAGTATTGTACAGCGAAACCCTCTTTTACTGAATACACCGCTTAAGACGATGTAAAACTAACGTCAACGCCAAGGAACTAACAGGTCTCGACCGTCCGACGACACAGATTCCACTGAGCGCAAAAGGCAAAACAACGGTGAAAACAATACGAATAGGTCACTGAAATCAGTCATGACACAAGGTGTCCGCGAAAGAGCGAACTTCGTGGTCCCAGCAGAATCCAACAATCGGCAATCTGCTTGTCTCGAACTACGGGTAAGTCGAGGTGTGTCATTTCCCAGGGCTTATATTTAATGAGGTTGCACTGTGTGTATGTGTGGATATTTATTAGACGCACCCGCGAAGATCCGGGGTAGAATCGGTCTTCAATAACCCATGCTTGCCGTAAAATGCGACTATGCTTGTCGTGAGAGGCGACTAACGGGATCGGGTGGTCAGACTTGATTATTTACAGACCGCCACCATAGCTGGAATATTGCTGAGTGCGGCGTTAAACAACAAACAAACAAACAAACAAAGATTAGGCAATTGTGAACTTTAATGGTTCAGCTGAGGTATTTATCATGATACTCAAACTCACACGTTCGTACCCATTTGTACCCGCGTTTAAAGGCTTGTGACCATGTACGTTGTAAAAAGGTCAGATAATTCGATACCAGATCACATAGTTCGACTTCTGTTTTGCTACCAGACACAACTGACACGAGTTCATGACAAAAAGAGAGAATATATGACCTCTCCTCAAACGTATTCCTACAAATACTGTAAAAGGTTCAAAATCAGATGATTGCATTTTGCTTTTGAGAGCCCACTTTCAACATACTTATATATAATTTTATATTTCTTTACATCTGCAAAATCTCATTTTATGTTAATTATACATCTGATCATTGGCTCGCGACATTAAAGTCTGGACAACGACCATTTAATTTCACTTTCCTGAAATATCAAGACAGTAGTATCGTCAAAGTAGCTGATTGGTGCGACGCGTGTTTCTGATTAACTGAACAGTCGAAATTCTTGCGCTCGTCAAGCCCAACCCTCGACGATACCGTTCCCCTGCAAACTGAAAACACCCCTTGTAGACTTCTTGAGAACTATTACGCCTCCCTAACAACTAGTCAGAAGTAGCTGCAGAGTGACAGGCCCGGAGACGAGTGAGATAATTGTATGTCAAGATGTCTGCAATCACCTCCATGGGAGCCGGCATATCCAAGACGTCCCCGAGTGTCTGCACCCATACACACTCCCAGACACGGACAGACACGGACAGACACAGTATGCCTATAGAATGCAAAGGCTTGGTATTCATGAATGGTTAATAGTTGCTTGAACGAACAGGGAGAGTGGCAGTTCAAGGATAGGTTTCAACGTGTAGGTGTCTGTGTTGAAACATGACAAAGACAAATGTAGCATTTGTTGTCAGACAAGTAGCACCTGTAGGAGGTTTTTATTGCAACACAGCAGGCTAATCACGTTCTGCTCTTGATGTCAATAGAGCAGTTGTAATTTATAACCTTGTGAGGTGCAAATAGAGAATATCGTTAGTTCTTACGATAATAGATAATTCACGTGTGTGAATAAAAAGTAACCCTTGTACGACCTTTGCAAAACACAGCATAAGACCTTCACACAGGATGACTACTAGACAAGATGTGACACCACGTATGGGACAATATAGGTTATTGTAATGGGAAACGTTGGATTATTTACTTGGATAACATATGATTATGTTCCGGGACAATCTATCTTTATGTTCTGGGACAACATATGATTATGTTCTGGAACAATATATGATGATGTTCTGGAACAATATATGATTATGTTCTGGGACAACATATGATTATGTTTTGGGACAATATATCATTATGTTCTAGGACAACATGTGATTATGTTCTAGGACAACATGTGATTATGTTCTGGAACAATATATGATTATGTTATGGAACAATATATGATTATGTTCTGGGACAACATATGATTATGTTTAGGGACAATATATCATTATGTTCTAGGACAACATGTGATTATGTTCTAGGACAACATGTGATTATGTTCTGGAACAATATATGATTATATACAGCAACAACATATGATTATGTTCAAGAGCAACATTTATATATGGGCTAGGATAACATATGTATTTGTGCAAGGACAACATGCGATTATGTTCTAGAATAACAAACGCTTATTTCCTTTGAGTGAGTCAGTGAGTGAGTGTTTAGGAACTGAGATAAAACATGAGGGCAATATATGATTCATACACCAACACAATGCATAAGCATGTACATGACACTGTACAGGACAACATATGGTTATATATATTTAGACAACACATGATTATGTTCTAGGTCAACTAGACAACACATGATTATGTTCTAGGTCAACTAGACAACAGATGATAATATATTCAGACTGTGGGATATTGCGTTGCGATTTATCCTCAACATTCCCGCAGAAAAGTCAAGTATCCAAGTACATGAACATGTAAACATCACTTTGGGCTGTCGTACTTCAATTCATTTCCTTTAGGAGGTGTGGGGGTCCCAGTCGTCTAAAGCGTCGCAATTCGCTATGTGGAGTTGCGTCCCTTAGGCGTGCCAGAACCCTGTGCTCGTGGGTTCGAATCTCAGTTCGACCTGATAATGTTTCTAGGTTTGACGGCACCATACCCGTGCTTGCGGGTTCACAAAAGATGTAAACGTCTACGACCTGCATCAATTTTGGCTTTCCTCACACATCAAGCTGATGCGTCGTGATGTAACTGGAGTAGTTTTAAGCGTTGAAAACCCAAATCACTCACTCATTTTAGACCTCATCAATTTCCTTTGTTGATCCGGATGAGGCGCTGCCGGGTAGCCTAGTGGTTAAAGCGTTCGCTCGTCACGCAGAAGACCCGGGTTCGATTCCCCACATGGGTACAATATGTGAAGCCCATTTCTGGCGTACCCCGTCGTGATATTGCTGGAACATTGCTAAAGGCGGGGTAAAATAATACTCACTTACTGATCATGATGAGCGTGGTCTTAGCGCCAAAATAAACAATACTTTATTCTTTTATCGATAGAAAACACAGACGTAAATTACATTTGTAAATATGAATACACACTTGGAAAAACGTTAAGTACCAACATTCCATATTTTCATACATCAGAACTTCTTTTGGAAAGGTGACATACGTAACATTGTAAACAAATATAAATGTGTTTGTCAACATCTAACAAGAATACAATTTCAAAAATGGCAAATGATTTTGGAAATGTATAAAAACACGGGCAAAAGAAAGTATACATCAATATTTGATGGTGGCTAAAATTGAACCAAACAAGAAATGGTTCCCGACGGGGATTTATTTGATACGGGTATGATAGCTGTGTTTTGAACCTTAAGTTCGAAGTGTTTCTGCGACAGTTTTCAGCCTAGTAACGTTTTGATAACTTGTAATTTATTGGTAAAATCCAATTTTTAATTATATGTTTTTTGCCAGGCAGTTTAGTAAGCTGTTCTTAGTTATCCAGGTATATACCATGTCACAGGCACACGGGGACCCGCCCATATTTGTTTCCATCGCACACAATTCCAGTTAGTGTTTTGTTTACGGAGGCCGTGTTGTTGGCATGCATTTTAGTGGTGTAATCAACTGAGACGAGTCAAACAAGGATCGCCTGCAGGTTGGCATTTAGAACACACCTGAGATCACATAAGCGTACGTGCGCTTAATTTTCAACTCGGTGTTTTTCCACACAGTTAAACTACATTTTCAACCGGATACCCTCCAAATGTGATTTATTACAAAGTCAAATGAGAAAACAAACCGAGCAGAAACATTTGTTACAAAACAGGGTCAGGGTCAAGATAAACGCTATAAATTAAGTACCAAAGCTTTATATTTTTATCTGACTTCCAATGGAGAGCGGCGAGTACGGAATTCGACCGTGATTAGTTTGGCGAGGATTGATAGGCACTGATCTGATATAATTGGCTAATCCGTGGTATATCGAAAAGATATGGGGTTAACTAATGTCTCGCTAATGATATATGTTCTTACCTGGCTTTATCTAGCCTCAGTGAGATAATAAAGTTTAGGTTAGTTTGTTTTGAAACATTTAGTTCACCTTGACCAAATTATGGCGAGTACTTGTTGAAACAGTAGTATTAATGTTAATATCACGATTCTAGGATATTTTAATGTTACTTCAAAATAAAGTGTGTTGATTTAAAATATTTACATGTTAAAAAATGTGCCTATTTGTATTTATGGGTGAGGGGTGAGTTTGGTTTAACGCCGCTTTTAACAGTATTGCGGTTAGTCTGGTCGTTGATATTGGAGTGAGTGAGTGAGTGAGTCCGGTTTAACGCCGTTTTAACAGTATTTCAGTTATATCACGGCGTGTCAGTTTAATATGGGTGGTAAGATCTACGTCGTTGACGTTTACGACTTTGGTCAAACAAACAAGAACGGGTATGGTGCTGACACACCTAGAAACATAACCAGCGCGCACCGGGATTCCAACCCACGGTTATAGATTCCTGGCACGTCAAGGGGCGCAACTCTGCACAACGGATTGCGGCAGTTTGGACAACAGCGCCAATCGTGCCGCATTGTGTTTATGAGTAATGTCGTCACACATTCACATGGGTATATAATAGAAATATTTTTATCAATGGAAACCCAAAAAGCAAAAGAATGGGCCAAACTAGTACAAGTGTGTTTCTTATCAGCGCCAGTGAGAGTGTCTGGATAATTACGGGTGAGCTGACGCCCAGGTGAGACGAGACGGGTAATTCGCGTTGGTCCAGGTATGGATCAGTAGTGAATGTACAAATCTATCATCGATGTTATCTGAGAACTAATTACAGGTGATGTGTGACTTGTCCTGACGGTACCCCAGTGCACGAAAACAATGGCGACATTATTTTACTGGACGTCGCAATTTATTTAAGTCAAAGCAGCTAATTCTAGAAAGCGTCTCTCGTAACATAATATGTCTGTTTGAAATCTAGGCCAGTGATATGTAATATGTTTTATCAAAGGTGTATACACATTTAAAGAACACTAGCAAATCATATAAATAGGTTTTCGGTTTTTTTTGTTTTTGGTTTCTATAGTTTTATTTATTATTTTCCGATGGGCAAAAGAAAATGTACCTAGTTTTGTTTTTTATTAATTGAATTAATTGAAGAACTGTTGTCAAATTTGATTATGTCTATTTAATCATCAATCATTCCTGCAACGTTTTGTAGAAAGTAATTTGTGGTTGGGTCATTTTGTGTAAAAGTAGAATGGTTCAATGAAGACGGGTAAAAATTGAATTTGCAACCACATGACCCCTATGATGTTTGCAGTGTTGTAAATGTGTGCCGGAAAAAAAGCAAATTTAATTGTTTTCAAAGATATCTGAGATACCCATTTTTTTTAAATTTTCACTCAAATTATTTTTTTTTTAAATAAAAAGTATTGTTTATGTGCAGACTAAGCGCCAGTACAGTTAATTTGTTGGAAATAATATCGCAAATTTAAGATATTTTCAATAGAAAATCGAACATATGATAAAATCAACTGAGAGGTAAAGTTTCTTATGTTCCTCGGTTTATGTCCGTTACTGTCATCGAACATTTCTCTCTTTTTTAAACATTAAAAAACGATAAATAGAATTCTTTGTTTTATTAATGATTTGCAGTCTACAGTAGTGCAACCTTCTAACACGAAATATACTGCCAGGGCATTTCAACTTAACGATTTTATCAGGGATAAAAACAAGAAGGCCTATATGTTTGGCTGATAACTTCTTTGTTTGCATTTATACAAGTGTTCATTATTACGTCACCCAAATTTTAATCTGTCAATCAAAGAATTCACCAGGTACTTCAAGAAAAGTTACGCCTCGTCAGTTAATACGTGGAGATGTGGGCGTTTCAGTAAACGGGGATCATTTCCATTTGAGTCAGTGCGCCCTACCGATAGATTATAGTAAATATAGCTAAATACAGCAGAGTTACCTCCCCTAGCGAACTTCCTTTTCACCCGGCATCCCTTGCAACTTCCTTTCAACACATTGCCATCCCTTCGATACTAGGTATATTCACCAACTCAATCTCAAATCTGTTCCCATCTCCACCAATAAACCTATTCACCACAGGGACAAGACCGATAAAGCAACAGTGGTCAATACTGCATTCAATAATTGTGATATTTGTTATTTTTAATCGTAGATTGCTAAGAAAAATACTGACCATTGGACGGTATGTAGCTTACATCTATCGCTAGTACAGTAATTGTAAATACATTCCATAACAATGTTACACACAAGAGGTATTTACTGCCCGTAAAACATCGTTTCCGTTTTATGTACCTATAAGGCTACATGAAAATGATAATTTTCTTTGGCGTAGCTCGAGATTTGTCGTTCAACTTAGAGACAAATCTCAAAATGGCCAGCTTGTTCATTCGTCGCACAGTTCAGGCCTATCAGTTTGTTATTACTATTAATTAAAGTCGCGATTTCACGCAATTTGTGTCTCCGAGTCTAAGGCCTAAATGTATTATGGCCTACAAAGGAACGAAACTGCCCACACGATTAACAATTAGGGCCTACTGGCTATCTACTATTTGTATGAAGAATGATCAGATATGGAGTTCAGTGTGCTAAGCATTTAGTCTTATTTTATTTGGAATGTGTATCAAGATACATGATTGTAACAAATGTTATATTTGGGATAACACTTTCTAAGTAAATTACTTTATATTTCTAGTACTTTATTGGGCTGAGTCCAATCAGGGATTTAAACCTACAATGCCGGAGTGAGGCACCAAATGGCCAGCACACAGTCAGCCACAGAGGCTTCCACAAAATGAAAATCAACAACTGGTAGTCCAGATCACGTACTTTGTGTACCCCTCTGACAAGTGTAAATTGGCACGGCTCCCATGGCCGAAAGCTATTCATACACATTAGGGCTGTTACGATTCACTCGGGTATTCGGTGAATCGAACCGTATCCATTCATGAATTGAATTCGTTTTTTGTTGCCATTAGAATCGAATATTTATGAATATACAAGTATGTGCATTTACATACCCTGTACATAAAAATATCCATAAGAACATATTATATGCATAGACTTCTTCAAAGACAGCACTCTTATAATATTTGATTTAACAGTATTGAGGTCACTGGTCATTGTCGCATTTGAGCAGATACTACTAACTTGATAAGTGCAGTATACAAATGTATAATATATTTATAATTAACAAACCATGTCGAAAAAATTTGTTAATGTTTCACAGAATATAAAAAATAATACATCAACTGCTGACTTGTTATTGTATTCGTGAATTAATATTTGTATCCGTTACCCTATATTCATGATACAAATCGTATTCACCTAATAGTGTATTTGTTGCAGCCCTAATACACATAGCTTTCAGCCATGTCCCATTAGTGGCCAAAACTGACTATAGTTTTCAATTACCTTAGTTCTGAATACATTAACTATCAGCTATGTTTACTGGACTTGTTCATACTTTCTGCAGTCCATTGGACTTGAGGATTAACCTCTTTGGGGGCAGTCGTGTACCCTAGTGGTTAAAGCGTTCGCTCGTCACGCTGAAGACCTGGGCTCGATTCCGGACATGGGTACAATGTGAGAAGCCCATTTCTGGTATCTGGTGTTCTGGTGATATTGCTGGAATATTGCGAAAAGCGGCATAAAACCATACTCACTCACTCATTAACCTCTTTTGACTTGTGTTCCAGAAAATGGCCCCACCACGCAGAAGGGAAAAGAAGAAGTCTGTGACAAATGAGGTGATCACCAAGGAGTGCACCATTCATATTCACAAAAGGATCCATGGCATGTAAGTTGATGGAATGTTCCTTATATAGCTATGGTCCAGACACCTTTGTCATTTTCAACATGTTCAACACATCTTTTCTTAACACCGTGGTGATTCCAGTTAGAAAAGTTCCCTAGCAACAACCTATGCTGGTTGTAAGAGGCAACTTAATGAATGATTGACCGATTGGTTAAGCTCAGTGTCTTGGTTGATTGCATGCCACCATACCCTGATGATGGGATTGTTGTTCATATCAATCGTTGGATTGTGTGGTCCAGACTTGTGCACGTACAGGTGCTGCCATACCTTATTTGTAAATTTTGTAATTTAACTTTCCTTAAGCTTATTTTCAATTTTCAAAGCAGTAGATTTAATGGATAAACTTCCATGTTCTAATTTTATCAGTTCACTTGTTATCAATTAACATACTAAACTTGAGACCGCCTCCGTGGTAGAGCGGAAGGTCCGGAGTTCGATCCCCGGCCGTGTCATACCAAGAGACGTTAAAAGATGGTACTTGTTGTTACCCTGTCTGACGCTCAGCATTGAGGGGCTAAAACAAGGACTGGTCGGCTCGGAGTCAGTATACTGTGTCTGAGTGGGGTCTTCATGTGAAACTGTGGCATGGTATCTCAGTGAGCTAGCACTATAAATCGGCACCAGTCCGGTCTAGTACAAGCAGCCACGCACGCACAAATGCGCGCATGCCCGTCGCTATGTAAGTGCAATAATCTTGGACGCAACGTTAAACCCCATTTCACCTCACCTACTAAACTTGAACAAGTTAGAGGAACATTTTGTCACCAAAGTGAAGTTTGATGTAAGAGTAAATTCAATTATTTCATTGCTAGCATTGTTAAGGGGATAAGAATGGTATGCTAGAGCTTGGAAAGGGGTGAAAATTGGTGAAGGGGATATGACTGTTCAATAAAATATATTCTCAAGACAAGGGTCTGTAAGAGTCTACTATAAATTCAGCAACATGGTAGTTACAATTACTTTACAATTTACAGTGGCTTCAAAAAGAGGGCCCCCAGATCCATCAAGGAGATCCGTAAATTTGCTGAGAAGATGATGGGAACCCCTGATGTTCGCGTGGACACCAGGCTGAACAAGCACATGTGGTCTAAGGGCGTCAGGTAGGTCAACAAGCACATGTCAAAGAGAGTCAGCATGCGCAGCAACCTATGCTTGTCATAGAGGCGACTAAATGGATCGGATGGTTGGGATCTGTGGCTTCGTTGATGCCTATCATCGTATCCCAGTTGCGTTGACTTATGCTTATGTCAATCACTGAACTGTCTGGTCAAGTCTCAATTATTTATGGATAACAACTTCTTTATTTACTGTAAAGGCAGCGTTTCGGTATAGATCCTTAAACCATTGTCAAGCAAACGTTTTACAGTAAATAAAGAAGTTGTTATCCATAAATTGTCTCTACTTTGTCATCTATCAACTTTCTAAGTAATGCCTATCAAACAATTTATGTCATACAGCTGGAATATTGCTGAGTACCGCAAAAAACAACAAAACAAATTATCAGTTGGGTTGGACAAGCCCTTGCTAAAGGAGTCTGGCATGTTGCCATCTTATGAGACAGACTTGGTTTGATTCTCAACAGGGTACAATGTGTAGATTCCATTTTTCATGTCCCCCTGATTTGGCTGGCATAATGCTGAAACAATCTTAAACCCTATTCACTTTCTTGTATTGGGGGAACGAGTGGCTCGGTCGTAAAAGGCACTGCAGTTCACTGGGCAGAGTTGCACCCCTTGGGCATACCAGAAACCCACGATAGTGTGTTCGAAACCCAGATCACCCTGATTATTTTCCTAGGCTTGTCGGCACAATGCCTGTGTTCATGTGTTTCACAAAAGTGGTAAAATTTCACACATAGCTTTTTATTTAATCTATTAAAATTAAATTAATTAATTTTTTTCCCTACAAAACTGTTGAATATTTCTAGATGATACTGGGGACACGGGTGGCCCAGTCGTCTAAGGCGCTGCGATTCGCTGTGCAGAGTTGCGTCCCTTGGACACACCAGAAACCTATGATTGTGGGTTCGAATCCTGGTTTGCCCCGATTATGTTTCTAGGTTATTCAGCACCATACCCGTGCTCATGGGTTTCACCAAAGTGTTAAATGTCTGAGACCTGCATCACTTCAGGCTTTCCTCCCACATTAAGCTGACAAGCTGTGATATAACTGGAATACTGTTAAAAGCAGCGTTAAACCCAACTCACTCCTTCACTCTAGATGATACTTACTCTACAGATCAGTCGAGTGGTGAACTGGAGCCTTTTGATGATTTGGGGATTTTGAAACATTGAACGGCATTTTTCTTGTTCTTCACTGAACTGAAGGTGTCCAATGGCAATGAACCAAAAGTGGGGTAATAGTAGCCAAACTACACCAGACGGAAGAGGGCAGAGATATGTCATCTCCTGAAAACTCTCGTTCACAGAATTATGGCCCTTGCTCCTTGCCTTAGTGCATAGTGTGTGCAATGGGGACAAGTTTTCTCAGAAACCACTGGAGTCATAGACTCTTATGAATTAAAGTTTGCATGTTTATCAAAGTGATACTTGCCAAGACTGAGTTTGAAAATTGGTGCCGTAAATTATTGATGTTTGCAGTTACGGCCCTTGATCCATGTTATTTCACTTAGTGCACATTGTAAGCAATGGGGACAAGGTTTCTCAGAATTTTCTGATGTTACATCCATGAAACTCTGCAAGCTTTTCTAAGACAAACTTATCAATACTGAGTTCGAATTGGTGCCATAAAGTATTTTTTTCCAGAGTTACTTCCCTTCATATGTGTTTACATTTTGAGCATACACAGTTATGACCCTTGATCCATGTTATTTTACAAAGTGCATAGTGTCAGAAACTACTGAAGTTATCTTGTCTAAGAGATATTTATCTTGACTAAGTTATTCATTTCCAGAGAAGGGGCCTTTTGTGTGTATTAATTTCACATTTAATTAAAAAAAATTGACAAAGCGACCCTAGTGCCTCCATGTTCTTAAAGCTTTATGGGACCCTTTTTTTATATTCCCTACTATATGAACAAAAACAATTCTAATGAGCCACATGGCAGGGGATAGTGATAGTTGCATTTGTACTGTGCATCCCATGTCACGTGGGATATTATTCTTGCAACATGACATGCAATATTTCATCGACAGCAACGCCATGTAATGCTCTCCGCAGAACACTGTTACAGAATCTAGTGGTCATGGCTTCAAATCTGTGACTGGCCCCAATGATAATGCTTGGTCTGTCAACATAACACACATGCTCAAGGGTTTCACCACAATCCCACATTTATCTGACTCTGATGGAATGAAATAGAATTAAAAGCAGAATTATAACCAACTATCCCACAAATTATGTAAGGATAGTCACAGGGTTACCAACAGTACCCACGACAAAGAGTCATTTGGTTTTGTCATTGATTTGTTACTTTTCTCAATTCTGCATGGATTTCCTGCAAATGCTACATGTGCATGTGGCTTAAGCAGCTGCTCATCACTCCATTGCCCATTTCTGGTGTCCCCAAGTTGTGATATGATGGGATATGTATAACAGCTGCGTGGAACTTGACTCACTTGCTCATTCCTGGAACTGTCAGGATCCCTGGTTAGAACTGGTCCCCACCTTGTTTGTTGTTTAACACCTTGCAATATTCCAGCTATGTGATGGCAGTCTGCAGTCCAGACAATCCAGTGATTGGTATCATGAGCATCGATCCACAGAATTAGGATGCAATGACATGCATCAACCAAGTCAGCGAGTCTGACACCCGATCCCATTAGTCACCTCTTACAACAAGCACGGGTTGCTGAAGACCTATTCTAACCCGAAACTTCACAGGTGTGCAACCTATGCTGGTTGTAAGACGTGACTTAATGGATTGGGTGGATAGGTTTGGTTGGCAACAGTGTTGACTCTCTTGGCTACTTTACATCACTGCGTGCCAGGTTCAATTCCCACAAGGCTACAGTGTCTGGAGCCAATTTTAGGTGTCCCCTAGTCGTTAGTTGCTTGAAGAGGTGTAAAATCATACTCCCTCATCTGCATGTGCATCTTGATGACTAAAACTCTTTTGTTTCTGTATTTTAGGAATGTCCCATTCCGAGTCCGAGTCCGCCTTGCCCGTAAGAGGAACGAAGATGAAGACTCCACTCACAGACTGTACACCCTTGTCACCTACGTACCCTGTGTGGAGTTTAAGGGTAAGACTTCACATGTGGAAAGCTTGGTTTTATTGTAGATATGTTTAATACATGAAAACATGGAAGCATTTATATTGGGACGGCATGTTAGGACTTCAGTTTATTGACAGATTGATAAACTCCCTGACCACACAATTACATTACTGATAAAAATGTTGAAAGCCCACTCTAAAGGGAAGTAACTCTTCAGGGCTTATTTTCAAAATGGTGCCCCAAATCTTTATTCAGAGTTGTAACTTGCCAGGTTCTGCTGAAGATTGCAGGGTTTTGGTTTGTTTTCAGGGGTGTATTTTTGGTTTTGTTGCTGTTTTTGTCCTTTTGGGGGTTGGTGGTGGGGGTATTTTATGAGTGGAGCTGAAGTGAGAATTGTTCTGTTCATCAAGAAATCTATGAACAGTTAGCACACTCATCCTTTGGATGGAATAATAACTTCACTGAATATCATGTTATCCCATATCCAGTGGTTAAATATTAATTTTACATACTTTGTGTATCTACTATTGCTAAATTTTATAATTCATACAAAAGTTTTGTGGGCAACAAATGCTAAATACGCTTGAATGTAAACTAGTGAAGATTTATTTATATGTTTTTGCATGTTACTGGTAAATAATCATCCTAATAGAGGACATTGTGTGTATTCATAGTTTAAGGGTTTTCCCAGTTATTATGAACTATCAGCAAGTTTTAAGAGTGTGCACATGATATACTCGCCTGTAACTTGTTATTTCTTTGTTTACAGGTAAACAGACCATCAATGTGGATAACGAGTAAAAGTGTACATTTGGGTGAATAAAAAGAAAAAAATCTGACAGTTCTTGTGTTTTCTGCCTTGTGAAATTAGTTGTGCAAGTTGATTGCTGCCCAGACCTAGGGGTGTATAACAGATGAGTGTGAACAATTGTGTTTGTCATCATTCACTCACACATCCTGGGTAACCTATGCTTGTCGTTATAGGCAACAAAGGTCAGTTAATCAGTTTTGGTGACCTGGTTTATTGTGTCATCCAAACAGGAGTGTGTAACAGTGCTCATATTATCAACTACTGTTTGTTTGTTTGTTTGTTTTTTTGTTTAACGACACACTCAGCAATATTCCAGCTATTGATCGTGGTCTGTACACAATCAAGTCTGTAAATAATCAGGGCGCTGGGGTAGCCTACTGGTTAAGGCGTTCGCTCGTCACGCCGAAGGCCCGGGTTTGATTCCATACATAGGTACAATGTGTGAAGCTCATTTCTGGTGTCCCCCGCCGTGATGGAATATTGCTAAAAGCAGCGTAAAACCATGCTCACTCACTGTAAATAAACGAGTCTGGACCAGACAATCAAATGATGAATATAAAAATCGATCCATGCAATTGGGATACGATGACGGATCGGATGTTCAGACTGTAATACAGCTCAAAGCATTGTTCAACCGGACTTGCCCACCCCACCCAGATGGCCATGCTTTGCAATGACGACAAGGAGTATTCGGAAGGAACGCCCTGGAAAGAGGGAATGAGTGAGTGCGAGGTGGGCCATGTTGACTACTGATAGATGATGGCATGGACAACGACCCACGCCATCAGGGCACGGTGACACATAGTCGGTCAGGTCACATGTCCTTGTCAGCTTTTACCCATATAGGGTATTCTCTCGCCGGACGCGCACCACAATCTGCGTCATATATACTCCCAGAAAAAAGTTTAGCACCGAAAACTCTATATGTCGTTATATTTCCATCGCCGATATTGGGACCAGAAACATGACATATGTTTTTAATTTTGAGCGGGGTCTAGTATTCATTTAATATCATAATTGGTGATTGGTGTTATTAACATTACAATAAACCTAAACCAGTGTCGTGTGTTTTAAGGGACCCAGATTTCTGCTGGATCGCTCGGCGCATATTGTTTGTGACATGGTGTCTGACGAATACCAAATATCACAGAGAAACACACTCCTACTGAAATAGAACTCGAAATTGATAATTTAATGCTATGTTTTGTAACTTCCTTATGGCAGTATGTATCGTGATTACTCTTTCATTCAATCATTGCAGTTTTAATTACTCAGTACTTGAGTCTTCTTGGAGAATTTGTTGTCGTATGAGGCGACTAACGGGATAGGGTGTCCAGGCTCGCTGACTTGCTTGATGCATGTCATCGTATCCCATTTGCGTTGATTGATGCTCATGTATTAATCACTGGATTGTCTGGTCCAGACTCGATTATTTACAGACCGCCGTCATAAAGCTGGAATATTGCCGAGTGCGGCGTTAATCAGCAAACAAACAAACAATCCTTCATCAAATGCTTCTTTTGAGTAGTATAAAAGAAAACAAAAAGGGCGGTGCTTTGCTTATAACCAGGTTTACAGCTGATATTTCAGACCGACGCACAAACCCTGTCACCAACTCTAACGTGTCCCCCTTAGTATGTTGGTGACTTTAGACGTACAAAATGCACGCAGACTTGAAATCTCTTCGTATTTGTAAAAAAAAGCTCGGTGACTACCTGACAATGAAAATATTTATCAATCACAGCGGCCAGGTAGATTACACTATTCATAACACAGAACATCCAGGTCGAATTC
This sequence comes from Haliotis cracherodii, assembly GCF_022045235.1. Classification (NCBI taxonomy): domain Eukaryota; kingdom Metazoa; phylum Mollusca; class Gastropoda; order Lepetellida; family Haliotidae; genus Haliotis; species Haliotis cracherodii. The sequence continues at coordinate 56,854,880 of NW_027266341.1, forward strand.
TATTGATCAGATAACGAGTTTTTTATTCATTTTTATTTCAATTTCAACAGAACCAATTAAGCTTCAACCATTGCGTACAAACACATCACACAGCTCTCAATTGTTCCACAAGTACACAAAACACTAGTCTCTCGCTCTCTATGTGAACAACGTTACCACACATTATCCACCAGACAATATATATTGTACTTCCTAATCTCTTAAAGCTTATGCTTCAATCATATCGATCCCAGCATGGATTACTTATGTCAATTTAATATAGTACCTCGCCCCCCTGACTGGGCCGATGAATTGGGACAGCGCGTAACGCCGGCTCGCGGTGACACGGGGGTTGGGCGGAATGCACAGCAGTGTGGTATAATTGTTTATGACAGCACTGTATGGCTTGAACCGCCCTATAAACGTCATGGATTGTACGATGTTAGAGTTTATGTTTGTTTAAGTTATTGTTGTTTGTGTGGAATAGTTCGGCGTGTTAGACAGCTCTCATAAGATGTCGACATGGCCGCCATTATGTAGGTATTTCAATATATTCGTTTGATTTGATTTTTTCTTTAGCTTATTTGTCTTGTGTATTGATAAAAATGTTAAATTTCAATATATGTTATATCGTATCTATGAAGTAAGCAGTCTAACTGACTCTCGATGAGATTAGATCTGGTAGCTACGGTTATAGAAGTCGATGGCGGCAAAGACTGTCGCGGTAGTCAACGTTGTGAACGAGGATGTGGATGTTAGATGTCTTGCGTCGGTGTAAGGAAATTAGTTATTTCACTTTTCTCCTGAAATACTTTTAGGATCGGTTAGCCAGTTGTATTTAACACTTATACCAGCCAGCTTGTGTCACTAACACACACATTACCCTTAATGAAGGAAACTCTACAACATATCCAGCCACCATTAACTCTACAGCCGAATGTTGACTTCACACATAAACGTCAATTTCAGAGATTAACCAGTCTCGATTATCCCCCGAAAGAGATTCCTGTGGGCGTAAAAGGCAATATAACGGTGAAAATTATATGAATGGATCAATGATAATCCATAGTGACACCTGGTGTTCGCGAAACGGGTAAGCATGTCCTGCCTTGCCTGTAGCACTCGACACTCACACATTTTGCATAACATAGTAAGCGTTTGTTTCGTGATCGAAAACATGTAGTAAAGAGGGATTAAATTATTTTATGCCCGGATTAGAACTACTTCAGCTGTATCAAAGCGGCTTGGTTGGTCCAGGTAAACCATCGGCTAAAAATTCGTAAATTGCCTAAGTGAAAATTTCAGTCATTTGACACTGTAATATATATATATATATATATATATATATATATATATATATATATATATATATATATATCTGTGTGTGTGTGTGTGTGTGTGTGTGTGTGTGTGTGTGTGTGTGTGTGTGTGTGTGTGTGTGTGTGTGAACAAATCATAAAGTATTATTCTGTCTGTGAGCCGTGAAAAAAATGAGATCAATGCAAATATTTTTCTGATTTAGTAAAGGGAAGTACCTCCAAAAGATTAGCTACACTGTCATTTTTTTTATCAGCATTTAAAAACAAATGGCATAATAATTATTAACCAGGGAATTGGAACAGGTATTTTTTCGAAAAATATTGGCATTGGCATTATAACGAACGTGGCGTTATTACCAGGGAATCGACCACGGCGGAAATCCGTTCTGAGAAAAACATGGCATTATAACTAGGGAGGACATATTCATATACATTATATTTGTGTGCCCCGTGAAGATTCGGGTTAGAATAGGTCTTCAGAAACCCATGCTTGCTGTAAAAGGCGACCATGCTTGTCGTAAGAGGCGATGGGGCGGTCTGGTAGCCTAGTGGTTTAAGCGTTCGCTCGTCACGCCGAAGACCCGGGTTCGATTCCCGACATGGGTACAATGTGTGAAGCCCATTTCTGGTGTCCCTCGCCGTGATATTGCTGGAATATTGCTAAAAGCGGCGTAAAACCATACTCACTCACTCACTCGTAAGAGGCGACTAATTGGATCGGGTGGTCAGGCTCACTGACTTGGTTTATGCATGTCATTGTGTCCAAATTACGTGGATCAATGCTCATGATATCAATCACTGGATTGTCTGATTCAGATTCGATTATTTACAGACCGCCGTCATATAGCTGGAATGTTGCTGAGTTGCTTTAAACAACAAACAAACAAACAAACATTATGTATGTATGTGTGCGTGTGCGTGTGTGCGTGCGTGCTTGTGTGTGTGTGCGTGCGTGTGTGTGTGCGTGCGTGCGTGCGTGTGTGCGTGCGTGCGTGCGTGTGTGCATGCGTGCGTGTGTGCGTGCGTGCGTGTGTGCGTGCGTGCGTGTGTGCATGCGTGCGTGCTTGTGTGTGTGTGTCGTGTTGTAAGTACATACTTATGTTGAAGAGAGAACATTAACAAGTGTAGAAGAAATATATCTCGTTATAAATTACATAACCATAGTCAAGTCACGTCGTCACGTTAGCCGATCTTACTGTACACACAAACCACGTGACTGACGAAGAAGGTCTGCCTGTATTGGGCCTTAACATGAAACGGGTGGTCTAGACGCCTTGCTTTCGAGGAATTCTTTGCTGTTTATTCTGGCATATGAACCTTTTTCACCCCAGGCATACTCATGGTCAGTGGTAAGTGGTTTTAAGCTTTACCTGTTTCTGTATGTCTGCTTGACATGGGACGAAAGTTTCACGTGTCACTGATCGTAGGCATTTTCAAGTAGGAGCCACGGGTGGCCCAGTCGTCTAAGGCGTCGCGATTCGCTGTGCAGAGTTGCGTCCCTTCGGCACGCCAGAAACCTATGATTGTGGGTTCGAATCCCTGTTCGCCCCGATTATGTTTCTAGGTTTGTCAGCACCATACCCGTGCTCGTGGGTTTCACAGAAGTGGTAAACGTCTGAGACCTGCATCACTTCGGGCTTTCCTCCCACATTAAGCTGACACGCCGTGATATAACTGGAATACTGTTAAAAGTGGCGTTAAACCCAACTCACTCACTCATTTCCAAGTGCTGAAACCACGAGTAGTGTTATGATGCTGCTGAGGGTCTTAATTGGGATGAATCTTGTCTTCGAACCCATGATCGGGTGATTAGGGCGTAGCTAAGGGACGTAACTCTGCACTGCTCGTTGTGGCGCAATATTCAGTTGTAAGGGACTAACACGTTCACAATGTGCCAATGTTTCCCTGTTAATTTCGTCACTTTTGATAGGTCTATAGTGTTTTAAACTGAGGAGTAAAAGAAACTATTCATCTCAGTTGGTTTAAAACAATGTTAACTTTTAAATACAATATCTTAAGTTAGCGATACTATCCAAAACATTAACTGTACTTTCCCTCGGTCAGCACTCAAAGACTACACGGTTGGGTTTTTTAAAAATATAATTTGATTTAAAACTTTTTAAAAAATAATAAAGATTCGCATAATACACACCTGGTATGGGCATGTTAGACATCTTACCTTTGAAAATCAATAACTTTGTTTGTTTTTCGACTCAAATTTACAACATTTCAAACATGGTAGTGGTCATGTGTTTGTAACTTCTTTGATAGGCATTTAGAAGTTGGAGTACTAATTAAGGATAAGAATTTATGGATGAACAACTTCTTTATTACAATTAAGAGCGACGTTTCGGTGTAGGTTCTAACACCGTTATCAAGCAAGTGACGACTTGGTGTTAGATAACGGTGTTAGAACCTACACCGAAACGTCGCTCTTAATTGTAATAAAGAAGTTGTTTATCGACAAATTTGTATCCTTACTTATGTGTTTGTAAATTCATGTCTTACCTCAGTCTTCATTGAACCAATGTATATTTACGCAGAATGTCCTTCCCACAAACTGCAAGAGTGAGTGATGGTTAAATAAACATAATCAAATGTAACAACAGTTCTTTCAATTTACAATACATAAAAAACAAACTCGGTATACTTTCTTGTGTCTCGTAGTTTATATACATCACCACACGATGAAAAGAGACTCTCTAAGCCCCCTGGAAAATGTCGAATGTGACACCTCGTCAAATGCCACACAGTAATTATTCCTGTGCTCCCAAATTTTTGCAATGCTCCAGGATGTACATATAATCTTCAGAAAGCTCCTCACACTGCGTGTGTAATGGGGCAATTATCCTCACCCATAATGGTAGATTAATGTTATATGTGTCCACTGTACTTCATTGTCACCTTGATCTACGCTGTTATGAGCTCTGGTGTGTTGTCGGGAGTAATGAAAGAAAGTGAACGGACAAACCCACAACAATGATGGCGACGCTGGAATTCATTAAACCCCCCTTACTCCGGGGGATTAGCCATGGCGCTCTCAATGTCCCCATAATCAAATTTTATTATATCTGTGATATTTTCATATGAGATTTGATAGCGGCATGTTGACACAGTCACTGGGCTGTTTAATGGACAGTTACAACACGTCTAAAGAAATGAAGCTGGATTATTTGAGTGGTTAGTGTGTATATTGATATGCATTTTCTTTAGGGAAGTGCAAGGGGACTTGGTTTTAACACAACTATGTGTGTTTGAAGACGGGGTAGCCGGTCCTCAGGGTAAGTTTCTATTACATATGTAGTTCAAGAGTGGTGTCGGGACGCTGTTTTCGGGTGAGGTGAGGTGAAATGGGGACAGTTTTCAACAGTGAGGTTGATGTCAATCATTGAATGCGCAAAATCATCATTATGACCATCACCACTCCAATCACATCAGCTTTAACATCTCATCGCATATATCACACATATATATGCACTATGCACCCACACACACATGGGTGTATGGGTGTGGGTGTGTGTGTGGGTGTGGGAGAGTGTGTGTGTCTGTGTGCGCGTGTGTGTCTGTGGTGTGGATGTGTCTGTGGTGTGTGTGTGTGTGTCTGTATGTCTGTCTGTGTGTGGGGGTGTGGTGTGTGGGTGACAGGGTATGTGTGTGAGAGTGTGTGTCTGTGTGCGCGTGAGTGTGTCTGTCTGTCTCTCTGTCTGTGTGCGCGTGAATGTGTCTGTGTGTGTGTGTGTGCGTGCGTGCGTGCGTGCGTGCGTGCGTGCGTGCGTGCGTGCGTGTGTGTGTGTGTAATGCTACTCATAGTATCAATCTCTCGATTGTCTGGTCCAGACGCGATTATTTACAGACCGCCATTCATATTCAGTGAGGTATTCAAGTGGTTAACACGTTGGTTTGCAATGCCGAAGGCCCGAGTTCAATGTCATACTTAGGTGCGACGTGTGATCTCCCATCTCCCTATCTATCTACGTCATTCATTCATTCATTCACTAGTTCGAGGGAGTGGGGGTAGTGTTTGCTTCATGTTCATTTACTTATTTAACGCACCCAAGTGGGTAAAAACATTCACAACGTCAAGCGCATTTTTGGTGTCCCCCGCCGTGACGAGGCTGGAATTTAGTTTAAAGTGTTGACCATACTCCTTCACCCGTCCATCCGATTATATCGACGTATTCCGCATGTTTGACAATGTTTAAGAATTCTGTATACATTTTTCATTACACCAATTCATAGTCGGAGTGGTCCTTGCGAAAGATAAAAAAGGTACTCCATACAAATTCTTAAAGTTTACTAACAACAGAACTGGATTCCCCTACATAAGCAGATATGTCAGCATGGAGTACATTAGCCGTGTCGCCCGGTGTGTCGACTAGTGTTGACTCCGGGGGTCGGGTTACATGTCTGTATAAGCATAAAAGGGGTTGTTGTGTGACGGACAGGCAATAATATATATGGCATTCTATAAGGGACATTCTCGCGATTTCGCGATCTCGACCTTTGAGAAACAACAAAAAAAAGCCAGATCGAGAAAACGCGAGACTTCAAGAAAATCTTGCGTTTTATAATTGGGGAATACTCTAATGAACATTATCGCGTTCTCACGATTTTATGAATTCGCGATTTGGACCTATGTAAACAAGCCAAAACTGCAAAAAGTCAGCTAAAAACGGCCATACTGGCGCCTTTTCGCGATCTCCATTCTCATACCTTTAGCATCTGTAGCTCGTTTCGAAAGAACGAGGAAGAGAAGTGAACGCGATAACGCGATAATGTCCCTAAGGGTTATATTTGCATTGTCGCATTTGGTTCATTTCTATATGTCTTCCAAATGCCGAGATCGCGATATCGCTAGAATGTCCGTTACAGGTGAGGTGAGGTGAAATTGGGTTTAACATCGCGTTTTTTATTATTGCACTTATATAACGACGTGCATGCACGTGTGTGTGTGACTGCTTGTACTAGTCCGGACCGATACCATGCTGCAGCCGAGCCGACCAGTCCTTGTTTTAGGCCCTTAAGGCCGAGCGCCAGGCAGGGTAACAACAAGTACCATTTTTAACTTCTTCTGGTATGACGCGGCCGGGGATCAAACCCCGGACCTTCCGTCACCGGGCGGACGCGTTACCACAAGACCACGGTGACGTTTGTCCTTTACACGCTTCCATATATAACAGGTGATATCACATAGTACAATATTCCAATACACACGGAGCTTGCCACAAGCACACCTACTTATAAGATATTCCACGTCGTACATGTGCCTATGTGTTACGAGCGTGCTGAGAGGCTCAATAGACGGTCGCGGCCCAGCACATCCCATTACGATAATCAGAAACTCAAACTCGTGCTACCCCTTGCTCGAAATAGTGGCTTTAAAACTACGCTGATCTTTGTACAGCAAATACCTTTTCAAGTGTCGCATACGATAGCTGTTTTATTGAGCTCTGAATGAACCTGACGAAAGCAATCAATACTGAACTTAATGTGTTATCAATATGGCCATTGATCCAAGGGGAGATAACTGATGTTGAGTGTCATGTGTTTTCTAAACGTCTTTGATAAATGTACGGTGGGCTGTATGTTATCCTATGTCAGACCTGTCGGTGGTGAGTTGAGTGTTTATAGTAGGAATCTATATATGACAGAACATACATTGGGTGCAGCGGAGGCCAAGGTGGGGTGGTACTTTTACTATCTTATCATTACTTTTATCATTATTATTATTACTATTAAGTGTCAATGGTGGTATTTCTCATAATGATCATATATTTGCAGATTTTCATGATTTATGTTTGGTTTTGACTAGTTTGTTTTGTTTGTTTGTTTGTTTGTTTATTGTTTAACGCCGCACTTAGCAACATTCCAGCTCTATGAAGACCTCGTCGCCGATGCGATGAAATAATGCCGATGCGACGTTACATTTTACTCTCTCACTCACTCAAAATATGACGGTTTTCTGTAAATAATCGAGGCTGGTTTTCCCAAGTTTACTTCATCTGTGAGGTTCAGGTGGCTGCGATGTGTGGCTGATTGTGTGACGCCATGCGCCGATTGCGTAGACTATTGCTCTTGCTATCGGCCACTAGTTTATCTAACCCAGACTCGATCATTTTCCGTCCGCCGTTCTATCGCTTGGATACTGCTTACTGTGGCGTAAAATAACATTAACTCACTCGTTATTAGTTTTGACCCGTGAAGATTCCGGGGTAGAGTAGGTCTTCAACAACCCATGCTTGCCGTAAAAGGTGACTATGCTCGTCGTAAAAGGCGACTAACAGGATCGGGTGGTCAGGCTCGCTGACTTGGTTGATGCATGCCATCGATCCCAACTGCATTTATCGTTGCTCATGATATCAATCACTGGATTGTCTGGTCCAGACTCGATTATTTTACAGACCGCCGTCATATAGCTGGAATATTGCTGAGTGCGGCGTTAAACAACAAACCAACCAAACAACGTTATTAGTTTATATTTGGAATAGGCATTTCACTGTTGATTATATGAACCATCTGATAAATGTCTCACCGAATGAGTCAAAAAGTATGTACATTTACACAATGTTAGATATTCTGTACTTGCGTTGCGTTCATTTATCTGAAATAGATTGGTTTTTAAAAGTTAAAATGACATCACAGAAATAATCAATATTAGATTTATAGTCCAGATATATTCAGTCAAATATACTTTACAGATACAATGATTTAGTCTTAACAACGTTGTACAAATACAATATTTTTAGAAATATGATAAATTAGTTTTAACATTAACTGTAACGATACAATAAATACAGATTGGCATACACTGTATCAATACATTGACCCAGTTTCAATATACAATTATAGAAGAATGTGGTTCATGTTCTTAGTATTCAATGTCAGAACAGAAAAAGAAAGAAAGAAAAAGCGTGCAGAAATAATACTCAAACTTTGTAATATTTACGCACCTGCCAAACAACAAACTGAAGTTGTAATCTTAAATTACTCAAATCTCCTTATTGTACAGGCGGTGGAGAAGCGTAGTTGTTAAAGCGTTCGCTCGTCACGCCGAAAACCCGGGTTCGATTCCCGACATGGGTACAATGTGTGAAGCCAATTTCTGGTGTCCCCCGCCGTGATATGTAAGGTTGCTAAAGCGGCGTAAAACCACATTCGCTCACTCTTTCTTGCATGGAGGCTGTGGGTTAGCTGTATTCCCTAGTCATACCAAACGCCCCGGTTCGATTGCCTACATGTGTGAAGCACAGTTCTCGTGTCCCCGGACAAAATGCGGCGTAACACTATATTCACTCACTCATGTTAGTCAGTATGCTTCTATTATTGAACGTTTCCTGTTTGCGGGTCTAGAAGCCACTGAATGTTGATGTCAAACGGACTGGATGAGAAGAAAGGATGACAGCTTACACCAAACTCAAGCAACTCCAACTGGAGAGCCTCCACGAGGAAGGTAGGTTGACGTGTGCTATAACCAGACTTATAAATGGTTTATCAACGTGTTTCTTCTTACAACATTACTATTTGTACTTCAAGTTTTAAAAGATTTACAGTTAAAGAATATTTAGCTAAAAAGATTCTTCAGTAAAAATACAGAATTTTGAATTTTAGATTTGAATTTTGAAAATTATGTATAGATCTAACAAATCTTCATTTCAGCCTTGCACTATAATGTAAGATTTAGATGATTGCGTGTATGTGATAAATATGTATAAATTGTATGATATATATATATGTAGGCTAATGGGAAATAAAGGGTATTTAAGAGTGTGTCTGTAGTTTGTTTTTTTTCATTCTGGCCGAAGGTATTTCAGAACGAAATAGTATGCCATTAGAATTTATCCGGTACGATTTGGAAGTAATTTGGTGTTTTGTGGGTCCCTAGTACCCAAGGGAATGTTTGTTATGATTATTCGGTGACAGAACAGGTCCCCAGTACCCCATGCTTGTCACAATGATTTAGTGACAGAGCAGATCCCCAGTACCCCATACTTGTCACAATGATTTGGTGACAGAGCAGATCCCCAGTACCCCATGCTTGTCACAATGATTTGGTGACAGAACAGATCCCCAGTACCCCATGCTTGGAACAATGATTTGGTGATAGAACAGGTCCCCAGTACCCCATACTTGTCACAATGATTTGGTGATAGAACAGATCTCCAGTACCCCATGCTTGTCACAATGATTTGGTGACAGAGCAGATCCCCAGTACCCCATGCTTGTCACAATGATTTGGTGACAGAACAGGTCCCCAGTATCCCATGCCTGTCACAATGATTTGGTGACAGAACAGATCCCCAGTACCCCATACTTGTCACAATGATTTGGTGACAGAACAGATCATCCCCAGTACCCCATGCTTGTCACAATGATTTGGTGACAGAACAGATCATCCCCAGTACCCCATGCTTGTCACAATGATTTGGTGACAGAACAGATCCCCAGTACCCCATCCTTGTCACAATGATTTAGTGACAGAACAGGTCCCCAGTACCCCATGCTTGGAACAATGATTTAGTGACAGAACAGGTCCCCAGTACCCCATGCTTGGAACAATGATTTAGTGACAAAACAGGTCCCCAGTACCCCATGCTTGGAACAATGATTTGGTGACAGAACAGGTCCCCAGTACCCCATACTTGTCACAATGATTTGGTGACAGAACAGATCATCCCCAGTACCCCATGCTTGTCACAATGATTTGGTGACAGAACAGATCCCCAGTACCCCATGCTTGGAACAATGATTTAGTGACAAAACAGGTCCCCAGTACCCCATGCTTGTCACAATGATTTGGTGACAGAGCAGATCCCCAGTACCCCATGCTTGTCACAATGATTTGGTGACAGAACAGATCCCCAGCACCCCATACTTGTCACAATGATTTGGTGACAGAGCAGGTCCCCAGTACCCCATACTTGTCACAATGATTTGGTGACAGAACAGATCCCCAGTACCCCATGCTTGGAACAATGATTTAGTGACAAAACAGGTCCCCAGTACCCCATGCTTGTCACAATGATTTGGTGACAGAGCAGATCCCCAGTACCCCATGCTTGTCACAATGATTTGGTGACAGAACAGATCCCCAGCACCCCATACTTGTCACAATGATTTGGTGACAGAGCAGGTCCCCAGTACCCCATACTTGTCACAATGATTTGGTGACAAAACAGGCCTCCAGCAACCAATGTTTATCACACTAACCGACGGAAATAGGGAACGAGTAAATGATCCGAACTCAGTGGGTGCCCAACTCGGAAGACTGCTGTCTGACCATGTGGTCTCTTCCCGACGGCGTGGCCATGTTCACACTAAGGAAGTCTTGGTACAGCTGCACTGATGTAATAGAGCTCATAAATCTCAACCACGTCCTCAACTTGATTTACCAGGAAATTACGTCAATATCATTTGAGCCAAAATTGTAAAGTCATGTTTGGGTCATGTGATCCCGATCATTTTCATGCCTGCTTTGGTTAGATTTGAATCACCTACGAGGCTGATCAATTTATTGATTACGAGAAATATTAAACGTTCTCCAGAAACGGTTCTCACAAAAACGACACTAAGTCGGAAAAAGCAATCAGTAATGAATCATTCGCGAAGTGAAGTGATCTTGGGCTTTCGGCGTCAAGAGGCATGCCACTACCAATTAGACAACAATATGCTGCCATGTATGCGTTTGTATAATCGAAACTATACGGACATTGCGAGATTCAAAGCCATGTAAGATCATCTTGGTTGGGAGATTTATAATATATGTAGGATATGGCATCGTTTTGAAACACTGTGCTTCAACGTAATGATCAATATCTTTCTGTGGAGTGTGTATTTGTGTCGTGGCAGTGTTAGAGGTTGGTGTCCTGTGATGTGTTGTGAATAGTGGTCCGAGTGCTGCGTGTTTGTTTGTGTCGTGGCAGTGTTAGAGGTTAGTGTCCTGTGATGTGTTGTGAATAGTGGTCCCTGGGCCTGCGTGTTTGTTTGTGTCGTGGCAGTGTTAGAGGTTAGTGTCCTGTGATGTGTTGTGAATAGTGGTCCCTGGGCCTGCGTGTTTGTTTGTGTCGTGGCATTGTTAGAGGTTGGTGTCCTGTGATGTGTTGTGAATAGTGGTCCCTGGGCCTGCGTGTTTGTTTGTGTCGTGGCATTGTTAGAGGTTGGTGTCCTGTGATGTGTTGTGAATAGTGGTCCGAGTCCTGCGTGTTTGTTTGTGTCGTGGCAGTGTTAGAGGTTGGTGTCCTGTGATGTGTTGTGAATAGTGGTCCCTGGGCCTGCGTGTTTGTTTCTGTCGTGGCAGTGTTAGAGGTTGGTGTCCTGTGATGTGTTGTGAATAGTGGTCCCTGGGCCTGCGTGTTTGTTTGTGTCGTGGCAGTGTTAGAGGTTGGTGTCCTGTGATGTGTTGTGAATAGTGGTCCGAGTGCTGCGTGTTTGTTTGTGTCGTGGCAGTGTTAGAGGTTGGTGTCCTGTGATGTGTTGTGAATAGTGGTCCGAGTCCTGCGTGTTTGTTTGTGTCGTGGCAGTGTTAGAGGTTGGTGTCCTGTGATGTGTTGTGAATAGTGGTCCCTGGGCCTGCGTGTTTGTTTCTGTCGTGGCAGTGTTAGAGGTTGGTGTCCTGTGATGTGTTGTGAATAGTGGTCCCTGGGCCTGCGTGTTTGTTTCTGTCGTGGCAGTGTTAGAGGTTGGTGTCCTGTGATGTGTTGTGAATAGTGGTCCGAGTCCTGCGTGTTTGTTTGTGTCGTGGCGTTGTTAGAGGTTGGTGTCCTGTGATGTGTTGTGAATAGTGGTCCGAGGCCTGCGTGTTTGTTTGTGTCGTGGTATTATACTGCGTCAGTGTTATGAAGAGATGTGTCTTGCACTATACATGTCTGTGCCGTGGTATTAAGTGGGGTTATACTGCGTCAGTGTTGTGAACTGTTGTGTCTGGCACAATACATGTTGTGTCGTGGTATTAAGTGGGGTTATACTGCGTCAGTGTTGTGAAGAGATGTGTCTTGCACTATACATGTTTGTGTCGCGGTATTAAGTGGGGTTATACTGCGTTACTATGGTGAATAGTTGTGTCTGGCACTATACATGTTTGTGTCGTGGTATTAAGTGGGGTTAAACTGGTTTAGTGTTGTGAATAGTCGTGTCTGGCACTATACATGTTGTGTCGTGGTAGTAAGTGGGGTTATACTTCTTCAGTGTTGTGAACAGTTGTGTCTGGCACTATAAATGTTGTGTCGTGGTATTAAGTGGGGTTATACTTCTTCAGTGTTGTGAACAGTTGTGTCTGGCACAATACATGTTGTGTCGTGGTATTAAGTGGGATTATACATCTTCAGTGTTGTGAACAGTTGTGTCTGGCACAATACATGTTGTGTCGTGGTATTAAGTGGGGTTATACTTCTTCAGTGTTGTGAACAGTTGTGTCTGGCACAGTACATGTTGTGTCGTGGTATTAAGTGGGATTATACATCTTCAGTGTTGTGAACAGTTGTGTCTGGCACTATACATGTTGTGTCGTGGTATTAAGTGGGGTTATACTGCGTTACTATGGTGAATAGTTGTGTCTGGCACTATACATGTTGTGTCGTGGTATTAAGTGGGGTTATACTGCGTCAGTGTTGTGAACAGTTGTGACTGGCACTATACATGTTGTGTCGTGGTATTAAGTGGGGTTATACTGCGTTACTATGGTGAATAGTTGTGTCTGGCACTATACATGTTGTGTCGTGGTATTAAGTGGGGTTATACTGCGTTACTATGGTGAATAGTTGTGTCTGGCACTATACATGTTGTGTCGTGGTATTAAGTGGGGTTATACTGCGTCAGTGTTGTGAACAGTTGTGTCTGGCACTATACATGTTGTGTCGTGGTATTAAGTGGGGTTATACTGCGTCAGTGTTGTGAACAGTTGTGTCTGGCACTATACATGTTGTGTCGTGGTATTAAGTGGGGTTATACTGCGTCAGTGTTGTGAACAGTTGTGTCTGGCACTATACATGTTGTGTCGTGGTATTAAGTGGGGTTATACTTCTTCAGTGTTGTGAACAGTTGTGTCTGGCACAATACATGTTGTGTCGTGGTATTAAGTGGGGTTATACATCTTCAGTGTTGGGAACAGTTGTGTCTGGCACAATACATGTTGTGCCGTGGTATTAAGTGGGGTTATACTTCTTCAGTGTTGTGAACAGTTGTGTCTGGCACAATACATGTTGTGTCGTGGTATTAAGTGGGATTATACATCTTCAGTGTTGTGAACAGTTGTGTCTGGCACTATACATGTTGTGTCGCGGTATTAAGTGGGGTTATACTGCGTTACTATGGTGAATAGTTGTGTCTGGCACTATACATGTTTGTGTCGTGGTATTAAGTGGGGTTAATCTGCTTTAGTGTTGTGAATAGTTGTGTCTGGCACTATACATGTTGTGTCGTGGTATTAAGTGGGGTTAAACTGGTTTAGTGTTGTGAATAATTGTGTCTGGCACTATACATGTTTGTGTCGTGGTATTAAGTGGGGTTATACTGCGTCAGTGTTGTGAAGAGATGTGTCTTGCACTATACATGTTGTGTCGTGGTATTAAGTGGGGTTATACTGCGTTACTATGGTGAATAGTTGTGTCTGGCACTATACATGTTTGTGTCGTGGTATTAAGTGGGGTTAAACTGGTTTAGTGCTGTGAACAGTTGTGTCTTGCACTATACATGTTTGTGTCGTGTTATTAATTGGGTTAAACTGCTTCAATTACTCATTCATTGTTGTTGGTGTTGTTATCATCATTAGTAGCAGCAGTAGTAGCACCACCATCAGTAGTAGTAAGCTTATTATTGCTAAAAGCGGCGTCAAAACTATAATAATTCTTACACTCAGAATTATTATTATTAGGTTTTTAATGCCATGACATTACATGAGCTAGTTTTATTCAATGTTGTGAATAGCGGTTCCTTCCCTACATAGGAATATTTATAAATTTAAATGATTTAGTTTGTAAATTCTTATGTGATCTGATATGATTGTTTTTCAATGTTGTCCTTGGACTTCCTTTTTTATTGGGCTTCAACACAGGAAACAGAGGATCTCCAAGTAAACGTCCACGGTTCTGTCACTTCTCGCCAGGTGAACAAACATCTCCACCATTAGCGTTACCGCCTCGTGTTAATACCCTATCAGACGCCGATAATAGAAAGTCTGTCTGTTTAGTTGACTGCTTGAGTGGTTCTCATTGCTCCCTTGTTTTTGTCAAGAATCGCTGATCGAAAATCGATTATCGATTTCGCATTTAGTAAAGAAGTACTCCGCCAGTGAACGAGGTGTAGGCATGGAGGTATATGACCAATTGTGTTTTGTTGTTCGTGCCTGTGATTCGAGGATTATATTAGCCGAATTACCCGAATCACTCTCTCTCATTAAATGGGTCATAAACAGTTCACCTGATTTGGTTTTGTTTGCTCAATACGAACTGTTCAAAGGACACTTGAAATCGTGTAATGGCACTTATATAGGCGGAGGAACTAATCGTACTGAATATCACGTCGCATTGAATGGAACATATTGTTGAACTGGATGTCTGTCGTGCATGAGATATGGTTTCAGGCACAGTCGGGATTTTACTGACGCTCTTACTGCTTGTGTTGTCCGCATTTGTCCAAGCGTATTAAATATTGAATATATCGATTTATGCATATATATTGATTTTCAGTGTGTGGTTTAGGAAACTACATTTTCTTGTTCATTTGGCGAAGAACTGATAAGTACGAAAGCCTAATGGTGGCATTAATATATGTTTTTAATCGAAATTTCGAGTTCTTTTTCGTTACTTCGTTCTTTCGATATTCTGTTATTTTCTCGTTATTTCAATTATTTCTCGATATAACGAGGTTTTCCTCGGTACTTCGAATATTTTTCTCGTTACTTCGAATAATTTGACGCTATTTCAAGTATATCTAAAAAAATAAATTCGAATTTTTCTCGCTGCTTCGATTTTTTTCTCGTTATTTCGGTTATTTTCTCGAGAAAATAAACTAATTTCGATTTAAAACAATATATTTGCTACCAAAGTGGCACCAACAGGCCTTCTTAGGTAAGTGATGTTTGTTTCACCACCAGGGAGGAGACTGCTCTTCACATTATCGACCACTAGCCGTTTATTTAGCTATGCTATCGTTGAGATATACCTTGGATATAGCCAGGTTACTGCTGAGATATCGTTTATGTATGACCCTCTTATAGCTGTAACATAGCTTCGATGGTATAGTTGTGACTTAACCTTACAATCGTATGCAGTTTGTTGTTTGTTTTCTCGTTGTTTGACGCGAAGTTCCGCGTTATTTCCTGTTATATGACGGAGGCCTGTAAATAAGTCTGGACCAGACAAACCATTGATTGATATTATGAGCAACAATCCACGACGTCGGGGAGTATGACAAGCAATCAGTTAAGTTTCGGGGTCCGATCCCTTGACTGCGTATGGAAATTTCATACTTATTTTTCCATTATCCATTATTTCTAAATATCACATTGGCACACGTACAAAACAAAATAAGCCTTTGTTTTAAACTGACATATTCCCTTTCGGTACGTCGTCACTACTTCCCATGAAGATCGGGGATAGAATAGGTCTTCAGCAATCCATGCTTGCCGTAAGAGGCGACTAAGGATCGGGTGGTCAGGCTCGCTGACTTGGTTGATGCATGTCATCGTATCCCAATTGCGTGGATCGATGCTCATGATATCAATCACTGGATTGTCTGGTCCAGACTCGATTATTTACAGACCGCGGTCATATAGCTGGACTATTGCTGAGTGTGGCATTAAACAAAAAAACACTACTTCTTGGCCTTGAATACATTACGTTCCTCCAGGACTAACGGTGCTTTCTGTGCGGTGTAGTGTGATGAAGGACCAGTCATCCTCCAATAGAAATGAAGAACTCATCCCAGATTCATATCCTGTTTCTGTACCCCATCCCACGACCGAGTGCATCTTCCATTCTGAAACCAATTGTCCCCGGGTCACAACTGACTGCGTCTTGGAGAAGATCCTGGGTGTACAGTCTATGACAAACGGTCCATTAGGCAGACTCGTCTTCTTGCCATTAATATTTTAGAGGTTTGGAGGAATTCCTGACATCGCGTGTGGAGTTGATAATGTAAAGATGGCCACCTCTCGCAGACAATAGATTAACTGGACAGATAGTCCAGCATGTAATTGTGTTTTTGCACACAACTGATTTTGCTCGTGTTGGGATGGGTAGACAGACTCGCACTCATCTGCCATGGAGTCTATAAATAGTGTGTAAGCGCATGGGGCACGTTTCTATGTCCAGAATAGTGAGTGAGTATGGTTTTACGCCAATTTTAGCAATATTCCAGCAATATCACGACGGGGGACACCAGAAATGGGCTTCACACATTGTACCCATGTCGGGAATGGAACCCGGGTCTTCGGCGTGACAAGCGAACGCTTTAACCGCTAGGCTACCCTATGTCCAGTATAGGAAAATGAGAGTGGTTAAATTTTAACTCCACTTTGAACAAAATTTCAGTTATATCACGACGTGCCAGCTTCATGTTGAAGGAAATGCCAAAATGATATTGGCACTAGGGGAATACCGCTTTGGGGAAGCCATACTAAGGATCATCCTCATCATCAATACCCACAATCTGAGGTTCCTGGTTCGTCTAAGGGACGTAACTCAGTAGCGCGAATAGTTCAGTACAGGAATATTAAGGTGACACTAACAATAGTCTTCATATGTTATTATACTGAGAAAGTCGAACGTAGTCTCATGAGATACGATCGAACGCATTAACCGCTACGCCATCCACCACTACCGTATCTAGAAGCTATCGTTTCTGGTTCAACTGCTGGAAGTCAATAATATTGAAAACCACACGACTTCATATAATCCTTCAGACTAGCAGGTGCGTGTCAATGTAGTCACGCCGACGACCACGCTTCCCAGGCATGAAGCCGTCAATGTCCCAGCTGAGACAGCGTTGTGCTGTTCCGAGTCATTATTGGCCACACGGAGACGCGGGTGATCCTGTTGCCTGTCGTCTGCTGTGAGAGGCAGCAGACGTCGCATGTCTCACCTGGTGGCCATGTTGCCGGGCAATCAGCCGAGCCAGTCACTTCGATCATCGCAGGGCAGTGTCATGTTTTACTAATTCTAGTTTAGTTAGGTCCTCTGGATGATGAGGGAAGAGGTAGGGTAAACTGTCAATGGTGTGTGTGGTTTTCATTCCTGGGAACAAGAAACTGAGGAGGATACTTATCGTGAGGGAGGATCTCCTGCTGGTTAGGTACCATCTATCTATCTATCTATCTATCTATCTATCTATCTATCTATCCTGTCTTTCTGTCTGTCTATCTTTAAGGTAACGCCTGTCTATATATCTATCTATCTACCTGTCTATCTATCTACCTAGCTTTCTACCTTTGTATCTATCTATCTATCCTGTCTGTCTGTCTATCATTTAGGTACACCTATCTATCTATCTATCTATCTATCCTGTCTGTCTGTCTATCATTTAGGTACACCTATCTATCTATCTATATATCTATCTATCTATATATCTATCTATCTATATCTATCTATCTATCTATCTATCTGTCCTGTCTGTCTGTCTGTCTGTCTATCTTTTAGGTACCGCCTATCTATCTATCTACCTAAATGTCTATCTATCTACCTAGCTGTCTACCTTTGTATATATCTATCCTGTCTGTCTGTCTATCATTTAGGTACACCTATCTATCTATCTATCTATCCTGTCTGTCTATCTTTAAGGTACCGCCTATCTATCTATCTATGTATCTATCTATCCTGTCTGTCTGTCTGTCTGTCTGTCTATCTATCTTTAAGGTACCGCCTATCTATCTATCTATGTATCTATCTATCCTGTCTGTCTGTCTGTCTGTCTATCTATCTTTAAGGTACCGCCTATCTATCTATCTATCTATCTATCCTGTCTGTCTGTCTGTCTGTCTGTCTATCTATCTTTAAGGTACCGCCTATCTATCTATCTACCTGTCTATCTATCTATCCTGTTTGTCTGTCTATCATTTAGGTACAACCTATCTATCTATCTATATATATATCTATCCTGTCTGTCTGTCTATCTTTTAGGTACCGCCTATCTATCTATCTAGCTGTCTATCTATCTACCTAGCTGTCTACCTTTCTATCTTTCGATGTATCTGTCTGCCTGTCTATATCTAGCTATCTAGCTATCTAGCTATCTAGCTATCTTTATGTCTGTCTGTATATGTGTGTGTGTCTGTATGTGTGTGTGTGTCTGTCTATCTGTCTGTCCATTCTTTGGATTATTTGTTGAGTGGGTTTTGTTTAATTATTCATGTGTACTTGTTTACTTACTTCATTTGATGATTTGTTCGGGTTAAAATATTTCTTAGTTTGTTGACGGGGCTGCAGTTGCGTGGTAACCGCTCGCAGTACCGTTATATTAAAGTGTTAGTCTATGTAATAGCCCCACATAAAAACATACACTCACGCACACGCACATGCACACGCACACGCACACGCACACACAGCAGTCCATATCATGAATTTTTATAAGGACAGTACATAATTGATTATTTCATTACCAAGTTATCGATATTGGTTTCATCTGAGACGTTTCAAATGTTTCTATCAGTCATGGAGCCGTAAAACGTTATTTACGATCGTTTTGCCCACAAACCACAACAGAATCAACCCAATAGCGCAGAGCCGTGCTAACGGGACAACGTCCCTGACGTCACTGCCTGCATCAAGTGTAGTGTAATTTACTCAGGTAATGAAAACATTCGCCAGAGTACATTTTTTATGTCTCATCGTCTAACAAAAACTATAGATTTTATGGTCATGTTGAAACTATTCATCAAAAGTGAGATTTTTTGTTGCTGTCGTCTTATCAACGTGCAAAATCAATTTCAAACGGCCCACTGGCTATAGACTGGTTTTTAAGTCCTTAAATAGACTCATGTTAAATTGTTCATTAATCGCACTCCCGCCGAGTATAAGGAACAGTGCCCCATTGCAGTGAAGGAAACTGGATCTCAAGTCTACAATACACCTACATTAAGTAATCACTGGCTTCAAAATAAGAACGTCGTGTGTTGAGGGTCGTTCGCGGAACCATCAGACCAAATCCCATCTCAGAACATAAATTACAGTCACTCTTTCAGATTTACGACAAGTGTATTAGGCAGAGCCAGTCAAGCTGTTGGTCTCCTGGAGTGCCACCTACGCGCTTGTATGTCAATTACCCACCCCTGTCACGCTGATTGCACTTAGTCTCAATGTAATGACTAAAACTACATAACTGTGTCAAAAAAACATTACCACTTGCCACTAATGATCTCAGGGCGAGGTTTATTTTTGTCATCACCAGTGTCAAATCATTGTGAAAGTCTGTTGACGTACTGGTTGCTATGGACATCTACAACATACTAGATTGTCGTATGAAGTAATTGTTTTGCATCATTGTTGTGTTTATTCCAAAAGTTGCTAAGACAAGGTCATGCCCCACGCAACCTCCAGTAACAGACCTCCTCTGTGCCGAGGAGTGTCAGAGCGCTCCCATTTACTCTGTGCCGAGGTGTGTTAGAGTGCTCGCATTTACTCTGTGCCGAGGTGTGTCAGAGTGCTCGCATTTACTCTGTGCCGAGGTGTGTCAGAGTGCTCCCATTTACTCTGTGCCGAGGTGTGTCAGAGTGCTCCCATTTACTCTGTGCCGAGGTGTGTCAGAGTGCTTCCATTTACTCTAGGTGTGTCAGAGTGCTCCCATTTACTCTAGGTGTGTCAGAGTGCTCCCATTTACTCTGTGCCGAGGTGTGTCAGAGTGCTCCCATTTACTCTGTGACGAGGTGTGTCAGAGTGCTCCCATTTACTCTGTGCCGAGGTGTGTCAGAGTGCTCCCATTTACTCTGTGCCGAGGAGTGTCAGAGTGCTCGCATTTACTCTGTGCCGAGGTGTGTCAGAGTGCTCGCATTTACTCTGTGCCGAGGTGTGTCAGAGTGCTCGCATTTACTCTGTGCCGAGGTGTGTCAGAGTGCTCCCATTTACTCTGTGCCGAGGTGTGTCAGAGTGCTCGCATTTACTCTGTGCCGAGGTGTGTCAAAGTGCTCCCATTTACTCTGTGCCGAGGTGTATCAGAGTGCTCGCATTTACTCTGTGCCGAGGTGTGTCAGAGTGCTCGCATTTACTCTGTGCCGAGGTGTGTCAGAGTGCTCGCATTTACTCTGTGCCGAGGTGTGTCAGAGTGCTCGCATTTACTCTGTGCCGAGGAGTGTCAGAGCGCTCCCATTTACTCTGTGCCGAGGTGTGTTAGAGTGCTCGCATTTACTCTGTGCCGAGGTGTGTCAGAGTGCTCGCATTTACTCTGTGTCGAGGTGTGTCAGAGTGCTCCCATTTACTCTGTGCCGAGGTGTGTCAGAGTGCTCCCATTTACTCTGTGCCGAGGTGTGTCAGAGTGCTTCCATTTACTCTAGGTGTGTCAGAGTGCTCCCATTTACTCTAGGTGTGTCAGAGTGCTCCCATTTACTCTGTGCCGAGGTGTGTCAGAGTGCTCCCATTTACTCTGTGCCAAGGTGTGTCAGAGTGCTCCCATTTACTCTGTGCCGAGGTGTGTCAGAGTGCTCCCATTTACTCTGTGCCGAGGAGCGTCAGAGTGCTGGCATTTACTCTGTGCCGAGGTGTGTCAGAGTGCTCCCATTTACTCTGTGCCGAGGTGTGTCAGAGTGCTTCCATTTACTCTAGGTGTGTCAGAGTGCTCCCATTTACTCTAGGTGTGTCAGAGTGCTCCCATTTACTCTGTGCCGAGGTGTGTCAGAGTGCTCCCATTTACTCTGTGCCAAGGTGTGTCAGAGTGCTCCCATTTACTCTGTGCCGAGGTGTGTCAGAGTGCTCGTATTTACGCAGCTTTGTGTTCAGTAATGGGTGTATTGTGTCAGTGTGGGGGGACTATTGGCTTGAACATATGAAATGGACCCCATTGTGTTTAATAATGTCTGACCCATTCAGTTAACACCCATGTCCTAAGTGTCCATGTGGCAGCAAGTTAAGATCTGTTCTCCTGATCAGTGTCCTGGAGTCACGACGCCTGGATTTCGCAGCCAGTTCCTAAACCTCCCAGGTCTCGCTGTTCAAGATATCCTCTGATCAATCAGTTTAGGACTCCGGACCATAGATATATTCTCCCTCAGGTCAAGATTCCGGACCATAGATATCTCCCCCCTCAGGTCAGGATGCTAGACCATAGATATCTCCCCCCTCAGGTCAGGATGCTAGACCATAGATATCTTCTCCCTCAGGTCGGGATGCTATACAATAGATATCTCCCCCCTCAGGTCAGGATTCCGGAACATAGATATCTTCTCCCTCAGGTCAGGACTCCGGACCATAGATATCTTCTCCATCAGGTCAGGATTCCGGACCATAGATATCTTCTCCCTCCGGTCAGGATTCCGGACCATAGAAATCTTCTCCCTCCGGTCAGGATTCCAGACTAAAGAAATCTTCTCCCTCGGGTCATGGTTCCAGACCATATATATCTTCTCCTCCCTCAGGTCAGGATTCCGGACCATAGATATCTTCTCCTCCCTCAGGTCAGGATTCCGGACCATAGATATCTTCTCCCTCAGGTCAGGATTCCGGACCATAGATATCTTCTCCCTCCGGTCAGGATTCCGGACCATAGATATCTTCTCCATCAGGTCAGGATTCCGGACCATAGATATCTTCTCCCTCAGGTCAGGATTCCGGACCATAGATATCTTCTCCTCCCTCAGGTCAGGATTCCGGACCATAGATATCTTCTCCGTCAGGTCAGGATTCCGGACCATAGATATCTTCTCCCTCCGGTCAGGATTCCGGACCATAGATATCTTCTCCCTCCGGTCAGGATTCCGGACCATAGATATCTTCTCCCTCAGGTCAGGATTCCGGACCATAGATATCTTCTCCCTCAGGGAGAATAGGTCTGCTTGTCTACAACTACCTCTACTACCATTAATTCAAAGACCAAACCCTGGACATTGTTTTCTCCCTAAATCCAGGAACTCGGACTAAGTATCCCCATGATCAGATCTCCCTGTCCAGCATATCAACCGGTCCCTTACTTTTTAATTAGGACCTCAACCCTTGTAATATCCAAGATCTGATCTCTCTAAGACAGGCTCCACTTTCGATAATTCAGGATACCGAACTGTGGAGATGATTTTACCATCTCATTACCCGGACCCTCAACACGAGGGACGGTGAGGTAGCCTAATGCTTAAAGCGTTCGCTCATCATGGCGAAGATCCAGGTTCGATTCCCGACCTGGCTACATTGTGTGAAGCCCATTATTGGTGTCCCCCGCCGTGATATTGCTGGAATATTGCTAAAAGCGGCGTAAAAACCATACTCACTCACTCACTCACTCAACACGCCCACATCCCTAACCAAGATATCCTCCATTCCTGTTCACGGTACCGGAGCCCACAGATAGTCTATTCTCCTACTTCGGGGGTTCTCAAAGACACATTCAACACTCCCAGAATTAAACGAGAACCTCGCATACCAAAGCTACCTGGGACATCACATTCTCTCCTTCCTCGGTTTAGAAGGATCAGACCCTTTCTACTCTGTTTGACTCCCCATTTAAACCCACAGCGTTAAGTTCCTGCCTCTTCGATGTCCTAGTTTTCATGTTATCTGCTGCCATGCTACTTACTCATCTTTAGTTTTTCTTGCCCTCTCTGTAAGGCATACAAAAACACAATATTCTCCTTGCCAGGGCCAGTTCAATCTTTATGACAGTCTTTTGTTTGCTTTCCTGCTCATTGTTGACATGTGGAAATTCTTTCATATAATATTGTTTTACAATGCATTCAAAATTGTCCTAGATAAATATGCCCGATGTAATCTTACTGGCGTCGCTTGCAATTTGATCAAACGTGTTTTTATGTTGTCGTAAAACTTTGTCCCAATTCCTTACAGCAGGTTTCCAGCGGGTTTCTCAATCACGACACTGGAGGAACACGCAAGTCAATCATAGATCTCATAAAACATTCACCAGTGGATTATTATTCAATACGATATAAAACATGAGAGAGAATATGCAAGCGTCATCTCAAGTTACCGGTTGTTTCCTGTGATGTGCACATGAGAGGCGGATTGTGCAGATTGCCAATGAACTTGGTCACACCTAGAACAAAAAACACCATAAGTAGTTTATTATTCTATACGATATATTACGTGTGAGAGGATTTAAAAGCGCTATGTCAATCAGCCCATTGTTACCTGTAATCAACAGGTGAGAGGCGTGTTGAACAGAGCGTTAAGGAACCGGGTCAAACCGATGAGGAAAACATTCAGAAATGGATTTTTATAATTTACGATATTCGTTGGGATAATACATCGGTTGTCTGAAGTTACCTGTTGTTACCTGTAGATACCTGTTGCACAGGTGAGTTGCGTGTTGTACAAAGTGTTAATGAACCAGGTCACACCTTGGACGAAAACATTCAGTTGTGGGTTTATATTCTTTACGATTTATTACGTTAGACATTGTAAAAAAGGGTTGTCTGAAGTTACCTGTTTTTACCTGTAGATACCTGTTGCACAGGTGAGAGGCGTGTTGTACAGAGCGTTAATGAACTTGGGCACACCTGTGACCGGTAAGGGTGTGTCCACTGTCTGGTCATCTGGATGTGATGGACATACAAACTTCACCTGCGTGTGACAATCCCTTGCCTGACGGCACGAAATACTGGGACCCGTTTTCAAAGACAATCCTGAGCGTTACGTGTGACTGATTAAGATCAATATGCGCTGAACCGGCGGCGCGAAACAATAACAGTTACTTGGATCCCGTGTCGCTTCCCTCGTGTTGGACCAGGTACAAATCACGTTACATATCTCAGGGTAACAATCACAGCACGTGGACGAACGGTGCAGAGAAATCGAGCCCTGATTAATAATACCCGGACTTGATTAATCCTATGTGTTATTACGCCCGATTTGTCCGTGAAACGCCGTTGTTGTGTAGATTAGATATACGTAATACAACAGCGAGCTGACCCAGTCAAACGGTTCGTCATTGGATACCGAACCCTTCAGGGAGAACAGACACCAAGCCATGGCGACTCTACAAGACCGCGAGTTCACGTTACCTTTGATTAAAAGACAGGGATCGGTCAATCGAGTTTCTTTAAGCAGTTCCAATTTAAAATCCTTGGATCTTGGAGGTATATCTTTTGAGGGTGGAGGTGAGAAAGGAAGCTATGGCCACGCGTTGTATGCTGGAGCTGGGGAGATGGAAGAGAGGTTCAGTGAGTTTGGGGCGACGGAGTCAACAGCGTCTTACGAAGACGACACCGCGGAGGGTGGCCGACGACGAGCCGAGAGGGCTGCTGAGTTTGAGGTGGAGCACAACTGGATGCTGAAAGAAGCTGAGGAAAGGCAGTATAAGAAGTTTGACTCTTTGAAACGGAGAGTGGCTATCTATCTTCCAGATGAGGATCCTATCGAGAACATCAACCACCGTCTGGCGGAGATCCAAGCGATGGTCAAGCCACGGGCTGAGATGTCCAGCTTCATCAAGGACTTGGATCCTCAACAGATGGAAAGAATACTGGTGAGTACGATTTTCTTTTAACGTCTGCAAGATGCAGCCTGGTTGAGTGAGTGAATATGGTTTTAGGCCACTTTTAGCAATATTCCAGCAATATCACGGCGGGGGTCACAAGAAATGGGCTTCACACATTGTACCCATGTCGGGAATCGAACCCGGATCTTCGGCGTGACGAGCGAACGCTTTAACCACTAGGCCACCCGACTACCCCTCAGCCTTGTTGAAGGCTGTAGGGTAGCCTTGTGGGGAAAGCGTTCGCACGTCACGCCAAAGAACTAGGTTGAATCTTTATTGGTACAGTGTGTTAAGGTCATTGTATTGGGATATTTATAAAAGCGCTGTATGTATCCCAGCCTACGCAAGGGGACATGTTCTATCTGCAAACGGGTTAGTGATTAAGGTTTACGCCGATTTGGCAATATTCCATGTAGGGATTCGAACCCAGATTTTCGACGTGATGAGCAAACACTTCACCCATGGCCCACTTTTATCGCCCCTGAAACATTTAAGGGAAACACCTGTTATTAGTAGACTGATAGTCGTGTTTTCTTCTATTTTTGAAGTTAATAAATTTAGTTTTGAAAAAAAAAGTAAACACTATTGACATGATACACAAAAATACACTGAATTAATAACTGACCCGATTATTAATATATGTTATCACTACGTGTATCATTTGCATGATGATGTCAATAAAAAAAATCCGACATCATATTTTTTAACAATTATATCAATTATAAGACAAAGTGTACACGCCTGTACACTGTGTTACCGATTTTAAATGTTTCATTTTCGAAGACACTCCAACACTTCTTTGAACTGATGCATATGACGAAAACCTGAATTATTATTGTAATATTACCAAATATGTAAGTGTAAATACAAGGTTCCAGGTTGTGGATATTACTAATCCTTTAATCTGCTAACGATAAGCGCTTAATACAAATCAGATCAACTCTGTCTGGGGTGACTGTCAGATTATATGGCTCGGTGCTATCTACCACTGCCCTGTCCAACCTTTAGGAAATGAATGGTTCGGAAAACGTATAATCAATATCTGATTGATTAGTGATTGGCCCTGCCAATCAGCTGGTCGTCTGAGGTATAACACCATGGTACAATGAAGGTCCTGGGGTATGTGGTATTTGTGTACACAACGTGCGGTCAGAATTCGACCTTTGCGAAACGGCTGGTTGGGTGAGAAGGGATAATGTGTTTCTCCAGAATTTGGATGGTTCCTTTAGACAATTAAAGGGTGCGTTTTGGTAAAAAAAATTATATTCAGAAAGAATAAATCTATGCTGATGAACAGTGTTGTTATTGAAGTTATCCAACGAAAGCAACTTCAAAAATATATTATGTAACAAGAATTATATTATTGTATTTTTACGAAAACAATACAGCATTTACGAAAGATATAAATCACCGGTTTTATTGTTTCATACGTCATCGGATATTGGTGAATTTTGTCATATTTTGATAAACGTTCTCTTCTCCACATGCGGTTTTTTTTTTTTATAAAATGTACCATTTAAATCATTAGTGTCATGGTTATAGGTTCTAATTTTCTTAAATTTAACATAACACTTCAAAGCTTGCAAAACAAGTTTAGAATTCCCATCAACCTCATATTTCTAGAATTAATGAGTAATCCTCAAATATTAGTGAACTTTAATCTTTAATTAAGTGAACTTTATTTCCCATTTTTGTCCATGTAATCGGTCATTTTAAACATACATTTTGTGACAGTTTTCAAATTATACATACCTTTAAATGGTATACAATTTGGCATATATTTGAAGGTTATCATCAATATGTTGGTAAATTTAGAAGAATATTCCTTAAATATTAGTGCTTTTTTCACTTTAATAAGCACATACTTGCACAAGTTAAAATGTAGTGACGAAATAATATGAACGTACAATATCACGTGTATAGTATTACTAAAGCTGGAGGGGGCACGTGTGGCCCAGTCGTCTAAAGCGCCGCGATTCGCTGTGCAGAGTTGCGTCCCTTGGGCACGCCAGAAACCTATGATTGTGGGTTCGAAACCCGGTTCGCCCCGATTATGTTTCTAGGTTTGTCAGCACCATACCCGTGCTCGTGGGTTTCACCGAAGTGGTAAACGTCTGATATCTGCATCACTTCGGGCTTTCCTCCCACATTAAGCTGACACGCCGCGATATAACTGGAATACTGTTAAAAGCGGCGTTAAACCTAACTCACTCACTAAATGGGGTGGTCGGGTAGCCTAGTGGTTAAAGCGTTCGCTCGTCACGCCGAAGACCGGGGTTCGATTCTCGACATGGGTACAATGTGTGAAGCCCCGTCGTGATATTGCTGGAATATTGCTGGAATATTGCTAAAAGTGGCGTAAAACCGTACTCACTTACTAAACACCCCCCAACACCCTTCTCCAGTCTCACTAGCGTCCCTCAATCAAGCGAGAACCCATGAAAAGGTTAAGTCGTCAACATTCCCCGACAACAAGCAGGCATGAAAAAACGAGCTATTGGGTCCGCAAGGCATTATCAAGGACTAGCGTCGGCTTACATTAATGAGCTTATTCCCGATTCATTTATCACGTTGAATGCAAGACAAACCCTGGGAGATCAATGGAGACAAAAACCTTAAGTTGTTGTTATGCTGATAGTTTCCGATACCGCGATATAACGGGGGAATACCGTCCGCGTCGTATAGAGGAAGACACCTGACACTGTACACAACCTGGTGAGTTGTGACGTCATGACAACTAAATACCTGCACTTTAACACACCGTCTTTGAATGTGAATGTTTTTTGGGTAAATTCGAAAACATGATTTAGGAACTATAAGTCCAGAAATGCTTACCAAGTCTGTGATTCGCTGCATATACCGATGACATTGAGTGAGTGAGTGAGTGAGTATGGTTTTACGCCGCTTTTAGCAATATTCCAGCAATATCACGGCGGGGAGCACCAGAAATGGGCTTGTACCCATGTCAGGAATCGAACCCGGGTCTTCGGCGTGACGAGCGAACGCTTTAACCACTAAGCTACCCGACCGCCCCCCGATGACATTGCAACTGTTCTGTGCATATGCCTGTATAAAAAGGTACCAATGTCCAAGTTAGATATCCCGATGCTATTGAAGCTTTTCGATAATTATCCTGATCAAATATTTTGAAAACGATGTGACGGTTTCATAAATATTCCGATAATGATGTTGTAATTCGATAATTATCCCGATAAAGATGTTCTGATTCGATACATACCCCGATAACGGTTTTGACATTCGATAAATATTCCGATAACGGTTTTGTTTTTTCGATAGCTATCCCGATAATGGTTCTGTTATTCGATAGATATCCCGATAACGGTTTTGTGGTTCATTAAATATCCCGATAACGATGTTGTAATTCGATACATACCCCGATAACGATGTTGTAATTCGAAAAATACCCGATAATGGTTTTGACATTCGGTAAATATCCCGATAACGGTTTTGTGGTTCAATAAATATCCTGATCAAATGCATAGTTTGAAAACGGTGTTTCGGTTCCATAAAATATCCCAATAACGATGTTATTCGATAATTACCTCGATAACGATGTTGTAATTCGATAAATATCCCGATAACGACGTTGTAATTCGATAAATACCCCGAAAACGATGTTGTAATTCGATAAATATTCCGATAACGGTCTTGTAAATCGATAAATATCTCGATAACGGTTTTGACATTCGGTAAATGTCCCGATAAATGTTTTGTGGTTTCGATAAATACCCCGATAACGACGTTGTCAGTCGATAGATATCCCGACAACGGTTTTGTGGTTCAATACATATCCTGATATTTGTTTTGTTATTTGGTGAATAGGGAGGAATTCAATTAGTTCAAGGCTAAGTCATCCATTGCAGCCATGGCGACAACAGCCTCATGCACAGGTGCATTGTCCTAATGGAACAACACACCTTCAGTATATATAATAACATTGATATATCTCACGCAGTTGCCTAAGCATAATAATGACCATTAATAGCCTGACCTATCGGCGTCAGTCCACCAGTGGGATTCCTTTGGAATCTCCAAGAAAACCGAATCTATCATCTTGCGCAGCTGATGGAACAGGAATTTGCCTTCTTCGAAACGCCAGATGTTTCCACTGTTTTGACTGTTGTTTGGTCTCTGGAGGAGATGTACCTGAGAATTACCCATGGTTACAAAGCGCTCTGCAAAAAAACAGCTGGGTCTGCGTCAAACGACTCAAATTCTCACGGGGGATGAGGAACCTGTTGAAACCTTGAAACCCACGGGGATGAAACCTTTATCATGCCCAGTTAATTCCTCAGAAAATGCTCAATTTTCTCATGAGTTGTTGTTTTACGCCGCACTCAGCAATATTCCAGCTGTATGACGGTGGTCTGTAAATACGTTTACCACTTCGGTGAAACCCACGAGCACGGGTATGGTGCTGACAAACCAAGTAACATAATCGGGGCGAACCGGGATTCGAACCAACAATCATAGGTTTCTGGCGTGCCAAAGGGACGCAACTCTGCACAGCGAATCGCGGCGCCTTAGAAGACTAGGCCACCCATGCCCACCCCCCCCCCCCCCCCCCCCCCCCCTCGCTAAGCTGAGAAAAAGATACAGGTTGAACAAATGTAGTAACGGGTATGTGACTGACTTGATACATGATGAAATGTCATGATGACATATATAGCACCTCTCGTTCTCATGCCATAACGGGAGCTCACGTTATTTTGGTTCTGGCAAAATTCAATTATGCAACGCGAATGATTTGGTGAATGCCCATTCATCGGTCAGTCAACGCTTAGTTATTATTACGTCCGAAAAATACGAGAGCGTCTTTTAGGGGCAATACGGCATTCATCATAACAGAAATACATAAAAATATACTGCATTATCGAGGATGCGCCAAGGTCAAGGTCAACGTGTTCAGCCCATCATCCTCGCCCGCCTCCGTGGTCTAATGGTAGAGCGTCTGCCCGGAGAGCGGAAGGTCCGGGGTTCAATCCCCAGCCGCGTCATACCAAAAGTCGTTAAAAGATGGTACTTGATGTTACCCTGACTGGCGCTCGGCATTAAGGGCTAAAACAAGAACTGGTCGGCTCGGAGTCAGTATACTGTGTCTGAGTAGGGTATTCATGTTAAACTGCGGCGTGGTATCACAGTGAGCTAGCACTATACATCGGCATCAGTCCGGACTAGTACAAGCAGCCACACACACACAAACACGTGCATCCACGTCGCTATATAAGTGCAATAATCTTGGACGCGACGTTAAACCCCATTTCACCTCACCTCACCATCATCCTCGAAATCCGCACGTGATCGGTGTCCTACATACGGGTACGTGTGTGTAGAACAACACGATCATTTCGTGCTGTTGTTAGCTGACCCGAGTTCACCTCATCAGCAACACATTTACTTACTCTCCATCTTGTTTAACACTACAATTCACAATAGTCTTTACCTCGCTGCTTCTGCTGGTCATATTGTATTATCTTCACGCCTGATTCATCTTAATATTCTCAGTGAGTTATTATTAGCTGTTATCTTCATTAATCAATTAATAGCAGTCCCTGGGCTGATCTGCCTGGGTAAATATTGCGTGATGGACAGTAAACTTCACAACCTGACTATACGACAGCATGGCTGCTTTGATTACTGTTACCCACTCCGGCGATCTTACTAAGAGATTCGAGGGACGGTGGGGTAGCCTAGTGGTTAAAGCGTTCGCTCGTCACGCCCAAGACCCGGGTTCGATTCCCGACATGGGAACAATGTGTGAAGCCCATTTCTGGTGTCCCCCGCCGTGATATTACTGGAATATTGCTAAAAGCGGCGTAAAATCATACTCACTCACTAAGAGGTTCTCGTTTTTCGTCGCTAAAAAAATATAGGGATTGGTAGGTCTAATTATGGTTTATTTTTTATTATTTTCTGAACGACTCAGAACGTATTCACAATCGTGCTAAATGAAAACAAAGATGTAGTTAAGTAGTAAATAGGTCTATGTGGCTTCTGTTAGAAAATATATCAGGAATGCAATGACTTTTTGCCATGACGGGTTACGACAAAAAGTGCAACTTCGAACATATTGAATGCGAAACCGGATTAAGAATGCATTATGTTTTTAATCTTTCGGGTCGGTCGGTGACGGGAAACAAAAAACTGTTGATATGGAATCAAAAACACTATTACAGTGCGTGAGTTGGGTTTAACGCCGTTTTTAACAATATTCCAGTTATATCACAGCGTGTCAGCTTAATGTGGGAGAAAAGCCCGAAGTGATGCAGGTCTCAGACGTTTACCACTTCGATGAAACCCACGAGCACGGGTATGGTGCTGACAAACCTACAAACATAATCGGGGCGAACCGGGATTCGAATCCACAACCATAGGTTTCTGGCGTGCCCAAGGGACGCCACTCTGTACAGCGAATCGCGGCGCCTTAGACGACGGGGCCACCCGTGCCCCCCGCTATTACAGGAAGAATACACTCTCAAGCACGCACGCATGTGTGTTTATTGTACACATTCCATTCAAGATGACATTACAATTATACTGTTTGATTTAGCCATGTCTCCAGTTGACAACGACAGGAAGTAATCTCGTCATGATTTATGACGTGTACACAAGACATTGAACATGTATCACCTGGAGATGGGTTCAGCCTGTTGGCTGGATAGGCGCCGCACATCAAAGTACACAGCTATTTAACAGCACTTTACCGTCCGATCTAAGCCTTGTTAAACTGACGTCATGTGAACCTACTCATGAAACCTTGGTGATTTTGCGTGCTTGATCGTTGGTTGGTTGGTTTTTTGTTTATCGCCGCACTCAGCAATATTCCAGCCATATGAAGGCGTTCTGTAAATAATCGGGTCTGGACCAGACAATCCAGTGATTAATATCATGAACATCGATGTACACAATTGGGATCGATGACATGCATCATCCCCTCTGTACAGGTGCGCGTCTTAGATTTCGAGTGACTGACTTTGGTTTTTCGCCGCACTGAACATTATTTCAGTTATATCGCAGCTTGTCAGCCGTTGGAGGAAAGTGATACAGGTCTTAGACGTTTACCACTGTGGTGAAATCCACTTTGTGCTAACAAACCTAGAAACCTTATCATTCAGAACCTGGGATTCGAACTCACAATCATAGGCTTCTGGCAAGTGTAAGGGACGTCTCTTAGACCAGTAGGCCACACGTGCCCCATTGTGATTTAGGGAATTAAAGGAAGCTATCGATCGATACCAAAAGGCTTGAAGACATACATTGACACCTGATCTAAATATCTGTTTCAGAAGGTGACAAATACAGACGCGCAGAAGATACGGGAGGAGAGACGCAAAGGATGGCGGGTGAGTGAGTGTGGAAACGTGTTTCACATAACGTTATGTGAAGGCGACGTACTACCTACATTTTTCCCGTGTTCTAATAACAAAACGATATAGATCTGTGATAATCTAGTTGTTTTACTGTCCCTTGTTTTTTATGATCAAACTGTATGCTTTATTACTGTATAACTTGATTTAGTCATGATGTGGCTGAAATTTTGCCGATGTGACTATAAATATTCACTCACACACTTACTAATAACAAAGGTAGTCAATTCAATCACTGGATTGTGTGGTTCCCCCCACCCACCAAACCCACCCACCAAACCCACCCCCCTTACATGATCTACACTACCCCACTGAGGCGGCCGGGCACCAAAAACAACGTAGACCTAGAATTCAAATGATTACCGTAAAAAAACAACTTTAACTCAAAAGGAATCGAATGTGTCAATTCATAGATACCCTTTCTTTAACTACATCTAAATTAATATATTCAATGTATATATATAGTGTGGTGTTTTTAGTATAAACTGTAATTTGAAATAAAAGAAAATGAAAATTGGAATTCTATTCAAATGAAGACGTGTATGTGTTTGCAGCCCGTGGATCGCTTGGCCTATGCCGTCAATATGGTGGGACTGATAGCGCGGTCAGCCGTCCCCAGGAGGAGGTACGTATGTACTGTTATGTGTGCGTTGTAGTCTAGTTAAAAGAAGCCATTGAGCTCGTGTATAAAGCGCTTAATCCACAAACGATCCTTTCGTTATTTTTTGGTTTTCTTGGTGCGCGTAGTTGTGGTTATAACACCGTCTATTGTGCAGAAAGGGATTCCATTGTGACGTATTTAGAACAGGTGTTGCTTCAGGTCTTCTGGCCTTTTGGTATCGATGGATGTCTTCATTTTACTATCCTTTCCTTTACCTCTGGTGTATAGTGTTTTGTATAAAAAAATAATGGTCGCGGCCAAGATTATTGCACTTATATAGCGACGTGCATGCACGTGTATGTGTGTGTGTGGCTGCTTGTACTAGTCCGGACTGATGCCGATTTATAGTGCTAGCTCACTGAGATACCATGCCGCAGTTTAACACGAATACCCCACTCAGACACAGTATACTGACTCCGAGCCGACAAGTCCTTGTTTTAGCACCTTAATGCCGAGCGCCAGACAGGGTAACAACAAGTACAATCTTTTAACGTCTTTTTGTATGACGCGGCCCGGGATCGAACCCCGGACCTTCCGATCTCCTGGCGGACGCTCTACCACAAGACCACGGAGGCGGTCTGGTTATATATAGAGTGGATGAAAGAGCAATAAACGTATGGAGTGAGTGAGTGAGTGAGTTGGGTTTAACGCCGCTTTTAACAGTATTCCAGTTATGTCGTGGCGTGTCAGCTTAATGTGAAGGAGGAAAGCCTGAAGTGATGCAGGTCTCAGACGTTTACCACTTCGGTGAAACCCACGAGCACGGGTATGGTGCTGACAAACCTAGAAACATAATCGGGGTGAACCTAGATTCGAACCCACAATCATAGGTTTCTGGCGTGCCCAAGGGACGCCACTCTGTACAGCGAATTGCGGCGCCTTAGACGACTGGGCCACCCGTGCCCCCTATACGCATGGAGATAAGGCGCATTCACATATTCAAAATACGCTTTTATTCAATAAGGTGATGTTACCTGTTGTGATTGTATTTATACGTGTTGTGATGTTGTTGTTTTCGCATGGTTTTGCCTGAAGACACACAGCAATAATGCCCGGTCATCTGTTCCGAATAGACTCTGACATTCTTCGCCGTTTCATTTGCAGACATTTTAACGACAAGGATCCGGAAGTGTCCACTTCAGTTCTCAGACGAATGCGACGGAAACAGGGCACTAATGGCCAACCGAAAACAGCGTTCAAGTCTAGTGTAAGTAACAGTCCCATGTTCCACGAGTGAGTGAGTGAGTTGGGTTTAACGCCGCTTTTAACAGTATTCCAGTTATATCACGGCGTGTCAGCTTAATTTGTGAGGAAAGCCCGAAGTGATGCAGGTCTCAGACGTTTACCACTTCGGTGAAACCCACGAGCATGGGTATGGTGCTGACAAACCTAGAAACATAATCGGGACGAGCCGGGATTCGAACCCACAATCATAGGTTTCTGTAGACGACTGGGCCCCCCGTTCCCCAGGTTCCACGAATCAATCCTAGTACTAGATCTAGTGACCCGTAAAGATCCGGAGTAGAATAGGTCTTCAGCAACCCATGCTTGCCGTGAAAGGCGACCATGCTTGTCGTAAGAGGTGACTAACGGGATCGGGTGGTCAGGCTCGCTGACATGGTTGATGCATGTCATCGTATCCTAACTAGTACGTGGACCGATACTCATGATGTCAATCATTGGATTGCCTGGTCCAGGATCGATTATTTACAGACCGACTTCCCGTAGATGGAATATTGTTAAGTGCGGCGTTATTGAACAAACAAACATATAGCTGGACTATTGCTGAGTTTGGCGTTAAACAAACAAAATTAGGACTAGTACTGACTTAAGTCGTAACAGTCGTAGAGCTACGATCGCTTTGTGAACCAGGGTCCACGGTACATGACAGTCTGGCATTTCGACGGTACCATAGTCATATGTGCTTTATCACATTATACACAGAACGCGGTATGACTTTCATAAGTACACTCCCGGGCAAAAGATAGTTACACACACATGTTTGATTGTGGCTAAACTTGAAACAGCCAAGGAATGGCGAAGGCCTTGAGCGTCTACCTTGGTGAAAAAGACGAGCACGGATATGAGGCACACAATCAAAGTGAAACTGGGATTCGAACTCACTCATAATCTTAGGATTCTTGCACGTCTAAGGGAGACAACTGTACACAGTGAATTGCGGCGCTATAGACGAATGTCCCCTTCTTTTGTAGAAGAGCAATTAACATGGTAAAACCTTGACATGTATGTAAACAATATATTTTCGCTTTTGTTTTCAGCTCAGTTTTGACATGCAGTTAGCTCTTACAACACAACCCGAATACAGGAGTAATTACCACCTGAAGAGGGTAAGTTCACAATCCATCGCATTTATAGAGTTATTATCTATAGTTGATATCAGTTTAACGCTGTTTAACGCCTCTTCTGAAGCCTTCCAGTTAAATCGCGGCGTGTCAGCTTAATGTGGGAGGAAAGCCCGAAGTGATGCAGGTCTCAGACGTTTACCCCGTTGTTGAAACCCACGAGCACGGGTATGGTGCTGACAAACCGGGACCCCAAGTCATATGTTTCTGTCGTGTCCAAGGGACGCAACTCTGCACAGCGAATTGGGGCGACTGGGCCACCCGTGTCCCACAATATCATGTGGATGACAATGGTGACTTTGCTAATTCTGTGGCAACGTACCCCAGCGACGAGTAGCGTTGATCACACTATACTTTCAAGCACAGATGTACCTGACGACACCCGATTAATTACAAACTGCTTAACTGTAGCAGAATTATTGCTGACTAGCGTACATGTTTAACGTCAACGCCAGATATTACAAGCTCGTTAATCAGGCGAAATCACTGGGCGTATAAGGCAAAATTGGGATGAAAGCTATCTGGGTGTATCAAGCTAAAATCAACTCACTAAAAGCTTCGTCAGTATTAGGAAGACTTACACGATGGGTGCACCAAGCCTTGTGGGTCTCTTACCACTTTGGACACGTCCATTATTTCACAACATGTGACCAACCCAGAGATAAGGGACTTTATGGGTGAAAAATAACATTGTGACTTCTAATTATTTTTTAAAATTACATTAAACCTCTGCTACCACAGAAATACAATTCATAAGTTTCAATTCACATTTATTACAGCGTAACATGGTATCAAACATTTGGACTCCCAAATGCAAAGTCCCATTTTCACACACGTTTTTATAATTGCATCTTTTAGATATAATGTTTGATTATTGAAAGTAGACATATATGCTGAAATGTTTTGAAATATTGTTATTACATTACGATCTAAGGGGTGAAAAATATAATAATTTTGTGCAGTCTGCACACATTTTTTAACGGAAGTAAGCTGACGTCACACGT
Organism: Haliotis cracherodii; assembly: GCF_022045235.1. NCBI lineage: Eukaryota > Metazoa > Mollusca > Gastropoda > Lepetellida > Haliotidae > Haliotis > Haliotis cracherodii. Next base: position 56,891,210 of record NW_027266341.1, read on the forward strand.
GTTTCTTAATGACGTCATATCTCAATTGTATCCCAGCACCCATAAGGTTCCTTTTTGCCTGGTCACGAATTATGCCTGTCAGTCAAATAGAAGACGTCCCTCCCTCTCTCAGGGGCGGTCGGGTAGCCTACTGGTTAAAGCGTATGCTCGTCTCGCCCAAGACCCGGGTTCGATTCCCGACATGGGTACAATGTGTGAAGCCCATTTCTGGTGTCCCCCGCCGTGATATTGCTGGAATATTGCTAAAAGTGGCGTAAAACCATACTCACTCACTCACTAACTCACTCCCTCTCTCAATGCAGGTGTCGTGGGTGCTGCGCGCCACCAAGGCCTTCAAGCATCTGTTCCCATCGGAGATGGAGAGGGAGCTAGCCCGAGTTGTCGCATACGAAAGGTGGGTGTCCCTTGTCCATTTCCCTCTCTGCCCAAAGAAGGGACAAAAAAGAGTTGTAAGCCTTTAATTTAACTAAACAGCCGGGCAAAAGAAAGTAAACACTTGGAAATTGGATTGGGCCAAAACCGCACCAAGCCGAAAACTGGCCCCGAAACACTGCTCAAGGTTCATAACACAACTATATTACTCGTATCAAATGCATCACCATCGGGTAACCAATTCTTATTTGTTTCATATTTACCACCAACAAACACGGGTGTGTGGTTTCTTTTGCCAGGTATTTGATCGTGATAGTGATTCATAAACACATGCTCATGATATAGTCGGAATCGTACAATCAACTCTGATTTTAGCAAAGATTTCCATTGAATATGAAAATGGTTTTGTTGTTTATATTTCAGTGATCTACGCAACACATACACTGTCGGCGTCAGCGTGTTGTGTTGATTTTACGTTTATGTTGTTTTGTTTTCACGTTTATGTTGTGTTGATTTCACGTTTATGTTGTGTTGATTTCACGTTTATGTTGTGTTGTTTTCACGTTTATGTTGTGTTGTTTTCACGTTTATGTTGTGTTGATTTCACGTTTATGTTGTGTTGTTTTCACGTTTATGTTGTGTTTTATTCACGTTTATGTTGTGTTGTTTTCACGTTTATGTTGTGTTGTTTTCACGTTTATGTTGTGTTGATTTCACGTTTATGTTGTGATGTTTTCACGTTTATGTTGTGTTGATTTCACGTTTATGTTGTGTTGATTTCACGTTTATGTTGTGTTGATTTCACGTTTATGTTGTGTTGTTTTCATGTTTATGTTGTGTTGTTTTCACGTTTATGTTGTGTTGATTTCACGTTTATGTTGCGTTGTTTTCACGTTTATGTTGTGTTGTTTTCACGTTTATGTTGTGTTGATTTCACGTTTATGTTGTGTTGATTTCACGTTTATGTTGTGTTGATTTAAGTCCTTCTCAAACATGATCGATGTATTTGAAAGGTATTTCATGTTGTGTCAGTTATGTACGTTTATGTTGCCTCGTATAACTATGCTGAAAGTAGACGAGTCGATGTATTGTTGAATATTGATATAATGATGTATCACAGGTACGATGACAATCGCCATCTCGCCTACCAGGGCCGGGCGCCGGAGAGATTCTACTATATCCTGTCTGGAAGAAGTAAGTTGGTTATAAGGTTTATAACGATGGTGATTTGATCACTGGGCTACCTGTGTCCTGCTTGAAGCTGGAGTCTCGATGGGAAATGGCACATCATCATATAAAACATGTTTCTCTTTCTAGTGAGTGAGTTAACAAGTTTTGCGCCACTTCTAGAAATATTCCAACCATATGTTGGTGTGGAGGGACACCAGAAATGGGCTTCACATATTGTACCCATGTGGGAATCGAATCTAGGTCTTTAAAAGATTACGAGCTAACGCTTTTACCAGTCCACCCCTACCCCCGTTTCTCTTCAATCCCTGAGGTTAGTCCAATTGTTAATGTTTTGCCTTTTAAAATAGTCCGAGTTAGATTTTTTGGTATGAGTTGCGACACATGCCCCCTCCCCCAAACCTGTCTAAAATATGAATGTTTCAGCAGATGAACGGGAGATGAGCGAGTGGGGGGATAATATGCATGTACATCTAAACACGCAATGTTTCAGCAGATGAACGTACTCAATGTTTCAGTAGATGAACGGGTGGATGATTGAATGGGTGGATATTATGCATGTACATCTAAACACGCAATGTTTCAGTGGATGAACGGATGGTTGAGTGAGTGAGTGGATATTATGCATGTACATCTAAACACGCAATGTTTCAGCAGATGAACGTGTGGATGAGTGAATGAGTGGATATTATGCATGTACATCTAAACACGCAATGTTTCAGTAGATGAACGTGTGGATGAGTGAATGAGTGGATATTATGCATGTGCATCTAAACACGCAATGTTTCAGTAGATGAACGGGTGGATGAGTTGAGTGAGTGGGTGAATAATATGCATGTACATCTAAACACGCAATGTTTCAGTAGATGAACGGGTGGATGAGTGAGTGGGTGGATATTATGCATATACATCTAAACACGCAATGTTTCAGTAGATGAACGGGTGGATGAGTGAGTAGGTTGATGAGTGGGTGAGTGGATATTATGAATATATATTTGTGAGGGAGTGTGTGGATGACATTTTGGGATAATCATAATAATCACAATAATTCATATTGCGCTATAATTCAACACCACACAGGAGTATGCTCAAAGCGTTACACTATTATTATACCGGTCACTGGAACAGTCTGCACTCGATTGTATTTTCAGCTCCCTAGGGAGTATGATGATTGTAAGGCAGTGTAATGAGGGTACATGCTGAGTTCGTGGGCATGCGTTTATAAAAACAACATGTGGTTCGTGTGTGTGCGTGTAGGTATAAATATAGGTGTGCACATGCATACGTATGTATCTAGGTATGCGTGTGTAGAATGTATAGTGTGCATGCATACATCCTTATATGCAAGTATGGAATGTATTTGGGTTTTTGTATATTCTATACAGTGTTACTACGTTTATAACGAACACGTTTATAACGAAACATGTTTTGATTCCGTTCGTTTGCTGTATATATGCTGTATATATGATTATAACGAACTACGGTTATAACGAACTAAAAGGAGTGATCACTTTGAGTTCGTTATAACCGCAGTTTACTGTACCTATATTCCAGTCCAGCGACTTAGGGAGTACCGACTGACGTCAGGCTGTATAAACAAATCCATGGGTTTCCTCAGCAAGGGAATGACGTCAAACGTGAGTATTAATTTTATGAAACTCCATCCTCGTAGATCGCGGGTATGTTTGTCTTCGTCCTGATTACTACCCTTAGATCATGTTGACAGCAGAGTTTTACCACCGCCATGGCTAGAGTTTGGTTTATATATTATACGAAATAGACGGCAATGCAACAAAATACAAATTAATCGTTTAATTGCGAAAAGAAAACTGTTTTAAGTTCCACTTTCATCACGAAAGCAGAAAACAAAATATGAATGTAAAAAAGAAAAGTAAAAGCGACTATTCTAATGAATAAGCTATCGTTCCTACACATTGAAAGGAAATGTAGCTTAACTCAAACCAAAATCGAAGCCCCGTTAATCAAGTGTGGTGGAATGGGGTTTAACGTCGCGTCCAAGATTATTGCACTTATATAGCGACGTGCATGTACGTGTGTGTGTTTGAGTGGCTACTTGTACTAGTCCGGACTGATGCCGATTTATAGTGCTAGACCATGAACATGAATACCCTACTCAGACACAGTATACTGACTCCGAGCCGACCAGTCCTTGTTTTATCCCCTTAAAGCCGAGCGCCAGACAGGGTAACAACAAGTACCATCTTTTAACGTCTTTTGGTATGACGCGGCCGGGGATCGAACCCCGGACATTCCGCTCTCCGGGCGGACGCTCTACCTCTAGGCCAGGGAGGCGGTCCCGTTAATCAAGAGTATCGTTCCTATAGAAATGTGACGGATTAACAATGTAACAAACAAATACTTACGTGCCCAACGTGCTTTTCCAAAACGTTAATTGTCCGGCCTAACGGGGTTTCGCCCGATAAAGTAACGTAGTTTACACTTTTGTTGTTCATATTACGATCCAGGGTGCCGTTGTACAAAACAACCTTAGCGCTGCGACTGTCGTAACTCTAACCTTAAGGCGTGGGAGTTCCGATCACCTTAGCGCTAAGATCGCTTTGTACAGCTGGCACCACCATATACAGTGAAACCTCTTTTCCCAGGACCCTGTTAATCATGGACGATCTTGTTGGGAACATATGTGCATATACAAGGGAACATCACCCCCATAGTCGTGATTCGTTCATCCGGACATTGGTCTAACCAGACGATTACAATGGCAAGGTACCGTCCAGATTAACGAGGTTTCGCCGTAATCACGTGTCATGTGCATCATTGCATCTGTGCTCCTTTGTTTTCAGCCTGAGGATGTGGAGGGCACCTTTCCCAGTGAGTTTCACCTGGTTGCCAAGGGACCCGTTGAGGTTTTGATGTTACACAGAGATGTGAGTAACCATAGCAACACAGTACATGACTTTTGATCCAAACAGCTACCCATGTCAGAGTCGTTTCTAATACAACTGGGTTTGACTCTGAGATACTGAGAAACTCTGGTCAATGTAAATTCAAGTAGGCGAGTGAGTCGGCTTTTACCAAGGTATTGACAGTATCCAGATATTGATCCCTCGTTTCAGGGGTGTTAGTATGTGCATAATGATAAAGCTCTGTATTTTTTATCCGAATATTAACATTGCTTCCATAGAAAAATAAACAGAGATGTTTTACTTTCAGGATTTCATCCGACTTCAGCACACAACCCAGAGCCCACCTATAGACTTTCTATGGTAGGTTACCAGTAGCATACCCGTAACGTGCACGTACTATTCCCGCAACATACCCGTTACATACCCGTAACATACCCGTCACGTTCCAGTAACATACGAGTAATATTCCCATAGCATTCCCGTAACATAGCCGTAACATTTCCCAGACATAGCCATAACATTTCCTTAATATTCCCGTAACATAGCCGTAACATTTCCCAGACATAGCCGTAACATTTCCCAAACATAGCCGTAGCATTCCCGTAGCATACCCGAAACATTTCCTTTATATTCCCGTAACATAGTCGTAACATTTCCCAGACATAGCCGTAACATTTCCCAAACTTAGCCGTAGCATTCCCGTAGCATACCCGAAACATTTCCTTAATATTCCCGTAACATACCTGTAACATTTCCCAAACATACCCGTAACATTTCCCAAACATACCCGTAACATTCTCGTAACATAACCGTAGCATACCACTAGAATACCTGTAACATACCCGTCCCAGTAGCTTACTGATATATCTGCATACAGCTGCCAGGAAGAAGTAGCTTCAGCTAATCTTGTTAAGGTTGCCATATACATAACAATATATGAAACAAACATATAGTCAATGTCAATAACATAAATACACTTTATTACGTCATGCGACGATGTTAATTTTGTTATGAATAAGCTTCCTAGGATTTGCTGTCATTGATTATCACCACAGTCAATATTCATGGTGACATGTTTCTCTCCCAGGTCACTGGACCTGTTTAAAGAGTTCCCCTGCGACCAGTTCCTGCACAACCATGACGCCATAGAGTTCACCTACTACGGGTAACACAAAGTCAGCCAACTGAGGCTTATTACATGAGACCTTACCGGTGTAGATCCGGGTTAGAGTAGGTCTTCAGCAACCCATGCTTGTCCTAACAGGCGACTAACGGGATCGGGTGGTCAGACCCTTTGACTTGGTTGATGCATGTCATCGTATCCAAATTGCTTAGTTCAATGCTCATGATGTCAATCACTGGATTGTCTGCTCCAGACTCGATTATTTACAGACCATCGTCATATAGTTGGAATATTGCTGAGTGGGGTGTTAAACAACAAACAAACAAACATGAGACCTAATCGGCCTCATTGACCTGAATAAGTTAGTCAGTTGGGTTACTGTTGGAAACGTCAACTTCTATACAAGGGGGCATAATTCCCAACTAAAGATTTGTTATTTGGGAAACAGTTAAAAAATCGATTGATTTGTGTGGACCGGATAAACGTTTTTATTTCTATTTTCGGGGCAGAAAACTGAGGCCAATGAGGTTACTGAAATGTAAATTTTCTATATATTTGCTATGTACAATCAACGAATATCATCAATGACAGTTTTATTTCGGGGGAGGGGGGTATATATATATATGTAATCAGACAATCAAGTCACTGAGCCCGACCACCCGATCCATTTAGCCACCTCTAACGACCAGCAAATAGTTGTCTTCTAATGTGTCTTATCAGAGAGTTCATATTAACAGCACGTTTATGTATTTTCGACTTGCCAACTTTTTTGCGATATAACCTGTTAAGGATTGAGTGAGTGTAGCACGGCTTTGAACAGTTTCCCAGTTATATCACACCGTGTCAGCTTAACGTGGGAGGAAAGCTCTAAGTGATGCAAGTCTTAGACGTTTACCACTTCGGTGAAACCCACGAGCACGGATGTGGTTCTGACAAACCTAGAAACATAATCGGGGCGAACCGGGATTCGAACCAACGATCATACATTTCTGGCGTGCCCAAGGGACGCAACTCTGCACAGCGAATGGACCTATTAATGATGTGTATGGTAATAAGCATGTGTAAGTATCGCCCACTGAAGGTCATTTGTTCGTGTTTCAGTCAGAATCGAGTAATAGCGAAGGATGCTCACAATTCACCTTGGATTTACGTTATAAAATCGGTAAGTACAACTTCACATAGACTTTGTTACGTTCAAGGTTAAACACAACCAAATATTTTCCCATAGGCTTCTATAGTAACGTTAAAATTTTTTTTAAATAACTAAGCATTCAACAGCTATTACCTGTACGTGTGTTCACAGTTTGGCCTTAGAGCAGCAAGAAAAGAAGAAAAAAAATGACTAGCTTAGCCAGCTCCTTTTCCGAGTACAGGAAGCTAAACACACCGACCCCAGTTTCGCACCAAATGTCACATACTTGAAAATAGCTGTGGTCACATTCAGCATAAGTCATCATGTTGAAAAAGACAGTACTAAATAAAGAAAAACATGGTCAGTTTTAATAACTGGATGGATGTACATTTAAAAGACATAAAAATCTTACACAATATCCTCCAATCACAGCCTGCAGATATCTCTCGATCTGCACTGAAGGCTCGAAAACCGCACAGTCACAACTGGTTCTGATTTGGTGTAGTAGAACCTCAAGCAGCTTTCAACAATATTCAGTAATACCACACTGTGTTAGCATGATGTGGGAGCAAAGCCCCAACTGATGCAGATCTAAGACGTTAACCACTTTGGTGAAACCCACGATCTGAACGATCAATATTCAGGGAAATTCTGGGACTCCAACCCACGACCTTAGGTTTGTGACATGCGTATAAGGGACGCAACTCTGTATAGGAATCGCAGCGCCTTACCCGACTGGGCTCGTGATCAAAGCGAATTTTGGATTCGAACACACGACAGCGGATCCCGTCACAGTGATCGCTTCGTTTTAACGCGTTATCATTTGACTTCATATCGTAATCGTCAATATTTCAGCAATACAACGATGGCTTCCACTTTGATCACTAGCGACCCCCACTGTGGTCTAGTGGTAGAGCGTCCGCCCGGCGAGCGGAAGGTCCGGGGTTTCATGCTCAGCCGCGTCATACCAAAAGACGTTAAAAGATGGTACTTGTTGTTACCCTGTCTGGCGCTCGGCATTAAGGGGCTAAAACAAGGACTGGTCGGCTCGGAGCCAGTGTACTGTCTGAGTGGGGTATCCATGTTAAACTGCGGCATGGTATATCAGTGAGCTTGCACTATCAATCGACATCAGTCCACACTAGTACAAATACCCACACACACATGTGCATGCACGTCGCTAGATAATCTTGGACGCGACGTTAAACCCAACTTCACCTTACCTTGATCGCTAGCAAACTAGCCCCGGCATCGGTATTGTTATTATGAAACCCCCGATTGCTGTAAACCATCCACGATTTACCAGGGTGTTGTACCTTCATTCTGTTACGATATATTCTCTGGACCCATTCAGAAGTGACGTCACTATCTTTATATGCAGCTCTCTGTCAATGCCTCAGCACAGAATTCGGTTCGTTTATTTTATCATCGTGTTATTCAAATCGGTCTCAAAACGAAGCTCTGGGTCCAAGGTATATATCGTAATTGAATAGCGATATAATACCCGGGACTATCGAGGATGGCTGTGCGTAATGGTGCATCACCAGATCGTTCATCGGCGGATGGGGAGCCTTGTGGTTAAAGCGTTGAAATTCATTTATTTTTTATTTTTCAGGGGAACGTGAAAGTAGTTCGTGTTCAGTTCGTGGTGGACGTGCGGAATGATACAATGTTCGCGTCACAGAACACAGAGGAACTAGGTTGCGGAAGGGCATTTAGCCACGCCTCTGGTAAGAGTGAGTGAGTGAGTTGGGTTCAACCCCGCTTTTAACAGTTTTCCAGTTATATCGCGGCGTGTCAGCTTAATGTGGGAGGAAAGCCCGAAGCGATGCAGGTCTCAGACGTTTACCACTTCGGTGAAACCCACGAGCACCGGTATGGTGCAGACAAACCTAGAAACATAATCGGGGCGAACCGGAATTCGAACCCACAATCATAGGTGTTGTGATACCTCGGATCTTCGAAATCAAAATGAAAGAGGCATGATTTGGAAGACAACCCGCGTATCCATATCAGATATCGATGTGCCATGATACCCGGGATGGGTGAGAGAGTTGTATTCAACTTTGCTTCTCACAGTGCAATGTTCTAGGGATTTAGTTAAGAATTGTAAATATCTGCTCGTACAACATTGCTGCTGTATATTCGTCAGATATGCTTGGACTACTGGCTAAACAGCGGAAACTGAAGGGTCAGAGTGACATCAATCTGCCCGAGGTGAGATGTCAGGCAGTGAGGGTGTGTGAGTGTTGTTTTACGCCACAATATTTGATATTACGTGGTGGCACGTGGTCCTGTGTACAGCGCATAGTTAAGCCACGTTGGTGGCGGTGAGTGGTTGGATGGGTGACGGCTTGACTCTGAGAGTTTCTTGAGCTTGGGCCCTGCCCCACATATGTAGCACATGTGGTGTCTCCTTAGGCAAGTGACTTTGTTCGAAATATGCCTATGTTCGTGCAGTTTTGAATGGGTACCAGGTAGGATGACGGTTAACCTTCTACCGCCTCACAGGCAGCTTGAGTTGCATACATCCGAGGGAGCTGAGAATGAAATCGAGTGCACACTGATCCAGTGACTGGGGTAATAGTGTAGCGCTTTAAGCATGCCCCTTGTGGAAATATAGCGCAATATAAATGGTGAGTGAGTTGGGTTTAACGTCGCTTTTAACAGTATTCCCGTTATATCGCGGTGTGTCAGCTTGATGTGGGAGGAAAGCCCGAAGTGATGAAGGTCTGCAATATAAATGGCCTAGTAGTAGTAGTAGCAGTAGTAGTAGTAGTAGTAGTAGTTTTATTAATGATGTTGTGGTTGTTAATAATAATAATAATAATTATAAATGTTGCTATTGTTGTTGTAATTATTGTTGTTGTTGTGCCCACAGTCATCACACATTGTGAATCTCTGATACACATTATAGTTAGCTTTTACAAGCACAGGACACGCGAATCCGACTGTAATTCTAAGCTATAACTTCCATTTGGAGCATGTATACACGCACTCAAGTAGGTAAATAGTCAGTAATGTGAAATTAACTTTTCACTTTGAAATCTTAAATTACACTTCTTAAATAGGACACATTTAGTGGAGATTTGCGAGTGAGGGAGTGACTGGGGATAGTTTTAAGCCGCTATGAACACCATTTCTATAATGTCTCGAGCACGGTTATGAGTGAGTGAGTATGGTTTTACGCCGCTTTTAGCAATATTCCAGCAATATCACGGCGGGGGACATGAGACATGGGTTTCACACATTGTACCCATGTGGGGCACGGTCATGGTACTGACAGACCAAGTATCAAAAAGCTGGATCTGGAATTTGAACCCACAACCAACTGATCCTGGCTTGGCTAAGGGATGCAACTCTGCGCTGTGAATTGCGTCGCCTTAGACTTGTAGGCTGTCCTGCCCCATGTCTTGTGACACACGGGACAGTAAGAGAACTGTTACGTGCGCTTCTCGTGACGCTGCAGTCCCCAGCAGGAATACGCTAATGTTGAATAAAGTTTGAATACGTTTCAGAAGCTTGATTTGTTTTTACATTCACCCATCTATCTTTGTAGTTGATGAAGAGGCGGAAGTTGAATGGACGTCTATCAGCTGGGTCTCTGACTGACAGATCACACAACCGCAAGAAATCAAAATCAACCACTTTTATGGAGAAAGGTACAATTAAGGATTGCCTGTGTATTTTGTTTCGGTTCATAGAGGCATGAATCGTAAAACCGATGCGCAGACTGAATGTTTGTTTGTTTGTGTTTAACGCTGCATTCCAGCTTTATGACGACGGTCTGCAAATAAGCGAGTCTGGACTAGACAATCCAGTGATTGGCATCATGAGCATTGATCTACGCAATTGAGATACGATGACATGCATCAACCACGTCAGCGAGCCTGACCACCCGATCACTTTAGTCGTCTCTTACAACAAGAATTGTCACCTTTTACGGCAAGCATCAGCCTGGTTCCCTGAGTATGCTGCGCGGGCGCTACACTGGGCCAGCGCAGCATACCCAGGGAACCAGGCTGGGCGAGCATGGGTTACTGAAGACCTATTCTACCCGGGTTGCTTCTTCACGGGTCGCAAACTGAATGAATCCCCGTAGAAAGACAATAATACAATGACGATATAATACGCTAGATGATCGAGGTTAGTATCTAAAACATGTGCACTGATTATATTTTGTTGAGCACATTTTCTTGAGAAGTGACAACCATGATAGCTAACTTTATTACTCCAGAGGCTCCTGCTGCTGAACCTGAACACGTGACATCCAGCCCCACCTCAGCCTGCCCCACCCCCGGCTCTACCACTCCCTCCACCACCCCAGGGGGACAACGGTCTCCGGGGTCCTCACCCACAGACTCTCCAGAAAAGGTATTAAGCTTTCAAATAAATGTAGGAATGTATTCAATCAATCAGTCAATAATGTGTGCATACAATAATTATTACTGACAATTTTCCATTTTTCTGCTTGTTTATATTTGTCTTCATATTTTGCGAAATATTGATTGAAAGACGGTTACATAGAATAATCTTACACGTTGGGTAACTGTACTTTTTTCACAAAGACTTTTACTGTAATGTTATTGCATTTATGTCCAGATGCTTTTCTTCATTGCATATATGTATACATATTCTACTGGAATAGGACCGCCTCCGTGGTCTAGTGGTAGAGCGTCCGCCCGGAAAGCGGATGGTCCGGGGTTCGATCCCCGACCGCGTCATACCAAAAGACGTTCAAAGATGGTACTTGTTGTTACCCCGTCTGGCGCTCGGCATTAAGGGGCTAAAACAAGGACTGGTCGGCTCGGAGTCAGTATACTGTTTCTGAATGGGGTATTCGTGTTAAACTGCGGCATGGTATCTCAGTGTGCTAGCACTATAAATCAGCACCAGTCCGGACTAGTACAAGCAGCCAAACACACACACATACACGTGCATGCACGTCGCTATATAAGTGCAATAATCTTGGACGCGACGGTAAACTCTATTTCACCTCACCTCTACTGGAATAAAGGGCACGGGTGGTGCAGTCGCTACGCAGAGTTGCGTCCCTTGGACACGCCAGAAACCTATGATTGTGGGTTCGAATCCCGGTTCGTCCCAATTATGTTTCTACGTTTGTCAGCACCATACCCGTGCTCGTGGGTTTCACGAAGTGGTAAACGTCTGAGACCTGCTTCACTTCGGGCTTTCCTCCCACATTAAGCTGACACGCCGTGATATAACTGGAATACTGTTAAAAGCAGCGTTAAACCAAACTCACTCACTCTAATGGAATATTAATTCATTGTCTTTATCATATATATAAGTGGCTATATAAAAGCAATAATCATGGATGCGACGTTAAACCCCATTTCACCTCACCTCACCTCACATATATAAAGATCTAGGGTAGAATAGGTCTTCAGCAACCCATGTTTGCAGTAAAAGGCGACTATGCTTGTCGTAAGAAGCGACTAACGGGATCGGGTGGTCAGGCTCGCTGACTTGGTTGATGCATGTCATCGTATCCCAATTGCTTGGGTCGATCTCATGACATCAATCACTGGATTGTCTAGTCCAGACTCGATTGTTTACAGACCGCCGTCATATAGCTGGAATATTGCTGAGCGCGGCGTTAAACAACAAACAAATATAAACTGCCAGCAGAAGAAAGTATTCACTCATGTTTGACGGAGGCTAAAAATGACACAAACAAAAATGTTTTTTCGAGGATCATGTATTTGATTCATAAATACTATATGGATCTTACGTTTACAGTGTTTTGACACAAATAATTCAGCCTAGTAACCTTCTGAAAAACGTTTCTAATTTTTTGCTCAAATCCAATATTCAAGTGTACACTTTCTTTTGCTCGGCAATTTATGAATTCATGTTTTCTATCAACCCTATAATTCCCATATTACTCATCTACTCTTTCAGAAAAGCAAAGACCATTTCCAGCTTCCACCAATAGTTGTAACCCACCCCACCCCTAAACAGCCGGGGACAAATCCCCGGGGTAGTGCCACCTTGGCTAAGTCCACTCCGGGGGTGGCAGATCACATGACCCCTCACGGTACGTTCCTCACCCGTGAGAAGACGGAGTTTGATGCTGGCCTCTCCCCTAGAAGAAAGAAAGACCTGATCCAGAGGAGGGCGTATCTTCAGCTTGACACCCTCAGCCCGGGGGACGTGTTTGTAAGTGGGGATGTGTGGGAGCGGGGAGCTAACATCATGTTTGCTGTTGTATAACATTATTGCTAAATTTGTTTTTGAAGTTTATTCGTCCTTTTATATATATAAAAAAAAGTCAAGATCGTCCGTTTTTATTCCTTTCACAAAGAACCTTTGTGTCGAAGAGCAATGTTTAGTAAATTAATTATTGTTAATTATTTCATTTTTAATCAATGTTGTTGGAGTTATTTCTTTGTATTTCTTCGCCAATATTGTAGACAGTGTTTGACTTATTTCTCGCATATGAAAAACCAGCCATAACAAAAAGACAATTTATTTTTCAAAAAGCATTTTTTCAAATATCGGTACAAATTGAAACATGTGAGTTTTGTTAACATAACAATGTGTTTTAACCTAACCAATTATAAAGCATGGTTTGGATGTGTCTATGTATTTCAAACACACGTCACTTTTCTATAAGTCTTCATTTGCAAAAATGATGCATATTTATTACCGAAACAGTACAAAAACCGCATACAAATATACCCTTTCGAATAGTTCGACCTGAATTTAGTTCACCAGCTCAGGTTCAACACCCACCTAAAGTCTGTTGACGTACACTTAAGGTAATCCCCGCTTATCTCTTTAGTGATGTGTGTTATTACCTATATTTTATTTGCAGTTTGTTTATTTGCTTGTTGTTGTTCCTAACGTGTTGTGACGTTTATACCTAACTATAGGGTCTGGACGATATCGCTGTAAAGTTCAGATATCAACCCAAGGATGATGAGGTTTGTATGACGTCATCAAGCTATGACGTCATATGGTTATTGGGTACGCCGTGTATCCTTTGGTGACGCTTTGGCAGAGATTGTGAATGCATGTTGGTTTTTTTAAATTTCTTAAATCCAAACCCTGCAAGGGTTATAAACGTAGTAAAACAAACTTTTTAAAAATGAAAACAAACGACCATTCGATAAAAGGTCATCTTTGATAATTAAACAAACACAATTATTGGAACTTCCTTTCCAAAATAGCACATGCACATATTGAGGCGTCTCTTAAGAATGTACGGCATATGATTAGCATGCTAGTATAGAGCATGACCTGTCTAAATGCTACTATAACATCTCTCTCTCTCTCTCTCTCTCTCTCTCTCTCTCTCTCTCTCTTGAACATTTGGGGGGTACGGGTGGTCCAAAGCATGGACCAAAGCGCCACAATTAACTGTGAGGAGTTGTCTCCCTTATCCGTGCCCGGCTACGCTACTGGTTGGTTCGAAACCCAGATAAGCCCTGGGTATGATCTATGGTCTATCAGCACAGTGCTCTTGAGTTCCACAGAACGAGTAAGCGGGCTGTCGTGACATGGTTATTTGTCTCATGGATTCCATGTAAGTGTTAAATACCTTCGACTTGCTTCAGTTCGGCGCGGGATATGATTTCTGGGTACATCACCACCATACCATCGATCATGGTGTTCACTAAAGGGGTTCGACATTTTGGACAGTTCTCCTGATGTAAATGTAAAACTGAAGTCCAGTTCAAAACAATATCAACTCACTTGTCTCACCACATTGCCTGTGCTTACCTATACTCACTATTAACTGCGTGCTTGTTTAGCTACTTATTACATACCAGTAAAAGTGTATCATTTTTATATGTATACAGTGTTCGAAATAAGCGCCTGCATGTAGATTTCGAGTCAGGCCGTAGTTTCAAAGTTGAATGGTTTCTTGTAGCCTGCAGTAAATTAACGTGTCAATTCATTTGTCACAGTAAGATGCAATATTTTTAAAATTTCCTAAAGAGTTTCGTCAGGGCCTGCAGTTTCTAAAGTCTAGTGGTCCTGGTGGCAGCCTGGTATTTGGTTTTATTTCAAACACTGTATGTTTACCTACCTATTGCGATCTGTCACAACTAGACCGCCTCCGGGGTCTAGTGGTAGAGCGTCCGCCCGGAGAGCGGAAGCTCCGGGGTTCGATCCCCGGCCGCGTCATACCAAAAGACGTTAAAAGATGGTACTTGTTGTTACCCTGTCTGGCGCTCGGCATTAAGGGTCTAAAACAAGGACTGGTCGGCTCGGAGTCAGTATACTGTGTCTGAGTGGGGTATTCATGTTAAACTGCGGCATGGTATCTCAGTGAGCTAGCACTATAAATCGGCATCACGAACACACACACGTACATGCACGTCGCTATATAAGTGCAATAATCTTGGATGCGACGTTAAACCCCATTTCACCTCCCCTTTCACAACTAGCGTGTCCTGGTACACGTCCTGACTCTCTGGGACTATATCATGCATTATAAACCCATACTGCACTGACTATAGAATGTTAGATAAAGAACTGATGTCCATTTTCAGAACAGTGAAACCTCGTTAATCCGAATGGTAGCGTTCCTAAAGAATCTTCCGGAGTAACGCATCATGGTTACTAAGTAATGTCACAGACTCGCTGACTTGGTTGATGCATCCCATCGTATCCCAATTGCGTAGATCGATGCTTATGTCAATCACTGGATTGTGTGGTCCCGACTCAGGTATTTACAGACCGCCGTCTTATAGCTGGAATATTGCTGAGTGCGGCGTTAAATAACAAGCAAACAAAACTTTGTCTTCATTTAATTGTTCCAAAAATAAATCGTCCGGAAAGTGGGGTGTCCAGACTACCGAGACTACTCTATAGGACTAGACTTGTGTGAGATGTTATTACTATGTAATCAGTAATCATCCAAACCCAACGTAGCAATCAAGATTAAATACTGCCAAAAACTAAGGACGAGCTGCGAAACACCTGCGTCCACACCTCGCTCAATTCATACCGACATGCGTCAGAGAGTGTTTCCGGTGAATTGGTAAAACGCGGACATATCGCGTGAACGGCATGAGCGGGTATGCGGCCGCACCACAATATACCTAATAAAATTTGAGTGAGTGAGTTTGGTTTTACGCCGCTTTTAGCAATATTCCAGCAATATCACGGCGGGGGACACCAGAAATGGGCTTCACACATTGTACCCATGTCGGGAATCGTACCCGGGTCTTCGGCGTGACGAGCGAACGCTTTGACCACTAGGCTACCCGACCGCCCTAATAAATTTTGTGTTTGCAGAATATCAGAGAGGTGTTTAAATGGTCTGACTCAAACCCACGAGGACTCGCTTTGCTCGACTCTAGACCCCCATTTTAATAATATTTAACATCGTGTCGATTTTCGAACAGGAATCATGCTTTTATATCTGTTCATATTGTATCATATGTTCCATCGTCATTTCCGAAACACAAAAATAAACCACTGCAGAATCTGTAAATAGAAACAAGGAAATGTATTCCCAAAGCAACAGCTGTTCGTTCTAAGTTCTGCAGAACAACATTGTAAAATATGTCCATGCTTAGTACAACGGTCGTCTTCGTGATGTAGTGGGTTGTGCGTCTGCCCTGAGAGCGGAAGGTCAGCGGTTTAATCCCCCGGCCGCGTCATACTTAACACCTGAGAAAAGTTAAAAGGTGGTATTTGTTGTTACCCTGCCTGGCGCTCGGCATTAAGGGGATGAAAGAAGGGCTGGTCGGCTCGGAGTCTGAAGTATGTGGGGTGTACTATATGAAGTATAGTAAATGAGGTATATGCAACACTTGTAAATTAAATACGTGCTATGTACATCATTAGTGAATAATATGTTTGTAAGTATAACAGTTATATACTTAAATCCATTTAATTTCTCGTATCATCACACATTTTAGTATCTGTGACATAATTTTACATGCAGACCTGTTCCTCTCCCCCAGGGCCTAGAGAACCTTGACCCTCCCCCCTTGGCGTACATGGAGGGGCCTGCCATCAGTCTAGTAAGTCTTGGATTAAATAATAATAATAATAATAATATGACATTTTAGACTATTACTCTGTTTGCTTCGTTCGTGTGTAACTAATATGATATTTATTATTTATTTTTATTTCTATAATTATTATTGTTGTTATTATTATCTAAGTATTATTATTATTATTATTATAAATGATAATAATTATAACAATAAATAGTATCTTTCAATGTTACATCCTTTAAAATATTGTTTAATCAAATAACGCTTGTTCTCTAAATATCGGGGGGACACTTAACAGGTGTGTATATAGCTTGTGTTGATCGCAGGTGAGCGACGGAGCAGAAGTGGTGAAGATCAGCAAGAGGTTCTTCCTTCAGTTCGCCCAGAACAACACCATGTTGAGAGTGGAGACTATGGTAAGTATAGCGCACCAGGAGTGAGTGAGTTAGTTTTATGCAATGTGACACGAATACAACCCGACACCAAAAAGGAACTTTGTACCATGTGAGGAATGGAACCCTGGTCCTTGGCATGACTAGCGAACACTTTAACCACTTGCCTACCACGCCGTCATTATGGCACCATGGCCCAACCCCACAAAGGGATCTTAGCGTTACGACTGTCGTAAGTATATGTCGTAAAATATTGGAGTTAACATCGTCTTTGCGCTTATGTCGCTTTGTGGAACGGGGCCTTTGAGTGGTTGACCTCAGAGTTGCGTGGCTCTGTCCAAAGGGTAAATATTCCACTCTGGACGTAAATTGACTTCCGTACAGGTGATAGACACGTTGGAAACAGTGAAACCTCGATCATCCTGACGGTAAAATCAGGATGAATAAATTGCCTGATTGAGGGAGCAGTTATTGGATTTAAGGACGAATTACTATTCAATAATGTTCCTTTAATGATCTATAGACGTGCTCAACAGTAACCATCTGGAAAACTAGGTTTCATTGTATTGTCCAGATAACTCTTACACGTGTCATATTTCTATAAATAAACGTACCTGGTGAAGACGAAAAAAGTTCCTATATTTTCTTGTTTCGTAAATAGCTTGGATTTTTAATTAAGAATTGGCTTTCACTTTGTGTGAGTTCATTGGAGTTTGAACCTTCATAGTGTGAGATACCCGTGCTCGTGGGTTTCACCGAAGTGGTAAACGTCTGAGACCTGCATCACTTCGGGCTTTCCTCCCACATTAAGCTGGCACGCCATGATATAACTGGAATACTGTTAAAAGCGTCGTTAAACCCAACTCACTCACTCACTCATAGTGTGAGGGCCAAACTGTATAAAGTTTACCATAATCTATGTTTACGCCATTTCAAGAACACGGTCTCGTCAAAAACGTACGAACGTCAAATTGTGTCATTCCTATACTTATGATGGTCAATTTGGCGGTCATGTGACCGACCTCTCGTCCAATGGAAAAGCCGTATGTCGTGTAAACTTCAAATTTATAGATTATCATCATAACACCGAACACTTACATTTCAGCAACGCGAGTACATCACGACTGATGAGGCTAAAGACGTGTTGTACAACAAGGAGACTTGGAGGCAGTACAAGAGCGTGTTGATGGAGAGGTTGGTCGGAAGTGTGACCTCGCGGACATAGTCAACACTTGGGTAGGGGTCACGGGACACAGACAGGGACGAAAGCCGCCAAATTGGGTGGAAGATGTGACCGCCACTTAATAACTTAATACATCCTAACTTGAGATTGCCAAGGATGGTGTGAGAGGTTCCAAGGATTGCGACTTTATACCATGAGCTTCTGTTGCACGTTTGTCGAGGATGTTGTAAGAACTACAATGGATGGTGATTTTGTAACGTACGCTTCTCTTGTGAGTTTGTCGAGGATGTTGTAAGAATTATAATGGATGGGAACTTAATACGATAAGCGCCTGTTGCAATGTTTGTCAAGGATGTTGTAAGAATTACAATTGATCGGAACTAAATAAGATAAGCGCCTGTTGGACGTTTGTCAATGATGCTGTAAGAATTACAATGGATGGGAACTTAATAAGATAAGCTTCTTCTGCACGTCTGTCAATGATGGTGTGAGAATTGGCAAATTGAGAAAAGGATTGTGACATACGCTTCTGTTGTGAGTTTGTCAAGGATGACCTTATGACATACGCTTCTGTTGTGAGTTTGTCAAGGATGAACTCATGACATACGCTTCTGTTGTGAGTTTCTCGAGGATGACCTTGTGACATACGCTTCTGTTGTGAGTTTCTCAAGGATGACCTTGTGACATACGCTTCTGTTGTAAGTTTGTAAAGGATGACCTCATGACATACGCTCATGTTGTAAGTTTATCAGTTTTATGAAATTTACTACGAACGGTTACTTTGTAACATACTTTCCCGCCTGGACAACTAAAGTGCAATGCCCCGGATGCTTGCATTATTCCATCTACTCCCGTACTGCAGGTGGATAGCAATGAACTCTCATCCATATTCTCGTGTGGTATTGGAATTTATGTGAATTCAAGAGATCTCAAGACCACGCAGAGGCCACTTCACACTGGTGTATGTTACCCAGTGCTCCTGGGTTTCAACAGCGTCTCTTGAACAATGTTAGTCCTTCACTTCCGGTCCGCCATTTTGGAAAGTGAGATGTGTTTGGAAGAGAAGATGAAAAGATTCAGCAAAGGGACATCTTAAATGCAATGTTCGAAAAGGTTGTATTGATCAAATCTTGTATCGCATTTCATTTGCAGCTACTGGTTGTCAGTATAAACCACGCTTACCTAGTTTCCAAAACTAAATTTGAACACTGCTTGCAACTTGAAACATAACAATACTAACTGCGACGTAAATTAGCTACAGAGGCTCCTGCATATGTCAAACAATGGATAAGGTCGACTCAAAACTTTCAACTGCATTCTGTACAGGCAAGATATAACATGGAGAAAGAATGGTCCCGATTTCAAAAGAATTTGATGGCCTTAAATGGAGACGTCCTGACGCACCTCAAACATGACCGGACCTTCGTCGAAAACATTCTGCTGCGTTGTACAGGCTTTTCCAATCTCCTTATATTTAGTATTATTGGTGTGTTCCATACATTTAATCTGACCGAATGACCCAAGTTCGTCAAAATTATTCCACCGTCGGATTATATTTATTGATATTGATGTGTATCTGTGATACGTGTTCAGTATCTGTGATAACGCCATCCCGAGCTGTCATACCCATATCTGTGATAGCGTTAAGATCTGTCAGGCCCAAGATATATTTTGTACATTGTGTAGATACTATTTTGAATTGTTTTTGACAAATTTGTTGTTTTTATACTGAATTAAATCACATTATGTTTTGACTTCCTCACTGATGATTGAACAGTAGGTTGAACTACTCTTTACTAAAACAACTTTTCTACTTTACTAGTACAGTGCGGTAAATATTTTTAATAGATTATGTTCATTGGTTGGGCTGTGATGTAAATAACACGTGACAGTGGGTGAGTGAGTGAGTGAGTGAGTGAGTAGGGTTTTAAGCCGATTTTAGCAACATGTTCGTAATAGCACTCCGAGAGACACCAAATTAATGCTCCAGACATTGTATCCACGAGGAGAGTGAGGTGAAATTGGGTTTATCGTCGCATCAAAGATTATTGCACTTATATAGCGACGTGCATGCACGTGTGTGTGTGGCTGCTTGTACTAGACCGGACTGATGCCGATTTATAGTGCTAGCCCACTGAGATACCATGCCGCAGTTTAACATGAATACCCCACTCAGACACAGTATACTGACTCCGAGCCGACCAGTCCTTGCTTTAACCCCTTAATGCCGAGCGCCAGACAGGGTAACAACAAGTACCATCTTTTAACGTCTTTTGGTATGACGCGGCCGGGGATCGAACCCCGGACCTTCCGCTCGCCGGGCGGACGCTCTACCACTAGACCACGGAGGCGGCCCATCCATGAGGAGAAACAAACCCCTTGGTGAGCGAACGCTTTAAACATCCGTGTCACCGACTGCCCCACGTGGAAATGGGGTCGAGAAACAGCTTAACTTGTTTCATAATTGCTTTTATGGACAATCGCCGGCAGAGAACCAGCCTATCTTGTGAATGCTGCTTGTAAATACTTGAGTCTTGGCCAGACAAACCAGTGATTGATTAGCACCACGTCATCGTGGCGTGATGACACACGACCAGACAGAGCATCCATTGTGACTTGTTCTGTCCAGAGAAGCATTTGATCCCAGCTAAGAACTCAATAATTCATTATACGTATAACACAATTTATTATACTTAGTGTACATAAAGTAAACAAGAGAATTATTCTTTGGTAAAGAAAATTGATTATACTCAGAGATAAAAACACGAATATAATTGTCAAATTCTTTTTTACCCTTTCACAAGCGTATATTTACACACAAGGAATCTGACAAAAAAAACAATAGGGGCAACTGTGAAAAGGAAAAACACGAGATATTATCACCGCAGTTCGTAAGAAATGGTGAATAATCAATATATAGATTTTTATTCTAATAGAAAAATAAGAACAATGAGTTATCATTCGTTATCGTTTCTCAATCGTGATGATGTGACGTTCGAGTTTTTCATTCATGTGTACAGTATTTATCTGGAAGTTCTTTTTTTATGATATTTTCCACAACCTAAATTAAACTTTCAGGCCAAACCGTATGTAAACCGACAAATAAAAACAAAAGGCCAAACATTTGTATATAATCGCATAGTGAGTGAGTGAGTTTGGTTTTACGCCGCTTTTAGCAATATTCCAGCAATATCACGGCGGGGGACACCAGAAATGGGCTCCACACATTGTACCCATGTCGGGAATCGAACCAGGGTCTTCGGCGTGACGAGCGAACGCTTTAACTACTAGGCTACCCGACAGCCCCGTATATAATCGCATAGCTGTTACCCACATACGATTAGACAGCAGTCTATTAAGATCGCTGAAATTACACTTACAAACATAAATAGTAACCATGTATGATTATGGCTGCGAGGACCAGGGTCGGCCCGTAGTCCTAGCAAACATATACAACTCAAAAGAAGTTAAGGAATACCCGATTCGTTTATATGACTACAGTTAGTGCCATAGTGCCCGTGAAGATACGGGTTAGAAAAGGGTCATCAGCAACCCATGCTTGCCGTCAAAGGTGACTATGCTTGTCGTAAGAGGCGACTAATGGGATCGGGTGCTCAAGCTCGCTGACTTGGTTGATGCATGTCATCGTATCCCAATTGCGTGGATCGATGCTCATGATGTCAATCACTTGATTGTCTGGTTCAGACTGGAGTGCGGCGTTAAACAATAAACACAAACAAACTAATATAGCATGGGCATGACAGATTAAGTATAGTCTTAACTTCTTTTGAGTAGTATATTTTATGTGTCCCATAGGCTGGATTCACTCTACGACCCTAAAGTTAGAGCGATGTATATTGAAATGCGATTCAAATGCGGTGCGTAAGATAAAAACGAAAATATACACTTTGGTTGATGGTTGCTAAAAATAAAACAAACAGTGAGTGAGCATGATTTTACGTCGCTTTTAGCAATATTCCAGCATTATCACGGCGGGGGACCCCAGAAATGGGCTTCACATATTGTACCCATGTCGGGAATCGGACCCGGATGTTCAGCGTGACGAGCGAACGCTTTAACCACTAGGCTACCCGACCAACCATAACACAAACAAGAAATGGTTATTCGATGGTGATGTATTTGATATGGGTATCATAGTTGTGTTAGACATTAAGTGTGTAGTGTTTCAGCCTTGTAACGTTTGATAACGTTTGTAATTTTTTGGTCAAAGTGTACACTTTCTTTGGCCAGGCATCAGGTGCATCAGACCCTGGAAAAAAATGCAACTCATGTTTGAAATTAAGGATTGTATTTGGTGGTTTTTTGTGTGTTTTTTGTTTTTAGATTTCTGGGACTATAGAGAGAATCTCATCCGATTGTCTTTTGATATCAAATATATCAATACGAGTTGATAAAAGTGGAAAACTTCCGAGGCTTGCCGAGGATTTTTGCCACTTTTATCAACGAGTGTTGATATATTTGATATCTAAAGACACGAGGGTGAGATTTTATTTATCATCCAACAATATTTTTTCAACTTTTTCAATTTGTAGACAGTAATTAGCAGTGTCTTCAGTGTAAAAAGTACTGCTAACAGCTTCAGTAGCAGACCATTAGTGATGTCATTTGATTGTGACGTCATGGTAACCAGTGACGTCAAAATGGTCTGCAAAGCATTGTGATGTAATTTCATTGCAGTGATATCTACAGTGTAGATAACGCTTGATCTCATCCCAGCGATATCTCCTGTGGGATCCAGTTTTGGATGATAATTATAGAATAACCCACGAAGTACGAGTGATTACGGAAAATATGTCACGAGTGAAATTAATGTAATCACTCGTACCTCGTGGGTTATTCTATTTATTACCCATATTCATATTAAAGACATGTTTCAAGAAAAAAACAATCAACTGTCGCCGATCAAGAATCAGCTGTTTTGTATCAATTCGCGTGTGAAAAAACACTGTCCACTCATTCCAACCGCATTACTCAATTAACGTGTTGTTACGCGTGAAAAATATAGTTCTGTTAAAAAATTGTAAAGATCACATTATTGCAGTTATATTTCTGTCCGATTTACACAGCGCACACTATCTAGCATTGATAAAGAAGACAGGTTTCCAAAATGGTTCATCAGGTTTTTCAATCAAAGCTTGTTTTGACAAGATCTCGTCACTGACAGACAGCCCCCGTCGTGCATCGGCAGATAAATGCATTTCACATGGAGAAGAGGAAACACGGAAAACCTGTCAATTTTTTTATGTGTCATTTGACAAAAATGCCAAAACCTATAACAACAACATAGATGTAATGTACAGAAGTCTTGTTTGTTAGAGAAAAGTTACGAAAAGAAGCTAAACTTTGAAAAGTACGATTGCTGTCGCAGTGTCGGAATGAATTACCCGACTTGACCCAGATATGAGACAGCCGAAACCAGGAATGACAAGAGAACCGGTTACAGTTTAATCCGGACAACAAGTTTAATTAACATCGTGTGTGATTTGAGACAAGTGTCACTGATGGGAAACATGTGCATGTGGGATTTCAGGAGGATTTGTCAAACGCGGAGTGGACACAGTCAGATGACGGCAGTTTGTTGATATTTTGATGTGATTCATAATGGTCGAATACCTGTTGATAGACAAACACGGTATCTGGAGATTTGGTGCTAAGCTGTCCGCATTCACGGAGTTCATTTAGTTCGATATCGGACACAGGATCAGCTCGCTGGGGTAAGTTTTCAGCTCGCTGGGGTATGTTTTCCTTTCCTTGTATTTTTTATTATTTTTGTTTTGATTTCAAAACCTCCGAGTTCAGCAAAGTGCGTCGATTTTGCAACCAGATGCTGGTAATCATGTCGCTAAGGTAACACTCTAGGCTACCCTTGATCTCCTTCAAAGTAGACAGTTCGAATTCTGAACTGCCTGATGTGCATGCCGAAATGATAAATTTGCGAATAATAATGTTGCACCTTTCCTGTGTCATTAACCCTCATAGTCATAATTATGGTCAGCGGACGTCAGTCAGAATGCATACCGCTCAGCGCCGTACTTTGCAGACGTCGCGGTTACGAAAAACGTATACATTGTATAAAAAAGTGTCACGTCCTCATTTCTTCACACAACTTTACAAAATTGTACGAAATAGTGTATCTTTATGATGTCTTTCGGAAAGTCTAAATGTCGTTGCAAAATGAATTTGTTTTTATTCTCATGCCATCGTTGAAAGTGTGAGAAGTTATATTTTTCGTGCTTTTCTTACCTTTATA
This sequence comes from Haliotis cracherodii, assembly GCF_022045235.1. Lineage (NCBI taxonomy): Eukaryota > Metazoa > Mollusca > Gastropoda > Lepetellida > Haliotidae > Haliotis > Haliotis cracherodii. The sequence goes on from NW_027266341.1 coordinate 56,915,739, forward strand.
CATTTGTGAACTAAGTTCATGTCAACTTGTCAAGTTTAGACTTTTTCATTGTGTTTTCATTTTCATTGGCAGTTATCGATGCCATCATCGTCCACAAAGGCAAACCTGTCTATACAAAGTCCGGTTTTTGGATTCGGGTGGTCGAAAAATTCATGACACAGCAAGCCCTCTAACACAGACGCAAACCAGGACTTGATGGTGATGATCTTGGCGCCCTAGGAACAGTTTCTGGCAACATCAAAACTCTGAATCTTGGAACTTCAATCTGGCCATATGCAGTTTTGACAACAAAGACATTAAATGTGTTCAGAGGTTGAATTATACGAATAACTTTTCATGTCAGTCAGATATCCGTCCGCTTTAACGAGGTCATTTACTTTGACAGGTCTCAAAGGGCCAGCCATGTTTGTTTACAAACGGGGACGTAGTTTTGGTTTTTACTGTAAAATGAAAATCATGTGAAATAAAAGGAAAAATTGATAATGTGAAATCATGTTGTTAATATGAAACTATGTGTCTTGTCTTAAAAATCTCGAATCAGTGAGATTGTAGCACGTAAAACATCTGAAGGGAAAGGCGTGGATTTGTGAATGAATGGGATGAGAAAAAAATAGTTCCGTTGTCCAATGAAAATTGATCTTTGTTCCACTGACAAATCAGCTTCGAGAATCACTAATTGCACACTGTGCAAATATCAAAAAGTTATTACACTGCATATTTGAGCCCATATGGGTAATAATTACAGTTCTCGACCTAGACTGAAATGGGCACCTGAAGCAGCCATTCTCATTTAACGGTTAAGTTGGGGTCAGTGTGAACAATGCTGGAGGTCATCAAGAGCCGTCATATCTGGACGTCACCTCGCTCACCAGGCCGCGTCTGTACTTGATCCAGTCACGGTGAACTTTGACCTGCTCGCGGATGAATACCTGTGATGGGTAGCTCATCACCTTTAAAGGACAAAATAGACCCCCCTTTCAAAGCAGTCTACCAACGCACCTACACCTCACAGATTAAGTCGTAGCAAATCAATTTTGAAATTAAATACTGTATAACCATAGTTACAAAATATATGGTATTTGTACACAAGTAAATTATTACGTGAGTTTTATTTTTAAGTAATCCCCAAGCAACATCACAGGGGAAACATTCAGGTACATAGTGGTCATTAGTTAGGATTCAAACCAAGGTCTACCCGAAAGAAAATGTCTATTAGGATTAACTTGTCTGATACATCCAAGGACATGGTGAAAACAAAATAATTGAATCTGGACCAGAAAGACAAGTGATTGATATTAGGAGCAACGATCCACGCCGTCGATACGTTGACACGCGATCAACCAAGTCACTGGCAACCCATCCTCCCGAGGCAAGGGTGTTAACTGACTATAAAAGTCCTGTTTCCACCCTTGCCGAACTAGGCTGGAATTTCCAGGATCGATCGTAGAGCCAGCAGTGGCTTTTACGAGTTATATCCCTTCTATGTTCCTCCTATTGACCAATCAGATTCCATCTCTCATATAACGCTTGTATTTGCTTCAAACAAAATGGCGGTACCCAACCGATCTGCTCGATGATCAAGATCTATCTTGTAATAAAACGGGTCTCATCCCGCAAAGTGCATCAAATCACGTGTGCACCTTGATTAAAAACATGAAAGAATTTGCACAATATCTGTCGACGACCAGTTGGCTGTATCTTTGCAAATCCTGTAGTCGACCGTAATCTGCACGTTGAAATCCATGTTGTTTACGAACCGTTCGTTACGCGATTTTGATTGGACTATGCATAGACTCGTTAGTCCAGCCAAAATGTAATAATTATTCTATTATTGCAGCTTAATTCGACAAGGGTGGAAACTGGACTTTTATAGTCAGTTAACTCCCTTGCCTCGGGAAGATGCTGACAACCCGATCCATTTAGAAGCCTCCCATAGGTTGCTGGTCAATTCTAACCCGGAATCCCAGCTTATAACTGGCTATAGCAGGCGTCCAAAGTTGGAGAATTTGTACCCAATCCCATTATGAACAAGCATGAAATACTCATATCCCCCGCCAATATGTCATGTCCGGTTGTGTGGACCATTTTCAGTTTAAGTCAAAGTCGTTGCTATGGACTCTCGAAAAATATAAAAAAAATTAAATCCCAAACTATCAAAAGCCACCAATTAACCATCTTCCCGAGGCAGAGGAGTTAACTGACAACAAAAGTCCAGTTTCCACCCTTGCCGAACTAGGCTGGTATTATGGAGTTACGTTTTGTCTGGACTAACGAGTCTATGCATAGTCCAATCAAAATCGCGCACCAAAATCAAAATCCAATTCGTAAACTGTCGTGCAGATTTCGATCGATTGCAGGATTTGCAAAGCATGTGCATCGCCAATTCGTTGTCAGCAGATATTTTCCAAATCCTTTCATGTTTTTGATCAAGGTGCTCACGTGATTTGATGCATTTCGCGATGTAAGTCCCGTAGGAGAGGCTTAGAAGGGACATAATTGGTTAAAGCCACTGGTGGCGCAACGATCGAGCCCAGAAATTCCAGCCTAGTTCGGCAAGGTTGGAAACTGGACTTATAAAGTCAGTTAACTCTCTTGCCTCGGGAACGGAAACGAAACGTGGCGGACGGAATGACCGACAGACAGCATCCATTTCTATATCCCCTTCCACTGCGTGGCAGGGGATAATAATATATATTTAAACCCACTGACCATATCACTAACGACGCGCAGAGTCTTGATGTTTGCTTCCTGCAAGAAGAGTTTCTTGGAGACAAAGAGGCACTCTGCCCCGTGGCTGACCAGGGTGAGGGAGGAGGCGGGGCGGTGTACCAGGGACTCCAGGCCCTGGGGACAGGATTCAGGGGGTCAGATCAATACAGATATGATGTATCAGTGAGTTCGTGTAGTAAGGATTTGGTTGGCTGGTTGTTTGTTTAACGCCGCACTCACTCATATTCCAGGTATATGGCGGCGGTCTGTAAATAATCGAGTCTGGACCAGACAATCCAGTGATTAATATCATGAGCATCGATCCACGCAATTGGGATCGAGTGCATGCATCAACCAAGTCAGCGAGCCTGACCACCCGATCCCGTAAGTCGCCTTTACGTAGTAAGGAATGATGGACAGAGCTCTATGCACGATGCAGACCTCGTTTGGTTGTTTGTTTGTTTGTTGTTTAACGTCGCACTCAGCACTAGTAAAAAGAGAATAAGGTCAGTATTGTCTGTTTCCAATAATTTCATTGAGAACAGATTGATTTTGTTTTGTTCGTTGTTTAACGCCGAACTCAGCAATATTCCAGCTGTATAACGGCGGTCTGTAAATAACAGAGTAAGGACCAGACAATCGAGTGATTGACATCATGAGCATCGATCCACGCACGATGATATGCTTTGTTTGTTTTACATGCATCTACCAGGTCATCGAGCCTGACAACCCGATCCCGTTAGTTCGTCTCTTAAGACAGGCATAGTCACCTTTCACGGCATGGGTGGCTGAAGACTTATTCTACCCCGGATCTTCACGGGTATGCGGAGCTTAATCTATTCAATATAACCTACATCTCGTTAATCTGATTCTCGGTAGTGCGAACTTGGATTGCCGGACCTCGTTAATCTGGACGTCATTTATTATAACCCCAATAGTCAGGATCTCGTATATAGAGCAACCGGTGGCCCAGTCATCTGTGGCGACGCAGTTAATTAGGCTGGCCAGAAATATTTGATCGTGGGTTCGAATCCCAGGTTCGCTCTGATAATGTTTCTTGGTTTCATGACACCACCATGCCCGTGCTCGTGGGTTTCACCAAAGTGGAAAACGTCTAAAACATGCTTCACTTCGGGTTTTCCTCAAAAATCAAGCTGAAACGCCGTAATATAACTGTAATACTGTTCAAGGCTGCGTGAAACCAAACTCACTCCATCGAACCCCAAATGTTGGGATCTCGTCAATCTGCATCTTAACAAGTCTAAACCTGACAGTCCGGATCTTGTTAATCTGAATAGTCTGAACCCCGACAGATCAGATCTCGTTCATCAGTAATTCGGTAATCCAAATCTTAACAGACTTCGCTAGTCTTGACCCTCGTTAATCTGGAAACCTTGCTTTACATTTTACATACGCGTAACTCGGTATGCGGGCGCTTTTTAATGAAGCCATTATCCAAAATAAAGTTTCACGTCAAGGTGGCACTTGTCACAAACACATGCAAAGACAAGTCATCATTTGGGTTTACCACAAACGTGAAGAAACAATCTATTTTTCACCAAGACTCTACTTCTTCGTCACATTCATAGCACTGGACCTTTAACGTTGTGTGTCAATCAACGAAAAATCCAATGTTCCTGTTTTGTGAACTAGTACTAGAATTCGACTCGGACGAGGCAATTACTCGAACAGAGGAACTGGACGAGGCCATTACTCAAACAGAGGAACTACTGTGGCGATAGCAGGGGAGTCACAATTAACAAATAATTGAGTGAAGATTGTTTTTCGCGACAGTAAGCGGTATGACAGCCATTGTGCGACATCCTGTAAACAATCGCGCGAGTACGGTGGCCCATAAGGGACATGGAGTCTGTTTTTCAATATTTTGATGTTTCACTTACTTTTATCGTAACCTTTTGCAAATTAACACAATTTGTCATATATGTGATATATCATGTATAAAAACAACCGAAAACATGGAAAATGTACTTTCAAGTAGGTATTGAGAAAAACTAAAATGGAAATGTCAAAAACCAAAACGAAACTGTCACCGCGGTCACCTCGGTGGAAATAGTTTTCTGTATTTTCATTTTAGTTTTTGACATTTTCGCTTTTGTTTTTGACATATTCATTAATTTTAGTTTTTGACATTTTCGTTTCACTTTTCAGCGATTCAGTATCTTCTTTACATATGATTTATCACATATTTGTAAGACAAATCGTGTTAATTTGCAAAAGGTAACGACAAAAGTAAGTGAAATATCATATGAATATTCCAATAAACAAGCGGCCGGTGATACTTACAAATACAGCACCCTGCTTGAGCTCTGCAACTTGAGCGAATGACACGGAATCGTTTTCTCGGAGAAAGTCCAACTTCTTCATCTAACATAAAATATTCACCATACATTATACAACATACAAATACCCACTATACGGTGAGATGAGGTTAAATGGGGTTTAACGCCGCGTCCAAGATAAGTGCACCGACTAATACCGGTGTTATAGTGCTAGCCCACTGAGATACCATGATCCAATTTTACATGAATAAGTTTTTGATTGTACCGTATGCTTGCATTACATTATCACCACTGTCTGGAATGTGTCCAAAACACGTTAAAAGCTGGTACTTATTGATGCCCTGTCAGGCCCTCGGCATAGAGGGAATAAAACAAGGAAGAGGTATCCATATTAAATCGCAGCGATGCATCTCAGTGGGCTAGCTTTAAAACCAGCATAAGTCCGGAACGTCAACCAGCCACACACACACACACACACACACACACACACACACACACACACAGACAGAAAGAGACAGCCACACACACACAAACAGCCACACACAGAGACACACACAGAGAACAAAGATAAAAAAAAAACTTTTACGTAACCAGACTGAAATGCAATGTAACGTTTCTTTCCTGGAGAGTATATTTCTTGGATATCCCAAATCTGTCATGTGAACACTCAAAGGTCGTTAGAGCACACTCTCAAGCACCAGTGTATCTTAACTGGTATTCCCAGATAAGACTTACGTTTTGTGCAGACGTTGCTCTGTTGTTCGACCTTGACCCTGCCAGAAATAATACGTATAAATGATGAAATAATGTCGTGACAGCCATTCGCATGGTATACGCGTATTTCATAGTCTATTTCCTCTGCCAGGTCAACCTTTTACTTTCAGCAGATGGACACGTGATGAATATTAATGAAATGACCCATGGAGAACCCATCTTCCCGAGGCAAGAGAGTTAACTGACTATAAAAGTCCAGTTTCTACCTTTGCCGAACTAGGCTGGTATTATGGAGTTACGTTTTGGCTGGACTAACGAGTCTATGCATAGTCCAATCAAATTCGCGCACCGAAATCGAAATCCGGTTCGTAAACTGTCGTGCAGATTTCGGTCGATTGCAGGATTTGCAAAGTATGTGCATCGCTAACTTGTTGTCAGCAGATATTTTCCAAATCTTTTCATGTTTTTTATCAAGGAGCTGACGTGATTTGAGGCATTTCACGATGTAAGACCCGTTTTATCACAATATAGATCTTGATCATCGATCAGATCGTTTTGACTGGGCGCCACCATTTTGTGTGAAGCAAACGCAAGTGATACGAGAGGTGGAATCTGATTGGTCCATAGGAGAGGCTTAGAAGGGACATACCTGGTAATAGCCACTGGTGGCGCTACGATCGAACCCAGTAATTCCAGCCTAGTTCGGCAAGGGTGGAAACTGGACTTTTAACTCTCTTGCCATGGGAAGATGTGGAGAACCCGGCATGGAACCAGCATTTTTTGTTACATTTTTTGTTACTTTTTTTGTTATTATTAGTAATGATATTACGTCATACATTTTATATTTCGTAATCAATGTATTTTTGTTCAACAAACACAACATTACATTCCGAATCATTCCAACGAATGTATAGTCAACAGTAGAACAGAACAAATTAAAAAGAGTCATGTATCCTAGTATTTAGGGTTTTCGAGCCCCGAAGTATTATTTTTTATTACGTGTCTCATGATGATCCCAGTACACTAAACTTTTGAGAAAATTTATTTCTGTTAACACCTGGATGGTCAAAAGACCATGTCTTCTTAATTTAAAAGCGATGATACGTCGTCGAGCGAGACGAGTCGATCAGTTGCCATTTTGTTATCGTCACCTGATTTTGAGCCCCTCCATTACAGCCAAGTTAAAAATAGATGCTCACCATGGTCACGTGACATTACAGACAGGAAGTTTACAAACAACAGCTGATACATAATCGGTACATACGATTGTTACGATGCAAAATTATCATCAGTATAAAAAAGTAGGTTTTCAGGTATGTTTTCATTACTTATCGAATAGCATTCCTTGTGTGGCTTAATTTGCAATACAACTTCAACGGCAGGTGGCGAACAGTTTGATGTCTTCAGAGGGCTTGGAATGGTCTACCGTGATTACGTCACAAAGCGTGTGGTCACACATTTATATCTCCATAGACGCAAAAAATATTGTATAATATATATATATAACAATAATTACTTCACTGCTTTTTAATGATAAACACACACAAAAATGTAGACAACAGTACGAAATCAGTGACATTGTTTAGCCCAATAATTAAAAAACAAGCCCCGCCCATACTATTATCAGCCAATCAGGAAACAGTAGTGTCTAAGTGTCCGTGCCTAATACTTATTCGGTTTATAGAAACATAAATGAAAGCAAGTATTGGTTAGCCAATCAAACACCAAGGTGGCGCTTGCAATTTATGTATTTTCGATTATCCGGTACTCCAATATTCGTAATCCTGACAATAATAAGAGTTCGTCTAGCGTGAAAGATGGTTAGGTTGGTTACCAATTCTCCTCTTGCTCATCATCTGACGGAAGGACGGTCCTCTCAGCCTCATCGCCCAGAATGTGCTCTCTCCATCCTCCCCGCCCTGCAGGGGAAACAGTACACAACTCAGTGTTAACCCGACACATTCGTCACCACTCGCCCCTTTCCGTAACCCGCAAGAAGACTCGTCCCCCTATCGATGAATGTTATGTGCGAAAATACGACAAACCAATCAGAATGCGCGTATGATTTCAAGTTCTTCGTCAAAGAATCCCTCAGAAATAATTTCTGTTTTTACATGTCTTGCATCTAAAAATATACCCAAGACACAGTTAAATGTGTTCAATCATACTGTATAATTCCGCATGTCCTGACGTGCTTTAAATTGCATCTGAAATATAGATAATATATAGGGAAATATATGTGAACCATTGCGCAACGAGTTGACAATTGTTTTAGGTATGCCCGTTTGCCCTTAGACGGAACCCGGTGGCAAAAATGGCCACGAGAGGGGCACGAGTCGCTATTCGACTTGTCCCGGAATAACACGAGTTGGTCCCGAATGAACCCGACACTGCATTCCGTGTCCGTCTGATGGTTGAGTGAGCTACATCAGCACATGTAATTGATGTAGGTTTTGTTTGTTTGATGTCTGCACTCAGCAATACTCCAGATATTTGACGGGGGTCTTTTAATAATCGAGTCTGGATCAGCCAATCCAGTGATTGACATCATGAGCATAGATCCACGCAATTGGGATACAATTGGCATCAACTAAGTCAGCGAGCCTGACCACCCGATCCCGTTAGTCGCCTCTTGACAAGAAGGGGTTGCTGAAGACCTATTCTACCCCGCATCTTCACGGGTCGGTATCCATATTGCGGAGATCGATATTCATGTCAATCACTGGATTGTCTGGTCCAGACTCGAATATTGCTGAGTGCGGCGTTTAACAACAAACAACATCAGCAATAGGGATACGATGACATGCATTAACCAAGTCAGAGAGAGCCTGACCACCCGATCCCGTTAGTCGCCTCTTACGACAAGCACGGTCTCTTCTTAAGACAAGCATGTGATGCTGAAGACATATAACCCGGATCTTCACGGGTTTGTTGTAGGTGGTCTGGTGAACAATGCCGCAGTCATAACATGAAACTCAGACACAGTGTACTGGCTCAGTACTTGATTTATCCCCTTTACGCCGAGCGCAGGGAAGGGAAACAACAAGTTCCATCTTTTAACGTCTTTTGATGTGACACCGACGCTCCGCTCTTCGGACAGGCGCTCTATCCACCAAACCACGGAGCCTCCGTATCAACGTAGAAGGAAAGCTTGGTGGACGCTTACTTTGGAGGATGTGCTGACAGTAGGGTCATAATAGTGCGAATCCAGGATTCGAATCCCCGATAAGCGGATCCTGGCAAGGCGAAGGGAGACGACTGCATAGCATAGCGCCTTGGGTTTCTGGGTATCCCTATGGGAGCAGAATATGCCTCAAGTAGTGAATCATGGCTGCAAGACGGCGTGTGTTATTGCTCATGCTATCAATCACTGGTTTGCCTCGCCAAGATGAGATAACGTACAGATCTATCTGATCCCGGGGAATACTGCGACATAAAACAACATCCACTCACTTTATCATCCTCGATTATCCAGTGTATTTATTGTATCTCCATTATATTATGACACGTAGGTATAACACCCTTCAAAATCGAGGATGTCACTTCACCTACCATACTTCGTCGCCTGTCTTGCTCCACACTGTCGAAGAAGTTGCTCATGGTCATACTCTTCTGCAATGGAGGCGGACGTTTCACAGTTTGTGAGTTCCTCCCACCCGCCGTCCTCTGTAAATACCGATACACAAATGAAACCAAGGGAGGTTTTTCTATATTGAGGTCGTGTTCGTGAATGAAACTTTTGACACGCGAAATGAGGCTTTGAAAGCACATTTTGCTTGATGTATATTTCAAAGCTCCAGTAAAATGTTCCGATGACGGATGTAGGCGGCACACAGCTGTGGGGTTTGTTCCTAACTCTCACCGGAATGACCCACCTCCGCATCCTCTACCCACCTCCCCACCCTCTACCTACCTCCCTTCCTCCCATTTCCCCTCTACCTCCTGCCCACCCACACCCTCAACCCATCTCCACACCCTCGACCCACCTCCACACCCTCGACCCTCGCTCCACCTCCACACCCTCGACCCTCGACCCATCTCCACACCCTCGACCCACCACCACATCCTCGACCCTCGACCCACCTCCACACCCTCGACCCTCGCTCCACCTCCACACCCTCGACCCTCGACCCATCTCCACACCCTCGACCCACCACCACTCCCTCGACCCTCGACCCACCTCCACACCCTCGACCCACCACCACTCCCTCGACCCTCGACCCACCTCCACACCCTCGACCCTCGACCCACTTCCACACCCTCGACCCTCGCTCCACCTCCACACCCTCGACCCACCTCCACTCCCTAGACCCTCGACCCACCTCCACACCCTCGACCCACCACCACACCCTCGACCCACCTCCACACCCTCGACCCACCACCACACCCTCGACCCACCTACACACCCTCGACCAACCACCACACCCTCGACCCTCGACCCACCTCCACACCCTCGACCCTCGCTCCACCTCCACACCCTCGACCCACCACCACTCCCTCGACCCTCGCTCCACCTCCACACCCTCGACCCACCACCACACCCTCGACCCACCTCCACACCCTCGACCCACCACCACACCCTCGACCCACCACCACACCCTCGACCCACCTACACACCCTCGACCCTCGCTCCACCTCCACACCCTCGACCCACCTCCACACCCTCGACCCACCTCCACACCCTCGACCCTCGCTCCACCTCCACACCCTCGACCCACCTCCACACCCTCGACCCTCGCTGCACCTACACACCCTCGACCCACCTCCACACCCTCGACCCACCACCACACCCTCGACCCACCTCCACACCCTCGACCCACCTACACACCCTCGACCCTCGCTCCACCTCCACACCCTCGACCCACCTCCACACCCTCGACCCACCTCCACACCCTCGACACACCTACACACCCTCGACCCTCGCTCCACCTCCACACCCTCGACCCACCTCCACACCCTCGACCCACCACCACACCCTCGACCCACCTCCACACCCTCGACCCACCTACACACCCTCGACCCTCGCTCCACCTCCACACCCTCGACCCACCACCACACCCTCGACCCACCTACACACCCTCGACCCTCGACCCACCACCACTCCCTCGACCCACCTCCACACCCTCGACCCACCACCACACCCTCGACCCACCTACACACCCTCGACCCTCGCTCCACCTCCACACCCTCGACCCACCACCACTCCCTCGACCCACCTCCACACCCTCGACCCACCTACACACCCTCGGCCCACCTCCACACCCTCGACCCACAACACTCTCGATCCACCTTCACACCTTCCACCCACCTGGCCTCTCTGATGCTCTACCCCACGTTCCTCCAGCTGTCTCTTGTCCAGCACCCCTGTCAGCAGCCCCACCTCTAGGGAGTCCCGGAAGTCGCTGGCTGACCTCTCCAGGGCTGACCCCGTCTCTGCAATCACAACATGCACGTCACGCTTTCTGAACCGTTGGGACTGACCTGTACAGATTCGGGTGCACGAATGGCCAAGTCGTCGCAATTCGCTGTTCAAAGTTGCGTCCCTTAAGCGCGCCGAAAAGCAATGGTTATGGGTTCGAATCCCATATTCGCCTGATATTCTTGATTTGTCAGCTCCGTGTTTGTCATACCCTTAGCAAAGGTCACTTGCGTCACTTTGGCATTTCCAGCCACATCAAGCTGACACGTCGTGATAAAACTGAAATGCTGTCGAATCGGCGTTAAAAACTCACTCACTCATTCACGTCAAGATCAAAATTCGATATCGTACTTGGTCTGTTGTTCAATTTGCGCTTCTCGGCGTAGTAAGGAAAGGCTCTCTCTAAGTCAGCCCTTATGCTGACCGGTCTCTCCTTATGCTGGCTCGACTCTTTGAACGGTGCCACCAAAGAGCATTTGCCCTAGAAAAATAGCAATGAGGCATTCGTCACCACTCGCCCCTTTCCGTAATCTACAACAAGTTGCGTCTCCCTATCGATGAATGTCATGCGCGAAAATACGACAAAACAATCAGAATGCGCGTATGATTTCAAGTTCTTCGTCAAAGAATCCCTCAGAAATAATTTTTGATTTTACATATGTCTTGCATCTAAAAATATACCCAAGACACAGTTAAATGTGTTCAATTATACTGTATAATTCCGCACGTCCCGATGTGTTTTAAATTGCATCTGAAGTATTTAACATAAGGGGAATTATTTGTGAACCATGACGCAACGAGTTGACAATTGTTTTAGGTATGCCCGTTTGCGCTAAGACGGAACTCGGTGGCAAAAATGGCCACGAGAGGGGCACGAGTCGTTATTCGGCTTGTCCCGGAATAACACGAGTTGGTCACGAATGAGCAATGAGGCACTCTCATAATGTTTGCGTATTCATACGCAGTGAAAAGTCCGGGATATCCTGCATCAAATCCCATTTAACAACGGGTGTTTTTCAGCCAATCATAAAACAGTACACACTCACATTCAGGTTACAGCGGATTTCACAATGTCTATAAAAAATAAGTTTTTTTCAGATTTGCTGGTGTATTAGAGCATTCCGAATTGGTCCTGACTTTGATTTGTAAAAGTGTTTTTTGATCAAATACTTACTGATTTAACAACGATCAGATATCGGCATTCGCGACTGTCTCTCACGATAATTGAGTCGCTTCTAAAAGAAAAAATGCATACGATTAAATAAGCTTACAGTGTTTCAAGTTGATAGATAGATAGATAGATAGATAGATAGATAGATAGATAGATAGATAGATAGATAGATAGATAGATAGATAGATAGATAGATATACTGCAACATTGATAAAATGCAATGATGTCATCGTAAAACTGTAATTGTTAAAATAACCAAAAATATGTTGTTTTCTAAACTATTTGCACCGAAATTGTAATTTCTTTTGTAGATGTATAAAATGCAATATACTATAACGGCAAACATCATCATGCCCAACAAACTGATTATTTGTTTAACTCAAATCGTTCTTTGTTACGTGAGATTATTGTGATGGCCACCATTAATTGATTTCAAAGACTAAAACATATGTTTTTTGTACGTGTTAATATCTCGTTAACTAGTGAAGCAGATATAATATCCTTTTCATGATTAGAAATTCAATACCGACATTTTTTTAAAACCTAAATTTAAATCAAAATCAACAAATAGGTTATCTCAAATCACGGTGTATTAAAATGGCCGTAGGTGACAATTTTTAGGATCTCGGTAACATGGACATGATGCTCAAGGCCCCGTTCCACAAAGCGATCTTAGTACTAAGGTGATCGTAACTCCAATACTTTAACATAGGGTTAGGGTGGTCGTAACGCTAAGATCGCTTTGTGAAACCGGGCCCAGGTTCTTCTCTTGACATGGTGTAGCTTGGGTGGTCCTCTTTGTCAAAGAAATATGCGTTTTTAAAGGTTAGGTGAGGTGAAATTTGGCTTAACGTCGCGTCCAAGATTATAGCGACGTGCATGCACGTGTGTGCGTGTGTCTGCTTGTACTAGTCCGGACTGATGCCGATTTATAGTGCTAGCCCACTGAGATACCATGCCGCAGTTTAACATGAATACCCCACTCAGAAACAGTAAACTGAGCACAGTGGTTCTAGCTGGATGGGAGTTATCAGATGCGGGTTCTAGCTGGGTGGGGGTTATCTGATATGGGTTCTGGCTGGGTGGGATTTATCTGATGTGGGTTCTAGCTGGGTAGGAGTTATCCCCTGATCCGATGCGAATGTCCAGTGTGATCCTCCTCTTGTACATTCTGTCGGGTATCCCTGAATTCATGTCACTTGCACCATCACTAATGCAATCAATTTATCTTATCCAGGCAGGCCCGGTACTCCCTGTAAGCTGAGAGCAAACATTCCCCACCCTCATGTTCAGGTAGGGTAGTACCCTTACTCCCCTTTCCAAACAGCCAGATTCTGCCATTCCACACATCCCCTGAATCACTGAGCAATAACATTCCCCACCCTCATCTTCAGGTAGGGTAGTACCCTTACTCACCCTTTCCAAACAGCCAGATTCAGCCATTCCACACATCCCTCGTTGATAAAAGTGGGGGAAAAAACCTCGGCAAGCCTCGAAGTTTCCCCACTTTTATCAACTCGTGTTGATATATTTGATATCAAAAGACACGAGGGTGAGATTCTCTATTTCTCGTTGTAAATCTAAAAGGAAACACGGGAATTTTTCTTCCCTTTTGGCAAAGTGTTCTTAGGCTGCGTCGTATCATAGAGAAGCGATTGTCATAGTGCTAAGATCGCTTTGAGTGTTCGGGCACTGGGCTCACTTTTACAAAACAATCTTAGTACTAAAACTCACATACTAAACATGACCTTACAACCGTAGCTAGTCCTGCACCATGACGGTGGAATATATTTATTTTATGAAAAAAACATAATCTAGAAATGCATACAAAAGCAAGTCTAGCCAGCTCAAGCTAGCTCTATTCCACAGCATAGGGAATTTTTTTTTTTAGAGTCAAGAAGTAATATAAGATTTCAGAGACTAAATGTTAGTCTAGACCGTAGCACTAACAATGCTTTGTAGTAAGGGGCCCAGGGCTAACTAAAAGCTCAAAGCAATCTTAGTGCTACGAATATTACCCATTATTTAACATGGTCTTACTACCACTGCTTTGTGCATATGTGTGCTGCAGATGTGCGATAGCCTTAGGTATGTTTGTTTGTTTCTTTGTTTCTTTGTGGTTTAACGCCGCACACAGCAATATTACAGCTATATGACGGCGGTCTGTAAATAATCGAATCTGGACTAGACAATCCAGTGATTGACATCATGAGCATCGATCTACGCGATGACATGCATCTACCAAGTCGGCGAGCCTGACCGCCCGATCCCGTTAGTCACCTCTTACGACAAGCATAGTCGTCTTTTATGGCAAGCATGTGTTGCTGAAGACCTATTCTAACCCGGATCTTCACGGGTCCCTTAAGTATGACACTCACGGGATGAACTGGTAGAAGAAATCATCGGGCTCTCTCGCAAACACGTCGCAAGGGAAGTCCTCAAACAACACAAGGGATCTGAAACAGTAGTCATATATGCCATACGTGCCATTGCATAATTAATTAAATAAAACACAAATAAGAAATAAATTAAGTGTAGCCATCACGCACTCAACCACCGACGCGCTGCTTAATAAAAAGGTTTATATTACCATGTTTTGTTTGTTGTTGTTGTTGTTGTTGTTGTTGTTGTTGTTTTTGGGGGGTGGGGGTGGGGTGTGTGCATAAAAGGTTTTCTACGCATAAGTACGAACACTTTTTCACATTATGTCACTTCCGGTTTGAAAGCGAGGCTTGGTGTGCATAAGGTGAAGGCTGGATAGTACATGGCGCATATCGCATGTCAACAAGGCACGCAAGCGCGCCAGCAGTTTGTCCGCCGCGATTTGGCCGCCGTCATTACGTATGCAAAAGCTCGCACTGTTATCGTTGTCAAAATATTCTGGTGTCGTCATGTCTCCTTATTGAAATAATAACACTGGTGTTCTGTGCAGGAAAGGCATTCCATTGTCATGTATATCCAGGCTTGTCTTCCAGCCTTTGAGTATCGCTCACTGGCTTCCTCTAACTGACCAACTCGTCAACATGCTTGATTGTGTGTCATCGTCATCGTGTGGACGTTGCTCATAATATCAATCACTGGGTTTCCAATTACAGCTGGAATCTTGCTGACCGCGACACAAAACACAAATAGAAATACCAAGACGAGAGTGCCAAGAATAAGTAGCCCATTGTGCACAGAAACCACAAGCCTAAGTGTACGTCACATTAGCGATGGAAAATCAAAACAAAAAATCATTTTCCGTCAAACTCAATCAGTGAGTGTGTTAAACCCAAGAGCACGGGTATGGTGCTGACAAACCTAGAAACATATTCAGGAAGAACCTGAGATTCGAACCCACGATCGTCTCTTAAGGTAAAGGGACGCAACTCGGCACAAGGAATCGCGTACCTCAGGCGACTGTCACCCCTTGCACAAACAAATCAATTATTCACATTTTTCCAAAATGTCCTATTACTATAATCAATCTGTCCTGCCACGATTTAAAACAGTAGTCGTATAAAAGAAAGGGGTGGCCATTTGCTGTCTTAAGCAGTATGGATACTTGGGTATAGTGGTAATGGTCACAAACCCGGTAACATCCACACTAATCCGCCATTATGTCCACTTAATCCCCATTTAGGCCCCTTTACGACAAATTCGTGCTAAGGTCCCACCTATGGAAGCGTATTAGTGCCACAGTCTAAAAACATTTATCATCTACGTACGTAATACTTTAATGTAGTTTCATCTACGTAGATGAAAGTAGTATTCCATAAGTTAATACAAAAAGAGTAACATGAGTTGATTAATGACCAAAAAAAACATATACTCTTCCTGTGTGGGTTTTGTTAGGCCCGTTTTAATCACGCAACTTCCTTCGGGCCAAGTTCACAGTATAAAGAATATACTTACTGACAAAACCGTATGTGAGTCAGCCGTTGGCGAATTAAAGGCTGGCGGATAATAATGTCGTAATCCTGAAATATATCAAGACGTGCTATCAATTAAAAACATGTTTACAATATTTCGTTTTAACTATTTTCCTTTAAAATTGCTCACCTTGAAGTGATAGTGAATTGCAAATTCTAGAACCGCCATTTATCATTACAAAACGAGCATTATTATTATTCGGTTATGGCATGGCGTGCCTAGGTTGGTCTGATATTACCGTATTCGTTCAATCAAATGCCGGACTTTATGAAGATTGAGTGAGTTGGGTTTTACGCCGATTTGAACAGTATTCCGGTTATATCATAGCGCGTCAGCTTACTGTGGGAGGATATCTCGAAGTGATGCAGTTCCCAGGCGTTTACCACTTTACATAGGAATACAATCGGGGAATACTGGGATTCGAACTCTCGAGCATAAAGAGTAGGACCCAGGGTTAAGATTCTGATATAAAAACGCTAAGCATTTTATAAGGGGCGGGTCAGGTATTTTAAAACATAATATCTGACATTAATATTTGAATACCATAAATTTTATTATATAAGTCATACCACAGACACGAAAGAAATACGGCTTGATTTCTAATAAGAACCGACCTCCTTTGTGTACCGGGCTTGAAAGCCTCAAAGTTCATATAGATTAATGATTGAACTAGGGAGGCACAATGATATACCAAGATATCAGAGATTGTGTACGCAATCTCATCTAAATTCAATGGAGGATGAATATCACTTTTTATTAGTATGTACTAAATATATTAACATGAAAAGCCCGTACTATTTATTTCATCCCAATATACATACATTTGTTTCTTTGATGAAGTTAGTCAATACAAATATTTTTTTTATGATGTTATTTCTTTTTGGAGTACAAAAACAATAAGTTTATAGAATATAGTTCGCATGCAGTCTTAAATACATACAAGTTACAAAGTATATCTATGGATAATAACAAACAAAACTATTCCACTGTCAGGATGCTACGACATCTGTGTTGGAATTGTGTAAGTTTGTAAAATTGTGGGTCTATACGAATAGATGGTGACAGAGTGACCAAAATGACATTAATTGTGTGTATTTACATTGTGAATATCATATATTTCTGTCGGTGTAATATGAATCGGTTTTTTCTTGTTTGATGTGTTGGAAATTTGGTATCGATTCGGAAATGTTTGATTTAAATATGTTTTACTTCGTTACATTGATGATATGATTTAATACATCATTTTTTTTGTTAATATCCTAATAAGATTTTCAATTTTGAAAATTCTAGTTCTATTCCAGTTTTGTCTTTGATCTATTTTGCGAGGTTGTTCCAGATATGTTTTACAATTTCACACTCAAAGAACATGCGCACTAAGGTTTGTCTTTCTCGTTTACAAAAATAGCAAAGACATGATTCTTTGAATCCTATTTTGTACAGTAACTCGTTTGTTGGTATACTTCTATGAATAATACTGTATTGGTACCATTTTTGTTTTGAGGACACGTTATATCTGTCGGGGCTACGATTAATCGTTTGCCAATCTATTTCCGTCATGTTAAGGCCAAGATCTCGTTCCCATGTTTGAATGTATTTTTGGGATATCATATTGTTGGATACTTTATATAATATATCATAAAGTATTCTACAGTTTCTCAATACAAATATTGTTTGTAACATATCAATATCAGTTAGAAATTAATCTTTGTGTTCAGCCTCTTCGCAGGAGCCTGTGGCCTTTCAGCATTGGAATAAAAAACTATCATAACAAACCAAAGACTAACAAATAATTCAGTGTATTATATTGGTGACACAAAGATATTTATTTATTTTACGAGTATCGATCGAACTACTGATCCACTGCAACTGTCTCTGGGAGGGACCGGGAGTGTAACGAAGGAGGTACGCGCTGGGAGGAGCTTGGACACTAAAGATAAAGGGAGGTAACTCTTGTAAGACAATAATACCGTCAACGTGCGATGATCACTGCAGTTATGTTCACTGCATTGAAATATCAAGTGTTGTGTTCGCTGCAATGACAATATCAAGTGTTGTGTTCACTACAATGACAATATCAAGTGTTGTGTTCACTACAATGACAATATCAAGTGTTGTGTTCACTACATTGACAATATCAAGTGTTGTGTTCACTACATTAACAATATCAAGTGTTGTGTTCACTACAATGACAATATCAAGTGTTGTGTTTACTACAATGACAATATCAAGTGTTGTGTTCACTACAATGACAATATCAAGTGTTGTGTTCACTACATTAACAATATCAAGTGTTGTGTTCACTACAATGACAATATCAAGTGTTGTGTTTACTACAATGACAATATCAAGTGTTGTGTTCACTACATTGACAATATCAAGTGTTGTGTTCACTACATTGAAATATCAAGTGTTGTGTTCACTGCATTGACAATATCAAGTGTTGTGTTTACTGCATTGACAATATCAAGTGTTGTGCTCACTACATTAACAATATCAAGTGTTGTGTTCACTACATTGACAATATCAAGTGTTGTGTTCACTACATTGACAATATCAAGTGTTGTGTTCACTACAATGACAATATCAAGTGTTGTGTTCACTACATTGACAATATCAAGTGTTGTGTTCACTACAATGACAATATCAAGTGTTCTGTTCACTACATTGACAATATCAAGTGTTATGTTCACTACATTGACAATATCAAGTGTTGTGTTCACTACAATGACAATATCAAGTGTTGTGTTCACTACATTGACAATATCAAGTGTTGTGTTCACTACAATGACAATATCAAGTGTTGTGTTCACTACAATGACAATATCAAGTGTTGTGTTCACTACAATGACAATATCAAGTGTTGTGTTTACTGCATTGACAATATCAAGTGTTGTGTTCACTACATTGACAATATCAAGTGTTGTGTTCGCTGCATTGAAATATCAAGTGTTGTGTTCGCTGCATTGAAATATCAAGTGTTGTGTTCACTACATTGAAATATCAAGTGTTGTGTTCACTACAATGACAATATCAAGTGTTGTGTTCGCTGCATTGAAATAGCAAGTGTTGTGTTCGCTGCATTGACAATATCAAGTGTTGTGTTCACTACATTAACAATATCAAGTGTTATGTTCACTACAATGACAATATCAAGTGTTGTGTTCACTACATTGACAATATCAAGTGTTGTGTTCACTACATTAACAATATCAAGTGTTGTGTTCGCTGCATTGACAATATCAAGTGTTGTGTTCGCTGCATTGAAATATCAAGTGTTGTGTTCGCTGCATTGAAATATCAAGTGTTGTGTTCACTACATTGAAATATCAAGTGTTGTGTTCGCTGCATTGAAATATCAAGTGTTGTGTTCGCTGCATTGAAATATCAAGTGTTGTGTTCACTACATTGAAATATCAAGTGTTGTGTTCACTACATTGACAATATCAAGTGCTGTGTTCACTACATTGAAATATCAAGTGTTGTGTTCACTACAATGACAATATCAAGTGTTGTGTTCGCTGCATTGAAATAGCAAGTGTTGTGTTCGCTGCATTGACAATATCAAGTGTTGTGGTCACTACATTAACAATATCAAGTGTTGTGTTCACTACATTAACAATATCAAGTGTTGTGTTCGCTGCATTGAAATATCAAGTGTTATGTTCACTACATTGAAATATCAAGTGTTGTGTTCACTACATTGAAATATCAAGTGTTGTGTTCACTACATTGAAATATCAAGTGTTGAGTTCACTACAATGACAATATCAAGTGTTGTGTTCACTACATTGACAATATCAAGTGTTGTGTTCACTACATTAACAATATCAAGTGTTGTGTTCACTACATTAACAATATCAAGTGTTGTGTTCGCTGCATTGAAATATCAAGTGTTATGTTCACTACATTGAAATATCAAGTGTTGTGTTCACTACATTGAAATATCAAGTGTTGTGTTCACTACATTGAAATATCAAGTGTTGAGTTCACTACAATGACAATATCAAGTGTTGTGTTCACTGCATTGAAATAGCAAGTGTTGTGTTCACTACATTGACAATATCAAGTGTTATGTTCACTACATTGACAATATCAAGTGTTGTGTTCGCTGCATTGAAATATCAAGTGTTGTGTTCACTACAATGACAATATCAAGTGTTGTGTTTACTGCATTGACAATATCAAGTGTTGTGTTCACTACATTGGCAATATCAAGTGTTGTGTTCACTACAATGACAATATCAAGTGTTGTGTTCACTACAATGACAATATCAAGTGTTGTGTTCGCTGCATTGACAATATCAAGTGTTGTGTTCATCGCAATGCCAATATCAAGTGTTATGTTCACTACATTGACAATATCAAGTGTTGTGTTCGCTGCATTGAAATATCAAGTGTTGTGTTCACTACAATGACAATATCAAGTGTTGTGTTCACTACATTGACAATATCAAGTGTTGTGTTCACTACATTAACAATATCAAGTGTTGTGTTCGCTGCATTGACAATATCAAGTGTTGTGTTCGCTGCATTGAAATATCAAGTGTTGTGTTCGCTGCATTGAAATATCAAGTGTTGTGTTCACTACATTGAAATATCAAGTGTTGTGTTCGCTGCATTGAAATATCAAGTGTTGTGTTCGCTGCATTGAAATATCAAGTGTTGTGTTCACTACATTGAAATATCAAGTGTTGTGTTCACTACATTGACAATATCAAGTGTTGTGTTCACTACATTGAAATATCAAGTGTTGTGTTCACTACAATGACAATATCAAGTGTTGTGTTCGCTGCATTGAAATAGCAAGTGTTGTGTTCGCTGCATTGACAATATCAAGTGTTGTGGTCACTACATTAACAATATCAAGTGTTGTGTTCACTACATTAACAATATCAAGTGTTGTGTTCGCTGTATTGAAATATCAAGTGTTATGTTCACTACATTGAAATATCAAGTGTTGTGTTCACTACATTGAAATATCAAGTGTTGTGTTCACTACATTGAAATATCAAGTGTTGAGTTCACTACAATGACAATATCAAGTGTTGTGTTCACTACATTGACAATATCAAGTGTTGTGTTCACTGCAATGACAATATCAAGTGTTGTGTTCACTGCGATGACAATATCAAGTGTTGTGTTCACTGCATTGACAATATCAAGTGTTGTGTTCACTGCATTGAAATATCAGGTGTTGTATTCATCGCAATGACAATATCAAGTGTTGTGTTCACTACATTGACAATATCAAGTGTTGTATTCATCGCAATGATAATATCAAGTGTTGTGTTCACTGCGATGACAATATCACTTTTATCAACTTCAGAAAACCCAGGCTTTCAAACTGCAGGATATAATAAAATGTAAAGGAAACTGGTGTAAGAGAATGTATGTATTACACTCGCTCTTGCTCGGGAAATGCAACAATTCTGATACTCGTTTCGTAAAATCAGTATCACACCTATTCGTACAACCATAGGGGCGGTCGGGTAGCCTAGTGGGTAAAGCGTTCGCTCGTCACGCAGAAGACCCGGGTTCGATTCCCGACATGGGTACAATGTGTGAAGCCCATTCCTGGTGTTTCCCCCGCCGTGATATTGCTGGAATATAGCTAAAAGCGGCGTAAAACCATACTCACACACTCACTCGTACAACCATCTCTATTTATCAACTGTCGCGTATTACTATAGTGCTCGATAGTAACCCCTGTTCATCTAAATTACGCAGCAGTAAGCGTATTCAGCATAACTATGTGGTCCTACTTTGTTTCAACAGTCAACAAGCATGAAATACTCATCTCCCCGCCGATACCGCCATTTTTCAGTCTCAGTCAAATACCCCGTCTACATGCGCCTCTATATACATATGTGTGTGTATGTGCATACGTGTGTAGAAATAAAAACGGGAGTTTACTTGTCATGTGAACGCGTTTACTCATGTGTGTATATTTACACCGGGAGCAAATTTGCATCATGTCTGGAGCAGGTGCAAATGTAAATGTAAATTTGCACTGGGTGCATATGCTGCAATGTGAACGTTTACATTAACGTAAGAGGATGATCTAATTAATATCTGTTCTTTTGCCAACACCAAACAAATTGTCAACAGTTGCCAACTTTTATTCGTATATACAGAGTTGAGCGGACGATGTTTTCTTTTGGTTTCAAGGAGTCAAAACTTTCAGTATAAATCAAACACATGTTGCTTCACGCGAAATGTTTCGGTGAAGTAACACTCTTCTCATTCAACTTGAGTTGAAAGTCGTAAACAGACTGACGAATATGTGTGCCTTACACAATTTACATACTTTATTTACACACCTAAGGTGATTTTCATGTGAACGCATAGTCAATTTACATATACACACGTATGTATAGTTACACATGTGCAATGTTACGTTAGTAAATGTGGTGCATGTGAACGGGGCAAAAGCCGTTGCCATGGAAACTCGAAAATATTATTTTTCTTAAATCCCAAACTTAAAAGGCACCAGTTCACCACTAGACCTATCTATGCGCCAAGTTTAGTTAAGATAATTATCTCTCATGTTTTTTACAGTTCTGCTCCGGAAACGAAACGTGACAGACGAACGGACGGACAGCACCCATTTCTATATCCCCCTTCCACTTCGTGGCGGGGTATAATAACCCTACCTCTTTGAGCACGACCAGCAGTTCCACGGTCGTCTTGCATATGACGGTCGCCGTACGGGTGCTTCTCTCCAACAGAGCCAGTTCCTGCAAGTCAAGGGGTTCGGGCAAGTAGCAGAACACTGTAGTGAGTGAGTGAGTTGGTTCATTGGGTGAGTGAGTTTGGTTTATCGCCGCTTTTAACAGTGTTCCAGTTATATCACGGCGGGTCAGCTTAATGTGGGAGGAAAGCCCGAAGTGATGCAGGTCTCAGACGTTTACCACTTCGGTGAAACCCACGAGCACGGGTATGGTGCTGACAAACCTAGAAACATAATCGGGGTGAACCGGGATTCGAACCCACAATCATAGGTTTCTGGCGTGCCTAAGGGACGCAACTCTGCACAGCGAATCGCGGCGCCTTAGACGACTGGGCCACCCCTGCATTGGGTTTAACGCTAGTAGTATTCCGGGTTAGAATAGGTCTTCAGCAACCCATGCTTGTCGTGAAAGGCGACTGGGCTTGTCGTAAGAGGTGACTAATGGAATCGTGTTGTCAAAGGATTGTCTGGTCCAGACACGATTATTTACAGACCGCCGTTATATAGCTGGAATATTGCTCACTGCGGCGTTTCTGGCCCAATCTCAGCGAGCCTGACCACCCGATCCCGTTAGTGGCCTCTTACGACAAGCATAGTCGCCTTTTCCAGCTTTCACACCATGCTTGAAATTATTAACAAAGGTCCTCACAGTCGGGTTATGGTTATTCGTAGTCAGCAAGTCCTGGGCCCACTTGCACAAAGCGATCTTAGCGCTACAACTATTATAAGCCTATGTTAAAGTATGGGAGTTACGATCATCTTAGCGCTAAGATCGCTTTTGTGACCGGAATCCCCACAGAGCCGGAGACAAAGGAAGATGTAAATACCCCAAAACAGTCTCCTGCTGTAAGTTCTGATACCGTCCTGGTAAACTTCTTGCCGTTGTTGGGGTTGATGTCTTCGATGTTGACGATGAGCGAGCCCGTGAGGATGAAGTAGAAGGCGGAGGGAGGATGCCCCTGTTTCAAGAGGATGCGTCTGTCTTCGTATCTGGGAACATGTGATTAAATCCGAATGACTGATGATGATGATGATGACGACGGCGACGACGACGACGATGTTGATGATGATGATGATGATGGTGGTGGTGGTGGTGGTGGTGATGATTGTAAATTAATTGAACGTCTAGCTATGTATATCTATCAAGCGATGTCACTTCGTAGTACATTACTGTCACAATAATAACAGCTGTGTACATCACGTCTATTGTAATACAAATGTAACTATGGGCCGATGGCCTACACTTACGAAAATAAACCGAATTGAATTGGTGGTGATGATGATGACGACGACGACGATGAATATGGTGATAATGACGACGATGACGCTGATGATGATGTAACGAGTATGTTATGGTAACTTATCTCATGGTGCTTTATCATCCCAACTCCCACTAAAGTTAACAGTTTTAAATGCGAATCCCCCTTCTTTAGATAAAAGTAACTCGTGCTCTGCCTCTACTCTTGGCATGTATTAGTTGGAAGCGCTTTATGACCTCCCGGGCGTGACACGGGGCTACCCCATGAAGTGCCTTCCAAACCCAACACAAGTAGATTGAAGGCTATTCTTTCCTTGACTTGGCGCCAGTTGAGACATTTCAGTTCTTGGGTTGCATGCAAAGGATAAAAACGTCCTTTGTTCTTGACTGAGAATGTAAGCCTGGGGAAGGAGGGAAAATGGGGAGAGCCAAGGGGAGAGGTCGGGCTTTTTATCCATAAACCGAACGAAAATAATAAACAGCATTTATCACCAATTTTGTGTTTCAAACATTCATGCCATTAACCTTAGGAAGCGGACGTATAATATTTCTTCTTGGCGTACATGTACTGGGGCAGAAAATAGATTTTTATGGTTTATCAGCGCCTGTGGGGCAAACTGGTTCTGTCACTAGGCTACAGATACGAAGGTTGCATGTTCTCTACTTAAATATGTAGAAGACACTTGTCGTTTGATTTTACACCATTCCGCACATGCCTTTTCTCGTGCTGTTGTGATCACATGCAAAATAATCTGCAGCGAGGGACATTTTATACAAAATCCATGTGACAGAGGGACGTTCTGTAGAATATTCTTGAGACAGAGGGACTTTCTATAGAATATCACCGGGGCAGAGGGATATTCTGGAGAAAGTCGCTGCTAAAAGGTTATTCTACGAAATGAGGACGTACAAACAATGGGTTGATGTTACTACAGGTTTATCAGTCGTGTTTCCGAATATGGAGATCACTCAGAATACTGCACTCGCACTGTTTCTTATTTTGAACCAGGCAACAGATCATTGTGATCTCCTGTAGTAGTGCGGCCGAAAGGCTATCAGGTCATTGACGAATGACTGGACAGTTGTTCTGTTAATATCTACTGATATACCTGATATATGTCTCATGTGAAGGTATAGTTTGTGCTCAAATTGTATGTGAGACAAAACGGAATTGAATATGACGAGAATTCTCACACACTGGCTACGTGCACTCATACCGCCAGTTACCTCCCGATAAGACAAGGGTAACCCCTCCGTTGCTAAAAATAGAATGACGCGCAATAAAATAGCAAATGTTTCATCCAATCAGAACTGTTATAACATGTCGTGGACGGTGTGTGAATACATGAACTTGCCGCCATTTTTATGTCGATTTGGCGAAATAAAACGCATTTACAATCACCAGTTATATCTACAAGTCTAAACAACCGGCAGATACCTTGTAGGTTAGATGTTTAGTATATAAACGTAATTGATTGACCCTACAAAACAAACGCGACCTCTACATTTAGGTAACAGTCGATTTATCGATTGATGCGCGTACGAGTTACTTCCCTTCCCATATCACTTCCGGGACAGTTATGAAACGCCATGATTGGTCAGACGTCTTAAAAAGCTATGGGCGATCTGATCAGCCATGGAATCCCTAAGTTATGCCTTTATCATAGATTGATGAACTATATCCATGTACAATAATGTTTATGGACCCCTTATACTTACTTCTGGTATAACATACATTTGCACATGTGTATTTGAACATCAGCAGGATAATCATGAATGGATGCGTGGCCTCGGATGTACGCCAGAATCTGAAGAATAACAAAATCTATATATCTATATATTAAATTATGACTGATATTGATATTAATTTCATCCTGGTACACACATATCGTGGTAAACACGGAAAATGATAACTAGTCAAGCGGCAAAATAAAATTTGTTAGATATTCTCAGTGAAATTAGGAAATAAAATAAATGCTTGAATTTTCCAAGTTTGGTTTCCACTCTAAAATATTAAATATAATTGGGGGTTTTATTTTTCAAAAATGTAATAAAATTACATGATAACTGCGTATCAATTTGAGTGAGGAAGTGAGCTTGAGTTTGTAGTGTTACATGTATATATCACAACATAGCTTACAGTGTAGTCGGGCATGTACAAGGCAATGTGTTTTAGTGCATGGACGATAGTTGAGTGACGATTTGCGACTCTAGGAAACATGCACCCTGCGTTTATCTCTGCTGGGTGCCGTTGTACAAAGCGATCTTAGCCCTAAGGTGATCGTAACTCCCACACCTTTAACTAGACCTACGACAGTTGTAGCGCTTAGGTTGTTTTATACAATGGCACCCTGGTCAAAAATCCAAGAAGCATTGAGGCTATACACAGCAGCCATTTTAACATGAGGGTGCCGTTGTACAATACAACCCTGGCGCTATGAGATCGTAAGTCTACATAAAGAGTCGTCGCTCACATAAGATTCCTCTTTACAACGATACGCTCTCCAGCTCTTATGAGCGTCGGGGTGGCCTTGTGGTTAAAGCGTTCGCCCGTCACTCTAAAAGTCCAGGTTCGATTCCCTCCACAATACGTGAAGCCTATTTCCGGTGTCCCCGATAAGTCGGCTTAAACCTAAATTCATTCATTTACTCTTATGACAAGTGGTCCCGTGGTCTCTGATGTATACATAGATACATGTCTTACCATTTTGATATCCTTTGCAGTTCTCTCCGAGGGTGGTGTTTGTAAGAGATGTTCTAACCTCTCCCCTTTCCGTGGCTGAAACAGTCCCAACAACAATCTGCAGAAACAGTTACGTTCTTATATAAAGTATCTATATGTTATTAATTAGAACAGATACCGTCGTGGTACTCAATATAAAGCGAACATTCTACAGAAGAATCTCCTGGCTAACATATTGCGTTAACATGATACCTGTGTATATGTTACCCCTTTTATATGTTTGGTGGTTGTTGTTGTTGTTGTTGTTGTTGTTGTTGTTGTTGTTGTTGTTGTTGCCGCACATAGGAATATTCCAGCTATGTGACGGCGGTCTGTGAGACATCGAGTCTGTACCAGACAATCCATTGATTAATATCATGAGCATCGATCCACGCTTTTGGGATACGATGACATACATCAACCAAGTCTCCGAGTCTGACCACCCGATCTCGTTAGTCGCATCTTATGACAAGCGCAGTCGCCTTTTACAACAGGCATGGGTTGCTGAAGACCTTTTTTAACTCGGATCTCCACGGGGACCTTGATATGTCAGTTACCCATTTCACCATTGTTGTCTGTTTGCTATACTTATGGGACCCATACATGCCATCACTGTTACCTGTGGTACTCCTAATACCTTCACTGTTGCATTATGTTACTCGTAATACCTTCACTGTTACAGGAATGTTACCCGTAATACCTTCACTGTTACATGAATGTTAATCGTAATACATTCACTGTTACATGAATGTTAATCGTAATACATTCACTGTTACATGTATGTCACTAATCATACCTTAAATGTTACATGTATGTTACTCGTAATACCTTCACTGTTACATAAATGTTAATCGTAATACATTCACTGTTACATGAATGTTACCCGTAATACCTTCACTGTTACATGTATGTTACGCGTAATACCTTAACTGTTACATGTATGTTACTCGTAATACCTTCAATGTTACATGTATGTTACTCGTAATACATTCACTGTTACATGAATGTTACCCGTAATACCTTCACTGTTACATGTATGTTACTCGTAATACCTTCACTGTTAAATGTATGTTACTCGTAATACCTTCAATGTTAAATGTATGTTACGCGTAATACCATCACTGTAACATGTATGTTACTCGTAATACCTTCAATGTTACATGTATGTTACGCGTAATACCATCACTGTAACATGTATGTTACTCGTAATACATTCACTGTTACATGAATGTTACTCGTAATACCTTCACTGTTGCATGTATGATACTCGTAATACCTTCACTGTTACATGTATGTTACTCGTAATACATTCACTGTAACATGTATGTTACTCGTAATACATTCACTGTTACATGTATGTTACTCGTAATACCTTCAATGTTACATGTATGTTACTCGTAATACATTCACTGTTACATGTATGTTACTCGTAATACATTCACTGTTGCATGTATGTTACTCGTAATACCTTCAATGTTACATGTATGTTACTCGTAATACCTTCAATGTTACATGTATGTTACTCGTAATACATTCACTGTTACATGAATGTTAATCGTAATACATTCACTGTTACATGAATGTTACTCATCATACCATCACTGTAACATGTATGTTACTCGTAATACCTTCACTGTTGCATGTATGTTACTCGTAATACCTTCAATGTTACATGTATGTTACTCGTAATACATTCACTGTTACATGAATGTTAATCGTAATACATTCACTGTTACATGTATGTTACTCGTAATACCTTCAATGTTACATGTATGTTACTCGTAATACCTTCACTGCTACATGTATGTTACTCGTAATACCTTCACTGCTACATGTATGTTACTCGTAATACCTCACTGTTACATGTATGTTACTCGTAATACCTCACTGTTACATGAATGTTACCCGTAATAACTTCACTGTTACATGAATGTTACGCGTAATACATTCACTGTTACATGAATGTTACTCGTAATACATTCACTGTTACATGAATGTTACCCGTAATACCTTCACTGTTACATGTATGTTACTCGTAATACCTTCACTGTAACATGTATGTTACTCGTAATACATTCACTGTAACATGTATGTTACTCGTAATACCTTAACTGCTACATGTATGTTACTCGTGATATCTTCACTGTTACATGTATGTTACTCGTAATACATTCACTGTTACATGAATGTTACTCGTAATACATTCACTGTTACATGAATGTTACCCGTAATACCTTCACTGTTACATGTATGTTACTCGTAATACCTTCACTGTAACATGTATGTTACTCGTAATACATTCACTGTAACATGTATGTTACTCGTAATACCTTAACTGCTACATGTATGTTACTCGTGATATCTTCACTGTTACATGTATGTTACTCGTAATACCTTCACTGTTACATGTATGTTACTCGTAATACCTTCACTGTTGCATTATGTTACTCGTAATACCTCACTGTTACATGAATGTTACTCGTAATACCTTCACTGTTACATGTATGTTACTCGTAATACCTTCACTGTTACATGAATGTTACTCGTAATACATTCACTGTTACATGAATGTTACTCGTAATACCATCACTGTTACATGTATGTTACTCGTAATACCTTCACTGTTACATGAATGTTACTCGTAATACCTTAACTGCTACATGTATGTTACTCGTGATATCTTCACTGTTACATGTATGTTACTCGTAATACCTTCACTGTTACATGTATGTTACTCGTAATACCTTCACTGTTGCATTATGTTACTCGTAATACCTCACTGTTACATGAATGTTACTCGTAATACCTTCACTGTTACATGTATGTTACTCGTAATACCTTCACTGTTACATGAATGTTACTCGTAATACATTCACTGTTACATGAATGTTACTCGTAATACCTTCACTGTTACATGTATGTTACTCGTAATACCTTCACTGTTACATGAATGTTACTCGTAATACATTCACTGTTACATGAATGTTACTCGTAATACCTCACTGTTACATGAATGTTACTCGTAATACCTTCACTGTTACATGTATGTTACTCGTAATACCTTCACTGTTACATGAATGTTACTCGTAATACCTCACTGTTACATGTATGTTACTCGTAATACCTTAACTGCTACATGTATGTTACTCGTGATATCTTCACTGTTACATGTATGTTACTCGTAATACATTCACTGTTACATGAATGTTACTCGTAATACATTCACTGTTACATGAATGTTACCCGTAATACCTTCACTGTTACATGTATGTTACTCGTAATACCTTCACTGTAACATGTATGTTACTCGTAATACATTCACTGTAACATGTATGTTACTCGTAATACCTTAACTGCTACATGTATGTTACTCGTGATATCTTCACTGTTACATGTATGTTACTCGTAATACCTTCACTGTTACATGTATGTTACTCGTAATACCTTCACTGTTGCATTATGTTACTCGTAATACCTCACTGTTACATGAATGTTACTCGTAATACCTTCACTGTTGCATTATGTTACTCGTAATACCTCACTGTTACATGAATGTTACTCGTAATACATTCACTGTAACATGTATGTTACTCGTAATACCTTAACTGCTACATGTATGTTACTCGTGATATCTTCACTGTTACATGTATGTTACTCGTAATACATTCACTGTTACATGAATGTTACTCGTAATACATTCACTGTTACATGAATGTTACCCGTAATACCTTCACTGTTACATGTATGTTACTCGTAATACCTTCACTGTAACATGTATGTTACTCGTAATACATTCACTGTAACATGTATGTTACTCGTAATACCTTAACTGCTACATGTATGTTACTCGTGATATCTTCACTGTTACATGTATGTTACTCGTAATACCTTCACTGTTACATGTATGTTACTCGTAATACCTTCACTGTTGCATTATGTTACTCGTAATACCTCACTGTTACATGAATGTTACTCGTAATACCTTCACTGTTACATGTATGTTACTCGTAATACCTTCACTGTTACATGAATGTTACTCGTAATACATTCACTGTTACATGAATGTTACTCGTAATACCTTCACTGTTACATGTATGTTACTCGTAATACCTTAACTGTTACATGTATGTTACTCGTGATATCTTCACTGTTACATGAATGTTACTCGTAATACATTCACTGTTACATGAATGTTACTCGTAATACCTTCACTGTAACATGTATGTTACTCGTAATACCTTAACTGCTACATGTATGTTACTCGTGATATCTTCACTGTTACATGTATGTTACTCGTAATACCTTCACTGTTACATGAATGTTACTCGTAATACATTCACTGTTACATGAATGTTACTCGTAATACCTTCACTGTAACATGTATGTTACTCGTAATACCTTAACTGCTACATGTATGTTACTCGTGATATCTTCACTGTTACATGTATGTTACTCGTAATACCTTCACTGTTACATGTATGTTACTCGTAATACCTTCACTGTTGCATTATGTTACTCGTAATACCTCACTGTTACATGAATGTTACTCGTAATACCTTCACTGTTACATGTATGTTACTCGTAATACCTTCACTGTTACATGAATGTTACTCGTAATACATTCACTGTTACATGAATGTTACTCGTAATACCTTCACTGTTACATGTATGTTACTCGTAATACCTTCACTGTTACATGAATGTTACTCGTAATACATTCACTGTTACATGAATGTTACTCGTAATACCTTCACTGTTACATGAATGTTACTCGTAATACCTCACTGTTACATGTATGTTACTCGTAATACCTTAACTGCTACATGTATGTTACTCGTGATATCTTCACTGTTACATGTATGTTACTCGTAATACATTCACTGTTACATGAATGTTACTCGTAATACATTCACTGTTACATGAATGTTACCCGTAATACCTTCACTGTTACATGTATGTTACTCGTAATACCTTCACTGTAACATGTATGTTACTCGTAATACATTCACTGTAACATGTATGTTACTCGTAATACCTTAACTGCTACATGTATGTTACTCGTGATATCTTCACTGTTACATGTATGTTACTCGTAATACCTTCACTGTTACATGTATGTTACTCGTAATACCTTCACTGTTGCATTATGTTACTCGTAATACCTCACTGTTACATGAATGTTACTCGTAATACCTTCACTGTTGCATTATGTTACTCGTAATACCTCACTGTTACATGAATGTTACTCGTAATACATTCACTGTAACATGTATGTTACTCGTAATACCTTAACTGCTACATGTATGTTACTCGTGATATCTTCACTGTTACATGTATGTTACTCGTAATACATTCACTGTTACATGAATGTTACTCGTAATACATTCACTGTTACATGAATGTTACCCGTAATACCTTCACTGTTACATGTATGTTACTCGTAATACCTTCACTGTAACATGTATGTTACTCGTAATACATTCACTGTAACATGTATGTTACTCGTAATACCTTAACTGCTACATGTATGTTACTCGTGATATCTTCACTGTTACATGTATGTTACTCGTAATACCTTCACTGTTACATGTATGTTACTCGTAATACCTTCACTGTTGCATTATGTTACTCGTAATACCTCACTGTTACATGAATGTTACTCGTAATACCTTCACTGTTACATGTATGTTACTCGTAATACCTTCACTGTTACATGAATGTTACTCGTAATACATTCACTGTTACATGAATGTTACTCGTAATACCTTCACTGTTACATGTATGTTACTCGTAATACCTTCACTGTTACATGAATGTTACTCGTAATACCTTCACTGTTACATGAATGTTACTCGTAATACCTCACTGTTACATGAATGTTACTCGTAATACCTTCACTGTTACATGTATGTTACTCGTAATACCTCACTGTTACATGAATGTTACTCGTAATACCTCACTGTTACATGAATGTTACGCGTAATAACTTCACTGTTACATGAATGTTACGCGTAATACCATCACTGTTACATGTATGTTATCCGTATATTATATCACTGTTATCTGTATGTACCCGTGGATATGTTACCTCTGTGTCGCTTATGTAATGTCCCCGTGTTACCATGTTACCTACGCATGTTACCCGTGTGTTACTCATGACTATGTGTTACCCTCTGTTGCCTGCACACGTGACCACCTAGTTACCCTTGTGTTACCCGTGTGTGTGATGTTAAGCCGCATCTTACCGGTGCCACCATAGTGAAGTTGAGAGGGTTGAAGGCCAACTTCTTGTTGAGGTCATCCTGCACGTGCAAGTACATCTCCACCGATGACCACGTGCGAGTGTCATTCTCCGACACGTGTCTGGACACAGAAACAGAAGAAGATCGTAATTACATCATAACATGACTCCAAAAATTACTGTGTACAATCGGATACGAGGCTCGTCCAATTTCAACGGGTTTCTTGACCTGTCCCCAGCATTTTGACCTGTTACATGATTCAACGAGTGCTTCAAGAGGACTTGATTTCGCACTGTTGAGAACTAAACTTCACGTAGACTAAAATCTAGTCTCTGAAATGAACATATCGTACATAAAAACAGTTGTTCAGTTATCTTAATAAAAATATAATAAAAAGGAGCCCAGTGACTCTCTTCATTTTCAGATACTGCAGTGATCTAGACTTGCCAAACATTATAGACTTGCATGGGCTGTATTTGATATATATTTGTATCAGGGTCTGTAAGACAGACTAAACTTCACGGTCTGGTGCCCCTTACGACCCTAATCTATATGGTGTGAGTAGTGCTTTGTGTCAGATTGAGACACTATGTTTATTTTATTAGGGAATTCATTTACTGTTGGAATAACCAAGCTCATGCTGACGTGTGAAGTGTCCTTTGACGGGACTGATTTGGACATTAGTTGGTCGTTCTTTTGCTTTAGCAAAATCGAGAACTACATTGTTTCCGAACCTTGATGTTGTAGATGAATTTCTTGTCATACCATACTCAACCTTTGTAAACTGACGGCCAAAATAAGCTTTATCATAGTAAAGGTAATATAGACTTGCCAAACATTATAGACTTGCATGGGTTTTATTGGATATGTTAGTTTCAGGGTCTGTGTGACAGACAAGGGCGTTCTTCTATAGCGACGTGCATGCACGTGTGTGTTTGGCTGCTTGTACTAGTCCGGATTGATGCCGATTTATAGTGCCAGCTCACTGAGATACCATGCCGCAGTTTAACATGAATACCCCACTCAGACACAGTATACTCCGACTCCGACTCCGAGCCGACCAGTCCTTGTTTTAGCCCCTTAATGCCGAGCGCCAGACAGGGTAACAACAACCATCTTTTAACGTCGAACCCCGGACCTTCCGCTCTCCGGGCGGACGCTCTACCACTAGACCACGGAGGCGGTCACCATGGATATGACGGTGCCGATGTATATGGTAGATGGCAAAGATGATTGGAAAATATGGCTGCACCAGAAACACACTATGCACCAATTCTGCAGTGCAGTGTTTTCAAGGACACGTAAAGGTTGACCACGCTGGTGAAATAGAAAGCACAAATAAAGTTACCTTTTGAGAGAGTTACAGACGCTGGATATGATCTGGACAGCCCGACCTATACGCTGGAATCGAGCCATGGGCTGTAGATGTATAATGTTAGAACATTCAGTTCGCATTCCTAGGACAACGTCAACACTTATACATTAAATAGTATACATTTCGAATATTGCATGAACAGATAGTTCGAAAAAAATGTCTTTTCAACGAGGTCTCTGATTATTTTTCATTTTTTATGTTGTTGTTGTTGTTGTTGTTGTTGTTGTGTCGCACTTAGCAACACTAGGGCTATATGACGAGGACTTGTAATAATCTAGTCTGGATCAGCCAGGCCAGTGATTGATATGACGAGCAAAGTTCCGCGATATCGGGGTACAATGACACGCAATCAATCAAGTCACCGAGCAGACAAACCAATCCCAACCAAGAATCACAATAAGGGCGAATCTGGGATTTTAACAACGGCTATCGGATTCTGGTACGACAAAGGGACGCAATTCAACGACGTGAACTGTGCTGTCAACGTTTGTTTGTTCGGACCAGAAAGAGACCGTGCCTCTTTATTGTCCTTTGTCCAAACTCATCTACTTACAGGGGACATGGATGGTCCAGTCGCTGTGAAGAGTAGCGTCCCTTAGGCGTGCCAGAAACCTATGATTGCAGGTTTTAATCTCACACAGATTCGTCCACAGAATGTTTCTAGGTTTTCCAGTAGCAAACATGTGTTCGTGGGTTTCATATAAGTGGTAAACGTCAATCTTTACCCGTATCGCTGCTTTCGCCTCCCATTAAGCTGAACCCGTGGGGATCCGGGGTAGAATAGGTCTTCAACAACCCATGCTTACCGAAAAGGTCGTAAGAGGCGACTAACGGGATCGGATTGTAAGGCTCGCTGACTTGATTGATGCATGTCATCGTATGTGTGGATGCTGATGATGTCATGATGTCTATTATTTACAAACCGCCGTCATATAGCTGGAATATTGCTGAGTGCGGCGTTAGAAAAAAAAAATTAAGCTGACGCGCCGTGAAATAACTAAAATGATGAAACAGTCGATTATTTCCAGGCTGCCAACATATTGCTGTGTTATTGCTGGCTGATGGCATAAAACAGCGGGTTACTCAAATAAGACCTTTATCTACAAATAACATATTTCAGGCTCGCAATTTGCACAATTCATAAAATATAATCGACTTACATCTACTTTCTAAAATGCAAACAGATTACAGAAAAAAAATATCTTATGAAATGTAGTAAAAAGGAGCCCAGAGACTATTTTCATTTTCAGAAACTGCAATATAAATTTGAGTTGCATGGGCTGAATTGGATATATTTGTTTCAGGGTCTGTATTAGACTAACATCTAGTCTCTGAAATGAACATATCGTACAGAAAAAACAGTTGTTCAATTATCTAAATACAAATATAATAAAAGGGAGCCCAGAGACTCTCTTCATTTTCAGATACTGCAGTAATCTAGACTTGCCAAACATTATAGACTTGCATGGGCTGTATTTGATATATATTTGTATCAGGGTCTGCAAGACAGACAAGGTCTGTATGACAGGCTACGAAGTAAATAATACCTCTGTTGTAACACATAAGAGTTACATTGGACAGTGATAGAAACAATGTTAAAGCGACCCTTACCGTTTCTTCTGTGATGTAACTCCTCGGCGGAAGGATCTGTAGTGACCCTTTACGGCTATCCCTCCGCCGTCTGAGTGACGTAATTCCAAAACGAGGCGACACTTTCACGCGACGGTCCTTCTGAAAGACTCGGGGATAATTATCTGCACTTGTGTCTGAACTCGTAGTGGATAAATCTGTATCAACAAATTCCCGCTGGATAATCCTGACATAACTCTCTTCCGTTCTCGCCAAAGAGGCGCCAACTCGAACGCTGAAGTCAATTTTCCGCTTGGTTGGATCTTCATGGTTCACGGGGTCACGCAAAAGTGGGATCCTGAACGTTGCATCGATGGCATGTAACGGGTCTGCTGATTGGTCAGAATCACCTCGATTCATAAGAACTGTTTTCTCATTGGTCTGTTCTTTAAGACTGGTTTCTCCTTTACTGAACTCATTCACAGATGGTAATGATGAGCTTAGTTCAGTAACTGCTGGTGCGTCCATTTCTTCTTTATTTAGCAGTGCTTGTTTCTTCGCCCTCACTGGTCAGCTGTCACTTATCAACTAACGTTACTGGACCACATCGCTTGGATTTCAAGACACTTTCCCTGTAACATCACGAGTGAGTAAGGGTCATTCAAATATATCACGGCGAGGAATGAGTGGAATCGAACCCTGGCCGTCGGCGTGATTAGCGAACACTTTAACCACTAGACCAATCCCGCCCCAATACACAAGAGTTGATGAAGCGGAATATGCTATCGCCAGCTTCACCATCTTTCTAGGCCAATGTATTAAAGTTAATAGTTGGAAAGACTCAAGTCAAATATGTTTCTCATTGGCCAAAATTTGTACATACATAAATGCGCAGCAGGCTCTCATTACGCATGTCAGAAAGATTCAATACAAACACATGATCCATGAACCCCTGTTAGGGCAGACATGGGTTGCTGAGAACCTATACGATGACATGCATTAACCAAGTCAGAGAGCCTGATCAACCGATCCCGTTAGTCGCCTCTTACGACAAGCATAGCCGCCTGTTAGGGCAAACATGGGTTGCTGAGGACCTATTCTAACCCGGATCTTCACGGGTCACGTCCATATAAACTGAGTGTAACTGTATTTAGTTTCTAAGACACAACAAACACTTCCATCAATATAGTGTTGATAACAACAAACTTGTAAAATATAATGCCAAAGCCGGAGAATAACCAGTCTCGATTATCTGTCGAAACAGATTCCACTGGGCTTATAAGGCACATAGTGGTGAAAAATATTACGTCAGTGGATCCCTGAAAATCAGTGAGGACATCAGGTGTTCGCGAAAAGGATAAGCATGTCGTAATGTACAGATAGATCCCACCTAACACACAATTTTGTTAGTTTGTTAGTTGTCTTACGCCGCACAGCGAGGGACCCGTGAAGATCCGGGGTAGCATAGGTCTACTTAAAACTACTTAAACTAGTAACGTAGTCAGGGCGCACAGGGATTCGAACCCCGATCATAGGTCTCTGGCGTGTCTATGAGACGAGACTTGACACAAGGAATTGCGGTACTTTACATGACTGGGCCACTCGTGCGTCTCTTGGGATTAAAGCTCTTTCGGATAATTAATATCAGTTATACATAAATATTGTTTAAAGTTTGAAAAACCATTAAACTCATACATAGGTACCTTACCTGTTTGTATCCTGACTTTTCTGAAGGGCATACCTCTCTTTATACAACCCTTCCCTTCTCAGGTCGTGTATGCTCTCATTTGTAGAACTGCCTAGCGGTCTTTGGCAAGTTACTGATAGCCAGCATACAGCTGACTTCAACACCTCGTGACACACACTGTTGTGCTGACAACAATGTGTTGTGACAAATTGCCTACATACCGAGGCTACTAAATACGTTAAGTAAAACTTTACAATTAATTAAACTCATTAAATGCACATACATTATGTCTATGCTTCAGTCGTTTTTTATTTGTGACAGGTAAGCATTTCAACATTTTCTGAAGAGTCTTTTTTTGGTACTTTTAAAGGGCGTAGACTATAAAACACTAACATTACTATTTTTGGTAAAAGGTGACTATGCTTGTCGTAACGGAATCGGGTGGTCAGTCTCACTGAGTTGGTTGATGCATGTCATCGATCCCAATTGCGTAGATCGATGCTCATGATGTCAAACACTGGATTGTCTGATTATTTACAGACCGCCGTCATATAGCTAGAATATTTCTGAGTGCGGCGTTAAACAACAACCAACTGTAATTATTTGAGTCTGGACCAGACACTGCAGTGATTGACATCATGGGCATCGATCTACGCGATTTGGACATGCATCGCCAAGCCAGTGAGCATCACTCGCTAGTCACGGTTGCTGAAGACAAATTCTAACCCTGACCTTCACGGGGCCGCTTATTTGTCAAGTTGAATGAGCGCATGGACAAAGTTGAATGAGGTGAGGTGAGGTGAGGTGAGGTGAGGTGAGGTGAAATGGGGTATGGGGTTCACGTCGAGTCCAAGATTATTGCACTTGGACTGATGCCGATTTATAGTGCTAGCCCTCTGAGATACCATGCCGCAGTTTAGCATGAATACCCCACTCAGAGGCAGTATACTGACTCCGAGCCGACCAGTCCTTGTTTTAGCCCCTTAATGCCGCGCGCCAGACAGGATAACATCAAGAACCATCTTTAACAGTCTTTTGGTATGACGCGGCCGGGGATCGGGCGCTCTACCACTGGACCACGGAGGCGGTCCAAGGTTGAATGAACACATGGACGAAGTTGAATGAACGCATAGATGCAGTGAATGAACGCATATATGCCGTTGAATGAACGCGTGTGTGTGTGTATATATATAAATATGTATATTCACTGTGATAGTGTTCAATTCTCAACATGTTTTTACCCGTGGTTACATTAGTAGGTGTCTTTTTTCATGTACCATAAAAGGCGACTATGCTTGTCGTAAGAGGCGACTAACGGGATCGGGTGGCCAGGCTCGCTGACTTGGTTGATACGTGTCATCGTATCCCAATTGAGTGGATCGATGCTTATGATGTAAATCACTGGATTGTCTGGTCCAGACTCGAGTGCGGCGTTAAACAACAAACAAACAAACAAATCTTATGGACATATTTTAATATCATATAGTTTCTTATTTTCATATTATAGTGCTAATTAACTGTACAATATGGATTTCCCTTGGGATAATATAGTTTGATTTTATCTTATATCTTATCTCTTATCTTTTAAGATGAATGAACGCGTATACGTAGCTGAAAGGGTGTGTGAATGAACGCTTTGGCGAAGTTGAATGAAGACTTGGATCCTCGAATAGAGACAGCTGAATGAACGCTTGGATCCTCGAATAGAGACAGCTGAATGAACGCTTGGATCCTCGAATAGAGACAGCTGAATGAACGCTTGGATCCT
The DNA here is from genome assembly GCF_022045235.1 of Haliotis cracherodii. NCBI lineage: Eukaryota > Metazoa > Mollusca > Gastropoda > Lepetellida > Haliotidae > Haliotis > Haliotis cracherodii. The sequence continues at coordinate 56,955,315 of NW_027266341.1, forward strand.
CGAATAGAGACAGCTGAATGAACGCTTGGATCTCGAAGGGATGCAAGAACGTAGTTGAATGAACGCTTGGATCCTGCAATGGAGTAGTTGAAAAAAGGTATGGGCATAGCTGAGTGAACACTGGGGCGTATAGTTGAATGAGCTTTTAAAATAAATAAAATAAATGGCCCGGGTTAAACACCCTCACATTTAAATAATGTTTATTTTTGCCGGATAGTAAACCTGCCTATAGGCGTCTCAGAGTCGAACCAAAGCGGACCCTCTGTGAAAGACTGTGGAATTATAATCCAGGTGTTTAAATCCATTCCCAGATACACCTTAGCACTCACACATTTTGTCCAGAGCAGTTTTTGTTCAGTAACCGGGAGTCGTGTTTGTATTCGCTGACAGAGGTAGATTATTTGCCACCCTCCATTCAAACTATAACAACACGGTTCTTTCAGCGTCTTATTAATCACCTCAACAGGGAAACCACTGTTGGGTTATCGCATGGTCAGTATATATCAGCGCGATTATACTTTCGCCATTTGGGAACGTTCCAAAATTCGAATTAAAGGCTTCTGTTGGGCCAGCGAGAGAGCGCGTGGCCACTATTTCACGGTCCGGTGACCCGGGGTCAAATTGCTCTTTGTGTTGTATATGAACTTGTCCGCGTGTCGCGTTTGTTTAGCGGAGTTGATCGCCTTCGTTATAAAGTGATGTTGGTGACATTGAGTGTATGATACGGGAAACAGAAGAATGGCGGAGTGAAGAGATGGGGCAGCTGTACATTGGGTGGGTGTGGGAGTGTGTGTGGATTGGCGGGAAGGTGTGTGGATGGTTGAATCAGTGATGTGTGTATACGTGTGTATGTGTGATGTGTGACGGGATGTGTGGCTTAGTGGATGAGCTTGTTGGTAGTTGCTGGAGTGGGTGGGTGACACGGCTCGTGTGACGGACAATGTGCGTTTAGGTGTGTGTGTGTGTGTGTGTGTGTGTGTGTGTGTGTGTGTGTGTGTGTGTGTGTGTGTGTGTGTGTGTGTGTGTGTGTGTGTGTGTGTGAGAGACAATGTGTGTGTGTGCGTGTGTGTGTACGTCTCTGTGTCTGAGTGTATATGTGATTGTGTGTGATTGTTTGTGTATGTGTGTGTGACTGTGTGTATGTCATTGTGTGTGTGACTGTGTGTATGTATCTGTGTTTGTGTGTGACTGTGTGTAAATGATTGTGTATGACTGTGTGTATGGCCCTGTGTGTGTGTGTGCGTGTTGTGTTGTGTGTGTGTGTGCGCGCGCGCGTGCGTGCGTGTTGTGTTTTGTGTGTGTGTGTGTATGGTTGGTGTTCCGGACTTGTGCTGGTTTTACAGCTGTGTAGCAGTGTGTGACTGTGTGTGTGTATGTCTCTGTGTGTATGTGACTGTGTGTCGGAGTGATGTGTATAGGTGAAGTGAAATAGTATTAAACGTCGCGTTGAAAATTATTTCACCCCACTCGGCCACAGTATACTGACTCCAAGCCGACCAATCCATGTTTTATCGCCTAACAATTATCATATTCTGATGTCTTGTGGTTTGACGCGGCGAGGGGATCGAGCCCCCGACCTTCGACTCACCAGGCAAACGTCCTATCCACTGCACCACAGAGGGTGCCCTCGTGCGCTCGTGCGTGGGAAAGAGAGGGGATACATAGGTGAAGGCGTGCAGGATATATAGGTGAAGGCGTGCAGGATATATAGGTGAAGGCGTGCAGGATATATAGGTGAAGGTGTGCAGGATATATTAGTGTAGGCGTGTAGGATATATAGAGGGAAGTGTGGGGGATATATAGAGGAAGGTGTTCAGGATATATAGGTGAATGCGTGCAGGATATATAGGTGAAGGCGTGCAGGATATATAGAGGAAAGCGCGCAGGATGTATAGAGGAAAGCGTGCATGATACATAGGTGAAGGCGTGCAGGATATGTAGGTGAACGTGTGCAGGATATGTAGGTGAACTTGTGCAGGATATATTAGTGAAGGCGTGCAGGATATATAGGTGAACGTGTGCAGGATATGTAGGTGAACTTGTGCAGGATATATAGGTGAAGGCGTGCAGGATATATAGGTGAACGTGTGCAGGATATGTAGGTGAACTTGTGCAGGATATATAGGTGAAGGCGTGCAGGATATATAGGTGAAGGCGTGCAGGATATATAGGTGAACGTGTGCAGGATATGTAGGTGAACTTGTGCAGGATATATTAGTGAAGGCGTGCAGGATATATAGGTGAACGTGTGCAGGATATGTAGGTGAACTTGTGCAGGATATATAGGTGAAGGCGTGCAGGATATATAGGTGAACGTGTGCAGGATATGTAGGTGAACTTGTGCAGGATATATAGGTGAAGGCGTGCAGGATATATAGGTGAAGGCGTGCAGGATATATAGGTGAACGTGTGCAGGATATGTAGGTGAACTTGTGCAGGATATATTAGTGAAGGCGTGCAGGATATATAGGTGAACGTGTGCAGGATATGTAGGTGAACTTGTGCAGGATATATAGGTGAAGGCGTGCAGGATATATAGGTGAACGTGTGCAGGATATGTAGGTGAACTTGTGCAGGATATATTAGTGAAGGCGTGCAGGATATATAGGTGAACGTGTGCAGGATATGTAGGTGAACTTGTGCAGGATATATAGGTGAAGGCGTGCAGGATATATAGGTGAACGTGTGCAGGATATGTAGGTGAACTTGTGCAGGATATATAGGTGAAGGCGTGCAGGATATATAGGTGAAGGCGTGCAGGATATATAGGTGAACGTGTGCAGGATATGTAGGTGAACTTGTGCAGGATATATTAGTGAAGGCGTGCAGGATATATAGGTGAACGTGTGCAGGATATGTAGGTGAACTTGTGCAGGATATATAGGTGAAGGCGTGCAGGATATATAGGTGAACGTGTGCAGGATATGTAGGTGAACTTGTGCAGGATATATTAGTGAAGGCGTGCAGGATATATAGGTGAACGTGTGCAGGATATGTAGGTGAACTTGTGCAGGATATATTAGTGAAGGCGTGCAGGATATATAGGTGAACGTGTGCAGGATATGTAGGTGAACGTGTGCAGGATATATTAGTGAAGGCGTGCAGGATATATAGGTGAACGTGTGCAGGATATATTAGTGAAGGCGTGCAGGATATGTAGGTGTACGTGTGTAGGATATATTAGTGAAGGCGTGTAGGATATATAGGTGATGGTGGGGTGGATATATAGAGGAAGGTGTGCAGGATATATAGGTGAATGTGGGTAGGATATATAGAGGAAAGTGTGGCGGATATGTAGAGGAAGGTTGGGTGGATATATAGAGGAAGGTGTGGCGTGTATATAGAGGAGGGTGTGAAGGATATATAGAGGAAGGTGTGGATGATATAGAAGTAAAGGCGTGCAGGATATATAGGTGAATGTGGGGTTTATATATAGAGGAAGGTGGGGTGGATATATAGAGGAAGGTGTGGAGGATATATAGGTGAAGGAGTGCAGGATATATAGAGAAAGGTGTGCAGGATATATAGAGGAAGGTGTGCGGGATATATTGAGGAAGATGTGCGGGATATATAGGTATAGGTGAAGGTGTGGAGGATATATATCTGAAGGTGTTGACATATCGAGGAAGGTGTGGAGGTTCCCCCCAGTTAACCGTTAAATCATTCAAAGAGTGAGGGAATGGAGGTTATGGTGATTCGCGCCAAGGCGACTTGACCCACAAAGGCAGTCTGTCTGCGGCCCTCTGGCGATTTTACCCAAGGCAGAGTTGTCTACCTTATGCTGCACAAAATTAGCCTATATCCCCTTGTCTCCGAAACACTGAATATTGAGACACTGAACATTTGCTGTTTCTTTAGTAGACGCATGGAGCGGACGGGGGCGTAATTAGGGGGAATTAAAATGTAAGCAATCATATTGCAGTACTTATTTTTCTTAAACAATCATAATCAAACACGAACACAATCAGGCCAGTGCAACATATCTAAAACATATATCACGAAATATCCTAACCACCACGTTTTTTTCATAATACATATAAAGTATTAAACAGTATGATTATTTGGACGAGACCCAGCTATCTCCATAAAAATAAATCGCCAAAGAATAACCACTCTAGATTATCCACCGAAACAGATTTTTTAAGCACTTGCTTTTTGTGCTACGTGGAAGCTACGCCATTGGCGGACAAGCTACACGATGTAGAATGTGTGTTTCGGACACTGGTCTTTTAACTCAATATCTGTCTTCTATTACAGTCTGTTTTTACACGTTAATGCGACGACCATATCACATCTATTACCCCGTTTGGGGCGGTCGGGTAGCCTAGTGGTAAAGCGTTCGCTCGTCACGCGAAAGACCCGGGTTCGATTCCCGACATGGGTGCAATGTGTGAAGCCCATTTCTGGTGTCCCCCGCCGTGATATTGCTGGAATATTGCTAAAAGCGGCGTAAAATCATATTCACTCACTCACAAATAAAACCCTGTTCACATACACCACATTTACTAACGTAAGTAATTTTACACATGTGTAACTCTACATACGTGTGTATACGTAAATTGACTATGCGTTCACATGAAAATCAACTTAAGTGTGTAAATAACGTATGTAAATTGTGTAAGGCACACATATTCGTCAGTCTGTTTACGACTTTCAACACAAAACAGCTTGTTTTCCAAAGTTGAATGAGAAGAGTCTTACTTCACCGAAAAAAATTCGCGTGAAGCAGCATGTGTTTGATTTAATTTGTACACAAAGTTTGGACTCCTTGAAACAAAAAGAAAACACCGTCCGCTCAACTCTGTCTATACCCATAAAAGTTGGCAACTGTTGACAATTTGTTTGGTGTTGGCAAAAGAACAGATACAATTACATCATCCTCATGCGTTCACATAAACGTTCACATTGCAACATATACACACAGTGCAAATTTACATTTACATTTGCACCTGCTCCAGACATGATGCAAATTTGCTCCTGGTGTAAATAAAATGTATACACACACGAGTAAACGCGTTCACATGACAAGTATACTCACGTTTGTATTTCTACACGCGTATGCACATACACACACATATGTTTTGAGGTGCATGTGAACGGGGTATATGACTACTGTCCTTGATAATTGTTTGGGTTTTTTTAGGTCATGACTTTATCTGATATGTCCTGCATGTTTTATGTAGTGGGAATATTTTGCTACGGCAACCATCGTTTGGGATAACTTGACGATAGGACTATAACGATTGTCGTTATCGGTGTATCGCGATATTTTTCTTGCTACAACACATGATATTGATGTGTGTCGCTGAGTTATGTATGAGGGGGGCCTGTTATACACAAGTGTTGTTTTGATACATGTGTACCGTATCGTGTACCGTGTTGTGTACCGCGTTGTGTACTGTATCGTGTGCCGTATCGTGTACCGTATCGTGTACCGTGTTGTGTACCGTATCGTGTGCCATATCGGGTACCGTATCATGTACCGTATCGCGCACCGTATCGTATACCGTGCTGTGTACCGTATCGTATACCGTATCGTATACCGTATCGTGTACCGTATCGTGTACCGTGCTGTGTACCATTTCGTGTACTGTATCGCGTACCGTGTTGTGTACCGGATGATGTACTATATTGTGTACCGTATCGTGTACGTTGTTGTGTACCGTGTCGTATACTGTATCGTGTACCGTGTTGTGTACCATTTCGTGTAATGTATCGTGTACCGTGTTGTGTACCGGATGATGTACTATATTGTGTACCGTATCGTGTACGTTGTTGTGTACCGTGTCGTATACTGTATCGTGTACCGTGTTGTGTACCATTTCGTGTAATGTATCGTGTACCGTGTTGTGTACCGGATCATGTACTATATTGTGTACCGTATCCTGTACCGTGTTGTGTACCGTGTCGTGTATCGTATCGTGTACCGTGCCGTGTACCATGTCGTGTACCGTGTCCTGTACCGTGTTGTGTACCGTATCGTGTGCCATATCGTGTGCCGTATCGTGAATCGTATCCTGTACCGTGTTGTGTACCATGTCGTGTGCCGTATCGTGTACCCTATCGTGTACCGTACCGTGTACCGTATCGTGTACCGTATCGTGTAACGTGTTGTGTACCGTGTACCGTATCGTGTCCCGTGTTGTGTACCGTTTAGTGTGCCATATCTTGTACCGTGTTGTGTACCGGATCATGTACCGTATCGTGCACCGTATCGTGTACCGTGTTGTGTACCGTATCGTGTACCGTGTTGTGTACCGTGTACCGTCTTGTATCCCGTGTGTTGTGTACCGTATAGTGTGCCATATCGTGTACCGTGTTGTGTACCGGATCATGTACCGTGTTGTGTACCGTATTGAGTACCGTACCGTGTACCATATCATATATCGTTTTGTGTACCGTATCGTGCACCATGTACCGTATCTTGTATCGTGCTGTGTACATTATCGTGTACAGTGTTGTGTACCGTATCGTCAACCGTTTCGTGTACCGTATAATGTACCGTGTTGTGTGCCGTATCGTTTACCATATCGTGTACCGTGTTGTGTAACATATCGTATCGTGTACTGTGTTGTGTAACGTATCGTTTACCGTGTTGTGGAGCGTATCGTGTACCATGTTGTGTACCCTATCGTGTACCGTACCGTGTACCGTATCGTGTACCGTATCGTGTAACGTGTTGTGTACCGTGTACCGTATCGTGTCCCGTGTTGTGTACCGTTTAGTGTGCCATATCTTGTACCGTGTTGTGTACCGGATCATGTACCGTATCGTGCACCGTATCGTGTACCGTGTTGTGTACCGTATCGTGTACCGTGTTGTGTACCGTGTACCGTCTTGTATCCCGTGTGTTGTGTACCGTATAGTGTGCCATATCGTGTACCGTGTTGTGTACCGGATCATGTACCGTGTTGTGTACCGTATTGAGTACCGTACCGTGTACCATATCATATATCGTTTTGTGTACCGTATCGTGCACCATGTACCGTATCTTGTATCGTGCTGTGTACATTATCGTGTACAGTGTTGTGTACCGTATCGTCAACCGTTTCGTGTACCGTATAATGTACCGTGTTGTGTGCCGTATCGTTTACCATATCGTGTACCGTGTTGTGTAACATATCGTATCGTGTACTGTGTTGTGTAACGTATCGTTTACCGTGTTGTGGAGCGTATCGTGTACCATGTTGTGTACCGTATCGTGTACAGTGTTGTGTACCGTGTTGTGTACCGTATCGTGTACCGTGTTGTGTAAGGTATCGTGTACAGTGTTGTGTACCGTGTTGTGTACCGTATCGTGTACCGTATCGTGTACCGTGTTGTGTACCGTGTTGTGGAGCGTATCGTGTACCATGTTGTGTACCGTATCGTGTACAGTGTTGTGTACCGTGTTGTGTACCGTATTGTGTACCGTATCGTGTACCGTGTTGTGTACCCCATCGTTTACCGTATTGTGTACCGTGTTGTGGAGCGTATCGTGTATCGTGTTGTGTGCCGTATCGTCTACAGTGTTGTGGAGCGTATCGTGTACCGTGTTGTGTTACCGTTAGTAATATCGCGTATCTCTGAAGACGCTTCCAGACGACGCTGCGTCGCGGCGTAATGACAATGCATAATTGATCAATACCCAGGGTTTAACCACACCAGTCGTGGCGGCATCAAAGCATCCACAAACCTTCACAACCGCGTCAGCAGTGGCCGTTGTTCTCCTCATGGACAAATCAACATTTGAGTTAGATTTCCATGTTTCAGTTCTTTCCAAGAGTCTGATGAAGTTATGGTCTCAAAAGCATTGCATTGGTGACATTGTGTTTCTTCACTTAAAATAGTATAACAGTGTTAGGAAATATATGCGCCACAAAATGATCAGTTGCAGGGAGCTCTCGAAGCTTGTAACATATTTTTAATATTAATATTTATTCGTATGATAAATTCAGGAATTCCTGTCAACGAAAGGCGCACAGTCGTCTAAGGCGCCGCAATTCTCTGTTATGTGCAGTGTTTCGCCCCTGGGACACGCCAGAAACCTATGATTGTGGGTTCGAATCCCAGTTCGCCCTGGTTTGTCAGCACCATACCCGGGTTCGTGTTTTTCACCAAAGTAGTTAACAGCTGACACAAGGGCCCACTTCCACAAAGCGATCTTAGCGCTAAGATGATCGTAACTCACATACTTTGACATAGGCTTACAATAGTTGTAGTGCTAAGATCGCTTTGTGCAAGTGGGCCCTGCATCACTTCGGGCTTTCTTCTCACACGCCGTGATATAACTGAAATATTGAATTGGTCTTCATCAGCAACCCATGCTTGTCGTAAGAAGCGACTAACGGGATCGGGTGGTCTGGCTCGATGACTTGATTTATGCATGTCATCGTATCCCAATTGCGTAGATTGATGCTCATGATGTCAATCACTGGATTATCTGGTTCAGACTCGATTATTTACAGATCACCGCCACACAGCTGGAATATTGCAGAGGCGTTAAAGAAGCAAATAAACAAAACTGTTCACCGCTTCCAGTACCCAGTACTCACCTAACGTGATTTGAACGAACGGAGGGATTAGGGTCCTGCTCCTACTCCCACTTGAAAAGGTTGCATAAATAAATGCTACTTCCCGCAATATCCGCAAATTTTAACACTCCTCCTATTTGTTCTTTAAAAATTACAAGTTTCTCCACTGTTATATTTTAGCAGCACATACTTTGGGGTGATAATTGTAAGTATGAGTATCAGAACACTCCGTTAGTATGAGCATCAGAACACTCCGTTAGTATGAGCATCAGAACACTCCGTTAGTATGAGCATCAGAACACTCCGTAAGTATGAGTATCAGAACACTCCGTAAGTATGAGCTTCAGTACACCCTGTAAATATGAGGATCAGTACACTTCGTAATTATGAGCATCAGTACACTCCGTAAGTATGAGCATCAGTACACCCTGTAAGTATGAGCATCAGTACACTCCGTAAGTATGAGTATCAGAACACTTCGTTAGTATGAGCATCAGAACACTCCGTTAGTATGAGCATCAGAACACTCCGTTAGTATGAGCATCAGAACACTCCGTTAGTATGAGTATCAGAACACTCCGTTAGTATGAGTATCAGAACACTCCGTTAGTATGAGTATCAGAACACTCCGTTAGTATGAGCATCAGAACACTCCGTAAGTATGAGTATCAGAACACTCCGTAAGTATGAGCTTCAGTACACCCTGTAAATATGAGGATCAGTACACTTCGTAATTATGAGCATCAGTACACTCCGTAAGTATGAGCATCAGTACACCCTGTAAGTATAAGTATCAGTACACTCCGTAAGTATAAGCATCGGTACATCCCGTAAGTATGAGCATCAGTACATTCTGTAAGTATGAGCATCAGTACACTCAGTATGTATGAGCATCAGTAGACCCTGTAAGTATGAGCATCAGTACACGCCGTAAGTATAAGCATCAGTACTCTCCGTAAGTATGAGCATCAGTACACGCCGTAAGTATAAGCATCAGTACACGCCGTAAGTATAAGCATCAGTACACTCCGTAAGTATAAGCATCTGTACACTCCGTAAGTATGCGCATCAGTACACGCCGTAAGTATGAGCATCAGTACACCCTGTAAGTATGAGCATCAGTACACGCCGTAAGTATAAGCATCAGTACACCCCGTAAGTATAAGCATCAGTACGCTCCGTAAGTATAAGCATCAGTACACGCCGTAAGTCTGAGAATCAGTACACTCCGTAAGTATAAGCATCAGTACATTCCGTTGGTATGGTCATCAGTACACTCCGTAAGTATGAGCATCAGTACTCTCCGTAAGTATGAGCATCAGTACACTCCGTAAGTGTAAGCATCAGTACATTCCGTTGGTATGGTCATCAGTACACTCCGTAAGTATGCGCATCAGTACACGCCGTAAGTATGAGCATCTGTACTCTCCGTAAGTATAAGCATCTGTACACTCCGTAAGTATGAGCATCTGTACACTCCGTAAGTATGAGCATCTGTACTCTCCGTAAGTATGAGCATCTGTACTCTCCGTAAGTATGAGCATCAGTACACTCCGTAAGTATAAGCATCAGTACATTCCGTTGGTATGGTCATCAGTACACTCAGTATGTATGAGCATCAGTAGACCCTGTAAGTATGAGCATCAGTACACGCCGTAAGTATAAGCATCAGTACTCTCCGTAAGTATGAGCATCAGTACACGCCGTAAGTATAAGCATCAGTACACGCCGTAAGTATAAGCATCAGTACACTCCGTAAGTATAAGCATCTGTACACTCCGTAAGTATAAGCATCAGTACACGCCGTAAGTATGAGCATCAGTACACCCTGTAAGTATGAGCATCAGTACACGCCGTAAGTATAAGCATCAGTACACCCCGTAAGTATAAGCATCAGTACGCTCCGTAAGTATAAGCATCAGTACACGCCGTAAGTCTGAGCATCAGTACACTCCGTAAGTATAAGCATCAGTACATTCCGTTGGTATGGTCATCAGTACACTCCGTAAGTATGAGCATCAGTACTCTCCGTAAGTATGAGCATCAGTACACTCCGTAAGTGTAAGCATCAGTACATTCCGTTGGTATGGTCATCAGTACACTCCGTAAGTATGTGCATCAGTACACGCCGTAAGTATGAGCATCTGTACTCTCCGTAAGTATAAGCATCTGTACACTCCGTAAGTATGAGCATCTGTACACTCCGTAAGTATGAGCATCTGTACTCTCCGTAAGTATGAGCATCTGTACTCTCCGTAAGTATGAGCATCAGTACACTCCGTAAGTATAAGCATCAGTACATTCCGTTGGTATGGTCATCAGTACACTCCGTAAGTATGCGCATCAGTACACGCCGTAAGTATGAGCATCTGTACTCTCCGTAAGTATGAGCATCTGTACTCTCTGTAAGTATGATCATCTGTACTCTCCGTAAGTATGAGCATCTGTACTCTCCGTAAGTATGAGCATCTGTACACTCCGTAAGTATGAGCATCTGTACACTCCGTAAGTATAAGCATCTGTACTCTCCGTAAGTATAAGCATCTGTACACTCCGTAAGTATGAGCATCTGTACTCTCCGTAAGTATGAGCATCTGTACTCTCCGTAAGTATAAGCATCTGTACACTCCGTAAGTATGAGCATCTGTACTCTCCGTAAGTATGAGCATCTGTACACTCCGTAAGTATGAGCATCAGAACACGCCGTAAGTATGAGCATCAGAACACGCCGTAAGTATAAGCATCAGTACTACCCGTAAGTATCAGCATCAGCACCAAGACAGCGAGTCTGACACCTGATCCCGTTAGTCCCCTCCTAGGACAAGCAAAGTCGGCTTACGCGGCAAGCATAGGTTGCTGGAGACCAATTCTACCCCGGATCTTCACGGGTCTATAGCGATTGTGAGGCGAGACATACCGTTACAGGTATTATTGTGAACTCGGTATATGTAGGCCTTTATAGCTGGTGTGAGCTCGCCACGTACCGTTATTGCTGTTGTGAGTTCGACACGTACCGTTATTGCTGTTGTGAGTTCGACACGTACCGTTATTACTGTTGTGAGTTCGTGACGTGCGGTTATAAGGTCGATACGTACCGTTATTGCTGTTGTGAGTTCGACACGTACCGTTATTGCTGTTGTGAGTTCGACACGTACCGTTATTACTGTTGTGAGTTCGTGACGTGCGGTTATAAGGTCGATACGTACCGTTATTGCTGTTGTGAACTCGACATGTACCGTTATAGATGTTGTGAGGTCACCACATGTCGTTATATCTGTTGTGAGCTCGACGCGTACCGTTGTATCTGTTGTGAGCTCGACATGTTATAGCTGTTGTGAGTTTGTGACGTGCGGTTATAGCGGTTGTAAGGTCGAGACGTACCGTTACAGCTGTTGTGAACTAGCCACGTACCGTTACTGCTGTTGTGAGGTCGCCACATGTCGTTATATCTGTTGTGAGTTTTGGATAACTGAAAACAAAATTACCTTGTGTTATCAAATAAAACATCATGAATACCATCGTTAACCTCGCTGACTTGCTTGATGCATGTCATCGATCAGATGCGTGGATCAGTGCTCATGATATCAATCACTGGATTGTCTGGTCCAGACACGATTATTTACAGACCGCCGTCATTTAGCTGGAATATTGCTGAGTGCAGCGTAAACAACAAACCAACCAACTACTACCACTATATACGAGCGGTAGGGGGTTGCCTAGTGGTTAAAGCGTTGGCTCGTCACGCCGAAGACCCGGGTTCGATTCCCCACATGGGTACAATGTGTGAAGCCCATTTTCCGGTGTCCCCCGTCGTGATATTGCTGCTTCTGTGAATTTGGCTCGTATATAGTGAGTGAGTGAGTATTGCTTTACGCCGCATTTAGCAATATTTCAGCATTGAGAGTATTCATGATGGGTTTTTTCAGATAACCAAAAGTACATTTTGTATTCAATTATCCAAAATCCTTCTCAGCTGAATTATTTTATAAAAGAATAGAAATAATCTGAAAATCTTGCAATTACAATAAAATATCCAGTCACAATCGTAAGCGAAAAGCGGAACACAGCTGAAAAAAAATATGTTCCACGCGTTTGTGCGTACGCGTGTGTGTGTGTGTGCGTAATATTCCGTAATAAAGGATGCTTTCTTCACAAATACGAAAAAAACATTTTTTGGCATGAAACATAAACTGATTATTTCGGGATTTTTAAAAAAAAATTTTTATTCTTTTTCCAATTTTATTTAAGGAGCTCGATAGAGTTCCAGTTTGCATATCCGTGTCCTCCAGTTTAATTATAAAACGAGAACTGTATACAACTAGTTGGCCATAAGTTATTATATGTAAATATGCGTCCTACTTTTTAGGTATGTATTTTTATATACATCACGCTCTCATGTCATTCCAGCTAAAAGATAATTAAGGGATATATATAAGGTTTTATTTCTTCAACTAAGGTATAAATTTGATTTCATTATTAATAGTTATAGGTAAGTCACTGTACATGTAGGCAAAGTCATGGTCCAAACATCGTTTAGTTTATTATCCTGTTATTTTTTGTAGTTATACGCTACTGAAACATGTACAATTTTAATAATAAAAACATCTATTTGAAACAAACATATTTCGATAAATGCACACACGTCTACACTAAATCAGTAAAACTTTAAAAACCCTTTACTTTGTCAAAATTAAATAAATATATATTCAATATCCTTTCCCTTACATAATAATTCCTCATTATTTATGAAATATTACAAATACAAAAGGTGGGCAATTAAATTATTTTGGAACGCTTACTATCATTTAAAAAAAGTTGTTGATATCATAGAATAAATTAAATTTATATAACAGCTTTCATAACGAATTCACCGCCTCGTTTAATTATTTTACTGACAGTTTTCTATTAGTACGGACAGTACCAGTGCCGCTGTCTCCCTGAAGCCTTGACGCGAAAGGTTTGAGAGTATTTTTATTGCCTTCCCATAATTCTTAATCGTAGCGTTTCGGAATATTCCGTTATGTGAGGTTATGGTTCCGAAAATGAGCTCAAGGTGCAACGTGACCCAGTTTGACCAATGAGATTGGCCGATTTCTGAATAATTAATTTCCGGTAAAGCTATCCCTGTTCGGGAATGTTCGGCGTGTGCTGTCACAAGCGTAAAACTTTTCATCAACAGCCGCCATCTTAGGTGTTCCTGATCGGAAAAATCGACAGATTTCCATCAAAAAATCTTCTTTTTGGAGGAATTTTGTTCGACTTTTATCCTTTGAGGAGGTCTTTAGGATTCTAAGGGAGGCTTTAAGATCAAGAATGGCTGTCCGTAAGGTAACTTCGCCGGGTTTTTGAAGCGAAAAGTTGAATCGTTCGCGGCTTTGTGCTCACAATCATGGAGTAACACGGTTATCGGGAATTCCTGATGAGTGTTATTTGGATATCTATCAAAGATATGGGAAGAATTAAAGACTGGAAGACATTTTGTATTATAATGAAGCCTAACTGAGGCTTAAACTCTCCAAAGAATCGGAAGAAGTCGTGCTGTTCCGCTAATTTTTGGAAGCTACCTCCAAAAACATGGCTGACCAGCTTGTGGATGGGCCCCCAGCGGCCAAGCGACAGAAGATTGCCTCGCCGACACTCACGCCCAGTGACAGTGGAGGTATGTTGCATTTGTTGCAAAAATAACGGAACACTACTACTTGTTACGAAATTAAAGTATGGAATAGGGATATGCGCAACTGTTCAATGCGATAATTTTATGCGTAAAATGTTGTTAATTTTCATGTTGACAGTCGGCCCCCGTGCATCGTGTAAAATTGCATTTTTAGCTCGGTGCGGGGAAAATTTTAGCTCAGGTAAGAGCGCCGACTGTTTCGTAAAATTCTTGCTTTGTTGCTGTATGCATTTCCTTCCTCTTTGTCGACTTAAAATGGTTATGTAGAGAATTTGCAAGTCCGTCCTAGTTAGCATTAATTTTCTACATAGCCACAGTAGGCTAAGGCATCGTTTTTGACAGATTGAGTTCCACGAAGAACTCCGCGTTTCTTTTCAAAATCAAAGTGCAGGATATATTTTCCAGCCAGTTTCTTGTCGTATTCATGTGTGGAAATGATTTGCACTAGATGCATGCTTTCCGACGTCAGTGAACGTTTACCGGGATTATTTCAAATCGGTATTGCAAACGTCTCGTGGGTTATCATTTATGTTGTTTGATATTTGATTCCACGTATAATCTTGGGGCCCGGAACTGTCTTCACCAATTTCATTCACACATTGTGCCTAGATGCTTTGTGAATAAATAAATAAATATACAGTTAGCAGCTCTACGAGGTGGTTATGGTAGACTTCACGTGTGTTAGTTCCTTGTTAGGTACAATGGTGGCTGTGAATTATTCTTTTGATCAGACTTCATCCTATGAATACTACTCTTGCTGAGGATCATTTTTAATTTTATAACAACTTTGTCAAGCAAAAGGGTAAACTAGGAAGTAGAACTTACATTGTTATAGTTATCTTTCCCTTGGTCAATGATGTAGTAATGCAAGCTCAGAAACAGGCACAGTACAGCTAGAGAAAAACTGAACACTGGTTTGCATGGACAAGTGGAACATGCATTTTTTTCTGAAGATGACTCTATACTTATCATTGTAAGGAGTATCCTGTTTCTACTGCTGACAGTGGAGCAGTGACTAATTACAAATATCAAACTATGTTAGTATCTGATTTGTTTTGAGTGTATGTGGTATGAAACCACCTCTGAAACATCAGGTGTTTTGGTTTTGTTTGGTGTCCAAGCGAACAGCTCTCCTTTTTTCTCTCCTAAAAGATGACCATGTACTGGCAACCTATGAACATGGAAATATAATTATTCTGCTCAACTGAAGGATACATTTGCTATGGTCAAGGAGTTTTTTTTATTATTTTTATTATTTTTATATAGCTTTCCTGGTGTGTACAGTAAGCCTTTGTAATAAAATTTTAGATTTATATTCTGAAGCAAAAGAAATGTTCAAGAAATGTTCAGCATTAGATCATTTTTATACATGTAATATATTACATGTTTTATCTTTCAGAATTTACCTTGGATAACTTGCTGAATATTGCCAGTGCACTCCCAGATGAACTGGTTGCTACAAGTGATAATAATAACCCTGGTACTCTTGATACTCCAAGTTTAGAGACCACTTCACAAAATCAACTTTCCCAACTCCTGTCAAGTTCTACTACCCCAACCCCACAACCAAGTGTCTCCTCTATTATTAACAGTATTGCTGCAAGTCCGCAGAATCAAAATGCAGGCCGAAGTCCTGGTGTTGGAACTATGGCTAATGCCAATGTGAACGCAGTGAAGAGTCCCCATACAAACAATATGTCCCCAGTTCATGGTGCAGTTGGTAAAGGTGGGCCAATGAATCCACAGAACATGATGAGTATGTCAGACTCTAATTTGCAAAATAGTGGGTTTTCTCTTGTGTCCAGTGCAGGAGGGACCAACATGGGAACAGTGAAGCCAATGACCTCTCAGCTTCTATCTGTCAGTAATGTTAACATGAGTCAACATAATCCAAATCAGCTGATGAATGGACCACACTACTCGACAAGTGGTATGGGACAAGCTAGAAATATACCATCTAGCAGTATTGGTAATGCCAATGCAATATCCATGCAACAGGGCCCTGGGAATGTGATGGGGACGTCTTTGAACATGTCTCAGTTGCCTGGTCACCAGAACATGGGGCACCCAGGGCTTGGTTCCTCTCAAGCTCAGCAGCAGTTGGTCAAGGTATGTAACACATTTGTTTGAGATTCTGCTTTGCACTATATCAGCTCACTTCAGTATTCACGTAGATGAGGCTTAGTAATAGATAATCTTTTGTAGTTGGATGGAACCAGTAGAACCATTCAGTCATTTATGAATCCTGTTTCTTGTCATATCCTTCACAGGATGCACACTATTTATTATCTGGCCTCTTATAGTGAGGACCACTCTGTCTTTGCACTTTAGTATATAATCTGCCATTGCTCTTTTCATTTTTGATATCAGTGTGTGCACCAGTCAGTAAGCTTTTCTGTATTTTTCTTGGGTTTCTAATCACAAATCGCCCTAAAACCCAGTAGTATCTCACTACATTTAGTTCCACAATGTGTTTAAGCATAAGTGAAAAACCTCTTGAAAGCTAGAATAAACGATATGCGAGGCTTGTAACTTTGTCAATAAGCAGTAAGGTTAAGTTCACAATTATGGAAACTGAGTTTAAAAGGAGAATTTTAATGCAAGAACACTGATGATAAAGGTGGAACATACTTACCTTCAGAGGGCGAGGTAAACAAATTATTTTGCATGATAGAAAAAGTGGTATGTTTTTGGTCTGTTAGTGATTCATTAAAGTCCTTGTTTTATGTGCAGTTAATGTTGGCTTTCAAAGCACATGGAAAAGAATATGGTCTTTTGCGACCAATTTATTTATTCAAACAATACATTAGTCATAAGTCCTGTCTTATATTGAACTTGATAAATGCACAGCATAAAAACACTAAATAGATAGGCGTCTTTTGCCACTAGTCCAAATCCTGAGTAAAATTCTGTTCTAGTAAGCTCAACTTACAATGGTCCACACAAGACTAAAATCTGACTAAAATGGTGCAAGGGGTCTTGTTCAGGCTAGTGGACTCGAAAGTCTTTGGCACAGGCTACCACATATACCAAGGCTTCAATACGACCGAGCAACTTTCAGATGAAATATCTACTTCAAGTAGATCCATCTTATGTTGAGTAAAGCTATTTGAAATAACATCATACTTATCGAAGAAGGCCATGTATGAATAACCTAGATGTTCTTCCCGTCAGGAATCTTTGATTCTAGGATATAATTGAAAGTTGTTTTAACATATGCAATGCCATCAAAGTGTCTTAATACTGTCTTGACAACTTGTTAATCATACTAATTGATGATTATTTTATGTGGTGCAATACGTAATGGCTTCTTTACAAGTATGATAATCTCATTAACTGACTCACCAAGGCCATTAACCTTTGATAATGATATAAAAAATACAGGTCTTCAATGATAAAATGATATGTCATTGACTACAGAGTACCAATGTAAAGAGAAAACATGAATGGTCAGGTGTCCTTCCTGTAACCATGATGCCCAAAAATATATTTTTGGTTGGTCCCTGGTAAAATAATTTCAAGAACTCCCAATATATATTAACTAGGTCTACTGAAACAAATCATACTGTTACAGATTTCATAGGGGCATATCAAAATAGTTGTGAGGTGAATACTACAAGATTTAACAAATCCCTGAAATTCCATCATAGAAAGAATCTGTTAAAAATCTTTTACAGTACCATCAGAAACTATGCTGTTCCCATACTACAACACAATGCAGTATTCACTAATAAAGCACTAAACTGTCATTGGTTGACTGAGCAAGATTTCATATAATTATCGTGATGAAAAATCAATAACTTGCAAGAATTCTAAGTGGTGTTCATATTCCTAGTCCCTCATTCACTGACCCACATTGCAATATTGGTACTGTGTACATGGATGTTGCAAGTCAGATAATGAGAAACATGCTGACATTTATCAGTTTTCAATCCTGATGCTATTGTTTATGAATTCTGTGATCATTGGTTTCTTATTCACTCAATGATATTCCCACCACACTCTAGAAATCATACTTCTCTTCCATCTTACAAAGGTTTGTAGTTTTTGGCTTTTGACAATTGATTAGGAATTACTGTTTACCAACTTCTTTTGGTTCAGTGACCATGCACATTTTCGGAACTCCCACAGATATTACTGGTAGTAAAGTCATGGAAAATAATGATACAATTTGTTCAGAAATTAAGTATGAAAGTAACGGTTCCTTATCATAAACATTAATAATACGAGTTACAAAGTTTGTGGGTACCTAGTTTGAAATACGGTGACATAACTAAATGCAAGGAATCCATTATATTTTGAACATGGTTGTTAAAAGGTTTGTGAGGAATATTATTGGTAGTGAAGAATCCTTTTACGATGATAAAAGTATTTCTAAAGTGAGTGAGTTAAAATTTAACTTTGCGTCGCTATTATTTCAGCCATATAGCGACCATATATTTATTTCCTAAGTAAATGAACTAGCTGCACTTAAAACAAGTAGATCTTAACACCTTCTGTAACTTATGAAAGTTATATGTACATGATTTAAAAATTATAAACAAATAAAATTGAATGAGAGAAAGCTTGAAATAAAAAAATATCTGAAGAAAAGCTTGTTTGAACATCGCTTACAACTTTCAGTGTTACCCTAGACCTTGCTGCATAATCTCCAAATGATATGACTGCTGCCCTACATTTGATAATATCTTTGTGAATTGAAACCCATTATTGTAATATTGTAAATGCATCATTGATGTGGGAGGAACAATCACCAGATGGTTCTGCTATCTGGCATAGCCTGGATATGTTTTCCTGAATTTATCCAATTTTGCCTGTCAGCAATATGTCCATACTTAAATGAATAAAAGTTGATCATGGTAGTGTTCGAAATCAAAGATGGCGGTCATTGTTACAATCAGACACAACATATTAACCAGAAATGTTTGATAGCTTGAATAGTGAGCATGTCCACTTAAAAAGCCTGGCATTTTACTACCCCTAAGGATTGCTTGAACATTAGACAAACTGATTTGGCTAGTGGGCTATTTCAGATTAATTTGCATTACTGTTCCTCCTGTAAATTACTATAGCCTAAAACCACAGAAAGATCATCACAAAATTAGTCTAGTTCACCAGCCTAATGCTATTTAGTACCCGACTCTTGTAGAAGGCAGGTAGAAACTTAGTTTGTTTTTGTTGTGCTGACAGTCTGTCCCACCTGGTGGTGGCGGTGGTGGTTCCTTCAACTTCTCCTCCGCCCCCGGTCATCCATCATCAACTACCTTCAATGCACCACTCTCAAATGCAATGACAACTACTCTGCCTATGGCTTCACCCCCTATAAACATGCCTGCCAATGCTATCAACAATGTAAGTATCACACTCACCATCATTGTTTTACAGTTTCATCATAAAACACATTGACAATACTGTGCTTATTAAACAAAGTGCAACCTACTGTCTTAGACTTGTTTGGGAAATAAATATGTTTAAGGGGATTAATGTGTAGCCAACTGACCATGCTGATCCAAACCAAATTGATAACATAATCATGCAGGAGAATTTGACGTAAAGCTCTCAGCTTAAATGGTTGCACTTTGTTCATGCTTGAAGATATATAAATGCAGTAATACATTGTAATCTTTCAATTACTTGTATGATTGAGCACATGCTAGTTATAGTTTTCATTTAATGCCTCAATAATACTGTGACTGCTGTTGAATATAGAATATGCTTATACACTGTTGAGCTTGTCTTGTAGAAGATACTAAACAGCCTTTTTTTCAGTGTAACATATGCATAGCTTCCTAAGTTCTCACACAAGATATGCTGTCTGCACAGATAAAAAAAACAATTATATTCTATTAAATTGTAATATCTGAAACCAAAGACATTAATTTAAAATTTCGTTTATTTTCTGTCAGCTAAAAGTGGTGACATACTATATACATTTTGTTTGTGTCACTCAGCCTGGACAACCTGGCCAACCAGGAGCAGGTCGACAGCCAACAGCAGATCCTGATAAGAGTAAGCTGATACAACAGCAGCTAGTGCTACTTCTACATGCCCACAAGTGTCAGCGACGAGAGATGGCCAATGGAGAACAAGCTTGTAGTCTCCCTTATTGCAGAACAATGAAAAATGTTCTCAATCATATGACAACATGCAGTGCTGGAAAGGCATGTCAAGGTAAGCAGTCAGGGTGTTTCTGGTAGTTTGTGGTGTACTCATATGAGGATCAGTAAGCAAGTGTAGTTCCTCGTTTCCTGCCTTTCTGAGTTCAGTTTCAATTCTGGCTCTAAGACTGTTATGTAAATGTTGGGATGCTGGCCTAAAGAATCTAGTAAATATGTTCCTATGCATTGACATGATCATTGCTTGTCATTTTACACTATAATTTATTTCATGTGGACTGCATAGTATGCACTGTCATAATTTCCACATTTATCTTGTTTGTACATTGCATGTCCGATTTCATAAATTCTAATTTTATCATCCAGCCAATGCCAAGAACCAGTGATTTAGCCTTCAAAGGAATTGATGACAAAACATTGTATACTCAGTCCAAAGTATGTTAAGACCAACATATCCATAACCAATATTTCCTGTTCTTTGTACATCTGTTGTCTTGTTTTCTTTCAGTTGCACACTGTGCATCATCCAGACAGATAATCACTCACTGGAAGAACTGTACGCGAAGTGACTGCCCTGTGTGTTTACCTTTGAAGCATGCGTCTGATCGTAGAAACACTGCTGCAACAGGTAATACTTTTTCGGGGGATATTGCTATCATCATTATCATGCAGGGACCTGGAAATATTATGTGTATGGTCAGTTTCATTAGCAATCACCACATTCATTTCTTATCAAATAGAAACAAGTTCGAATGATCCGTAATTTTGAGTCAATTCATGCTGTGATTGTTTTCACTGTTGAGGGTTTCATAACAATGCTTTTGTGGGAGTATGCATTGTATTGATTTTATGCCCCGGCACATAATGCAGGGGGATGCAGTCATCACCTGGTCAGTCCATATTTTGTTTCCGTAGCATTACTTGAAACCATGAAAGATTTGTCAAACATGGTAATGTATTTAACCATGGGCTGAAGTAGTGCCTATGCTATTGTGGGGATTGGTCACCTTATGTTTATCAGTTGTAGGTGCTTTGATAAGGTTTTTGGGGGGTTATTTTGTTATCCATATTTTCACAATGTGTTTTACTGATGTGACACGTTTTTCTCTTATTCTAGTTTTGGGACTGACTGCAGCAGGTGGCCTGCCTCAGAACACTGCCTCTTTACCCCAGACTAGCAACGCAAGTGCTGACGTAACATCTGATGCCATGAAGAGGGCCTATGATGCCCTTGGATTGCGCTACAACAAACCAGCTACCACAACAACACCCCAAATATCTCACCCACAAGTACCATCAGGCATGCAGCCAGGTAAACTGTCAATCTTCTATGTGATCCCAAACTTAACAGTTAAATGAATTAAAGTACCACTAAAAATAGAAATTGTGTTTTAGTGAAAGTCTAAGCATGGTACAGAAAATGTGATTTTTTTCCGTCTGCTGATGTGTAAAGATCACTCTTATTTGCAATGGTTTTTCTTCTTTTTTTGTATGCTACAGATCTTATTTTGGATTTTTCATTTATCCCTGGTTACTGATTCTATGTATATTATTCACGTTTTCATTATTTTTATCTTAACACTTGAAACAATGCATTAATGAGTTTCTTTGTATTTGAAGGTGGCATGAGTGCTCCACCAACACAGAGCAGTGCTCTACAGCAATTAATGGCTGCCCAGCCCAGTTTAGCCCAAGGAATGCCACCTCCCAACTCAACTGAAGGACTAGGAAACATTGCACAGAACAGTCGCATGACAAAAGAGTGGCATCAGCATGTCACACAGGATCTACGCAATCATCTTGTACACAAATTGTGAGTGTTAGTCTTTGCAGTTTCTAAAGAAATTTAAAAGTCAAATAATTAGTTGTTAGGTGTGCATGACAAATTGCAGATGTAATGGATTGCTTTTAGTTCATTTTAGAGATTAATCACAGGCTGTTGGTTTTGTCCAGGGTTCAAGCCATTTTCCCAACCCCTGATCCTGCTGCACTTAAAGACAGTCGAATGAAGAATCTAGTCGCATATGCCAGGAAGGTGGAGGGAGACATGTATGAGACGGCAAATAGTCGGGTATGTCAATTACTGTGTAATTTTGCTTGGAAGCTTTATAAAATTTGTTCTTCCCATGTTTAGGTGGTGTTTTGTCCATTGGTGGAATACTAGTTCAGAACAATATTACCACTCTGATATATGATTGATGTAATTTCAACTTAAAAATAAATACTCATAGAATATAAGTTTGTGAACTCTGGTAGGATCTTGTCCATCATGTTATGACTTTGTTGTAATCATCTGATGTAATATAGAAGGCTATTGTTAGCACAAGTTTTGTAACTGCTGCAGTGCCTTTGCCTTGTATGTTCTTGAGATGATCATTTTAACAGTGTGTCTACTAAAATGCATTTAGCAAACCCTGAGTGAATGCAATCCCTATCTTTACAAATTACTTTTACATTTTGTTGCTGTAACATTTGTGCTAAGCAAGTGACTGAGTCTAAACATTTAAGGAGTATATATGACTAACTTCTGCAGGAGGAATATTATCACCTTCTTGCTGAGAAAATATACAAGATACAGAAGGAGCTGGAAGAGAAGAGAATGAACAGAATGCGTCAAAGTGCACCCCCAGGGGGACCAATGGCTGCAGGACAAATCAGACCACCAACGACACAAAGTGAGTATATAAAATGCTACATGTCTTTGCTTACATTTGAAAAGTTTGCAGTTACATTCCATGGCTGTTGAAAAGTTTGTGTCATGCTAAAATTCCATAACCAAATGATGGCAATTTGTCTTTTAGATGGAGCTGCTGGAAATACAAGTCAAATTCAAGCAGCCCTGAATGCCACCGACAGTTTCATGTCCCAAGTGCCCCAGGTCCCTCAGGTCCCTCAGGTCCCGCAGGTCCCTCAGCTGCCCCAGATGCCCAACATGGCTCGAATGCCCATGGTACAGAGAACAACTCCTCCCCCAAATCAGGTATGTTATTGTAACCTTATTTTGTCTGCCTTAACAAAGATTGACTGTCATGTGTACTACTTATTATTGAATGTGTGAGGGTTGAGACTGACAGTGACTTCCTTTGTGTCCTTTAGATAAATGCCCAGTCCAGTTCTATTGGCCAGATGACTATGAATGCTGCCCTGCAAGAGTCTCAGCGACAATTCCAGGAGGTTATGAAACAACGTGCTCAAGGCCAACAACAGCAGCAGCAACAACAACAACAACAACAACAACAGCAGCAACAGCCTAGTCAGAACCAGGCAATGTCATCACAACAACTACCGCCAATGTCTTTGCAGGCTCAAGCTCAGAACCAGAATCAAGCTGGCCTCCAAGGAATGCACATGGTCCCACCAACCCAAACATCACAACAGATGGGTCTGCCTCCTCAACAGCAAACTCCCCCGCATATGGCACGTCCACAGCCATCCCCACAGCAACTGCATCAAATTCAGCAGCAGCAGCAGCAACAACAGCAACAGCAACAACAACAACAGCAACAACAACCGCCACCGCAACCTACCCCAGTGCAGCAGCAACAGCTGCAGACCAATCACCAGACATCGACACCACAGTCCCAACTTCAGAACCAACTAACAGAACAAAATCAGACACACACTCAGCAACAGCAACAACAACAACAACAGCAGCAGCAGCAACAACAACAACAACAACAACAACAACAACAGCAGCAGCAACAACAACAACAGCAGCAGTCACAGCTGAAGCAGCAGCTGCAGCAACAACAGTTAACTCAACCTGTAAGTACAATTTGTGGAACTGTCTTTTGGTATGTGTGGACTTTTGATGCCATATCAGTTTCACTTGTAGCTATGGATGTGCCAATATTGACAATCCTTATGTTGTTGACAACTTGTGGCATTAATTATGTTATTGTTCTTGAACTTTTTTCAATGTCAAAACTCTGTATTGGAACTGACTACACATAGGAATTAAAAGTACTTGGACATTTAAACCACGGAAACATAGAATACCATCTCAGCTTTTCTCATTGTCATGTTAACACAATTATCATCAGACCTTTTTCTAGTCCAAGAAACAGATACATAAAAATTTTCAGGATGGTAGATCTCATTAGTGTCCTCAGCAGTGCATATGTCTGTGAGATAAACGACATGAATGAGTACTGGTCAAGGGTTATAATTGGGTGTATACTGCTCAAGGATTACAATTGGGCATGTTATATGCCATTCTAACTGCATTTGATTGCATTTAATAGCCTTTTTCTGCCCCTGGCATATAATACAGGGGGATAAAGTCCATGCCTCATCTGTCTGTCCATAATCATTTCGTTTCCGAAAAAGGTTCAATTTTTTAAACAGAATTGGCATATGTATCAAACAGGTCCTGCAGTGATGCCTTTTGCTATTTGCAGATTTTTGGCTATTGAATTTTTCTTGATTTCCGTGGAAACAAATTGGACTTGGTCTCTTAAGGGGGTGGAAAACTCGAAAAATATTCATTATTTGTTTACAAAAATTGGCATATGTATCAAACAGATCCTGAAGTGGTGCCTTTTGCTATTTGTGGATTTGGGGTATTTTTATTTTCTCGATTTCCATGAAAACAATTTAGACTTTGTCACAAAGGGTGGGGGTAGGTGTCGTTTCCGGAGCTCAATATGAAAACTGTGAAAGACTTTTCATCAATACCTGGTACATGTACTAACCAATGGCTGAAGTTGTGCCTTTTGCTACTTAAAAATTTTTCAAATTTTTATTTTGCCGTTTCCATGGTAACAAGTTAGACGTTGACTCTGTTCATAGTGGTGTGTTTGTCCAGACCATATCATTATAACTAATAGGTACTGTTTCTTGAAACTGCACACACAAAGACCATGTTGTCAACTGGTACCTTTTGCTATTTAGGGATTTTTAGGATTTGTTTTTTCTGTGTTTGATTTTTTACTCTGTTTATAATAGTGTGTACCTGTCAGAGAAATACAAAGTTTCGAATTCTGTGGTATAATTTTGATAGCTCTTTAACTATACAGACAGACACATTAGATAGAAATTCTCTTCAAGTAACAGTCAGAAAAATTGTCCAAAGGAATGCTAGCTGCCCCATGCTCTGTACATATTTTCTTATGTTATTATTCTCTATTTGAAGACAAACAGTACAATGAAAGGGAAGCCGTCAACAATGTCCTTACAAGGAGACCAATCTCAGATGAATCCAGAAGTGGTGGTAAAGCAAGAAGTACCAGAGGCTAGCCAGCAACTGGCTATCCTTTTGGCCAGTGATTCATCAACATCAAATGCCATGTCACCAATGAGCACCAGTCATGTGACACCAACATCTAATACTCAGCCTCTCAGTACAAGCACAAGCCTGGAAGACATTAAATCTGAAATTAAGAAAGAGGTCAAAACAGAACTAAAATCTGAACCTTCATTGGACAGTGTGAACAGTGTAGGAGGAGGGAAAGGCTTTGGGAAAGGATCAGGGAAGGGATCCGGAAAGGGATCCGGGAAAGGCAAGTGCATGCCTAGTGTGGAAAAGATGGACACAGAGGATTCACAGGGTTCAATTCCTGTTAAGGATGAGGCAGGTTCTGTGTCTGGTTCAGTGCCTGAGAACTCTACCCCTAAGCAAGAACCAACTGATAGTAATGCTGAAGCCAGCAACAACACAGAGGATAGTAAGGCCAGCTCAGGTGACTCATCTTCTACCAGTATCCAGTCGTCTGTACCTATAGGAGCTGCGGCTGCTGCTGCTCAGAAACCAAGGAAGAAAGGTAAAATTAAACTTAACTTAATTTTTGTGTTTTTTAAGGACATCATCCAGAAATGTATTTATTTATCACACTTGTAATCTACAGTGATTGTTATCTATATTAAAGTTTTGGATGACAAAAACAGTCGATGTCCTAGAAATTGAACATATCTGTAACACTTCAGTACTATGAATAAATTCATGGTTTCTTTTTATCACAAGAGGAATTTAATCAAATTATGGAAACTGATTTTGTGTTGTTTCAGTATTTAAACCTGATGAGTTGCGGCAAGCTTTGATGCCTACACTAGAGAAGTTGTATCGTGTTGATCCTGAATCACTGCCCTTCCGCCAGCCTGTTGATCCCATCATGCTTCAGATACCAGTGAGTTGTCAATTCAGAGGTCGCATTAACAGGGATGAATTTTCTGTGTATTTTGTTGTCACTTTTATTGCCATTACAATATTCACTCAATCATATGGATTCCGGCTAACTTTAAGTGTGTTTGGGGCGGGAGAAATTTCCTGGATAGATATATGAAGTTAAAGCATAACTACAAGGTCAAGCATGTAAGATACTAATTTGCTTTTGCCAGGATTACTTTGAAATTGTGAAGAAACCCATGGACCTATCAACTATCAAGCGGAAACTGGACACTGGTCAATACCAGGACCCCTGGGAATATGTGGATGATGTATGGCTAATGTTTGACAATGCCTGGCTGTACAATAGGAAGACATCGCGAGTCTACAAATACTGTTCAAAGGTAAGTTATATGAAGGATTTTATTTTTGGTAACAACATCCTAGCAAGACAAAGAATTTATTTTATTGTGAAGAGGTTTTATGAATTTCCAATGTCATTTTTAAAGTGTTTTTCATTTGAAGATGATAATCTCTGATATATGTTATCAAACTTTATTCTTGCAGCTTTCTGAAGTATTTGAGAACGAGATAGATGGTGTGATGCAATCACTCGGCTATTGCTGTGGTAGGAAGTACGTCTTCAGCCCACAAGTTTTGTGTTGCTATGGCAAGCAGCTGTGTACAATCCCCCGAGATGCCATGTACTACAGCTACCAAAACAGGTCAGTTAGTCACTGCAGTTTCCTATAAAGGCTGATTAAAGTTACTAAAATGAATTTTGGAACAATATAAATGTTGATCTAAGTGTTATCTGAATTCATAAAGACTCTAACTTTCTATGATTACACTTCAGATATTGTTAGTTGTTATGTTTTGTCTTGACATGTTCCATGCTTGTTTGTCACAAAGTATATATACATATCTATATCATATATATATCTATATATGCCTGTGCTTTATGCTTGAACATTACTATTTTACACAATTTATTTGTAACTGACAATTCTTATTTTCATCAGTCTCAAGTGACAAATAAATATTGTTTTGGATGATTTTATGAAATAACTAAGTTGTAACTTCTTGGTAAATGAGTTTCATACTTTTTCTTAATAATTATAAAGTGTCAGTTTTTCACTCAATATTACAACAAATTGGCATGTGCACATATATTAGCAATCCACTGTATACACTGCATCTTCCTTTAATCACTGTTTATCACCAAGTAGTTGAAAGCCTTGCATTCACTTCAACTCTCTCAGCCTTCTTAAATGATCTCTCATCAATCATTCAATCATGTACATAGATTTGGGTTTAAATGAATGTGGGGGGTCCTTAAAAAACAAACTTCATTGAACATAAAGAAATTTGACTATTTGTATTTTTATGTAAAATATATTTTGACTTTAAAATGACGAAGAATAAGTTTGGTGTTGCAATGTGCTGGACATTTTCATGATTTTACCAACTTTTGATATGACATTTTAGTGTGTCATCAAATTTTGTGGGAAATCTGCAATTCGGTCAGTGTCCCAGAAAAATACCTGATCTGATACCCTGCATTGCTATATTTTTTTTTAAATTTCAAATGTACATATATTGTAACATTGAACTAATAGTCACTTAGATACAGACATATTAGTGTAAAATAACTAATTAAGGAGGATGCCAGTGTTCCGTGGATTGTCTTTATAGAATCTTATGTAACCAATTCTTTCATAGGCTTTTAACTTTGTCTTGATCATTATTGCCTTTAGCTAGAATTTAGTAATTCCCATAGCTAGTAAACCTAGTAACCCAGTATAATCCTGATGCACTAGTAAGAGTAAGACACATAATTGCATTCTCACATCTCATGATTTGCTTCACTTGGTTTCCTACCACCCCTGTTCATGCTCATCTTTTTATTTCCTCCCCCTGCTTATTTATCTGCTGCTGCCGCTGCCCTGCTGTCATTGTGGTGTTGGTGTCCATCACAAATACCAATGTCCTGCCATGCCCTGCCTGTTTTGCTGTGTCCCTTCTGTATTGGGGCCCATAGCAGACTAAAACCTGGAACTATTTCTGACAGATACGTGTACTGTGAGAAGTGCTTCCAAGAAATCCAAGCTGATGAGGTGGAACTGGCTGATGACCCAACACAGCCTCTCACGTAAGTTGATATGAATTCTTATTCTTGATTTACCTGTGTCATATCGTTATGGTTACTCTTTTACATATTTTGTGGGACTGCCTCCGTGGTCTAGTGGTAGAGCGTCCGCCCGGAGAGCGGAAGGTCCGGGGCTCGATCCCCGACTGCGTCATACCAAAAGGCTTTAAAAGATGGTACTTGTTGTTACCCTGTCTGGCGCTTGGCATTAAGGGGTTAAAGCAAGGACTGGTCGGCTCGGAGTCAGTATACTGTGTCTGCGTGGGGTATTCATGTTAAACTGCGGCATGGTATCTCAGTGGGCTCGCACTATAAATCGGCATCAGTCTGGTCTAGTACAAGCACACACAAACACACACACGCATGTACGTCGCTATATAAGTGCAATAATCTTGGACGCGACGTTAAACCCAATTTCACCTCACCTCACCTCACCTCAAATTTTGTGGATTGCTCTCCTTGGTATTTGCTCATTCAGAAATGTGAAGATTGATGCAGTGACATATATGCTTTGTGCTATGTAACTGTTATTTATATCTTTATGATGAACAGTACTGACATTTTTTGTGACCTTTTTGTTTGCAGGAGAATCAAAAAGGAGAAGTTTGATCGGTTAAAGAATGATCAACTAGATTATGAGCCGTAAGTTGTTTGAAATGTTTTACAATTTGTCAAATCATGTGATCTCAAATGTTATTTGCCTTGAAAATGTGATAAGTCTTTAAGTTGTTAGGCGATTAATATATTTTTGGGGTTGATTTACGAAATTTGCACTCACAAGGCATGTGAATGTTGTAATTTTTCCACCTAAAATATTGCACAACTGAACATGTCATGTTGAAGGGTCGTAGCTGTAATTGGTCTACATCACTTAAACTTTGCTGTAAACACTTTGCTTTTTTGCAAAAAAGACCTCTTTAACACAAACTTATTTGAAGGATATTTCATGTCAACTTATTTTGTTATTTCTATTGTTATACCATTAGTGTTGACAGTATTAATACAAAATTAGAAAAGTCTTTTTGATTTTAGATCATCAGTGGACCAGTAAACCAGCTAAAAAAAATTGATTGTCTTATGCATGTCTTTAAACAAGATGTGCCACATTTTCTGTGTTCATTCCTTTCCTGTAATATGCAAATAAGCTATAGTTGTCCGTAAATTGCCAAATGCAGTTGTCACATCTCAGATTGTTAGCTGTTTGAGATTCTGTTCAGGAAAACTCTTTTTGTCTTCCTTTAGGGAGGAAACTATTCAGCAAGATCACAATTCATAGGTCATGATACACATATTTATGACAAATCGCATTAGAGACTTCATGACAATAAATATTTTCGAAAATTTGCCAAAAAGAAAGGCAATTGTAAACACAATTTGCAGTGTAGAGAACTTGAAATGCTTATTACAACACGTCTTGCGATATTTGACTGACAATAACGCTGGGGTATCATTAAATGAGTTGTAAGTTAGGCTTAAAAACGTAAAAGAATTGGTTCTCAGGCAATGACTTTTGAAAATATAGTGCGGAGGTGTTAGTTTTTGTTTTTTCCCCCACTTGTTGAAAGTATTATGTAACCAAATAAACGTTGTGTACCATCAGTCGGGGATTGGGAATGGGCCTCCCTATATTCACAAGCATACAAACTCCTATTACCCCCATGACCATAACACGAGATGCGCATTAAAGCAGTGTGCATGTAAAGGGAAGTAACTATGCTGTATTGGATCGTATTAGGATTTAAATTCTTTTTTGGAAAATGGAAATAAAAGTGAAACATGAGGTGGACTTTCTGATGATGCAGGCAATGCCTGAGAACCAAGACTTTTTTTCATTTTATCTTTATTTATTTCAGCAAGTTTTTCATCTTGTATCGATACTAAAAAGTAACATATGATGGAAATCTCTGGATGCACCGATGTATTGTTTCACCCTCAGTCACCTCGTTCCATAAGTTGAGCTGTTCAAGTCGCCAACCTTAGCTTCCTGAAAAAAAGAGAGATAAATACATAGTCATGGTTTTAATACAAATGTGTTTTGAACTTAATAGGTTGTTTTACAACATGAATAATGTTTTTATTTGTTTATTTCTTTTCAGATTCATAGAATGCTTAGACTGTGGAAGAAAACTTCATCAAATTTGTTGTCTGTGGTTTGAGCAAATTTGGCCGCAAGGGTAGGTATCCATATGCGACATGAATATGTTTTCATTATATGAAGGATTTTATGAGCAAAAGGAACAAGCTGTTCCTGCAAATATTAGAAAAGATTGAATTGGAGAATGTGTATGATATAGATTGTTGTGGGGGTAAATAGTACACAATGTGTTCATAACTGAAGTTTGATGGTACAAATATTTTTCTTATTTTTTTGTCTGAAATCATATTTTCATGTCTCCAATTGAATGTGTGTTATTTTAAGCATCATACAAGATTGTATTAAGTAATAGGTTTCTTCTGAAATTGATAAAATCTCTTATCACTTTGTAAAACATCTAATGTGCAGAAAATACAAATTTTGGTTAGTTGAATATAGTTTGTGCATTTTAAATTTTTTCAACAGAATTATTGATCAGCGACAATGTTAAATCATATGCAATCGCCAGACATTATTTCTTCATAATCTTAATTTTAAAAGCACTTTGGGTGGCACCTACTTGTGAAATTTGCTTGCATCAAATGTTTTTGTGTTAATTCAGTTGTTCAGTATTGATACCAAGTCAAATGTTTTTGTGTTAATTCAGTTGTTCAGTATTGATACCAAGTATTTGTTCACTATCTATGTTTTTGCCATTTTCAGGTATACCTGTGATAATTGTTTGAAGGCCAAAGGTGTGAAGAGGAAAGAGAACAAGTATTGTGCAAAACGTGAGTTGGTATTCAAATTATTGTTATCAATGTAAACATTCATTTTGTGGACTTCATTTACTGGTGTGTTTATTCATAGTATTGCAAGAGTTTGTGATATTTCTCTTTACACTAGGTCAACATGGTAAGACCCAAATGTGGATCTGTGTTCCAATTTGTGTTATTTGTGTTGCAAATAATGTCTTCTATTACTGTTACAAGCAAGCCAGACTTTTAACAATCGAATGTGTCAAGGATTACCTAACAGAAAGCCCATGCAGTTCATTCCAGACTACAATTCTCTCACAGGGGGCGGTCGGGTAGGCTAGTGGTTAAAGCGTTCGCTTGTCACGCCGAAGACCTGGGTTTGATTCCCAACATGCGCACAATGTGTGAAGCCCATTTCTGGTGTCCCCTGCCGTGATATTGCTGGAATATTGCTAAAAGCGGCATATAACCCATACTCACTCACTCACTGTTCTCTCAGTTTGTGGCTTTTGACTACAGGATATTTGAGTTTCTTTGTTTTTCAGAGTATTTTAGTTATGATTTTGGATTGTCATTATGGCTAAGCTTTTTTTCCCCAAAAGACATACTAGAATGTCCAGTGGCTTAAGTTGACGACTGCACTGATATTCTCAAGGCTTACTGTTTTTTGTCTGTGATGAATATATTTTGTCTGCAAAGCAGTTAGTCCATGTATTATCATTAGCCGACAATATAACATGATTACGTTTATTTTTCCATTGGTACACACTTCTTAAATCATTGTGGATAATGGCTCTAAAGTAAAACCTGTTACACCCAATGTACAAGCTTCCAAGATTGCATCAGCCATTGTGTTACATTCTGCAAATAGTGGCACAGTCAAAGTTATAAAGAAATTCATTACTTCTAGTTGTTGTTAAGCTTCACTTTTGGCAGTATTCCAGCTACATTAAGTGACAATAATTGTAACTTAATAGTCCATATGTTAAAAATAAGCCCAGTGCAGAAGTCCTATTGTTAAAAGTTAAGGGCTAGAAGATTCATATGTTTTGCCACAGATTGCTCTATCTACTGTGTTATGTTAGTGTTATTGTTGATTTTGTGATAACATCCTACATGCTCTTCTGCTGCTGGAACATGTGGGGGAGGGAGGTCTTTAGAGTCAATTTGTAATGGCCTTAAATTTCTGTACATGTTTGTTTTAATGCCTGATGTCATTTATTGTAATTCACAATTGCAGGACTTCCAAGTACAAAGTTAGGAACCTATTTAGAGAATCGTGTAAATAATTTCTTGAGGAAGAAAGATTGTGGTGCTGGAGAGGTATCTATTAGAGTGCTATCAAGTTCAGACAAGCTGACGGAAATCAAGCATGGAATGAAGAAAAGGTAAGCTACAAAAACAATACATAAAAGTTTATAAATTGGTGCTTTGTTTGATCAAGAATTAATTTAACACATTGCATACAATTGTCGTATCTGTTATCATTGGAATATTTAAAAAAGTATTACCCAATTGACTTGTTGTTCCTTTGTTGGGTAAATTCTAACAAAGCGGTTGCATTATCTTTTCACAGATTTGGTGGTGAAGTACCAGATGGCTTTCACTATCGATCTAAAGCAATGTTTGCTTTTGAGGAAATAGATGGGACAGATGTGTGCTTCTTTGGCATGCATGTGCAAGAGTATGGATCAGACTGTCCAATGCCCAACACAAGGTTAGTGGCGTAGTTTGTTCACGACCGCTGTTGAGATCTTTTTCAGATCAAACAGGACTAAAATCATAACCCCTCAAAATAAACGAGCAAAGGGACACAACAATTTAGAAAAAGGATTATTTCCCTTGGACTTGGTCTAAGGAGGCATTAGTGTTGGTAAATGTTTAACATAACATAACTGATCATTGTTATGTAAGAGCAATGGAGGATGTCTTAATAATAAATCATTAATGTAAAAATAAATATCCTACGTGTAACAGAAAATAAAGTGGAAAAAAGATGGTGTGTATTTAACTGTACCCAGAACACAACCACATCTACTAGGAAACATTGCAACAAGAGACCTTGAGACCATACATTAAGACTTGTTTTTATACTTGTAGTAAATTTCATTATACCCTGACCTAAAAGGGCGGTTTCTATACCTATAGGTAGGTACAGTGTAAAGTTTGATTTCGATAAGCGCATTTTCTGAGAAATATTTCTTCTTTTCATGTTTGAACTTAGAAATATGTTGGAGTCAAAGTTTGGGGTGTTTGTGAGCATTGCTTACTTTTTATCTTGTTTTAATATTCATTGGAATAAAATTGTTCACAGATTTCATGATCGCTTTCTTGTTTTGAAACTGAAATATTGCTAAATTGGAACGATACTACCAATCAGTAGTATGAAAGCTTCTTCTTTTGCAGTAGATGCTTGTTAAAGTGAACTTCAAGTAAAGGTATTATTTATGTGTGTGTTTCAGGAGGGTATACATATCATACTTGGACAGTGTTCACTTCTTTCGCCCCCGGGCCTTGCGAACTGCTGTGTACCATGAGATTCTGATTGGCTATTTGGAATATGCTAAGCAGCTTGGCTACACCATGGCACACATCTGGGCTTGTCCTCCAAGTGAAGGTGATGACTACATCTTCCATTGTCACCCTCCGGAACAGAAAATACCCAAACCAAAGAGATTGCAGGAGTGGTACAAGAAGATGCTAGACAAAGCTATCATTGAGCGATGTGTCACAGATTACAAGGTGATAATACACATTCTTTTCCTTCTTATCCTTTACACTTGTATTTCAGATGATTTCTTTTTATAAATCAAAGGTATGTGGAATATGTGCCAGGTATATCTCTTTAGATATAAGCAACTGTTTTGATTGCTACCCATGTTTTTTATCATCGCCTACATTGAAAAGATTTTGAGTTTATTTAAGAATTGTCATATTCAAGGAATAATAGGATGTCGAAGATCAAGAATTAGTTTTTAGTTGTATGGTTACTGAAGAGATCTTTGAATTTGAAACCTTATTTTATGCTGATGATTTTGTTGCAGGATATCTTGAAGGATGCAATTGAGAACAATTTGACAAGTTCCAAGGAGTTGCCATACTTTGAGGGGGACTTCTGGCCCAATGTGCTGGAGGAAAGCATCAAAGAGCTGGACCAGGAGGAGGAGGAGAAGAGGAAGCGTGAGGAGGCGGAGGCAGCTGCTGCCGAGGCTGAGAGCCAGGAAGTCATAGATGAAGTTGGAGATGTGGTACGTAGAATTCATTTACAGGGTTCAAACACAACACTTTCCAAATACAAAGTTCAAAATGTGAGAATTAGTGACAAGAAATCCTTGTAGGGCTGAAACGACTAGTCGACCTGTCCACTGGAAAAATGTATGGTTGACATTATTATCTTGCTTTGCATGTTATATCGATTAATAATGATGTTGGTAAGTATTGACATGAATGTATATCCTTGTAATTCAAGACGTTCTGCTTATAAAAATCTTTGAAATGGTCCCATAATGTGTGCCATATTTGGATTGACCAATGAAAACCAACCTCTGTCAGTAAACAACTGTCAACATTGGTATGGATGTTTACACTGTTGTTGTGGAATACGACTTGTGATGCGTTCAAAATTAGGACAAGGTTATCAAATATGGATTATGGTGCATATTGCAGTTTGTTTCTAGTTTCCAGTAAGCTATGAATCACTTCTTGTGTGTCATACAGACCCCCTGCTCGGTTCTGATGACACCTTTTTTCTGAAGGCTTTTCATACATATTTGTAGCTTGTTGTTAAAAAAACTGAATGCCCCAAAGGGATGCATGTTTTCAGTCTTTGGTTGCTGGTGATGTGTTTAAGGTTATTGTACAGAGTCATGGCCATGTTATGTCATGTTAAGTGCCAACTTTTGGTTTAGTAATCCAATGATTGCAGATCCTGTGACATACTGATTGTGTTGTAGAACGATGCTGACAAAAAGAAGGGAGAGAAGAAAGGTCGAAATAAGAAAGCCAACAAAAGTAAAAGTAGCAACAGGAAAAACAACAAGAAGACTAATCTTCCCCATGGTGGAAATGATCTCACTGCCAAGCTGTATGCTACCATGGAAAAGCATAAAGAGGTGAGTCGAGAATCAGAACCTTAGACTTTTGGTACAATAAAAGAATTTACATCAGTGAGAAGACCTGATCTCCAATGACATGTCAAACAATGCTAGTGTGGATCTATACTTTTTGTTTGGCCCTGACCTGATCAATCTGTAAAATGTCTGAAATGTTATGTATGTAGTATGGATACGATTGTGTAAATGTCCATTTGCTCACTCATTTGGCTGATGTATATTGTTGTTTGCAATCTAAACAACCGACCTGTTTAGATTGGTTGTAGTTAAACAGTGTACCTTCAGGTTCTCATTGTCAACGTTTGGAATATAATCTTTATGGCATTGTTTCTGTGACTTTCTGTGTAGGGTAGCCAAGTGGTTAATGCGTTCGCTCATCACAGCAAAGACCTGGGTTGATTCCTGACATGGATACAATGTTTAAAGACTATTTCTTGTGTTCTCCACCTTGATATTGCTGGAATATTGCTAAAAGGGGTGAAACACCACACTCTCTTACTCACCGTGACTTTGATAGCTATTTCTTTAGTCATTGATTACTGAAGACGCATGTTTTCTTTCTTTTTTCAGGTGTTCTTTGTGATTCGGTTAAGACCACAAGCAAACCATGAACTTCCACCCATTGTGGATCATGACCCGAACATCAGTTGTGAATTAATGGACGGGCGAGATTCCTTTTTGACAATGGCAAGAGAAAAACATTATGAGTTCTCCTCATTGAGACGAGCAAAGCTGTCCACGATGGCATTGCTTTATGAATTGCATAATCAGGGAAGAGACAGTTTTGTGTACACTTGCAACAACTGTAAGACGCATGTGGAAACAAGATATCACTGCCAAGTTTGTGATGTAAGTATAGAATGTGTTCTTTAATGTGGGTAAATAATCCCATGTTTGTTAATTTAACAAGACATTGCATACCAATTGCATATATGGATTGTTTAGTCCAGACTTGATTATTTACAGACTGCCATATTATAGCTGAAATATTGCTGAGTGTGGCATCGACCAAACAAACAATTTAAAATTAGTTTGTACATGGCACAATAGACACAAAAAACATTTTGGGGTAATGATATCCTCCCATGTACTTATTTTCTCTTGTATGTGTTGACAGCTGTGCACATGGGTTTCACCAAAGCTGTGATGTAGTAGGATGCATTTCACTCCACTTTCTTGTACATAAAGCTGTCAAATCTTGATATTGACTAAAATACTGTTCAAGCACCTGTTTTGTTTACCCACATTTAGTTAGACTAATGTTACTACTGATCATTATTTTCATACTGTGCACATAGCAATAAGCCGTTATCTTTTGGCTAACTTTCTCTTTTTGTAACCAGTAGCTATTTAGTGATGAAGTGCAAGGCAAACTTCCCCTTTCATTTCAACAAGCCATCCATACAGGAACCGCCAAAATTAGTGGCTTGAAGGTTGTGGTTCAAATCACAAATATATAGTGCTCAAGGTATCTTGATCTTTAGTACAGATCTCTTCTCTCTGTCAAAATACATACAGCATATAAGCTACAATTTATGTTCTAAAATCCTGTCTAACTCTTTTCCAGGACTATGATCTCTGTATAAACTGCTACAAGAAGGATGGCCACCACCATAAAATGGATAAATTGGGTCTGGATCTTGATGATGGCTCATATTCTGGTGACAAACAGGACAATCCTCAGGAATCTCGCCGTCAATCTATACAAAGGTGTATTCACTCATTGGTGCACGCTTGTCAGTGCAGGGACGCTAACTGTAGACTGCATAGTTGCAATAAGATGAAGCGTGTTGTCGCTCACACTAAGAGCTGCAGGAGAAAGACAAATGGTGGTTGTCCCATCTGCAAACAGTTGATTGCATTGTGTTGTTACCATGCCAAACATTGTGATGAGAATAAGTGTCAGGTGCCCTTCTGTCAGCAGCTTAAGCATAAACTCCGCCAGCAGCAGCTGCAACAGAGACTTCAACAAGCGCAGATGCTGCGGCGTAGAATGGCCATAATGACTGCTACTACAAGCAACGCCAATAGTGTGGGTGCTTCTACTGCTTCAGGAGCAGGTACTGCAACTGTCAGTACAGGTGGAGGAACAGTGCCAGCCTTACCAGCTCCTATTCCACCAGCAGCCTCACCTCAACAGTCAGCATTTGGTAATGGTGGAAAACCTCCAGCTGCCCCGCCACAAGGGGCCTTGCAAGCTGCACTCAAAGCTCAGAAGGCTGCCGAATTACAACGTACAGCCATTTTGAGTGGAAAGCCTGCAGCCATGCAACAAGCCATGCAGCCTCCGAAGATGCAGCCCAAGCCACCTATGCAGCAACCAACTCAACCAAATCCACAGATGGTCCAACAACGCCCAACCCAGCAGTGGCCCCAGCAGTATCAACAGGCCCCTCAGCCGCAGCCACAGCAGCAGCCGCAGCAACCCCCACCACAGCAACACATGCCTATGCCGAATATGAGAATGCCTATGCCCCATCAACCACAGCCATCTCCTGTGATGAATCCTGGCATGGCAGCACCTCAACAGCAGAGACCACAACAATCCAGCACCATCACTTCAGCTGCTGTTCATCAGTTGCTGCATGCTCTCAAAAATCAGACAACTCCACACACAGAACAGAAAGTGCTAGCTATGCTTAAACAGAACCCAGTGTTAATGGCATCTGTGCTGAAGTTAAAGGAACAACGCATGCAACAGCAGCAGCAGCAACACCAACAACAACAGCAACAGCAGCAGCAGCAAATTCAGCAGCAGCAGATGCAAAACATGTCCAATATGCAAACCATGCCACCTCAACAACAGCCACAGCCATCACCGATCACCCCGCAACAGTTCCGCATGCTGCAGCAGATGCGTCATCAGCACCAGCAGCAGCAGCAACAACAACAGCAGCAGCAGCAACAACAACAACAGCAACAACAACAGCAACAGCAACACCATCAACAGATGAACCAGTTCCAACAACCAATGCAATCCTTCCCACAAAGGCAGCGAATGAACTTCCCGCCCCAACAGGCATACCAGAATGATAATTCGTTGCAGCACCAGTTCCAACAGCAACAACAGATGATGCAGGTACAACAGATGAAGCAGCACATGCAGGCTGCAAGTAGTGGACAGCCCATGAGTCCAAATCAGCTTCTGGCGCAGACAAACCCTTCGCCACAGCACCTTATGCAACAGGTGCGATCACCCCCGGCTTCCGCTGCACAGCTTCCACAAAGTGTCCGATCTCCACAACCTACCCCCTCACCCCGTCAACAGCCCATCCCCTCCCCGTGCCAGCCACAACAATCACCTCATCACATACCTCCCATTCACTCCCCTCACCCAGGGGTAGGTGGCCCACCTGTACCATCCGATCCTAATCAAATGAACTCTGACCAAGTCATGCTTCCTCAGCTGTCATCAACTCATGCTACAATATCCCAGTTACAAAGCCCTGCTAATCCTTCAGACTTGGGACTGAGCCAAGCGGAATCGGATGTGTCTCCGCTTCCACCACAAGACCAGCTTTCACGCTACGTGGAGACATTG
Source organism: Haliotis cracherodii (assembly GCF_022045235.1). Classification (NCBI taxonomy): domain Eukaryota; kingdom Metazoa; phylum Mollusca; class Gastropoda; order Lepetellida; family Haliotidae; genus Haliotis; species Haliotis cracherodii. Next base: position 56,994,355 of record NW_027266341.1, read on the forward strand.
TAGTAGTGGGCTGGCCGGATGACCGGCAGTTAAATGTGTTGTGTACAGAGACAGAAAAGACTGAAACCCAAACATAAAACCCATGCAACAGATAATTTATGTATCATAATTATAACTTTATAGAGATTGGTCATCATTGTATTTTGTCATGTTTTTCATTTTTGCAGAACAAATGTGTCATGTTTTCATAAAGAAGATGTATGTTTTATTATATAAAGAGAATTTATATCACCTGCAGATAAAATCAGCCTAGTTAGTCATAAGTTAATCTCATTGGACTTTCATTGCCCATGGACTTGAAACATTTCTACTTGTGTACCATGAATATGTATGAAACTTTATTTGTATAGTTAGTTTCATAAGAACCACTCTGTCCTGTGTCTTGATTTCATTATGGCTCAGCTCTCTATGCTGTAGTTAGTTTTATAGCTTGCTAGTTTGTTTAGATGTATGTTTTTTAACTGGCTGGAAGAGAGAGTGATGCGACACGATAGGCAAACTGCCAGTGTGTCCAGTGAATGTTGTATGTGATTGAATGACCACGTGATGACCGTTAACGTATTCTTCGAAATTGGTATTTTATGTCCAGTTGGACTATGTACAGTTTCCAGCATGAAATATCAACTACTTAACTTGTCCTTGTACCACAACCAGTGAAAAACATGCTCTCTTCCTGCCATTAGGAAAAGTGCATCTGCTGTTCCTTCCCTCTCCCTTCTCTGCCCCCACCCCTGCTGAGGGTAGCTGGCTGGTGTGTGGGAGATGAGGAGGCCGGAGATTAGGGTACCTAAGTGTCTGTACAAACTCTACTGTGTGTATGTAGCTACTGTGTCTTGGAGATGCTGGATTGCCAGTGTCTCCAGTCTTTACTACAATCTTTCCAATTTTCATTTGAAAATTCATGAGTGACATATTGTAAATAAATAAAAATTTTCCTACAAGGAAATTGAATGAAATGATTTTGAGATTTTGTGGTCCTTTTGTTATAGATCTCTATAAGATTGTTTGTCATGGTGTCGTTGAAACATTTTTTAAGCCATTTGAAAACAAGTGACAAAACTGAGGTCCCTTGGCAACAGTCATTTCATACAATTATTACCGATTTCAATCCCCAGTATAAGAATGTTATGTTGTACTGGTATTTGTCAATTGTTGTCATCGCTCTGAGCACTGAAAATTAACCCCATTGTAGGAGACAGAGAAGGTAAAACTTGAGGTTATCAGGCGATGCTTTGTTTTCACAGGTATGGAGAACATGTACGATTGAGTTGACCTGAGAAGCATCTCTTCAGATTATTCTTTTCTCAGCTGTACCAAAACTGAGTCCTTTGTTTGCTGCATCAGTTTTGCCAGCAAGGCATCACAAGTTTTGCTCACTCACTGCTATTGGGGAAGTTGACCAGTTGCTTCAATTGACAATTGTAGAGCCACATGACTGAAGCTCTCCTAAATCTGATGGAAACATGGGTCAAAATATTTGAAATTATTTAGAAAAAATATACCCTAAGAGTCCAAAATATAAATATGCCCTGTTTTTATACATCCACTGTCATTATAGTTACACATTGATGCATCAACTATTCTTACTTTTCAACATTGTTGCTGAAGAAGCCATGGAAAAAATCACTCAGAGAAATGTCAACAATTTTAATGAAATTTTGATTTGTGTGACCACACATGCATAAACACTGAGTTTAGAAACATGATAATCAAACCATTATTTTGAACAAAATAGATATATTATGTACTATATATATTGAATCTCGGTGAACACCACATTCATACATGCTGTATATTGACCTAAAGAACACTTCAGTTCAGGTTTTATGGTATTCCTGTTCTAACTATGCATCTGCATCTTCAGACTATAGCTGGGATCAAATACACAAATATCTGTGTCATGAATCCAGTGCTTTAAATGAAATATCCTTAACTAGATGCAAGAGTAGGACAAAATCAAAGTATGAAACAAGACATAATTCTATGAGCAATTTTCAGAGACATCATAAAAGTTAGGTTTTGCATCAGTCTTGGTCCATCATCTATCTCGGTTAGCATTGAGCTTGTTACATATTCAAACATTTACATTAGCTGCAACTGTGAGTTTAGAGGATGCTGCACTCTTCAAGTAAAGTTTTTAATTCTGAAAAATTCAAAATGGCATTCTGATGTGTGAAATCAGTAGAATTTAGACAGTACTGTGCCTTGTGTCAGGGAAGAATACATCCCATATCTCTCAAGTGACAAGAGGGAGGATTGAGTGGCTACACTATGTTGGGGACATTGATGGTGCAGTGGTCTACGGTGTCTTTATTCACCGTGCAGTCGTATGTATTTCTTGGGCGTGCCACAAAGTTATGATTCTTAAAATGCACCCTGATAATATTTCTTGGAAAGTTCACCACTTCCATGTGGTTACAATGTATTTAGAATATTGATGTGATCCATCTGGGTACCCATTCCCGGGGAGCACTGGTGTCCCAATCATCCAAGGTTCCTCATTTTGCTGTGCAGAGTTGTGTCCCTTTGGCATACCAGAAACCTATGATGGAATCCCAGATTCACCAAATTTTTTCTAGGTTTGCCATACGTGTGATAAACATCCCAAGGCCTGCCTCACTAAAACCACTACCTGGCCCACGTTCTTCTAACTGTCATGCCTTGTGATACAGCTGAAATACTTCCAATTGCAGTAGAACACTATAACAGCATTCACATCAGGGTCAGTCCATTCTTTCCGTTCAAACTCCTTCACAATGCTATCACTAATTGTGGCTGAAAAGACAGATATTCACTGACATGCATTTGAGTGTTACAAAGTGTCTTCAAAGAAAGTAAACAAGATGACTTTAAACTTCCTTTATTTCATTTCTGAATAAATAAAAACTCTACTTCAAGTAGCCATCAAAAATACAAACATCACCAGACAATTCTACAAACATAAACACTAGCACTTTCTACAACCAATACAGATGAACAGTCAACAGGACTACAGTGTCGACTAGGAATAGCCTTTACAACCAAAAGGACAAATAGCCTCTTTAGGAGAATGCTGTAAATAGATTTCAATTAGGGTTAAACATATGAAACAGAAGGCTACAAATTAAACAGATCACAACCACCTGTTTCAGAGTAGGAAGTAAGAGCAGGTTACTCTAATTACCTACCAAATTACCTCCCTTGCCAAAATGATTCCACAGTTGGAAAACACATTTCAGTATTTCGTTTGGGATGTTAAACTACCAATAAAAGTTTATATTAAATTAAAATTATTCATCGTCCTAATTTTTTTATTATTATACACAAGGATAGTATTATATTTGTACCATAAAAAAGAAAAAGGTCGTATCTGCAACTTTTGGTTGTAAGGCGATCGTCTCAACTGCTACCACATGAATAATCTGACATGACTTTCAGAATGTTAGCTTTGCGAAATATCAGCAAACATCCCAGTAGATCAACAAGATTTAAAAAGGTAAGAAATTTATAAATGTTAAAGGAATTAGTAATAAACAGACAACTTGTTTGAGCATACAAAGTGTTATACGACGCTTGAAACCAGCATGTATGGAAAGCCTGTGAATTATAGCGGAGATATTGTCAGTGGGATAACATTTGCTGGCTTAGTACAAATAATGAAAAGATGATATGGATGAACTCAGTTGAACATTGTTAGCCCCTGTCGTTGCTATTTGATACCTGTTGTTTTTTATCCAAATTCTACAGTTGCTAAGTCTTTGTTGATCATCAGTTTTCATGATCAAACTTTCAGATATCTCATAAACTGAAACAATTCAGTTCTTTTACTGCCATTATGATGCTACAATGGATGTTTTACGTTACATGTGTAAACAAAATGAAAAGAGGTTTCAAAATGTTTTTGAAAACAAAATTGGCATCAAGATCAAACCTATATCGTGTCAATTTGAATTAAATCATATCAATTATCCTTACAGTAAGTATTAATTTAAATTTTATTTAAATATAAATGACATTTTATTCATATTTTAACCAATTCATCCATCTTAGACTTTGCCCATGTGTTGAGCAACAATGACATATGGAGTAGACGTTTCAAGAGTGACCTGTCACTGAGGGAAAAAATTAATGTTTATTTTACTTCAAAGTATATCCTAAACATCTATTTCTAAAAACACAAAACACATTATTAGTAACAATATTTGGTATTTATGAAAACTTTTTTAAAAATTTCAAATCCAGAAAGATCACACAGATCAGTGAAAAATACCGAAGACCTTTAAGTCTGCATCAGTAATGAGAGCGAGCATCATCTTATGCTGCTGATAGCAATATACAGCAGGTGATGAGGACACAAACAATGAACTTCACTCATCGTACCCTGGTGGAGAATCGAGGCCAGGTCTTCCATTTGATGAATGACTGGATCAGCCCTAAATTTAAAGTATAGAAAACTTCACTCTTGACATTAAACTGTGAACAGCACCAAACATCAGCTGTGTATGGTTAGTGGGAAAGGATATTATAATGAATATATTTCATAAACAAATTGAAGTATGTCAAGCACAACCTGGCGACTGTCAGTTATAGCGATATCAACACATGGAATTATAAAGGTTAATAGTTCAACGCCAATGTTTTATATTTCTTGGTTTGTAGGTTGTTCAACCTATGAATACTTTTCAGACATGAGAATAGCAAAATTTGTTTTTGGCGAAACATCACCAATCTTGGGGGAGATTTAAAAAACGGATTAAAATAAGTGCATTTTACATCATTCTGAGAGGAAAAATCCCGGAATTCCGAGAATCTGAGGAAAATTCTCATGTCTGACATTTAAATTTTGGTGAATATAATTATTTATGGAACAAAATCCTTTCTAAAAATGAAATTTTGACCCACCAAACTTTAAATTCAGAAACCAAGAGAATACAAAATAATGGCTCTTTTTTTACGTTGTATACACATTCTTAAACACAGATCAAACAAAACAAATGTATCTCTAAGACACTAGGTTAAACTGTGTTTAATCACAAACCAAGATACTGTTATCAATATTCAATTTGATATCTGTAAATATGGATCACCAACATGTGAGACTGATAAAAACACATAAAAACCTCCTACATTCCTTATTCCTATTTTCAATTCTTTAAATTGACAAAATTCTTTTCTAAAATATACAAAAACATGATTTCATAAAATATTGAGTTTTTCTGGTTACCTCCCTTGACGTCTCCCATTACCTCGAATTGCCTATCCCTGAAGTCGATCTCTACTGACAACAGAAATCTTTCCTACTACATAAACACGCTTATTAGAAAAGATACCACAATATTTATTTTCAAAAGCATACACCTTCATGATATGATGAATAAATAAGAAATGTCAAAAATACAGTAAATATATATATATATGTATGTATATGTATGAAATATTACACACACACACACACGATGGTTGACTGAGCACGGTGAAATTCAGGATATATTTACAATAGACCAACAAATCCAAGAACTATTCAACACAAACGATCATATTCTTGTCATCAAATATAGACCAGACACTTCATGAAAATGCTCTTTCCATACATACAGGCATCCCAACTCTGAAATCAAGGGATTACGATAACTGTGTTTCTTAGTGGTTAACAACTACAGTATAACACATACACATGTTCCGTAGTTGCCATGCTAACACAGGCCTGATGGGACCTACCATCCCAATTTGGGGGGACCTGGTATTTTTATTATCAAAATATTAATCTGGCCGACAAAATAATATTCTTTAGGCTAAAAGATATATTGCTAGGTAAGAGGCATTCTTGAAATTGAATATGTTAAAGGAATGACAATGAAATAGTTTGCCTTGTGTGAAAACTATCAAGGGATTGAATGGTTGCTTCATCCCTATTTCCGGAATGGGATCCAACAATAGTGATGGGATTTTCAGCAGTACTTGATGATCAATGTTAGGGATGGTTTCTTAAATGCAAAGGGCAAGTATATAAAAAACACCTGACAGCATGCCAGTTTATGACTTTTAATTTTTTATGAAAAGTTATCTTTCTTTTCCATTATATTTGTTTGTTTGTTGTATAACGCTGCACTCAGCAATTTTCCAGCTATAAGACGGCGGTCTGTAAATAATCGTGTCTGGACCAGACGATTCAGTGATTGACATCATGAGCATCGCTCCACGCAGTTTGGATTGACGACATGCACCAACAAAGTCAGCGAGCCTGACCACCCGATACCGTTATGAAATTGCGACTGCGACTGTGAATCTATAGACAAATTTCCAACAATGAACCCTTCACATTATTTATAGTAATTATGGTTACCATGGTTACCTACCCCTTTAAAAGTTAACTTCAACCCCATTCTCATTGCCCAAAAAAAGACAGAACTAAAAATGTCTGACAATCAGTTGACTAACAGTGTCTTACAATGAATTGACTACATGTGTCTGACAGTCAGCTGACTGTATGTGTCGGACAATGAGACAAAGCTTCCTCATGGCAATTTGTCCTACTGTCAATCATCCCATCGTTGACGGTGCATATAACACAACACAAAACATTAAACAATCATACAAAAAGACTATTTCAATTGGTTAATGTGCCCTGTGGTAAACATGGAAATAATACTTTCTTGGTTTTGCGAAAAGAAATCAGGTTGACGGAAACAATAATGAATACAGAGTGGCTAAATTTCACAACTTCATTTGGTGTACAATGGCAAGTCACTTCACGATATTATACAACGCCAATGTCATATATTAGCCGTTGATCATTGTAAATATGACTAGTTGAAAGTGGATCATTGATGTGATGCATAACAAAATATGGTTCTGAGAGACCGGTTTTGAGGAGATCCCTCTTCAAATTCAAAGACAGATATGACCTTGACCCTTATTCTGCTTGATTTATTGGATAAAAAAACTAAATGTTCAAATCCATATGCGAGTGAGTGAGAGGGTGAGTGAGTTTTAGCAATATTCCAGCAATATCACGGAAAGGGACACCAGCTTGACAGACATGTTAATCGACCAGCCCTGGTTTTGAAACAAATGTTATGTTAAGCTAAAAAAAATAATAGTCTTGGTTCTCAGGCATTTTATCATCATAAAGTTCACCGCACGTTTCACTTTAATTTCCATTTATAAAAAAATATTTAAAAATCCTTAAATATTCTAAGTCCAACGGTAGTCAAATACTGTATTCCAGCATTTTACTCATCAAGGTTGACATTTATGTAGGGAGGCCCTTTCCCAGGTTGATTGTACACAATTTTTTATCTGGTTACCCAACTGTCTATCTGGTTACCCAACTGTTTATCTGGTTACCCAACTGTTTTTCTGATTACACAACTGTGTATTTGGTTACACACTAGTTTGAACAACCAGGCCAAAACAAAAAAAACAAAAATTATACTATGTTTTCAAAAAACACTGCATTAGAACCAAGTCCTTTATTTTTTTAAGCCTTACTTGCCTGCCTGCTACTGCTGCAGACGAACAGGATAGTGTGGCATCATTTAGACAGCTTAGGATGATAAAACAAAATAACTTCCACATGACATGTGTATCAAAAATCAAACTCAATCCTCAGTTCATGTGACTTTCCAGACAACAATGCATAAAAAATCAAAGGAAATATTTTCCAAACTGCCCAAAATGGGATCAAGCAGGCAGGTTGCTGCAGCCATTTTGGAAGCTGCTTCAAGATCATACACAGTGAATGATAATTTCATTGGTTGCAAATTCGGGGATAACATGGCTTTGGTTGACTGGTTCCAGAATGGCTTCCAAAAGATGTACTGCCTTCGACAGACAGTCATATTAGCAAATGACGTTTTCATAAATGTTCGGATCAAGAACATGGCTTTTTGTTTTACGATTCGTCTGGATTCCTAAACAAACTATAGAGCTAGGTTTTGGTTAAGGGTAAGTGGAATAATATTACAAAATCAAATTGATAAAAATGTTCCAGTAACAAAACTTAACAAGACAAATATTCAATGCCAGTCGATATGGTTCGTAGAGTTATCTCCCTTTACAAGTTGCCTTGTTTTGACATGAACTGCAGTGAGTTTTCTTCATGACGAGGAGGCAAAGGTTGATAACACGATATACGTTACAATACGATATGTATCTTGATAGGAAGATCGTGAAACAGTACCGCCGATAGGGACAGCTAAACACTTATACGCCAGCACTCCATTAGTAGTCGAAAGAGGCGACTAAATTGGATTGGGCGGTCAGACTTGGTGACTTGGCTCACTCTAAAAGTACAATCTGAATATGGATTTTTTTTCAAGTGATGCATGTCATTTTAAGCCCACATCCATTTTAATATCAATAAATGACATGATCTTCCAATTCAAGCAGCAAGTATCACAAAGTACCAATACTATCTGTCGGAGTGTTTGCCGCACACAGCAATATTCCTATGTCTTGACCAGACAATCCAGTGATTCATATTATGAGGAATAATCGATACCTTGAGGGTTCGATGGCATGCAATCAACAAAGTCACCGAGTCTGACCACCATTTATAAGGCTTATACAACATGCATAAGCTGCAGCGACCTAGTCTAACGTCTCGAGAATCATCAAATTGTTACAGCCAAGGCAACTCGTACAGGGAGAGTAAAGTAGATATGCTGGTATGATATGAAAGGTCGACAGATTTATCTTCATTCGAAGTGAGTATCTTCCACATGAGCATGCTAAACTTGCTTCCCGTCCTCTTTATCAACATAATATTTACATATGAATAAAAAGGAATCTTAAAAAAGGATTTTTTTTCTAAAATATCTAATTCTAATGCTGAAAACAAGATCTAAACATAATTCTAATATATCAAAAATAAAGCAACAAAAAGTTTTAAAAGTGAAAACTCATTGAAATAAGAGTTCTAAGACAGAATAACTTCGAAAAACATGGTTATGCTTTTCCAGATTCAAATTTCTGAAGAGAACTAAGAAAATGTATTTAAAAACGAACACATGTTTAAAAAAAATCGCAAGGAGAATGTCAGTCAATTATCATGTATATATTTAGGCTACCATTTGGGATTAAATCAATGGTCAAAAATAGACTTCATGCACACGATGTCTCCTTAAGGTATAAAGTGAGTGAGTGAGTGAGTGAGTTGTGTTTAACGCCGCTTGTAACAGTATTCCAGTTATATCACGGCGTGTCAGCTTAATGTGGGAGGAAAGCCCGAAGTGATGCAGGTCTCAGACATTTACCACTTGGGTGAAACCCAGGAGCACGGGTATGGTGCTGACAAACCTAAAAACATAATTGGGGGAACCAGGATTCAAACCCTCAATCATAGGTTTCTGACGTGCCCAAGGGACGCAACTCTGCACAGCGAATCACGACGCCTTAGACGACTGGGCCACCCGTGTCCCTTTAGGTAGAAAGAATACATGTAACAATAACCCTTCTGGTCATCTTCCTGACCTTGCATACTCTTCTACCCTGTATTTTCAGTTAACTTCCCCAAATACATGTACAGTCATAAGGAACAAAAAGTCGAAAGCCATGTTAATAGAACAGGGATTTATCTAGGATTACAAACTACGTACCTTTAGCCAAGAAATTATGGAAAAAATGTTATTTGTTCAAAATTAGGATTTTACAAAAATGTCCTTATTCTCGTAAATTCAGGGTTATTTTAATATTTCATTCAATGCAAAAATGTAAGACTAATCATTAGTGCATCTTGTTTTTTGGTCCTGTTATCAGTCAAATGCAGGTGATCTCTGCAAAGCCATAACATTAATATACTATAATAAATGACATGGCAATTTTTTTAATTCCAATTTGGGAACTATTACTGATATTTTATTCAGACTTATTGGAATATCGGCCTCTGAGCAGGTGTAAATAAATTCTGCAGAACAGCCATTTTTTTCATAAATTCTTCACCAAAGGAGAACATGATAGAAGTCGGTCTGTCACAGAACAGTATTTCACAATACATGCATTATTTTACCTCAGATACAAATAATGATCTACCTTTTTAAATATCAATGTTAATACCTCTCAAAAACAGTACCAGTAATAGAAAATTGTGTATACGTCCCCTCAAAATCAAATCTAGCCCTATTCATAAAGCAATACTTCATTCAGGAAAGTACCTTTTCAATACAAATTTTATATGACAAATGTAACAGAAGTTTATTTCATATAAATATAGTGAAGTCTCATTAATCCGACACTCGTTAATCCAACAATCAGCTTTATCCGACACTAATGATCTGAACTGATTAAATCAGCGTTATTTAGACCCGTTAAATCAGACAGTCTCGCACTCTGACTCTGACAAAGTGATCAGCGTACTCCATGGTCATCTGCCCGTGAGTACACAGCCCGTGTTTTGAGGCGCGACGAGTCGGCTGGTAGCTGCATATAAAAACGGCTGTAAAGATAAACTTGCTGAACAATAAACAATTAATGAACAATAAGTGTTTGTATCATTATCTATCGTGTAGTTGTCTGATTTTCGATCACGAACGTTGATACCTAATGTCGTTTATCCAACATACTCGTTACTCCGACATAATCATATGCAACCAAACATGTCGGATTAACGGGACTTGACTGTATTTGCCGACTACATTGTCTGTTTAACATGGAAATAGATGTTGAGGTATTAAAACATGACTCTTGTAAGCATGATAAATGCAATACATGTATAAAGATCACAACAGAGTCCAGGCATCTGTCTTGAAATATCTCTTCTTTTACACAAAGGTAAGAGAATTAATTCATTGTCAAGTAAAACTGGATTCAGAGAAGTAATTATGCAGGTAATTCACCAACAGATACTGATGCAGGCACATCTATTCTGCCAGTTTAACTAGGACTTCCTAGATAAGATCCTTCCTCCAAGTAAATACAGTTCTGTCCAGCAGTGAAACTGGACTGTACAGACCGGTATCACCCAGCCTCAATTTAGTAATGCCCAGTCTCAGTCTGATATTATCCAGCCTCAATCTGATGTCTAGCCTCAGTCTGGTATCACCCAGCCTCAATCTGGCAAGCCCAGCCTCAGTCTGGTATTATGGAGAAAATGAAACATGCTGGTAATTGTGTAAAAAGTGTTTCATGAAATTAAATGACGAAATTGACATGTACTTTGAGCTCATATCCTGACAAAATATCAAGGAAGGCGACAGTAATTGAACTGACGACCATTTCCTGGCTTGTGTCAGTCTGTTGAATACACACAACAATATACACCCCTTCCACTTGTGTGACAAGAATACTTGAGTAGATAGACAGAGACACCTTATGTTTTCCCTTGAGGATTAGAAATCCTGTCACAAACACTGTCGTTACATGTGTGGATCACGGGCAAGCTTCTGCTTCTCGATCTACATTTTACATGGTTGGAACATGTGTAATTCATTTCAGAAGAATCCTACAATTTCCCAAGTGTCAAAGAAGTGATGCCGATATGGCGCCATCCACCAATACTTCTCTACATTGTCCATGTTTTAATTATGTTCCATTGTCTCTTCAGTGCTACTCATGACGTCTGTCTTCGTCGTTTTAATGTTTTGGTTCCCTAAGCTTGTCACCAGCACATTTCAGTGGAGATATTGGAAGAAATTCCTTCTATATGGATCGTGACATTCGGTGGCAGAGGAGGGGTCTCACGATCTCCATCCTCCTCTCACAGTCAGTCTGAATGTGAAGTCAGTGGAGCACCACGTACAGCATGATACCCTCGTATCAGTACCACTAATCACATAGTTGTTCTATTGAAGCATGACTGTATAGCGTGGCAAGATCCAATATAATCAGTTGGTGAACATTATCGGGAAAGCAACAGTCTTGCTTGTATTTTAATATTTGTTAGTGTCAACATCATTAAGATCTCCTTCATAATTTATAATATCAACAGCACAAGCAACCATTACATACCCGAGGAACTATCGGGATAATGTTGGCATGACACTTTCTCATTTCCATTCCGCTGTATCCTTCTTCTTAACAACAAGATACGTCTTCATCTGTCCCTTGCCTTTGACTGTGATCTCATCGCGGTATTCAAACTCGAACATATCCCCTAAGTAATTAGCTGTCGATTCTGGCACTTGTATTCTGTTTGCCATCCCGGTAGAATACATTCTACTGGCGATATTGACCGTGTCACCCCAAATGTCATATAACAACTTAGTTGTTCCAATAACTCCTGCAGTAACCTCCCCATAATTAAACCCAATGTTCAGGACGAATTCAAAATTGAAGATACACTCGTTAAATCGTGTTATCACATTTTGCAGCTCAATGGCAAAGCACAGCAGAGCGTACAGATGTGCTTTGGGGTCTTCGTTCTGTGCCCGACTCTGTTCGTTCAGTCCCGACGCGGCCATGAAAGTGCTGCTGATGGTCTTGATCTTCTCTACATCCTTGTACTGCGGCAGATCGAGAAGTACCTCGTAGTCACTGACCAACTCGTTGAGCACCCGCAGATATTCCCTTCCTCCTTCATACGACTCATCGTAAAACTCATTGAAGTTGACAATGGCGGCAAAGATGACACCACAGTCTTTATGGTTCTTGGAGTATTTGGATGTTTTCTTGACGATGTCGGAGATGTGCTGTGGGATAATATTGTGAAGCAGCCAATCGGCTTGATCCTTGTTGTCATGCATCTGCTTCTGATCCCGATCTGCCTGAGCACTGCCGTAGAAGCTCAGGCGGTAGCTGATCTCAAATTCTCGATTCATGAACAGGATGAGTAGAAGCAGGAGAATCATATCCAAGATAATCTCATAACGGATGTGGCTTTGTCCTGTGAAGAGGCGACGATCAGTATCGTTTCCCAAAGGGAAGGGCATGTTCACGGTGAGGTTGGAGGGCGTGACGCTTGCGTTGTATGTGGCTGAGAGGTTAAAATCAGCTTGACGCGGACATAGTTCGATGTTGAGGAGGATTAGAAGAATGGTGCCAGCTATGGCTGCTACAATAGACTTCAGCCACGAACTCAACATGGTGAAGTTACAGAAGTGAAGAATGGACACGATGACACAGAAACATAGGAAATAGTCCCTGTCCCTCTGGTCATGAATCACGTCACATGATAAGTTGGAATAGACAGCAACAGCAGGCAGACTTGCTACAAGGGCTCCAAGGACGTTTCGGCAGTACCAACCGGACACTAACTGCATGATTTTCTCAAATTTTTCGGCCTGCTCCTGGCTGATCATCACTTGGACGAGGACCAGGATCTCGATGACCAGAGCGATGCAGAACACGATGATCCATGGCAACTGGCGCGCGAACATGATAAAGCAACAGATTGAGATGATGGTGAAGACGATGAGAGACACGATGATCTCCAGGAGCGAGTGGTAGCGTGGGGATGCCGTGGCCTCGTCCCGGAACAGCTGGCTCTCAAGGTAATGGTCCCGATAGTCTTCCTCCAACACGCTCTGGTTGAAGCTCATCGTACACTTGTTGATTGGTGGCTGGTAGAAGAATTCCTTGTTCGTCACATCTTGTTGCAGGCATTTAATGATCTGCTTATCGTTCTGGTCACGGATGCGGCGCATCTTTGTCCAGGTCTCGTTCATGGGTGTAGTGCTAGGGTCATCCACATCTGCAGAATGGAAATTAACATCTACATTATCTATGTCAATAATATTTTGAGGGGTTCAAATAGATTTATGTCTAGGATTAATAAATTAGAAATTATAGCTTAATCTATGAAAAAGTAAGACTACAAGAATAAGATTGCTAAATTATTTGGTAAATAAAAAGTTAAATCATTAACAAAAAAGCATTACTAAAAAGAATAATCAAGAAAAACAATACATATAATGATATTAAGATATGCTACCGCCAGTTCCAAATCAAGCCTCTAATATCAACAGAAAATATGTCTGCTTATATCTATTTGATCAAATAACACTCAATACATTTTATACATAGCCAATGCTTTTGGGGGTCATTTTTAGCCTGCAAGCTATTTCAGAATTATGAAAAACCCAAAACACTGGATTTCTAATTCATTCTGCTAAAGTATGCAGGTCATTTTAGCCTGAAGGTCAAATGTGACCTTTATTTTCAAAGATGTCAACATTCACACACAACTAATTGATTTGCTTCATCAACATAATGAAAAACATCTTCACTATCTTTTCATTTCTGAATTGTCGAAAAAAACAAAAAAAATCTTGTCATATATGCCAACATTGAAAACAATTTGGTATTAAGAATATTTGTTCTTTCTCTAGAAGTAAGAATCCTCCACTCTTGTAAGTCATCGCTTGTCTGACGTTTTCAAGAACGAAACAATTTGGTATTAAGAATATTTGTTCTTTCTCTAGAAGTAAGAATCCTCCACTCTTGTAAGTCATCGCTTGTTTGACTTTTTCAAGAAATGATTGGAAATTTTCCTTAACATTAAAATGCTCATATTACCAAATGACACTCCAAGAATGTCAAATGTTTATTAAAATAAACCCTATTATTGTCTTAACTATCCAAAAGGGCATTGTTTTGAAAGTACATGTACCAGGATTTTTGTTGACAATTTATTTAAATTGATTCCACACAAACAGCTCATACTGTAGATATATCTTTCCTTGTGTCTATTTCATACCAAAGTGTTAAACATGTCCCCACCAATCTAAGTAACCATCCAAATATGGACGCTTAACTACCATTTCCATGGCGACAGATTATTCAATAAATAGTTTGTCTCAGACGCAACTGAATGGAAATGAATGGCCAAATGTTGACTACCCTGCATCAGTGGTGACTAGAGAGACCAGATATCAGGTCGTCAGATCTGTGGAATGTTTGTGTATGAATGTTGACGCTGACACAAGGTATTTGGTGATAGTTATAAGCAGACATATTCACTCGGGGTGTGACGATAGCGAGTCAAACTATTGTAGACATGTGATCAGCGTTACTGTTTGTCCATATTCAAAATAACCGTTTCCCCGCTCGCCAAAAGACTTTTGAATTGGGCTAGTAACATTTCTGGAAATCCGGCCTGACTGACTAGTTGAAAATTCAAGTCAATACATATTTATTTCTACGAATCAGGTCAGTTAAGGCATCATTTTATGTCAAGGTCTATCATTTATTGTTGCCAAGCCCTCCTGGCCAGTGAACTTTGGAAACAAATTTATACCCTGCTGTTTATCAATGTTTAAGTTCCACACTTCCAAAAAAGGTTTGTATTCCTACCGATTCTGTACTCATTACAGACTTGATACATAGTACCATATTTGCTGTAACAGCGCCTGGGGCTCTTAGAAACTTGTTTTAACCTGGTCTCTATGAAGCCAAACACATCAAGTCCCTTGTATCATGTTTCTGACTGGAACCCGTTTGGTGCAGGCTGAAAACAGCTTCAGTTGTATTTGTATTATAAATCCTTCTGAAATGGCTGTACATACATCACAATTGTGTACCACAATACAATACTCCATATCGCGACACCCCTAGTGTTCAGTTAGCCACAGTTAGCCACAGTTAGCCCGTTTAAAGTCACCCACACTTTATCTCACACATAATAAAGTCAGCTGAAAATGCCCGGCCGATACCATTTTCATGCAACCCTGAAAAGATACACAGACAGAGACAATAGATAACAGAAACCACAAAAGAACAGGGCATGCGAAATGTTAAAAGTGGGACCGTTCACAATCTACATTGACTACGTCACATGTGACAAGTTTGAAATGTAGGGTACAAAGTATACTAAACATGTACAGAGTCAAACAGAAAACTAGGCTGCCGTAAACATTAGGACCATCAATATAACGTATCTCGCAATACACTCGAGTGGTGAACCACTGTATTACACCTATGATTCTGATTCAAATGTTTCTGTGGTATTATTTAAATAGAGTAAAAAGATTTTGTTTGATTAATTTCTGAAAATAAATTTCCTACTTGTAATGGTATGACACAACTGAGTATTGTTTGGGATTTTGGTATATGAAAAATGAGATTTTTGAAATATAAAAAAACACTCAACATGGTACTCTTCATAGTGATGGGAACTAATTGTGATCTTCAATACACAAAATTAAATTCAAATTCCATCACAATATAGATATATTTACTGGTAGAATATGCTGTAGCATAAGCAAGAATTCAGAAGAAAAATAGATTACATACAAAGAAACAGTTATCTATTAATACTTAAATGGCAGGAGATAATAATTCAACTTGACTAGGCACTTGAGTGAGTTAAGTTTTTTTTACAACAGTGCTGCAAGTATTTTCATACAGTGTTATCAGGCATGTCAGCTGCAGGACCTTTCATCTGTAATGATGTTTCCATACTGAATTTGCCTTTTTGACAACTTCATCTAAAATCTAAAATCTATATATACTAAGACAATATCACTAGGGCCCACATGCACAAAGCAATCTTAGCGCCAAGACTATTGTAAGCCTATGTTAAAGTATGGGAGTTACGATCATCTTAGCGCTAAGATTGCTTGTGCAACTGGGTCCTGGTTCCCTAACTGAAAAGTGTCTTTTTCAATTTCATATTGACAACTAATATTCCAATATCTTTAAATTTGCCTGAAAATAATAATGGTCCAGTCAAAATCTGACACCACAAATATATTGTTAGTTGTTGCTTAGATATAACATTATGAGTTCAACCTTCCCCTTTCTAGAGAGTGTTAAGGGAGACAACTCATTAGTGCTGTGCCTCAGGCTCCTCACAGCGACAGCCCGTTCGTGGAGCTCTCTATACTATCGCTACCACCAGTCAAAACTCCCCACTGTGACAGGTGGCCCCAACCATGCTTGGTGTTGAACTCGCAGCCCAATGACCGTTATGTTTACAAACAAGTGACGACTGTCGTGACGCCGAATACAATTACCGCTGCTAAATTACTATTCTTTGATTGTCAATTTGAATTTCTATTTCATTAAAACTATCATGTAATTGATATAGTAAGAATGTAAGGGAGATGTTGGTTGATATTCTGTTAGTCTGCAATCTCGAACCAATCTGATTATACAAACAACAAAGTAAATTCATCTGGAAAACATGGTCAGTCGTAAACTTTTTCAAAATGAAATATTCCCAAAGACATAAACAAAAGTATAAACGTAACTACATTTGGGGTTAGAGGGCAAATTTCAAGATTCTTGTAATGGCCGCGCCAACACTGGTGGCAGCGATGTTACCGAGAGTGTAACGAAGGTGTCACGCACTGGGAAGGAGCTTGGCTGTGCCAGAACTAAGGGAGGTAACTAGTAGACATGCATATCCAGAGGGCGCTACAACAAGAATAGAGGGTAGACTATTTAGTTAGTATGCGTGCATGTAGCCTGTTAAAATGGCAACCTTTGACTGTTCCAAGATTGCCTGGTTTGCCATCTGAGGTCTGAGAAGATGATTTAGAAGCACAGGTAACGTTATTGTTTAGATGGGATGTGGAAGGTCGGCAGGGTTTAGTCACATGATCAGATGTTGATGAACGCGAGTCTACACAGCAAAACAGGCGAGAGAGACTGGTTTGGTTAAACGATTTACCTGTATAGAAATAAAAACCAAAGCAAATGAAAATAAAAAACAATCATACATACATAGAGTTATAAAACAGATAAATGTTATGGTTAGATACCAACACAAGAACGAAAACCAGAAACAGATGTGAGAAGCAAAGAACTTGTTTAAATGAAAACACTAAATATAATTGAACTGGTCAAATTCTAACAAGAGTTACAACAACCCTGTCCCATGAAGATGTAAAGGATGGTGTTTCGCTGCGGAAAAAATGCAGGTGAAAATTTTCATTCATTAATCTTGGTCTGGAGTTGAAAAAAGATAGTGGTGTTTCAAAATTTGCAAAAGGTAACATTGAAATAAGAACTCGTCATTTATATGCAAAATTAGCTGGTCTTAAGATATGAATAACATTATTACAGAGTCAAAACATTAAACCATGTATTTTACAAGACAAAGACGAGTTCTGAAGACCAAATTTCTCAGTACAAAGTGCATCATTTACAGATAATCATTGAGAGTTTGTGATCAATCTCATTAAAATCAGATCTTAGTTTTCTCTACCGCTAAACAAAGATCTGAGGACATCCCATTTTGACTGACCAATGAAATGACTGACAAGAAATTGACATTAGCCAATCAGAAGGCAGCTATCTCGAACTTTACAACACTAGTTTCAAACTGGCGACTACGCTTCGAAACATATTTCTTATTCTCTATTAAGAAAATTAAAACTGATAAGAACATTCTGGAATGGCTTATAGATGGCCTAGATTGTATGGATATAATCATAAAACCCGTAACTGTGTTAAATATTTCGTGGTTGCATGATTAGAAAACACATCCGACAGTCACTTTCATGATCTGGTAAGCAACGCTCTGATTGGTTGGATGAAAGGTCGTTCTGACATGACCCTTAATTGGATGTCCTCAGATCTTTGTTTAGCAAAAGCGAGAAATAAGATCTGATTTTAATGAGATTGAGTTTGTGATGTGAGTTTGCAACCAAGAGTTTCAGGATAATCATAGGCTCTACCCTGGAAGTAAAGGCTTCCTACCACCGGACATCGTCAATATTGGTTTCAATACACGATGTTCATCAATCACCCGTGAAGACATACAGACACCATGGCCATGGTAGTTCACAGAGCAGTCTTACACTAAGATGATCGTAACTCCCATACCTTGACAAAGACTTACGACAGTCGTAGCGCTAAGATCGCTTTGAGTAACGGAGACCTGGTTCCAGCAGGAGGGACGCCTGTAGGTGTTCAGACCAATGACCATTCAGTACTGCCTAAACTAAACTGTGCTGTCTCTTGCTCATAAATGTGTGCATCTTCCTGAGGCAAGAGAGTTAACTGACTATAAAAGTCCAGTTTCCACCCTTGCTGAACTAGGCTGGCATTATGGAGTTACATTTTGGCTGGACTAAAGAGTCTATGCATTTCTCGATGTAGGACCCGTTTTATCACATTATAGATCTTGATTATCGATTCGATCGTCTTGAATGGGCGCCGCCATTTTGTTTGAAGTAAATGCAAGTGATACAAGAAGTGGAATCTGATTGGTCCATGGGAGAGGCTTGGAAGGGACATAACTCGTAATAGCCACTGGTTGCGCTATGATCCAGTCCAGGAATTCCAGCCTAGTTCGGCAAGGGTGGAAACTGGACTTTTAAAGTCAGTTAACTCTTGCCTCGGGTAGATGCAATATGTGCAACATGTCCCATAGCCTTGCTCCTGTCTGCTCGACACATTGCTTAATGGCAGCAATGGTAGGGTTCACACAATGTTTATGCACGGACCTCAGTGTCCCACCTAATTTTTGTCAGTCCCAACTTTCAACAAACAAATAAATGAATAAAAAAATTATCTGGTTTTAATTCTTTCAACATCATGTTCAATGACAATGACGTCATCTCTGAAGTAACTACTTATTAGTAAGTCACTACAAGTAAATAATTAACCTCAAAGCAAAGCAAAATGTTATTTCCTTGCACTAAAAATAGACAAAAAGAAACCCTTTCGTTCGAAAAATATACCAATATGAATATCGCTGATTTAATTTTTATAAGGTACTTTTGTTTATTTTGCGGGTCCATAGGGACTGGTAGTCACATGACTTACCTGTCCAAGCCTAATTTTATCAGTAAATAACTGGTAATTGTAAACGGGAACACTGGACCCGGGTTATAAATGGCCTCAATTTCATTAGCTTACTGACAATAGACAGGCAACACCGAGCAGCTACCAAATGTGTTCATGGGTGATAGTGGAACATTTTGTACAAACCTGTACTGACAAAGATTGCCTTAATTCTTGTCGTGATTAATGGCTACATACAGAAGGATCATATTTCCCCATATATAAATTACAGTGAACAAATATCATGCAAATATATCAAGAGTTATTAAAACACATTTTGATAGAAACATGCAAAAGGCATATATACATATATATTGAACGGAATAAAACAATACATGCTTACAAAGTTAGAAATAGGCACTAGTCCCATAGTCCTTGCCAAATTGCCCAATAGTTAAGCTATCATAAGGATAATTGAAATTTGACCTTTTTAAGAGTTTTGCTATGTATTATTAAAAGGACTAGTGGACTAAAACTATATCACAGCCCAGTTTTGAAGGTCAAATATATAATTAGGCTGAAATGGTCATGTGTTCTGACCTATAACCCATTTTGGCTTCTTGTATTCTGATAACCAATAAAAGGATGAATAATGGTAATAGTTTTCAACATGGCCGCAGTGATGGACATGTTGAAATTTAGTATTAATACTTTACAAGAACCATACAGTTCCTGAAATTGATTGTTCCTGAAATTGATTAAGGAGAGAAAGGGAATTAAAATCAACCCACACGATAATAAACAAATTAATGAAACAACATCCACATGAATGATATTTGAAGGGACATCTTTTAACTTATTTGCATGGCTGCTATTGTGGCCATATTTGATTTCATATCTGATGTCAGCTTTGAGAAATTCCCTTTCCGAGATCATCCATGCAAAGTTTTGTTTTTCTTAATCGATTCAGAAGAGAATTTGATTAATGTATTACTTTTGATGGAAATGATTAATGCATGACTTATGATGGAAATCTTTAATGTATGACTTATGATGGAAATCTTTAATGTATGACTTTTGATGGAAATGATTAATGTATGACTTTTGATGGAAATGATTAATGTATGACTTATGATGGAAATCTTTAATGTATGACTTATGATGGAAATGATTAATCAACCTTCGGTTCAGGTGATCTCACTCAGCTTATTTCTAAGCTGGTATGTAGATTATTATTCAATAAATGACCTTAAATTGTTAGTCTACCCCAAACTGTCTTTTTCTTTATGAGAAGACCCTTCTCAATGCATCTCAATATGTTTCTGATCTTCCAGTAAACCAGCATTGCAAAACTATCAGTATGTTTCCAATATTCTTCATTACCGCTCTAACATTGTTACCACCCTGCAATTAATAATACACCACTTTGGATTGAGTAAGTTCTTCAACATCATTCTGAGTTATTCTAGTGCAACACAAACTGTATCGACCAATGGAGACAGCCCCTGATCAGTGACCGCCACAAACCTTCTTCGGGAATACGGTCCACCGAGGTTGTGCTGGCAAAGAAGCCGCTACTGTGTCTGCGGCCGAGCAAGGCGGCTGGCGTCACTCCGTTAATTTCTGGTGCCTGGAAGGAAGAGCAAGAAAATTAGTGAGTGAGTGAACAAGTTGGGTTTAACACTGCTTTAACAATATTCCAGTTATATCGTGGCATGTCAGCTAAATGTGGGAGGAAAACCCGTAGTGATGCAGGTCTCAGACATTTACCACTTCGGTGAAACCCTCGAGCACAGGTATGGTGCTGACAAACCTAGAAACATAATTGGGGCGAACCGGGATTTGAACCCACAATCATAGGTTTCTGGCGTGCCCAAGGGACGCAACTCTGCACAGCGAATCGGGGCAACTTAGATGACTGGGCCCCCTGTGCCCCCCCGTGCCCCCCGTAAGAACATTAAGCAAGGGAAAGAAAAAGTACAAAACCTTTACACATGTCACAAATACATATTTGTAATTCTCCACTGAATTCTTAGTTTTGTTGCCATGTGAGTGCAGTGCTAGTTTAACCTCCATGATATGCCTATACAAGATACTACATGATAAATTGCAAAGAACAATGAAGAACCAAGCATGGTTTATTTCACGATAAGACATTGTTCTATCATGACGTCATTTCTGGAGATTCGAACATGCGCTCGCAACTTCATGACGTCAAATAATGGATGAAGTTATTTTTGAGAGGGGAGTGTCTCTTGAGTCCCCAAAGATGTAGCTAGGCAACGCAGATAAACATGATGGTCAAACAATCACATCCAAAAGCATGAGAGATGTGACAATCGGTATTGGGAGAAAAGGTACAGGTTATCGACATGAGGATTGTGAGAATATACAGGAAATACCCCCCTGTGCATAAATGGACTTGTCCAACATTAGATTCTATTCTGGGAGTCATCATTTTTTAAATATGGGTAAATATTTTTAAAGCATGAACTTTTTACTGACATCCTTAAAGAGGCTGTACATAATGTTGATATCTCATATAAGAAATAAATGACTAATAGTCGTTGTTTATCGTACAATAAAACACTCCTTCTCATTGTTTTTTTCTTAAACATACCTCCCTGTCTGGGTGGTTGGATGTGGCTGTAACAGAGTTGTCTCCCCCTGAGGCTGGGTCAGCTGCTGGCTTGGCCTGGTAAACAAGGACACAAAGACTGAAGTCATCTAGTGGAACAGGAGCATTCATTGCTGGTGTAGGCATCGAACAGAGCTCCAGATAACCTTTTTAGCTATTGAGTTTTTACTCGAAGGTTTCTATTTTAATTGGGTTATTACTTTTGTTATTGGGTAACCAATATTTTTTCAGGTCTTTGAAAGGCATTTAGAAGTGATGCACGTAAGGAAGAGAATATATGGATGTCAACTTCTTTATTATGAGTGTAGCGGCAATAAAATTTCCGAGTCCCGTGATGGGATTCGAACCACGGACCTTCTGATCCGAGGTCGGACGCCTTGTCCACGTGACCAAAGAGGTTAACCCCTCAGCAAGCTGACAAGATAAGGATGTCATCTGTGGGATGACTCCACGACCTGCTACATGAGGAACACAACGTTTCGGAGTATATGCTTCCTTCTTCAAAAGGTGAATGAATGCCATGAGGCAGAGAGCATATATATGTACATGTAAGAACAACTGATGATTGGGGCTGATTGGGGATTAGCAATAGACAAACGAGGCCAACACTTTACAGTAATTAGCGCTTGTCATAGATAAGTAATAGGTAATGGACCCTCGGAAAACAGGAGGCCGGGGGTAATTAGCACTGATAGGAGAAAGAATGGACAAAGGGCAAATTGAAGCCAGCTAGGTAATTAGCCCCGACACAGATCGAAGCAATAAGTCCCAAGCACTAGGCAGATAGGTTCCCTGGTCACGGTTCATGGCTGGCTGGTGTCACCTGATGTCAATGGCTTCTTGTAGTTTTGTTTGTCGCCAGTTGTTGTTGTTGGTAGACAAGACTTTGGTGGCTTCCCACATGATGTTATGGTTTGGGCTTCAAATTTGCCCTTTGCCATGTCCATTCTTTCACCTATCAGTGCTAACTACCCCCGGCCACCCATCAAAATCTAATACTGTAAAACGTGAAATTAATGCGTCTCCAAAAGAATGCGACCGCTGGCCCCTAGCCAAAAATGCGACTCAATATGAATGCGACACCCCCTCCTCTCAAGGATCAGTGGATTTATATCTAAACAAAATGTCCTCTGTCAGGTTTACAGGAGAATCCTCACCTTAATCCAACCTTACATTAATCCAATCACACACCAAATAGCACCGCTTATTAGCGCTGAGTAGAGTACTTCAGTCAAAACAATACGTGCGCGCTGGCTCGTGTCGGCCTTTTATGCAGTGGCAAAGAGAAAAGACACCGTGTTGGGTGGCGTCTGTCTGAACTTGCAGGTGTGATTAGTGATGACATGAGTGAGTAGAACGCTTGTCTTGACCCCAGCAGTGACAATTCACAGGATGTAATTAGTGTTTGAATGACATTGTTTATATTCTTGTTACAAGTGCTGCTCAATAAACAGTGATGTCGAATACATAGTTGTTTGTTTTCAGCGTATGTCTAAGTTGGTTCTGCTATCCAAAATATCTTATTGATGATACAAATGTGATGTTTAATAATGTTGGCAAAGACCACTCGTATTTTTTGCATTTAATTCACGCTCGCGTTAATTTCACGTTTTACAGTACTTCTACAACTGTACAGCCACATGTCCTTGTCAGTGTCTTCGTCACAATCTCCCACCTTTTCTGCCTCCTGGGTGCTGCCATCTTCTATCGGAATGACGGTGCTGTTGGACGTCTGAGCAGTTTCGGCCTCGGGGCTTGTCCCTTCCTTCTTCTTTGGCCCCAGGATGAAGTATGTTCGGATATCTGAAACAACGGATATACATGAAGATGCATCACATAAGGGATTGAAACCAGTGTTGTCAACTTCTGGGTGATGTTTTTAGGGTGGCTGGTTGTAGGTTCTTTAGCCAATCAGTGCAGGTGTTAAATCAAGGTCAAAATCTAAAATACCCCAAAGACGGAACAAAACATGTTCAGCCCCACTTCTAACTACACATGGACCAAATTGAATTACAGCTGGAACAATAATGGCAGAGTAAGGGTCGTAGATTATTTCCCTTTATTATTGAAAATCGGATTCAAACCTCTAGAATAAATTCAGGTGTCATCATTGGTGGGAACAAACATAAATTTTCAGCTTCGTTGGTCAAGGGGTCGATGAAGAGATGATAATGGTGTCAAGAAGTGCATTTTAAGAGAATTTAGGGGCATGATCAAAATACAAAGATAAACTCGAGGCCAAAATAAAAAAATAGGCTAGAAATGGAACACTTACCATAATCGACATAATAAGCGCCCCTATCTAATAAGCGCCCACTGCGCTATTTGCTAATATATTGGCTTGTGAACAATCCCAATTAGCACCCCTTCCCATTGATCAATGTACACAAGACTTATTTATTCGCATATAATACGCACTCGTGTGTTATATGCACCCTTAATTGTGGGCAATTAAATTCTTAAAAAATATATCTGTCATATATAAACATTTCAGGCTGTCAGCATAAACCATGAAATTTATCTTTCAACTGTTTTTTTTCACCAAAATAATATCTTAATAGGAGCCCCCCGGCCCTATTTCTAATTTTGAGAGCGTCGAATACGGTACTAAACAAATTGCAAATTTCATTATATTTTGAACCAAAATGACTAAGTGCTTCAGCTTACAGCATGGTCGTTTTGCAAAGGTCAAATCAAGATCAAAATTTAAAATACCGCAAAAAAAAACCAAATCAAATGTGCTTAGCCCCACAAGTAACGAGACATGCACAGCAATACTCATAAGCTCATTTGACTTTCAGTCAGATGAATGAGGTGAGGTGTGCTCAATATTGACTATAATACAAACCATAAACAGATTTCAATTTGACTTCAGAGATTGAGTGGGAGAATATAAATTTAGCTCAAATGTCAAGGCAACTATGGACTCTCATGTAAACTTTCAGGGTTTGCACAGGAGTGCCTAAAAAATTGGCTTGCAGATTTGTCTAGAAGAGGGTCTGGGGGCATTAATAGAAGCTGGATGGTTAATTGAGAGAGGTAGCCTGGTAATAACTGTGCCTGGGTCAGGAAGGCACACCAATGGTTGATAGTAGGAGAGACAATCCACAAAATCAGCCAGGTCACACATTGTCGTCATGAAGTTTCTCGTACACTAGGGAGCTGGGGGCGTATTCTCCACTGGAGTCCCCATGGGGGTTTTAAACTAGTAAAAAGTAAGTCATCTTCCCGAGGCAAGGGAGTTAACTGACTATAAAAGTCCAGTTTCCATCCTTGCCGAACTAGGCTGCAATTATGGAATTACATTTTGGCTGGACTAACGAGTCTATGCATAGTCCACTCAAAATCGTGTAATGAACTAGACATCCGGTTCGTAAATATCATGGATTTCAAAGTGCAGATTTCGGTCGACAGCAGGATTTGCATAGCATGTGTACTGTCAACTGGGCGTCGACAGATATTTTTCAAATTCTTTCATGCTTTTAATCAAGGTGCTCACGTGATTTGATGCACTTCGCAGGGTAAGACCCGTTTTATTACAATACAGACGTAGATAATCAAGCGGATCGTCTTGACTGGGCGCCGCAATTTTGTTTGAAGCAAATGCAAGGGATATGAGATATGGTTTGGTTTGGTTTGGTTTGTTAATTAACGCCGCACTCGGCAACATTCCAGCTTTATGACGTCAGTCTGTAAATACTCGAGTCTGGACAAGACAATCCAGTGATTAATATCATGAGCATCGATCCACGCAATTGGGATCGATGACATGCATCAACCAAGTCAGCGAGCCAGACCACCCGATCCCTTTAGTCGCCTTTTACGACAAGCATAGTCACCTTTTATGGCAAGCATGGGTTGCTGAAGACCTATTCTACCCCGGAATCTTCACGGGTCATATGAGACATGGAATTTGATTGGTCAATAGGAGGAAAATAGAAGGGACATAACTTGTAATAGCCACTGATGGCGCTACAATCAAGCCTAGAAATTCCAGCCTAGTGGAAACTGGACTATTATAGTCAGTTAATTCCCTTGCCTCAGGAAGATGACAGTAAGTAGTCAGTGGAGTAGCCTAATGAGTGAGTGAGTGAGTTGGGCTTAACGCCGCTTTTAACAGTATTTCAGTTATATTACGGCATGTCAGCTTAATGTGGGAAGAAAGCCCGAAGAGATGCAGGTCTCAAGACGTTTACCACTTCGGTGAAACCCACGAACACAAGTATGGTGCTGACAAACCTATAAACATAATCGGGGCGAACCAAGATTCAATCCCACAATCATAGGTTTTCTGGCGTGTACAATGTGTAAAGTTCATTTCAGGGGTTCCCCGCCATTATGTTCCAACCTTATTACATGTCACCTAGGAAATAAAAACAAAAAACGACAGTGATTGATATGAGAAATGTCATTGAATCTGACCACCTGATCCATTTAGTTGCCTCTACAACCAACACAGGTTACTGGAGGAAAAATATCAGGATGTGAATGATGACTGTGGCATTATCTAAAAACAAATGTATTGTCTACATGTGAGGAAAAGTTGTGTCTATTGTCCTGTATCATGTGCACTTGGACAAAAGGAAAATATCACAACTATCATATTTCCTAACAGGTGTTAATCTTTACATCATAACTTCATAGGATATTTTCTATTAAATGATCAGGTGTGGCTTTTTTCACATTATATGCACATCCAATGTGGTCTAACATCCAAACACAGAGAATACTGGTTCTAGAACTAGACACAAGTATTGAGCTTTTTGTTGTGACAGTGTTTGATTTTGAGGTGGTCTGTAGGTCCTTAAAGTTTTCTGCACAAACAATTTTCAATAGGGTCACTCCCAAGTGAAAGTTGTAAACGGTTAGATCTAGCATAAATTCTACCTCACAAAAATATAGTTTGAAAAATAGAGAGCAAAAATTTACAAAATTATGATATTCAGTAAACTATGTTCATAACAAACACACTTATAACAAACTCAAATATAACGAGTCAAATTATTACAAATTAGAGTCGAATTATTACAAACTAGAGTCAAATTATTACAACCTAGAGTCAAAATATTACAGCCTAGAGTGAAATTGTTGAGGATGAGAGTCAAATCATTAGAGCCAAGACTAAAATTGCTAAAAGATGACAGTCAAATTATCACAACCTAGAGTCAAATTGCTAAAGATTAGAATCATTTTATTACAGCCAAGAGTCAAATTATTACAACCTAGAGTCAAATTGCTAAAGATTAGAGTCATTTTATTACAGCCTAGAGTCAAATTATTACAGCTAAGAGTCAAATTATTACAGCCAAGAGTCAAATTATTAGAGCCAAGACTCAAATTGCTAAAAGATGACAGTCAAATTATCACAACCTAGAGTCAAATTGCTAAAGATTAGAGACATTTTATTACAACCAAGAGTAAATTTATTACAGCCTAGAGTCAAATTGCTAAAGATTAGAGTCATTTTATTACAACCAAGAGTAAATTTATTACAGCCTACAGTCAAATTATTACAGCCAAGAGATAAATTATTACAACCTAGAGTCAAATTGCTAAAGATTAGAGTCATTTTATTACAACCAAGAGTAAATTTATAACAGCCAAGAGTCAAATTATTACAGCCAAGAGATAAATCATTACAACCTAGAGTCAAATTGCTAAAGATTAGAGTCATTTTATTACAGCCTAGAGTCAAATTATTGCAGCCTAGAGTCAAATTGTTGAAGGTGAAAGTCAGATTATTACAGCCCACAGTGACATGATTGCCGCCATGATGAAATTATTACAGTGGAGAGCATCAAACTGTTACAACATTCAAGCTACTCGAATCCAAGAGCATGAAAGATGACCACTCCGTCCTGACTAGTCTCACCATTGAAGTCCTCTGTGTGTCTGATGGTGAAGCTGGACTTGGTGATGTCATAGTGCTCAATCAACGTCTTGTTGGTGTTCAGATCTGGAACAGACAAAAAGAACTGGTCAGTGTCTAAGTTACAGCAGAGAATATACACACCTGTATGGACCAAAAGAAGATTCTTGTCCCAGTGGTTCAAGCACTGGATCAGACATATCCTGGGATTTATCAAGACTCCAAACTAATTGTGTTTGGCATGCAAATTGTGAAAAAATCATGATATCATTCCAAATTGGATTACTCTAATGTTTCAATTTTTAAATTCAAATTGGAAACTTTTACTGTCATTTTCTGCAGACTTGGGGCTGAATATCAGCCTTGAGCAGGCCTGGATTAATCCCTGATATCACACAAAAACATGAACTTTTAATTAAAATATATTTCATATTTTATAGACTATCTTGGCCACATTAGACCTGAGAGGTCATTAGAGGCCAAAAACAAAGAAATATTGTTTTTAAACTGTGAGGTTGACACGAAGTCGTTAGGAGAAGTCATTAAAGTAGGACAACACTGATATCCTTTTAAGTAAACAAACTGTTAGTCCTGCACCTTAACCGTGGAATATACTTATTTTATGAAAGAAAAATAGTCTAACAAACTGCTTTATTATTTAGTCATTCTTATTTCATTTTCCTTGGGTTGGATGATTGGGTGAAACAGTGGTATAGCATTCTTACTCTAATAGTCGTTACATGATCAGTATCTTTTGTCTATCATTATAGTTGTAACACCAACAGTATATTGCTATGACTATGCTAGGATTTCTTGCCAGGACTTGAAGTTGTAACAGTAAATACTACTGGTGCCATCGGATTCCTCTTGAGATAATACAGTCCAGGTATTTCATTCACAATTTCATGAGAACCCACTTTATAACGCAGTCCCAACGAAACCATGTATAAACAGCTCTCGTGTAGTAGCCTTGACCTTGACCGACTACCTGGACACACCATGACCCAAACACTGCAACCCCCCTCAATTCTCAACCCTCCAGCTGCAAGTAAGCTTCCTCAAACTTTGCACCACAAATAGATTGTAGGCCTCGGCATGAGGTCATGTGGCTAAAAATAGCCTGGTGTCTGTAACCCGATCTGGTCGTAAGATAAATATAGCCAGGGACCCCTGCCTTGTGCTCCTCAGTGGAAGAGACATGGTGATGGCACAAGTCATAGTGAGGGCGAACACATTGGGACAAAGGAATCAGCCAGTATCGATTCACTGAATCTTGGCAAGATATTTCCTTCTGCCAGTCAAAACACTGCCCCACTGTTGACCATGCAAATCTTAAGGGAGATATAATTTATTTTGGTGGTGTGTTCATTTATACAAATGTAACTCTAAGACACAACGCTTTCATCTTGGCTTCGTCAGCCATGTGCTGCAGTGACTGAAATGACTATCATATATGCAGACAAACTATTACAGATGATGTGTGTTTCTCACAACCACGTTTTGACCAACTTATGTTACAGACTATTCTGTATTTCGAGAATTTTTCTGAAATACATAATTAGAAAAAAATCGGAAAAAGATTTTGCTCTCAGGATTTACCCAAAAGGATCATTTCTTTGGCTCTGCCTTTCAGAGCAATTATTGTACCGTTGTGTCTTGGTAATATCAGACACCACGATTGTGTCCCATGGTGACCAGTGGACCAATAGCAAATAAAATACAAAGTATGTGTGAAGCCTTATGCTTATTAAGGGTAGGGTGTCCTAATTTAAATAAAAATTTAGTAATTGAGTGAAGAAAATCTGACAACTTTCCGAATATTGACAACCGTATTCGACATAATAAGCGCCCAGGGCGCTCTCAAAATTAGAAATAGGGGCTCTCATTAGAATATTGTTTTGGTGAAAAACAACAGAGTTGAAAGATCGTAAATTTCGTGGTTTATGCTGACAGCCTGAAATGTTTATATACGACAGATATATTTTTCCAGAATTTAATTTCCTATAATTAAGGATGCATTTAACACACATATTATACAAGAATCAGAGGGTGCTAATTGGGATTGTTCACTAGCCAATATATTATCAAATATCGCCATGGGCACTTATTAGAGTGGGGCACTTTTTACGTCGAATACGGTACAGTTTCTGAACAGAAATGTTAAATCGATCTTGCGGAAAATTACAAAGTTTCAATCACCTCAACATACATTCAATTTGTACCCAGAGGTTGCATCCAATTTTAATTTTTAGATATAGGTTGCAATATTTTTCATGCTGTAAAACCCTGCATAAGATATCCAATGTCTCAATAGTGTTTCAACCCTACAGTTGGTCTGCTAAAAGGTCAATCATTTATCGAAATGAATCTCGCCTACACATCGTCCTAACATTACGTCTCACAGACACCATCAAATTACTAAATTCCAACAAATATTGGACCTCGGAACCAGAACCCCATTTTGGGTCTGTGTCTTGTTGAGGACCAATGTAGCATGGTTATACATGCATCATGATCTAATAACATCCCACACAGTGAATACATGTCTGTGTCACTGTCTCACAGCCCGTTGTCTTAGTTACAAGTTCCTTTCAATTACTGGGAGTTCATTCCGCCTGAATCAATGCAGAGAGTGTAATAATTTCCTCAACACTCCCTCCCAATTCCACTTCATGAGGTTGACACGGTGTTGTGACAGCTGGACATCAATCGGACAGCGGTCGGTCAAGAAATGTCCGTTTCCATTATAACCTACACTGTCTCTGTTACCCAGCCACAGATCCATACTCCCACCATCAGCCAGAGATGGCGCTGGGAAGATAGGCTTAAAGCTATTGCTGTCGGAGGGGAATAATACGAGTGAACGTTATTTAATGTTTTGTTTTGTTTTGTTTGTTGTGTAGCCACTTAGCAATATTCCAGCTGTATTATAGCAGCCTGTAAATATTCCAATCTGAACCAGACAATCCAGTGATTGATGTTATGAACATCATCAGGTTACTATCATGCCATGACAGTAATGTGAAAGAATCGGGTGATCCTTAACTTCTTTTGTATAGTATACATTGTTTGAGATAAGCGCCTGCCCATAGGCCCGTGGCACATAGATCTCAGATAGTCTAAAATTTGTTATGGCCTGCAGTAAAGTTACATGCCAATTTATGTCACAGTAAGCTGCACCTTTTTTTACTGAGGGCCTGAAGAGTTTAGTCATGACCTGCAGGTTGTGAAGTCTGTGGATGGCAGACTGACAATTTAATTAAATTTCAACAACAGGTAGTATAAGATTTGCAATAGATATAGCCTATTAAAAGCTGTTAAATTTTTCAAGAGGCGTTTATCTCTAGTTGAAGTCCTGTACATGTAGGGAATATAGTATTCAAACATTCAATAGGATAATGTTTGCAGTAAATGTTTGCAGCACTGCAACAGTTATCAGTTTCAATGCCTCAGTCAAGCCATGAGTCTAAAATAGCTAATGTGTCAAGCCAGGAGTCTAAAGTAGCCAATGTGTCAAGCAAGGAGTCTAAAGTAGCCAATGTGTCAAGCCATGAGTCGAAAGTAGCCAATGTGTCAAGCCAGGAGTCTAAAGTAGCCAATGTGTCAAGCAAGGAGTCTAAACCAGGAGTCTAAACTAGCAGCCAATGTGTCAAGCCAGGAGTCTAAAGTAGCCAATGTGTCAAGCCAGAAGTCTAAAATAGCCAATGTGTCAAGCCAGGAGTCTAAACTAGCCAATGTGTCAAGCCAGGAGTCGAAAGTAGCCAATGTGTCAAGCCAGGAGTCTAAAGTAGCCAATGTGTCAAGCCAGGTGGAATGGACATCAAGTAATTTATTTAACAGTCCTGTTACACATTTGCGCCCAGAGTGAAGTGTTCATTACCGCGATCTCCCTATTACTGACGAGTTATCAGACCGTGAATTAACAGAACTGATTCAGTTAGACTCAGTTAGTCAGACTTAGTGGACTCAGTTCTGAAAGAGCCCTGTCTTTCAGTTTCAATAAATCCCAATTACCTTCGCAATGGAAGAATACACTTAGCAGTTCATCAGCACTTGAAACACAACTGCTAGTTCACCCCAATGACATATCTTTGAAGCAAATTACAAGGTGTCTTGAATATTTTGAAATGCTTATCGTTTGATCAACTGTTTAGGAGGTAAATTTGTTTGTTTGTTTGAGCCATACTCAACAATATTCCAGCCTTTTGACGTAAGCATGTAAATAATCAAGTCTGGACCAGACAATCAAGTGATTAATATCATGAGCATCGATCCACGCCATTGGGGTATTATGACACGCAATCAACCATTCACCAAGTCTGACTTCCTGGTCCTATAGCCGGTATAGGTTGCTGGGGACCTATTCTAACCCAGAATTGGTTGCCGGGGACCTATTCTAACCGGGAATTAGTTGCTGGGGACCCATTCTAACCCAGCATTAGGAGGTAAATTCCAGTACTATGAATGCATTGGTTGAGCTCTATGTTCTGCTTGTATGTTACTATGCAACTATCTTGCATATCTGATGCTGATTGTGAGATCACTCAGAAGGCACTGGGCACAGGAAGACTTCATTGTATGTCATGTTGGTAATAGAGTCAGTGATGGAATAGATGATTGTTTGTTTGTTATTTAACCCAGCACTCAGCAATATTCCATGTATATCATGTATATGACGGCGATCTGTAAATCATCAAGTCTGGACCAGACAATCTTAGTGATTTCATCATGAGCATCTATCCACGCAATTGGGATACGATGACATGCATCAACCAAGTCAGTGAGCCTGACCACCCGATCCCGTTAGTCACCTCTTACGACAAGCATAGTCGCCTTTTACAGAAAGCATGGGTTGCTGAAGACCTATTTTACCCTGGATCTTCACGGCTATGTTGCATAAGAACAAGGCCTAGATTTGTCTTTTCCACGATGAATTATTTACATCCATGATTTGTGATTGTTTGTCTGAGGACCAGCTGCAGTTTGAAACGATTTTGGTCAGGTGATGTTGTGAAATACAAGGGTGTCCGATGACATGGGCCACAACACTGTTAAGTCTGTGGTGGAACACAATCTCTCCAGCACACCTGGGTCTACGTAGTGATTGATTGATTGAAGGATTGATTTCATTGATTGATTGTAGCACTTCTCATCCCTCATTCCAAACAGGACTAGCACTGGGAACTTATTCTACCCCAGGATAACCTCAATATGACACAGACATGGAGTATTTCTGATGAGTGAGTGAGTCGTTTGGGGTTAAATCAGTTATATCACTGTGACCTGATATAATCACATCTGGGCCAGGAAAACCAGTGGTTGATTGCATGAGCATGATCCACACAACACAATGACACATTCAGGGCACAAATAACACACATTCAGGGCACAATAAAACAATCAGGACACAAAACATTCAGGGCACAATAAAACACAATCAGGACAGAAAACATTCAGGGCACAATAAACCATAATCAGAGCACAATAAAACACAATCAGGACAGAAAACATTCAGGGCACAATAAACCATAATCAGGGCACAATAAAACACAATCAGGACACAATAACATAATCTGGGCACAAAACACATTCAGGGCACAATAAAACAATCAGGGCACAATAAAACACAATCAGGACACAGTAACACACAATTAGGGCACACTAACTCTCAATCAGCCAGTTCACACCTTGTAACCACCTTATTCTCACAATCCCTCTTGTGACAAGCAACAGATGCTGGGAACCTACTCTGAACTTGATTCTCAAACAAGGAAACTGCTTTCAGAGTGGCGTTGCAATTCAGTTTCTACAATGCCCCGTATCTGTTTAAGCAAGCAACATTCCAAAACATACTGGTCTTGTGAAAGACGAGACACTATAAGTGTTGAAGAGTCATTAGGGTATTTTTTCATCATTTTAAACAATTTCGCAGCCGGTTTACAAAAAGTACCCAATTCCAAGACTAGGTGTGCGTGGTATTACACCTACAATGAGAATAGTCGTTTTTTGTAACAAGCAAATCAGTTTATCCACCTAAGGCTCCTTCTGGGAAGAACAAAATACAGGCTGATACTGCCAAACAGACACAAACTAGTATAAACTCTCAAAACTACCCTCAAGGGGATTCTAGGTTAGAATTGGCCCCCAGCAACCTATGCCTGTTGTACGAGATGTCTAGGCCCTGTTGCAAAAAGTAGGAGTTACGATCACCTTCCCACTAGTGAGTGAGTGAGTATGGTTTTACGCCGCTTTTAGCAATATTCCAGCAATATCACAGCGGAGGACACCAGAAATGGGCTTCACACATTGTACCCATGTCGGGAATCGAACCCAGGTCTTCGGCGTGACGAGCGAACGCTTTAACCACTAGGCTACCCGACCGCCCCCACCTTCTCACTAATATAACTTTCTGCAATGGAGCTCAGGTTTGGTGACTTGGTTGATTCGTACCCCGACAGCGTGGATCAACATCTCCTATCACTGGATCGTTTGGTCAGGTCTCAAAATATAATATATAATTCCGCGGAGTATGGTGTTTTACACAAAAAACATGATAATAAACCTCTTGTGCATCATTCATACAGCCTTGTTTCATTTCCTGTTTTTGTTAATAACTAAACACTTTAATTCAAAACCTTAAATCCATTCTTTCAAATACAAACAAATGTTTCGCCCAAATGATAAAATCCCTGGTCTTGGAACTAGGTCTTGTTTTTACACAAGCGTCTAACGATTCTGTAATTTTAGAAACATGTAAAAATACCAAAATATACAAAACAGCTGTCTCTCCTGTGTTTCCCATCCCAATGTTAAGCAAGACGAATATAGAACCAACAGCATAGTAGTTCAAGCCACAGCCATGCTGAGAAAAAAATCAATCATTGTTACACAAAACACCAGCAAGAGTGATGACATCGGCATCACCTTTCTCGCTCAACATCGCACACATCTCGTTGTGAAATAAGACAAATCTAGGCCTTGCTGGTAATTGATTTGACTTTTTGAACCAAAGCAGTTCTTTTACAACAAATCTTCCCTGGAAAAGCAGAGAATTGATCTCCTGTGATGAGAATAGAAAAGGAATGATCTGAATTTGTAGGAAGGAATTACTGAAATTGCAACTGATTTTAACAGTTACTTCTGGCATGGCAATCTTGTGTTTCACTGGCAAGAACAATGGAGTCATGTATCTCTTTGTAGAAACTAGAGCAATTGTAGAATTATAAGCCTCTGCTAACTGTCTGAATATAATGCAGTTGTCAAGCTGGGAGTCATTCATCCAGAAATTGGGCCTGTGTCCTCTCAGCCCAGCTAAATGGCCGTCCCACTAATAACTCTGGGAGAAGCTATTCGATGAAATGTTAATATGGCAATTCCAGAACTGTAATGAAAACCTGAGCCAATTAGCTAATCCTTCGAACAAACTGGACATGTGATATTCAGGGTGGGGCTGGCATTCTTTTGAACAAAATAATTAGTTCAAAACAAATATTTAACAAAACAAATTTTGCCTCAGGTTTTTATCCCTTCTTCAAAACAAATTCACTGAATGTACTGAAAAAAATATGTCTTTTGGGTAAAAAAATGTGTTTGGTTTGTATGTCTTGAAATCAGTAACGGAAATTTTATTCTGCCTCTTGACATGAAATAACGCCTGGTGATTCTTTGGTGAATCTGGTCTCTACTTCTGAATCAGTATGAACAAGTGCACTGTAAGAAGTGCATGGTTCCAGCTTCACTCTGTGAGTACAAGTTTGTTCTTGCCTAAGAAGATACCCAGATTGATGGGCAGGGTGAGAGGACTCCTCCAGTGGAACTGGGTGGAAGCTTGGCAGCTGCATATTTAACCGCAATTGATTTTCAATGTGACAGCAATTGTGTACATAGCATATTCTTGTCTAGTCTAAGTGATGGTGCACTATAGCCTACCTTGACTATTAGGTAGGCATTGTTTCAGCACATTGTATTCCAGCTTCAGATCAATTAGGCATTGTTTTAGCACATTGTATTCTCGCTTCAGATCAATTAGGCATTGTTTCAGCACATTGTATTCTCGCTTCAGAGTAATTAGGCATTGTTTTAGCACATTGTATTTTCGCTTCAGATCAATTAGGCATTGTTTTAGCACATTATATTCTCGCTTCAGATCAATTAGGCATTGTTTCAGCACATTGTATTCTAGCTTCAGATCAATTAGGCATTGTTTCAGCACATTGTATTCTCGCTTCAGATCAATTAGGCATTGTTTCAGCACATTGTATTCCAGCTTCAGATTAATTAGGCAATGTTTTAGCACATTGTATTCACGCTTCAGATCAATTAGGCATTGTTTCAGCACATTGTATTCTAGCTTCAGATCAATTAGGCATTGTTTCAGCACATTAGCTTAAGGTTCAGTCAGGCATTTCTCCAATTACAATTCCTTCTTCATATTTCAGCTTAGATTGAAGTTGAGTTGAATGTTTCAGCATATTTCAAAGTGGCACTATTTCAGCACATATCAGCCCAGTTTGATGTTCAGCCAGGATAATTAACCCAGTCAGTCTATTTTTAACAGCTAAGTCTGAATTTAGACAGACTGTTTTCCTGGAGTTCACTACTTCCCTGTGTGGGGGTGATAAGATATGATCTGTGTGTGTAACAAAGGATCACCAGACTCGGCTCTGTGCACATACTTCCCTAACCTCAACAGATCCTTCCT
The DNA here is from genome assembly GCF_022045235.1 of Haliotis cracherodii. Taxonomy (NCBI): domain Eukaryota; kingdom Metazoa; phylum Mollusca; class Gastropoda; order Lepetellida; family Haliotidae; genus Haliotis; species Haliotis cracherodii. The sequence goes on from NW_027266341.1 coordinate 57,031,150, forward strand.
GACGCTGTGAAGAACATCAGGACATTCTCTACAGTCCTATGTGGAGAGCAACTTAATCAAATAATGTATCTAGACCAGAAACTTGTGTGGACTTACACAGTGAAACCCAAGAGCACGGGTATGGTGTTGACAAACCTAGAAACATAATCGGGGCGAACCGGGATTCGAACCCACAATCATAGGTTTCCCAAGGGACACAACTCTGCACAGCGAATCGCGGCGCCTTAGACGACTGGGCCACCCGTGCCCCCCATGGTAATATGAAGATCCATTGAATGCAGTATTCACAACCGATTTGAATTCATATGTGTAATATTTCGAGAATATCAAGGCAGACTGTAAACTAATCAAGCTTAGACCAGACCACCCAGTGGTTGAAGGAATCAACAATAATCCAGTTTTAATAAGTTATTACCGGGTATATAAACTGTACAATCACATAAAACTCATGAACTGAGTGTAAACTGAATCTGGTCCAAATCTATTAAGTCTCCAGTAACGCTGTTGGGGTCGTCATCAGCACAGGTACCACAGAAATAAACCCGAGGTGCCTTTCTGTATACACAATTGAACCCCAGATTAGGAAGATATCTATATGGCATGTATCCCTTTGCACATCGCATGATCAGGTTTCATAGTGGCTGTCATGTAATCTCGGACATGTGTGTAATTTGCAGGGGGGTCAGGTAGCCTAGTGATCAAAGTGTTAGCTCGTCACGCCTAGGACCCAGGTTTGATTCCCACAATGTAAGAAGCTCATATCTGGTGTCTCCCAACGTGATATTGCTGGAATATTGCTAAAGTGGCATAAAACCACACTCACTCACTCACTGTAACATGCTGCATTGGGATGTTTACTTCATCCCCTTCAAGCTTGACTTCAGTTGTGCTAATATTGCCAAGTTAGGGAACATTCCTATAGACAGAAAAATACCGGGGGTCCACTTCTGTAGTCCCTATGCCAATCCCAGCAGGTCCAGTAACAACCCATTCCACAAAGCAATCTTTACACTCAGACAATCATAACTATCATTCTTCACCATTAGTCCCAGACCTATTCTGGGATTCCGCGCACGCGGAAAGATTTGCAGAAAAAATGACTTACTGCAGGATTGCTCAAAGATTGAGGAATTTGCCTTAATTCATCAATCAATACACTAATTTTCATTATCTTCAAGCCTTTCTATTGAATTTGGCTGCCACATGATGCCCAAACATTCAACATGCAATCCAAACATAAAATAATAATAACCTTACAACAAAACAAAATTTTAAATAAATTATTCTCACCTTTAAACGTTCTTGTAGAATAATGACTACATTAAGATGACATGTTAAACCAAATCTGGAATGTCTAAATGCTGGAGATTAAATTTATTAAAGAAACAAAAATGAGTTTACATTAATTACTGAGAGGAAAGCAGTTGTTTTTACCACAGAATTTATCGCAGAATTCTGTAATTTTAACTGAAGAATTTTTATATATTTATTGCAGAATTCGTCTGGGACTGCAGCATTGACTTACAACAGTCGTAGCGCTAAGACCACTTTGTGGACTTGGGCCCTGGTCAGTTTTAATAAAGTAATCCCCTGTGTTCTTTGATGTCTTACTGCCACTAATATCTATTTCAATCAGACGACTGTAGTGCCACAAGAACATTTAATGACATAACTTGGTCCTTTCATCAATATTTGTCTACGTTACGACAACAATGATCAAACAGTAGCCCCTATTCCATTTCATGTGACCACCGACCCACTTCGACAGATCAATTTAGCTGGGTATCATATGTGGCCTGTGTTATCACAAAAAGTGATTGGAGACTAAATCTGTAAGAGTCTGTCAATATTTGAGAAAGTTATCATGCAGATAGTCATGAGAGACAACAGAGGCACACAAGCCATGACAATCGCTGGACTGGTGTCTGCCCTACTGAGTAATAACGTTGCTACACACTGACTGATGGTGGTCCATCAGTTTTCACCTGTTCCCACCCCCACACCTTAGAAACAATCACATTAAAATCAGACTTTAGTTCTCGCTACCGCTAAACAAAGATCAGAGGACATCCCAGTAGAGGTCACGTCAGAACGACCTTTCATCTAACCAATCAGAGCGTCACTTACCAGATCATGAAAGTGACAGTTGGAATGTGATGTCTAATCATGCATCCTCGAAAACTGTAACACGGGGTGTTCGGAACGATAGTTACAGGTTTAACGACTGAATCCATACAATCTAGACCATCTATTAGTGATTTCCCAAAATGTTCTTTTGTTCAGGTTTCAAATTTTCAATCGAGACTCGAGAAATATGTTTCGAAGCGTTGTCGCCAATTTGAAAATAGTGCCATAGAGCACGAGAAAGCTGCCTTCTGATTGGTCATTCCATTGGTCGGTCAAAGTTTGCGCACGGTCGGTCTGACGAGACCCGTAATCGGATGTCCTCAGACCTTTGTTTAGCGGTAGCAAGAACTAAGATCTGATTTTAATGAGATTGACCTTAGAAACAACATAAGGATACCCTGTTCTTGTTGAAATACTTCTGTCAAAGTGGGCCTACGAAAAACATGTCACAGGTGCTGCCTCCTTTTGTAAGTGACGTCCAAAATATGCCTCTGCCAGCAGTGAATGGGTACCCAGTAGGATGAAATGGTAATATGATTGCTAACTTTCTTTTGCCTCATAGGCAGCTTTGGGCATGATATCCAGCATGCAAAAGGGCAATACAAATTAACAATAAGCATTACTGATGATGATGATGATGATGATGATGATGATGATGATGATGATGATAATTATTATTATTATTATTATTAATGAAAACCTAACATATGGTGACGCCTGTACTAACACTATTACAAATCTAATACTTGTCAATTTGTACGACAATGCTAACAGTTTGAACAACACCTTGCCATCCAATCTGTGTTCAAAACAAAGCATGAAATTCAAGGGGCTCATGTCATAACGATATTAAAGAAGTTGACATCCATAAATTTTATTTCTGATATGTTACACTTCTAAATGCCATTTAAAGGCTTAATAAACGTGAAACGTGAAGACGGGAAGCTACATTCGAACACTCAAATCTCAAGGACTCCCAAAGCCTCCTTAATTTCAATCCCTGTATATATACACTATGATACGATATTTTGACAAATACACTTTAATTCCTGATTGGGACACTCATGACAACTCACAAGGGCAATAACGACAACATAATAACAGACATGACAGATACCCATATCAAAATTAAATACATTTTGGACAACAGCTGAACATGTTAGAAACTCTTGTCTATGCATTCAACCTATGGTAGATAACATATCATTAATGTCTATGCCTCCTTTATGAGCCAATCAGCGGGTTCTTCCATACAGCCTTTCAAATGCTACACTCATCTTACATACACACACCAGATGGTAGCCTTGCTAAAGGGCTGTACTGAATGGTGAGCCCATTGGTGTAAGTAAGTATATCTTTATAATAGGCAAGTCTAGATAAGTGGGCAGACACCAGTCTCTTATAGACACAACTTGTTCTCATTATTTATATAATCAAGAAACTATTTAAGCTAATAATTATCGCCTTAGAGACTTGTGCAAGTCTAACCAGATGGTGGCTCCCCATGGTGGTTCCCCCTGGTGGAGCTTGGACTCTGGCTTCATAAACGTAGGGTAGTGATTCCGGTACTGTATAGGATTAGCCGAGGCAGTGGTGCATAGCAGTGCTATGGCAATAGCAATACACACTCCAGTCAGTACACAAGACTGGCAGCGTTCTACCTACTCACAGTGCTGGGCTCGGTAGCCCACCTACAGGAGAAGTCTGTTAATGTTGATTTCTTGAAAAGTATGCTACAAGTACCAAGCACTTGGGTTGAAACGTGTGGCAGTTACCGAAGAACATCTTACAAACATTACCAAAACACCTTTAGCATTGGTTTAAGAAATTAGCAATATTGTAGGTTGGAGAGTAATTTGAGTAAGGACTAGCTACATACTAGAATGTGTGTGTGTGTGTGTGAGAGAGAGAGAGAGAGAGAGAGAGAGAGAGAGAGAGAGAGAGAGAGAGAGAGAGAGAGAGAGAGAGAGAGAGAGAGAGAGAGAGAGAGAGAGAGAGAGAGAGAGAGAGAGAGAGAGAGAGAAGGAAGACAAAATGGTGGACAGACAGACACTGCCTCAGATTTTACAACAATAAGATCATCAAGAAAATCCAATTTTCATCAATATCACAATTTTGCCCCATTTGCCTGCCTTGGGACCTAGCCTTGAATTCTAGATACATCCCTGGGCTTGTGAGGGTGGGGCCTGCCAAACAGTAGCATGTGAGGGTGGGTTCTAGATGGTAGCAGGTAACGGGTGAAGACTATAGATCCTCCCCTACATCCCTGTACCCCCAGCACCGATGTAGGCGCTGCCGCCACCGCCACCGGAAACCAAACAGGCCATCGTACATACTTCAGTAGAAGATTAATATTTCATCAGCACAGAGCAGTTATGCTATCTGGAACATTTCCATCAACTCGGAACTGCCAGTTTACCACAGTGCCGGTGCTCATAAAGCTGTACAGTAACACGAGAATCAGTCTTTCAACAAATTGAAACCTCTATTGATTCTGGTCTCCTAATGGCTATAATATGCTCTTGTTACGTTAGCTTGTTGTTTTGCACAAGCTGATCAAAATCAAAATTACATGAAAAGTCAAATCATATTTGATGCAAAGGATGATCATAATTGTTAGGGTCGACACAATAAATAAGAAAGGGTTGATGAGATTTTCTTGTTTGTTCTGACGAAGACGTGTAACTGTCAACAGATGGATGCATTCCCCCTCCGACATTTCCCAACTTGGCTACACCTGGATGTGATGCTGAGAGATGTTGCTGTTGTTTCATCATGGTTATTTGTTGGGGCCTACAAACAGTGCACACAATTAGTACATTTTTACAGGGGTGAGGGATGGAGGATGGAGGCGAGCCACGAATACAAGCCGTGTGGATTCCGAATACGTCCCCAGCGGGATCCTGCGGTAAAATGGTTGAGCTGTTGGGGATGTGAATCGGGCATCACCTTTCATGCTTTCACACTCAGGTTTTACAAGTTTCGCTGGTCAAGGGGCTGTGGCGTAGCCTAGTGGGTAAAGCTTTCACTCCTCACATCAAAGACCCGGTTTGATTCCCCACGTGAATACAATGTGTGAAAGCCATTCCTAGTGTCCTCCGCAGTGTTGCTGGAATATTGCCAAAAGCAGTGTAAACCCTTCCTCACTTCTCTCATTTTCAAACGATCACTTTGGGCAGCACCCTCGCGCCATACACCAGTACACACATTGAAATTGTACTACATAAATCGTCCTTGGTACGCTTATGACTCGAGAAAGATCACAGATTGTTTAATGAGGAAGTAGCTCCAGTTATCCGTTCTCTACAGTCTGGTAGAATCAAAAGGCATTTCGGAAAATTTAACTAGTGATATTTTTCTGTGTTATATAGATAGTTCAAACATGTCTACTCCAAATGACGATCATTTATGGCTAGGTAACGAGTGAAACACATGTAGAATATGCCGCCCCGTCGAAAATTCCCAAATGGGAAAATCATGTTCGTTTTAGAACCAAATGATGACAGCTAGAGGCAGAGACAAGGAAGATAAACCTGAGTTTTCAGGTCCAAGGGAGAAGATAATTGAACACGGGCCCATTGAAAGTAACCAACAGGGGCCCAAGGGCCATTTACATTATTTTCAAGAGTGATACCTCCTTGTCAAAGCTGAATAATTTATAGACTGTTAGACTGTAGTTGTACTTTTATGAGTCTGCTGAAGCTGTTTTACACTGCAGACACCAATTCCAGCTCTATCCTGACAGGCTGTCAACACTGTAGTCTGTAGGGCCAGACAGTTCTCATGAACAGTGTCCAACGCTGGGGGGGTTCATTGACATACAATCAACTAAGCCGAGTCAGTACACCCAATCCAACTTAGCCGCCTCCCAAATACAAGCAGATATTGACATTTCAAACCCATATAAACTCTGCAGAGGAAACACTTTAACCACTGGCCTACCCAAGCACCCCCTAACGAGGAAATGAATCATCAACAATGCGTTTTGAATGCACGAAGAAATTACTGAGAAGAATCTGCATCCAAGAGCATCTCTACCGACTTAACAAAACCACACATTCCTCCACAAAATAGATCCCTTGACTTTCACTTATTCCAGAAACAATCTATTTGCACCTCATAATTCCAAGTTCCTAAGGAACAGCAAGCCAACTGCTGATATAAAATTATACAAAAGATTTTTTTTCCCCATTTGCTCAATCCAATTTTAAATTGATTTATTACAGCATTTGTGTTGTCACTTTCAGGCGGAGACTGGTTCCAGAGAACTGCTGCTTCAAGTACACATTCCCCAGCCTGGTGAACTCCCCACACAAATCAATGGTTGATCTTGGCCGTGTATCGACTGCATATTCTTGCAACATTTGTGTATCATCATTGACTATTCAGTAAGATTGTCATGTTTGAATCAATCCAGGTAGGAATTTCAATATCCATACTTGACAAATAGGCTGGTACAACACAGGCTCTGTATATCATGTGCTGCGAATCCCAGCACAACGTGGCCATAGGATGATCCCGTTTACATGGGCAATATTGATCTGAAGAACCACTTTCAGTGGCTGTGTTTCTCCATGATTATAGGACAACCTCGGATAAAATAAATAGAAAATAATGCTGTCTGAAAATATTAGTTATGGCTTAGATGGAACAAAAGATGGAAGCTTTGATAAGCATATTTCAGACGAGCTGATTAAACAGGCGTGAGGAATTTTTTTCTATCAGATATATGAGGCCCTAAAACACATGAACACATAACAGAGTTCCAGATCCAGATAAGATGGGTATACGCGTAACATCAGCAAACGACAAAAAACATTAACAAATTAATTTTGAGTTGCTTTTGTACAAGTCTGTACAAGCATTTTTTTAAAACTTAATACTATATATGGCTGTCTCATCTATGCAAATTACAAGTCGTCCTTGTTATCTATTAATAGATATCACGCAACACAGCCACTATATAATCGCTATATACGCGATATATCACAATACAGTTATAAAATGTCAATAATCAGCCCTTCAGGGGATACAGTGTCGGCTCGGCAGTATATTGTACAGAGATACAGAGAAAGGAATACGGGACTTCTAATGATTAGTCTCGTATCTGGCAAATCTTATTCAGCAATACAATCAGTGTGACCTATGCCAGTTTAAAGTGCACAAGACATAGAAGTTGTCACCAAACTTCGAAAATATTCATCGATGAATTTTCCAATTCCCAAAATGAAAAACAACAACACAAAATAAGTAATCTGAATTAAAAAATTATCCTATACAAGAAAAATATTATCCTTGTGAACATGGTAAACTTGAATATGCGCATAAGAAAATCGTATTTTAGAATTTCATTTGGACACTGACAGCTATTTTTATTCCACAACAGAAAAACCTTCAGTTTAATCAAAATATAATTATGGCTTTACTGTCAAGACATTGGGAAATTATGTACAAAATAAGAAATTTACTCACTTTTTCCAGCAAGGACATGAATAATGATTACAATAATTAAAAAAGCATAAATAATACTATTCGCCTGAAGGATACCCAACTTGATTGCTTTTTCCAGTGGTTGAGTTCCTCAAATCTCTCTGCTAAAACCTTGCTCAAAACTTACTGCTCAAACCTTGCACAAAACTCACTGCTCAAACCTTGCTCTAAACTCACTGCTCAAACCATGCTCTAAACTCACTACTCAAACCTTGCACAAAACTCACTGCTCAAACCATGCTCTAAACTCACTGCTCAAACCTTGCTCTAAACTCACTGCTCAAATCTTGCTCTACACTCACTGCTCAAACCATGCTCTAAACTCACTACTCAAACCTTGTTCTAAACTCACTGCTCAAACCTTGCTCTAAACTCACTGCTCAAACCTTGCTCTAAACTCACCGCTCAAACCTTGCTCTAAACTCACCACTCAAATCTTGCTCAAAATTCACCACTCATACAGCGCTAAAAATTGCAAAAACTAAATGCACAAGTACGTATTCTTTGAAAGCAGTGAAGCATTATTAACAGAATCATGCTTATTATACCCAAAAGAAATCCTTATAAAGATGATAAGATGCAACTGAACATTATCGTAAGATTAATCTAATAAATATTGCCAAAGCACTATCATTTCTCTCTTTACAATAATTTCATCAAAGAAAATTGCTTCTTTACATCTGGGACTTAAAAGGTCAATATTTGTTCTGAACACACCTTTGATCATGGAGTGTAACCATATTAACATCATGTCCCTGTAAAGATTCCATGCGTGTTCCCCAATTGACTCATAATAACAGTAAACAATGGTGAATCAATTGTCAACTCATGCATACCCGATTCTGTAAATACATCATATTGAAATTCAATAAATGACAACATTACATAAACACAATCACCATGGCAACATAAATGTAACAATTGGTTCCCATGGCAACAAATGATAAAATAACTGAGGTATTTGTATTCAAGAAATGCTTTAACACAGGCTAAAAGCACCTTTCAATGGCAACTGTGGGCCGAGAAATGTCTATAGAATCAAATTCTCTTCAACCTTCCTCATTTCCCCCTGGGAATTGACAGTCAAGCTACCGGCTTCCTCAAAACTAGTATTCAATCATAATCTTTCAGAACTTCTTGTCATAAACCGTTCCCATATTCATCACATGCAAACAAGCCTCAGTCGACAAGCCAAAATGTAATAGATTTCTTTACGGTCACCAAATTTCAGTGACAGAATCAGACAGACAATTCCAGTATTCAGTTCAAACCAATCAAATTTCAATTTCATGAACAGCAATTGAATTTCAAGAAATCTACTGTTAAGACTCTATACAAATTGAGAGACGATCTAATCAGTTTGTTGCCATCCCATTCTCCATTGCCAAGCTTGCAAGCATAGCCATGACTTTTGGTACAGCGGTGTGCAAGCATAGAAATGCCTTAAGGTAACCACGAGACAAGAATTTCCATCAACGCCTCAGCTACCTTAATGACTCATTGACAGTCAGATTGCACAAACCATATTCACTTTCAAACATCAACTTAAGGTCCGTTGCGCGAAGTAAATGGTTTTTGCCTCATATACAAAAAAATATTTTTCTCTGAATATGCTAAGTGTAACAATTGTATTTCCCGTATGAAGAAGGCAATAGCATTCCTCATCTCAACAGCTGAACCTTTCCTCTGAATTACGGCTCAAGTGGGATATTTAATCATCAAATGTCACCGAGAAATTCACTTTGTACAAGCTGAATAAACGTTTATCTTGACAGGGATTGATCAATGTGTGATTACTGACACAGTAACAGGTCGGCCGGGTGTCAAGTTTCCACACATATACAGGGTACATAGCTTTATATCTCCATAGCAACATCATGACTATGCCATGACTGTTAAATGACTCTTCATAGCAACCCGATGACTGTCCTGTAAGTCTTCGATGTACCAACACAAAGTGAGTGAGTGAGTGAGTTGGGTTTAACTCTGCTTTTAACACTATTCTTGTTATATCGCGGTGTGTCAGCTTAATGTGGGAGGAAAGCCCGAAGTGATGCAGGTCTCAGACGTTTACCACTTCTGTGAAACCCACGAGCACGGGTATGGTGCTGACAAACCTAGAAACATAATCGCGGCGAAACAGGATTCGAACCCACAATCATAGGTTTCTGGCATGCCCAAGGGATGCAACTCTGCACAGTGAATCGCTGCGCCTTAGAAGACTGGGCCACCCGTGCCCCCACCAACACAAAGACATCTTGACACGGGTACACATAATTGGTATTTTCAGACTAGTGGTTTGTGGAGAAAACAACTAGCCTGTTTGGATTGTTACTTGTCTCGGACTAACGGACTAGTTGCCATGTCTATCCTTGCTATGTCAATGCCATCAAAACTTTGACAGCAGTTAAAACTTGTAGATCCTGATGTGGGTAAGGCACAATGGTGAATGTCAGTAATTGTATTGCTTAACACTTTTTGTTTGCAGATTGATTTCGCGAAAACAGGTAGTTGTCAAGCATCAGTGGCCACAAAATAGGGCTTGGGGAAGGAAAAGAACAAAATAATACAGGACCAGTTTTACCTCTATTACAGGAAAACATTACACCACCAGAAAGCCAGGGTGACAATTACCACATACGGTACAATTTTTTTATTACATTTAGGTGACGGTGACACAACTTTGAAAAATAAGTGTCTTGACAGACACAACAGGAATAAACAATGACTATCATCATCATCATCATCATCTAACTTTTTTCATCATTTGGGAAATTTAGAGGTTCCATAAACCAACCGTCATAAAAGCAAAAACCTTATAACAAACAAGATTCCATTTTCACAAATGATATCCTGAATCTTAAAAAGATTCATAAACAACACTGATTAGTAAGTATCGGAAGTCCTTCGGGCAACCCACAAGTGTCATTAGAACATTCAACATTCTACAAGTGGGAACCGAATCCAACATGGCCTGATTTGTTTCCGTAATAATCTTACAAATGTGATTGATTCTGTAAAAATCTTTCTAATACAGAATATCATCAGAAGAGGAAGGCAAAGACGATCTTATTACACAATTCCTTTTCCATTCTTTATGTTCAAGATTTATTTTAGTCCCCAAGAGATAGTAACATTTCTGAAGAATGATTAGTGAGATGGGTAATTAGCACTAACAACGCAAAAACCAATAGCCTGACAAGACTCCACTAATCACTTCTAATCATCTCTAACCAGCACTAATCTCTCAGGACTATTGCCGACAATTTGGTCAGGCCAGTGTACCACAATTCAAAATCACCCTCATCTTCGGCAGTCACCATAATTAACACTCCTGAAATAACAAATGTCCAAGAGAACACGCTTTCCCCATTTTGAATTTGTCGTTAAAATTAATGAGGGCCGTTGGCAGATTAGGTAAAAACAAGCAGCAGATCCCTCAAGGAACATATGTCGTCAATGAATTATTTGGATGACATTTCAGCCCGAAGCAATGGACGTGCTTCCTATCCATTCTATTATGTGGAATCAACCGAAATCTGCCAATTTTGAAGCAACGAAAATACAAATCGTAATTCAGGATCAGTGTTCTGCAGCACATCGTCCATTAGATGCACTGGCATATTCATCATAGCTTTCAAGGTCACCACATCACTGAACTTTCACATTTTCATCAGGTTTATCTTTCGAACATTTCACAAAGCAAGCAGTTATTCTTCAGCTATTTCCACAGTCCAACAAGCAAAGGAAATTATGTGAGAAAATAAGATCTTAAAACTGAAGCGAATTAACTTTCTGACAATGACCTACAGACTGATTCACCATCGGAACATGCTTTGGAAATGATTTGAGAGGAAATATTATTTAAACTGCCACTCCGAGGTTAAATTGATCAAAATATTATTTCTCCTAAGATTAACACAACACACAAGGATAGACTGCCCGAAAATCACGACAATAAACAGACACACGTGGCAAACACTGCTTCATTCAATACAGAAAATCACATCAAGTTTAGATACAGCATTACCAATAACATTCCTAAAGCACTTTCACAACAAATGACCTGTTAAACAAATTAAGATTTCAGGATCAATCCGATCAGTGCAAATAACTTGTTAGCTGTTCAGATGACAAGTTATGAGATGGATTGAAACTTGATATATGCGTATGAGAAAAAAATTATCTTTATGCCTCAGTCCATGTAGCACAACATTGATTGACTGAAGCATTAGCCACACAACATTTAACATCATGAGAGACCGTTAAAACAGTCCATTTGCCAACTTATGAAAATCATATTACTGTGCTGCTGTAAATATCAACAAAAGCTGCACCTAAATGGTTAACGCAGTCACTATCAATATCTGAATATCAGGCACTCTGTGTCTTGTTTTCAAAAGGATGAATGGTTCTTATTACTTCAAACAAGCAAACAAGATACAATCTATGTTCACAAACAGTTTAGAAAGTTGTGATAGCAAACGTGGTTGAGGAAAGTTTTTAATACATGTTGAAAATTTCCTCAGGGTAGTGGGGCATGGTTATCTAATGGGTCACGTCACAGCTAGTGCGAGTTGGGTATTTCCAAAAAGAAGTTAAGATGGCTGACAGGGATGGACATGAGTGAGTGAGTATGGTTTTATGCCATTTTGGCAGGGGACACTGGAAAATGGGCTTCACACATTGTACCAATGTGGGGAATCGAACCTGGGTCTTTGGCGTGACGAGCGAATGATTTAACCACTAGGCAACCCCACTGACCTGGATGGACATGAGATTGCACCATATTATAAGTTTGTTTGGGCCTTTGATGAGATAAAAACACAACTGTAAGATATTTATTTTTACATAATTACAATTCTAACCGATCTGTGTGTGTATTTTTCCATAACTCATTTACCTCCCTTGCCCAAAGGATTGCCTTTGCCTAAATATCGGGCAGTCCTGTAGACTCTTTTGGGGGTACTAGGCATCAAAATAGTGGTCTCGTGGTGACCGCTGTACCAACAGTACATATAATACAAGTGCATGCAATGTTTTACGCTTGTTATAGATGGCGATTTCCTTGTTTGACTTGACTTGATTAATCGGACATGGACTCTCCACACATTGATTGTATTTCTTGCATCAGGACAGAAAGATTTAAAAATCTTATATATACTACCCAAAAGAAGTTAAGAACCATCCAATTCTTTCCTATTACCATAATTAACTTCATGCCATCCTTAACTTTTTGGGAGCAGTATACAGGCTTCAATTGAATAAAGTTTCAATCAATCCACCATCCATACTCTTCTGTGTCCAAGAGGACTCACGAAGACAAAATGATTTGCATCCACTCTCTTATGGGGATAGGGTGCAATATTTTACATCTGCTAAAACCCACCATAACGCAGCCTTTCAAAATCTCAACACAAACATCGACCTTCGCCTGGTAGCATCACTGAGCAAATGACACAGTGTTATTCTCCGTGCTCTTGCAGCAGCTCCTGGGTACATTTTGACCCACACGCTATGCTGGCTGTTCAGTCATCCTCCCTCCCTCTCTATCGTCCAGGGCATTTTATTTAAATTTTGTTGTGATCGACACCCTGGACCTTTTCGATATCAAAGCTTTGTCTTAGACGTCATTATATCCATAGCTCCTGTTAGTACTATGGTGAAAAGAACCATTTCATAACTCTCTCTCTCTCCAGAGTACGGCACTGCGGTATTCCATCTTTTTCTCTTTTCTCTTCCTTCTCTCTTTTTCTTTCTCTCTCTCTCTCTCCATAGTATGTGCAGGAATTGGACGTTTGATTTCATTAAAATCCAGACCCGTGAAGATCTGGGGTAGAATAGGTCTTCAGCTCCCCATGCTTGCTGTAAAAGACGACTATGCTCGTCATAAGAAGCGACGAACAGGATCGGGTGGTCAGGCTCGCTGACTTGATGCTCATGATATTAATCACTGGATTGTCTGGTCCAGACTAGATTATTTACAGACCGCCTTCATGTAGCTTGAATATTGCTGAGTGCGGCGTTAAACAACAATCCATCCATCCATTAAAATCCAAATTAATCTCATATCGTAATCATGATATGCACTTATAACAAAAACATTCGTCAAATGCTCAGGTTGCCAGTATATGGTAAGGAGTAGAGAGTGACATCACACGAAGCAAAGTCCTCCCAACTACGACACCTTCATTACGCTGTTGGATTAGATCGAAGGATGTAAAAGTTTGAAGCGGATGTGTTGATTGCAGGTGTCTGACAGCCTGTTTGATTGGCTCTTAGAGATAAATGAGTTAAGCTCCTACCTTCATATCCGATAATTGACAGTTTAACGGTGGTGGCAAGAGTTTTACAGCACTTTTGAGTACAAATAAAATAAGAGTATTGACAATGCAAGTAATAATTCAATGGAACATAATTTTGTCGCCTTCCATTCAGAAGATCAGCAAGCGAGATAACAAGTGGCAGCTTATGACAGCCCTGCTGTCACTATGGGCGTAACATTAACTTGGACTGACCGTTTATTTCAAGGAAATGCGTTGTTTCATTTCCTTGGATTCTTTTTGAAAATAATTCCCTCCATGGCGTAGAGGATTGAGCGTCTGCCCCAAGAGTGGAAGGTCGGTGGTTCGAATCCCGGCTACGTCATACCAAAAGACATTAAAAGATGGTACTTGATGTTACCCTGTCTGCTGCTTGGCATTAAGGGGCTAAAAGAAGGACTGTCTGTGCTTGGATTCAGTATACTGTGTCTGAGTGGGGTATTCATGTTAAACTGCAGCATCTCAGTGGGCTAGCACAAGAGTCTGGGCCCACTTGCAGAAAGCGATCTTAGCGCTAAGATGATCGTAACTCCCAAACTTTAACATAGGCTTACAATAGTCTTAGCGCTAAGATCGCTTTGTGCAAGTGGGCCCTGGACTTGTAGTACAAACAGCCACACATAAGTGCATTTAAAACACCATCTCTCACCTCACCTTTTTGAAAAGTGACTCCACGTTTTTTAGAATGAGCAAAATGTTTTCAGCAACAAGAATGAATACTGCTTACACTCTCACCCTCCTGCATCTCTAAACGCTCATCCCCACATTCCCGTCCCGGTTCCCCCTTGGCTTCACACAAATACAACCGGTGAAGATCTGGGGTAGAATAGGCCTTCAGCAACCCATGCTTGTCATAAGAGGTGACTAACGGGACCGTGTGGTCAGGCTCTCTGAATTGGTTGATGCATGTCATGGTATCCCAATTATGTGGATCGATGCTCATGATGTCAATCACTGGATTGTCTGGTTCAGACTGGACTAGTTACAGGCCACCGTCATATAGCTGGAATATTACTGAGGGTGGTGTTTAACAACAAACAAACAAACATCACACACATACATCTATCTTTACACCTGCCTGCACCTCACATCGAGAAGAAGTGAGCCATTAACATGAACTAGCCTGACCTATCTATGGGTTATTTCCAAATCATATCAACATGCTATTATCATTATATAAGCAAGTGCTTAGGACTTCTATTTCTTACTGCTTTATCTGAAGATGTTATTCCCAAAACAATCTTTAAAAAATATTGGAATGAATTTTTATTTAAAATTAACAGTTTGTTTTAATAGTAAAAAAGTTTCCCATTCCGTACTGACTTACCCCTGTAGCTTATTTACTTTAAGTGTGAAAATTAACAAAACAGACAGACAGAAAACAGACATATACTACAAATAAACATTTACTCCACACTTATTTACTATTGGGTCGGCAAATCTAAACACCAAAACAATATTTTTCAAAACTTAACATGCTAAAAACAGACAATGTTTTCCTTGCAATAACGTTTCTTTAACAACACCTCATAGCAAGGTCAGGTACTACAGTGAAGAGAAGAATGGCGCCGTGATGCTAAACCCATCCCACCTGCTCCAGCAGATGGTTGGGCATCATCAAACACTACATGCCTTGCACAGTACCCAGTAATGGCTCTGCCGTCCTCTGTTTCCGATTATTAAGTGGTATATTTTCCAACATGTGCCTCCAGCAGTTCACAGACATACAACTGAAGGTTCTCATGGCTTGTTTGGGGAATCGGTTCAGGAACTATAGAACAAAAATGCAGTAGGTGCTTGGAAGATATGTGATAGCCAAACAGTCCTGTAACCATCCACTTCGCAATGCCATGCATTTATGAAGGTTAGAGGCGATACCTTTGTGGATTAAACCAACTTTACATTCATACATATGGTTCCCCAACACCCGGAGGAAAGAGCTCAGATTTGATGTGGGTTGGGGCTGTTGAAGTCAGAGTGATGATTTAATATCTATCTTGACAAACAAACTTTTAAGTGCGATCTACTTGTTTTACACAGCAGTCAGCAATATTTCAGATATATCACAGCAACCTATACATTACTGAGGCAAGCAAACCGGTGGTTGATAGCATGAATACCCGGTTCTTGTATGATGTTACACCATCAGCCACGTTTCATATGCAATAACATTATTGAAGTCAGATATTACAAAACTGGGTGGCCCAGTTGTCTAAGGCATCGCAATTCCTTCTGCAGAGTTGCATCCCTTGGGCACACCAGAAACCTATGATAATAGGTTCGAATCCTGGTTCACCCTGACATTGTTTCTAGGTTTTTCAGCACCATACCCGTGCTCGTGGGTTTGACCAAAGTAGTAAACATCTGAGACCTGCATCACTTCAGGCTTTCCTCCCACAAGCTGACACCGTAATATAACTGGAATACTGTTCAAAGCGGCATTAAACGCGACTCACTCATTTTGACCTAGCATAATGATTTAATCTTAACTGCAGTGTTAAAGTCAAAAGAAAATGTACAGGGAAACAATCTGAACAAAACATAAAAAATAATGCCTCTGTTTACATGTAACAAACTATTTATATAACAACGATGTTCAACAAACTGATGGTTGACTTTAATTTCCTGTAAGTTTCAACAATATTTGTATTTTTTTTGTAGAAAAAGAACAATGATGTGCTTAACGATTGGAAATATAAACAGCCAAGTCTGTTGTTATCAGAACACATGGCCCTTCTTCAGCCAATATGGCCACCATTGAACATTGCAGAACAGATCTTCCTGACAACTCGTTACAGACTGTTTGTATCAGGCCTGACCTTTCCATGCACAATATACATTATGTACAGTGTGTTTATACATCTGATCCGTGTCACCTTATCTACTCACACCCAAACCAGAATAAACAATATTCACGATAAACAGATAAAAATGGGTAAAAACAGTCAAGTCATAATTTGAATATTTACATTAATGTTTGAATTCATCAAATCTTGAAATAAACAATTATTGTTAACCTGAACAGACACTTCAAACATGAAAAATTATATTCTGACAAGTTTCCCATTTCAACAAATCCTACCTAAAGACATTAAAATTCCATTATTCATCAAACAATTTGCGATGAAAAACATTCAAAGAAGTAAGCAAACTTGATCAGTTCTAAACCACATAATGAAGAAGCTTTGTAATTCATAAAATTCATTAAGCAAGTAAATAAATAATATCCAGCAGAACCACTTTACAAAGAACAATCAGGCACCGGCATGAAGGAGATGATTCCAGTGGATCAGTCAACATGGTCACTCTCCATAAAACCACATTACAATTTTCAATCCATTGATAAGCAATACATGCTCTTGGCTCCACACACAACATCAAAACAGCTCTACACAACATCAAAAAGGCTCCACACACACACATCAAAATGGCTCCACACAACATCAAAAAGGCTCCACACAACATAGAAAGGGTTCCACACATATCAAAAAGGCTCCACACACACACATCAAAATGGCTCCACACAACATCAAAAAGGTTCCACACACATAGCATCTAGGCTTTCTCAAAAGCTTACAATCAAACAGTACTTTTTCCCATTTCATTCAGGGGGTGTTCTACAACAGTCAGTTGGTAGATCAATAGATTCCTGTTCAGAGATATCAATGTCATGCCGATTCCTCTGGAGGGAAATGGAACCACTAAGTGATGAGGGCTAATTATAGAAGATACTCCCAATCAGGGAGTGATCAGACTTTTCAAAGCACAAATAACACTTTGTAAGACTGTGCACAACTAAAGATTTCATGAAACAGCAGTAGCTGTTTTGATTTCAACACCACCACTGCTTTGTTTTCAGATTCCGGAGTGAGTTGGGCCTATTTAACATGCCTAATCCCAATTTGAATATTATTCTAGTTATATCCCAGCATGTCAGCTTAATGTGGAAATGAAGTCCAAGATTGAATTTTTTACCACTTTGATGCTCCCAACGAGCACGGATATTGTGTTGCCAAATGATGGAAGATGAAGAATAAATCTGGTAAAAAAACATGATCCTGTCACAACAAAGAGACACAACTCTGCACAGTAAATTACTGAGTCTTAAACCAACTGTACCACCCACGAATGCTTGATATGTGCCCTATAAATTCCAACAGAACTAAATACAGCGGAACAACAGCACCTAGCCTTTCTCCAAGGCTCTCCAAGGCTCTCCAAGGCTACACTGAATAAAGGCTTTAAACAAGGCTACCTGTGTATGTATTATGACTTCATTATGATATTAGGCAAGTCTAGATGAGCTGACAGGTTGTTCTTATCTATATAACCTAGGAATTATGATAAAACTAATCATTTCCTTGGAGACTAGTGCAAGTCTAAAAAGCACAGAGCTTGAGCCAGATTCGTTTTTGATTCTACAGTACAATAAGATCAGCAAAGATTCAATCATACAAGAAATACATCTCAAAAGATTCCACAACTCAAGAGTATTTCACTTCAACATCAATTCACAGACAACAAAATATGACAATGCTAGGTAAACAACATCACACCTTATAAACAGAGACAGCAAAAATCAACACAGGACCTCATGCCATGATTGTCTCATTTCCTCAAACAACCAATTAAAAGATTCAGTGTCAAATGAAAGCTGAAAACTTAACACTAATTCCCAGGTATAAGGGTGTCATTCGGTTTAACCTCGGCCGCTTAGTCTAACCACGCCTTGGTTTCTGGGTATAATGTAACTCCAGCAGCCTAGGTGAGCCAAATTCTAATATCCAGTCATCATACTATTTCTACAAACATAATAGTTTTATTCATCATATGGCCGTTGTAGGTGCAATGCCTGGATAGTTTTCAGAATAGAACCTCTTTCGTTTCAATTAATAACATACCCAACATAAACATCTGACACCACAATTATAAGACATTCAGGTCCACTGAAGCACAGACTCTCAATATGCATACAACAATAGTGTGCTATTGGCCATCAATGCTGACAGAGAGCTAAGTACCTAACAGATACCATCAAACACAGAAACACAGGTGATTTGCACAGTGCCTGCATTCCCACAGACAACACAGCACAATACTCGTCTTTTCATTATGCTATTCTGCTCAAATATTACAGCATACATGTTTGGATCTGTGAGAACCTGTTGTCTTGTCCGATCCACGTCTGAAAACACTGCACTACGACCACATTACATATACAATGTTGACTAGACAGCATCTTTCCCATGAGAAACCAATGACATATAGAGTCATGCCATTGTAATATTCATAATAGTATTAATACATAAAGATTTCCCCATAGACTGTAAAATCAACACATTATCGACCCTCCATGGATTGAACAAGTGATAGGCATCAGTCATTATTTTAAATTGGTCGGTTCAGTGGATCCTTTTTTGAGTGTAGGAAATTATATTTACTACAGCGGAGGTTGAAAATCATATTAAACTCATATTAAGAAAATGTTTTACATGTATGAATGATAGGTTAAGTTAATAAGTCTGACATCATGAACATCTATCCACACATTGGGATACGATGACATGCATCAACCAAGTCAGCGAGCCTGACCACCCGATCCTGATAGTCACCTCTTACGACAACCATGGGTTGCTGAAGACCTAGTCTACCCCGGATCTTCACAGATCAAGAAATAATTACATCATTGGGGTAAAAAACAGTTCCCTAGCTTAAATATCAAGGTAACCAGTCAAGGCTTACCATTTGTTAATACTTGGTCTTGCATCACCATCACATGGGACTATTACCAGGTATTTGGGACAGTAAAAATATAATTGGCACCAAAGCAACAGTTAACAAAAAAAAACGTTTTATAAACCTCACAAAAATTACAGCAGAATGTTTTGTTTCAAATAGTCTGCACTTCTTCTTGTCTAACCATTTATCTTTAAGAGTTGCCAATAAGCATCCTCTCTGTTAAGTAAAAAAACAACTGTTATTAAGTCTATGAAAAATTAAATACTAAATTATTAAAACAAATATCCTTTCTCCGCATTTCAAATAAGCATCTCTATATTATTCTCATAGGTAACAGATTGGTCACTTGAAAGACATTATCTACCAAATAATATGAGTGAAAACATAAACATACTTAAATCATTATAAGACACAGCTTACCAGCAGTATAAAAATTTAAATAGAAAGTGAAAGATGTGAAATTTGTTTAATCCTGGAAAAGTAAAAGTCTCACTTCAACTTCATCAGCTGAATATTTCCCCGATATAAAGATGTTCAACCCTGAACCCTAAATGTTTCACATCAACTCTGAATATATCCCGATATAAAATATATCAACCAATATCAGCCCCATCAAAATGATCAATAACCCTTGAAATTGGCATTCTATAACTCATGCTAATTATCAAGCACAATACTGCCACTCTCACACATCCTAATTACAGTGATCGGTCCACAAATAGAAGCCCCTACAGGGAAGGCTGAGTTTACAGCACCCAGGGGACCTGATACACAGACCTTAATAGCCCTGGCTCTATTTCTGGCCAATCACTAAATAATGCATGTTTCCTGTTTGGGATAATACTCTAGAACCCCAAGCTTCATTCAGCACAACCAGCCACTTTGGGTGGAGAGTAGTTGAATCCCGTAAAGAGCTTGCTGAGTACGTGTGATATGTCATTGCCCTCTTCTGCGTCGGCCCCAAATAGAAACGGTTAAGTTGAATGAAAAAACTATTTGCATACTCTTTTGTCGACAATTCAGGCGAGATATAGATTGGTTTTGGATTCTGCCCTAAAAGATTAAATTGAAAAAAAAATGTAAAAGAGCGTTTTTATTATTTCACTGATATTCTAACCAGTGTATTTATTGTTGTGTCATTCAAATTGTCCATACACTCACTCACTCACTCACTCACTCAAGTCACACCTTGGCTGAAAAATTGCCTATATGACTCTTTTCACTCACTCACTCACTCACTCGCCCATAGAAGTTAAACTGCAAGAAAAGCTAAATCAACAGTGCACTCATCGTAATATAGTTACGGTACCTATTATACTGGTACTACGGTACTCAAAAGAAGTTTAACGATTACACTATTTTTTCAGAATGACTATAGTTAATCTGTCATGCTATTACAGTTTAACTCGTCATGTCAAAAAATTGGGTGCTCTTTAACTTCATTTGAGTAGTATATACTGGTTTACACACACAAATGAAACTTGGAAGAAAAGAATAACGTCCCTTGGACAGTAATGTGACATCGGAGTCGGTGTTTGAAGTTAAAATCAAATGTTCTCACAGGATCTCATGTTCGCCTTGTACCATAGTCACCATAATAATAGCACATGGGGGCACTTATTAAATCAAAACCATCCAAAAGATAAGTTTGTTTTCAGATATCGTGAACAAACTTAGTTAAAATGGGCAACTAAAACATTTTCGATAATAGTTATGTGAAAAAATCTGTAACATACAATGTTTTGTAAAATATTTCAGTGTTTTGTTTAGTGGAGACAGCTTATAACGATGACTTACAGATTAGTCTACAAGTTGCTAAGGGGGTGCTTACTGTTATTTATCATCCCAAACTGGATTCTGGGGAATATAGGGCTTAGTGAGATCAAGCATTGTCTCCTAGGAGATATCACTTCAATAAAATTACATCAGAATGCTTTTCAGACCATTGTGACATTATCGGTTACCATGACATCACAATCAAATGACATCACTAATCCATCTGCCACTGAAGCGGTTAGGTGTAGCTTTTACACTCAGACACTGCTTGTTACTGTTTACAAACTGAAAAAGGTTGAAGAATTATTTTGAAAGATAAACAGAATCTTTCCTTGATGGCTTACCCTAGTACCAGCAAACCTCAGGGTTTTAAGATTTTATCCACTCATGCTGCTACATTTTATATATCAAAAGACACTTGGGTGAGTTTCTCAATAAATATGACACATGGTTACTTCTTTATATGCCATTAATCTGGATGCAAATTTAATAAAACATGTTGAGTAGTGATTAATTTCCTAAAATAAATCAAATCAAGACTTAATAAAAATATGTTCATTTTTATTATTAAAAAACTATTGAAAAATATTTGGGGTAGGTTCAATCATTATGTCCATAAAAGGTAAAAGAAAAACTGACTGGCCAAAATAAAACATTTTCACCCTAAGTTAATTTTCAGACAAAGGTGCTTCACAGGTGCTTGAGTAAGTATATATGTTTTTTTGTCGCTTTTAGCAATATTCCAGCAATATTACAGCGTGTGACACCATAAATCAGATTCGCTCATTGTACCCATTTGGGAAATCAAAGCCTGGATTTTAGCATGACAAACAAACGCTTCAACTGCCAATCACCACCCCTCAAGGTGTATACTAGGGCTGTTACGATTCACTCGCGTATTCAGTGAATCGAACCCTATCCATTCATAAATTGAATTCGTTATTCGTGGCCACAAGAATCGAACATTTATGAATATGCAAGCATTTGCATTTACATAAAAATCCATAAGGACACATTATATGCATAGATTTCTTCAAACGACAACAATCTCATACTAAATAATTTGACAGTATTGGGGTTACTGGTCATTGTCATACAAGTATCTGGATAAGTGCAGTATATAAATGTGTAATATATTAATAATCAACAAACCATGTCAAATACTTTATGCTGTTATTGCTTCACTGAATATAACAAATAATACATCAGCTGCTGTCTTGTTATTGTAATCGTGAATTGATATTCGTAATAGTTACCCTATATACATGATACGAATCATATTCGCCTCATTGTGTTTTCGTTTCAGCCCTAGTGTATACAGCTAATTAAATACGAGAGTTAAATGATTATTAAGGTTGAACACATTAAAATATATGGTGCTGCAGTCTGATGTACTGTGATATGCACATTTCCTCGATATTTCATCGCCTTCCAATGGTATCTATCCATCACCAGCAACGGCTTTACGCTGAAGATTCCTGTAGATACATGTAATCTGGATTCAATGGTCAGGCGGCCATTTCTCCTGTCTGTCTAGACACTGTAGTTTGTGCTCTGTGAGAAGTTCAGACACTGCCTCTATTTGATTAGGGTAACCGCTTATTGCCAGATTAAACTAGATCCACAAATTAACAGTAAGCCGACAAGTAAAGTGTTGTTAGAACGACCTGATTGAAAATACCTAAACCTTGCCAATCTGTAACATTCTAAACAGAAAAAATATGCTACAAACATAAACAAAATATAAATTTTTGGTGAATATGGTGAAAAATAAAGGTATAATTCATGATTCCAAACCAAGTGCTCTTGGCAAGTAGGGAATCAAATAGGTGGTTGTTTTCATTTGTTCAAAATTTGACATTTTTCTTAAATTCTTATTTTCATAAATTTAAAAATATTTTAACATTGCATTCAATACAATAATGCAAACTATGTATTAACACCTCTTCTTAATACTTGACCTGTTATCAGTGAAATACACATTACTTCTGCAAAGCTATACCATTAGTTGTAAGTCATAATAATATACCAAAGAAATAACGTTAGAGATCATGAATATTGTATATGAAATAGTGTGCTTAGTCTTCACTACAAAAAATATTCCCCCCAAAATATTCATGATCCCTAACAGTTTTTGTTTAGTATATGAAGTAGGAATGCTAAATTCCGGGTTGGGATTATTTTCTGACATTGTTGCAGATTTGGGCCAAATATCGGCTTCTGAGCAGGATCAAATATATCCATGAAATACAACACCATTAGATAAATAGGTGCATGCATATTGCTTCCTGGCCAACACAAAATATGCATTAACTACATCCTCGTGTTTTATATCCTCGTTGCACCCCAATCCCAGCCCTATACCCATACATTTGCATCGTCTTGTGTGTGTATTCACGTCTAAAATACATGAACTTGTGCATCCGTCATGTGCACTCATTTACACACTGCTTCAGATGGTATTCATATCATCTGTGAAATTGTCCATTGCTTTCCTGCAATGTACCAACAGGAATATATTGTGTGCATGCTAATGAGGTTTACAAAAAGCTTTGGTTGGTTTGTTTGTTGTTTAACGCAGCACTCAGCAATATTCCAACTATATGACGGCAGTCTGTAAATAATCGAGTCTGGACCAGACAATCCAGTGATTAATATCATGAGCATCGATCCATGCAATTAGGATCAATGACATGCATCAAGCAAGTCAGCGAGCCTTACCACCCGATCTCGTTAGTCGCCTTTTACGACAAGCATAGTCACCTTTTATGGCAAGCAGGGGTTGCTGAAGAATTACTCTACCCTGGAATCTTCAAGGGTCCCACACAGTTGGTGTATGATGACATGCATCCAAGCACCAAGCGGGACCAGATCCATGGAGCCTCTCACGACCAGCATGGGATGCTGGGGACCTATTCTGAAGTAGGGCCCAACTGGCTAATGTATTTAAAGTATATTTTTGGGTCGACAGATAATTCTGTTTGAGATATATTCAGAATCTTCCATGCAAATCAAAACCTAAAAATAATCTTTAAAAAATAAATCTTCATACAGGAAATTGAAATGTTGCAGATCCTATTTTGCTGCTTTTTTTGTGTAAAATGTTTATAACAGAGCACTCTGGCAAACAAAATTACGTTATAAATTAAATCAATTTATTTTGAGGTTAATACCTTCATACTGTCAGACGATCCATACCCTGCATGAGAACAAAAGTGCTACCTTATGTCCTCTTGTGATGTCATACATGCAGAGGGACAATGATTTCCATCTATTACACACAAACAAAGATTCGGTAGCTATCGCTTGTCAGGAAAAAGATTTATTCTCCACTCTTAATATTGCTTAAGTAGAGATGAAAGGACTGGTTAATTCAAACATCTTGAATAAAGAGAAACTAAAAGTTCGTAATATGGAATCGATGCCACATGGAAATAATTGTGTCATTAATGAGTAACTTGAGCTGTAGACCCATAAAAGCATGAATTGTTAACAAACCAAGAGCATGACGCTCAAACAACTTTAACTTATTTTATATGTCTCTTGTGGCATTGTGTAGTATATCATCGAAGGTACTTCCTTTTTTTCACAATGAAACGATGGAAAAATCACTTCAAGTAGTGAAACTTAGCCCCAAATCTGTCATGAAGAATATGGTTCCAAATCTGTAGTGAAACACATGGCCCATATCTGTATGTAGTGAACAATATGGCTCCATATGTAGTACACAATATGGCTCCATATACATGTAGTGAACAATATGGCTCCATATGTAGTACACAATATGGTTCCATATACATGTAGTGACCAATATGGCACTGTATCTGCATACAGTGAATATGGCTCCATATTTGTAGTGAATATGACTCTGTATATGCATGTAGTGAACAATATGGCTCCATATCTGTATGTAGTAAACATGGCTCAATAGATGTATGTAGTAAATATGGCTCCATATCAATGTAGTAATTATGGCTCCATATTTGTAGTGAATATGGCTCTGTGTCTGTATGTAGTAATTATGGCTCCATATTTGTAGTGAATATGACTCTGTATATGCATGTAGTGAACAATATGGCTCCATATCTGTATGTAGTAAACATGGCTCAATATATGTATGTAGTAAATATGGCTCCATATCAATGTAGTAATTATGGCTCCATATCAATGTAGTAATTATGGCTCCATATTTGAAGTGAATATGTCTCTATATTTGTAGTGAATATGGCTCCATATTTGTAGTAAATATGTCTCTGTGTCTGTATGTAGTAAATATGGCTCCATATTTGTAGTGAATATGGCTCCATATTTGTAGTGAATATGGCTCTGTATATGCATGTAGTGAACAAGCTGGCTCCATGTCTGTATTTAGTGAACAGTATGGCTCCATTCCTGTAGAGTGAACACTACAGCCCTGGGTCTGCAGGGGGTATGAGTGAGTAAAACCTTTACATCACGTAAACACTGTGTTCAGCTAGAGCATGATAGAACCCTCTGGGACAGCGAGACAGCTCTTGTGTGCATAACATATCAAAACAGACAGCCAACGTAACAACACTGAAGGGTCATCCAGTAGCAGTAATACTACCGGTTCTGCTACTGCTGTGTTCTCATATGTGTGTGATGCTTGTGTTCAGTCTGATGCTTGTGTTCAGTCTGATGCTTGAGTTCAGTCTGATGCTTGAGTTCAGTCTGATGCTTGAGTTCAGTCTGATGCTTGAATTCAGTCTGATGCTTGAGTTAAGTCTGATGCTTGTGTTCAGTCTGATGCTTGAGTTCAGTCTGATGCTTGAGTTCAGTCTGATGCTTGTGTTCAGTCAGATGCTTGTGTTCAGTCAGATGCTTGTGTTCAGAGTCATGCATGTGCCTGATGATTGTACTGCTTCACTCAGGTTAAGACGTATAAAACACACAACCTTCAACTCAAATACCAGTAAAACGAACCCCATGTCAGCAGTCACTACGTACTGATCCGACTGACCAATGACCATGATGGCAAAACAAAATCACAGCCCTATATATAAGTCTCCGCTACACAAGCCATGCCAACTGTCTGAATCTCTCCAACTTCACTGGTATGCCTGCCAAATTAAGCAAGAATAATCAGCACCCAAATACAGCACTTCAGGTCTTCTCGAGGCTCACCTAATCAATCCTTCACCACTCTGGGAGAGTATGTAAATAAGAATCCCTGGCCAACCTGCTCAACACAATCAGGACGAAATGTTTCCCTACATCGGCCATTAAAAATAATGAACATGTAAAAAAATGAGTAACCTAACCTCCGAAGTGAAAGCTCATGGACGCCGAAGCGCTTGATTCTACAAATACATGTCGAGTTCATTGGGTGGAGAGCAGCTGACCCTATCGGATATGTAGTATACATGTAACCATGGTAACAAACAGCGCACTACATGATGTGCAAGTTATTGAACCACATACACAACCAGCAATGTAAAAAAAACAAAAAACACATGCAGAGCAACTGGTAAAGAACCACAATCTATCACCAAGTTTACCAGATGTCACAATGGAATTGACACATTCAGGGAACGCTGCGATGTATTATGATAATAATAACTTTGTGAACAGAAAACTCATTGTCTTTCCAATAAATATCAACTCATTTCACCTAAAAGCTACAAATTCCATTTTTGTGAACTATGGATATGTACTGATATGAATGATAAAAAGTGGAACCGTCGTCGTCCAATCTGGTGTTTGTTTGGTTGGTTGTTTAACGCTGCACTCAGCAATATTCCAACTATATGACGACGGTCTGTAATAATCGAGTCTGGACCAGACAATCCAATGATTGACATCATGAGCATCGATCCATGCAATTGGGATATGATGACATGAATCAACCCCGTCAGCGAGCCTGACCAACCGATCACGTTAGTCGCCTCTTACGACAAGCATAGTCACCTGTTACGGCAAGCATGGGTTGCTGAAGACCTATTCTACCTTGGATCTTCACGGGTCCAACCTGGTGTAACCATCTTGAGTAATGATTAGTTGTAGATAGTACACAGATTTATCCAGGATTCTAAACTCATTACACTACAGACAATTTGGGAAAAATATCAATATTTTGCTCATATTGGTCAGTGAACTATAAGTCACATCCACAAGCCATAATGTAAGTTATTATGGCATAACATGAAATGGGATATTTGTCATTCAAATTTGGGAATTTTGTACCGACATTTGGACTGAATATCACCATCTACGATTAGCCATGTTTGGCAAGTCTGGATTAAGGATCACTAGTACAGAGTAATGTTCCTTGAATGGTAATTATCATATGACAGCACAGAGTTCGACATTAACACAAGTCTGCTCGTCCAAAACTAGTACAATTAGAAAGGACTATGACATTTTGTCGTGGACTAACACTTTTACCATTAGGGAAATGGCAATTGCAGACAACTTAAACTTCTAGCCTTGCAGCTTTCCTAAAAGTAACTGGCTAGAAAAATGGTTTCTGATCTAAGTATGATAAAGGAATCTAACTAATCATAACTACAGAGTAGTGTCCCTTTGTAATCATATAAACATGCTCTGCAGGCAAACCTACGAACATAATCAGGGTAACCATGGTAACCGGGTCAAAACATTTGTTTAATTGGGTCTCTAGACTAACATCTAGTCTCTGAAATGAACATATCTTACAGTCAAAAAAAGGTGTTAAATTATCATAATACAGCCCATGCAAGTCTATAATGTTTGGCAAGTCTAGATAACTGCAGTATCAGACTTATATTGCAGTTTCTGAAAATGAAGAGAGTCTCTGGCCCCTTTTTATTACATTTTTATTAAGATAATTTAACTTGGTTTTTTTCTGTAAGATATGTTCATTTCAGAGACTAGATGTTAGTCTACCACATCCCCTGTGTTAGAAAAAACCATCAATGCTGTTCATTATTACAAATTTCCACTTTATTATTATTAACCCGAAGATCTGGCCTCCAAATGGGACACAGCCTACATTCCTGATTAACCACTGTTAGTGGTGCGTGAATGGCCACGGATTAGACACTTCCAATGGAGATCTTAGTCCTGCCTCGCCAACCTCAGGCAGTTAGACTAATCCAGAACTCAAGCTTCGGGGATCTGCAGTGTCAGTGGAAGAAATCCAGGCCCAATCATGTCAATTCTTATATTACTGGAGCTATGAAGTTCTTACCACTAAGCTCAACTCCACAGTGTAATCAATGTGTATCCACTAAGAACGAAAATTAAAATAGGCCAGACCAATATAATTTCTAGTTTCACTGATCTTCTTGAACATAACATTGTAAGGGGAAATCATGGAATGATTTAGTAACCTTAAACGTCACAATTTCAAGTTACACAGACTTAATTAGTATATTTGTGCTCTACAGCACACTTAGACTAACATTTACTCTCAGAAATAAAGTTCTCTTATCTAAAACCAGAGCTCCAGATAGGCTTTTGGTGTTGCGGGTATTTTACCCATGCATTTAAAAATCATTGGGTATCAGTAACTCTATCTGGGTATTCAAATTTCTGTTACCCACTAGTTTTTACACATGTGGGTATTTAAGTTAAATATTTAAAAACAATATTCAACTTGTCCCTGCAAACTGGGGTCGTGTGGGTTCGAGAGCTTTATAGGACTCAAAAATACCATGATTCTTTGAAAAGAAAGTGTGATGGCAAATGATCACGATGTAACTGTCATCGTGGAGTTTGGTAAGGTTGACGGAATGCCCGTTAATAATTTCAAAATAAGTTGCTGATTTGCTAATCGAATACGCAGGGTTACTTCACAATATTTTGATGATGCGCACAAGTTTTATTTTTGTAGCGTATCTGTAATGTTCGTTGTGCATTTGATAAGCTTGGATTTTTATTTTACTGTGTATATCTGCATTTCTGATGCGTATTTTATGCAGATATGCAGCTTATCTGGAGCTCTGTTAAACTATATACATGTAGCTACAAACTGAAACATAAAATACAAATGGAGACCAGAACGCTTAATTTGAGAGCTTAATCTGAGGTGTTCTAGACTTGCCCAAATCATTCTAAACTTGAGTTGGATCCTTAATTTATTCTCTAGGGTCTGGGAGCTACAGCTCGCTCTGGGACTGCAAACACTTCGCCTTAAGAAAATATAGCTTCTTCCTCCCTCTGTCACCCAAAATGGTGACTGAGTCATAAACAGAAAAATACAGAAAAGGACGATACAGTAATAATTTAGTCATTTTATAAAAATTTATTTTATTTTATATTTTGCAGTCCAGACTTCAGGTATTTTGGGATAGAAATCTGTAACACCTAAATTGATCTGTCTGTAACCCGACAAGCGAGTAAAATTCCAAATAGCTCGAGAATGATGGGTAATATTTCCAGGAGGCTTACTGCAGACAAATCATACATCCAGACATGTCTATTTGAGAAAGTCAATCTGAAACATATATGTTATTAATGAGGCCATTTCTATGATAAGTACTGACACTGATATATCGGACTGTTGTTATCATTCATATAAACAATATATACATTATGTAAACGTGAAATATTTGCAGATGAGAGTATTATCGTGGATGAATATTTTGGACAGCAAAATGTCAAATATTAATGGAAACATACATTTTAAACTATTAGCATATGGTCTGACTAGTATAAAATATTGGTTGGTAGTATGCTAAAGGAAATTTGGTGAGTTCGGTGATAAGATTTGCCGTCATGTTAAATACATAACGAGTTGCGCCCAAATTTAACATTTAGAAAATTCAGTAAATATTCGTGATAAAGCATATACATGCAACCTACATGGGCTAGCACTAGCAGCTTCAAGAATATAGCCACGATCTAAAGAGGCTCTCAGCTGTTACTAGAAATTTGACACCGAAAGCAGTCAGGGGCCCGTACTTGCAGATCTCTCAACTTATCTGCTAGCTGATGAGCAGGAATATGCTAGTCTACTGTCCAAGAATGTGCCAGGAATGGTTCCTTAAATCACGAAGACAACATTCCTTAATGGAAAGAAATGGATCAGCCATTGGATTCCCCAGTTACTAGGCTGAAAGTGGAAATAGTGCAAGAAGTAATTGTAGGAGGTAGTTAACCCGTCAAGTAATCGATACAATTACAAGTTGGTCTACTAATATATCTTAATAACCGCATAATTAACTGTAAGCTTTGTCATGTCTGTTGCATATACACAACCTGTAGTGTTCCAATGCTTTTCTGACAGGGTGTTACCATAACATATAAAACTAGAGCCCCACAGGGCAAAACATTAATTTAAAAAATATGAGGGTCCTGTCAAGTAATGAAATGGTGTAGTGTACTGTTAGATTTGAGAATTACTTTAATTACAGAGCTTGTAAAGAATTTGGTACAATGAATATTATTGTGTGTCCCAAGGATGCAAAATTCTATTTTCTGCATCCATTCTATATATTTGTGCACACTGGACGTACATTTCAGCATCATGTAAAACCCTGACTAATATTATTCAGTGTTCACAATTAAGGGTCCCAGTTCATGAGGTCCACTACTACAGTATTCGAACCTAGGGACCTCAATATCTTGACTTTTAAAATTGGGGTCATGACAAGGACTCGATGACTTTCGTGTTTAACTACGAACACTGTTCTCCATCGACACCTACCATGCCCTATACTGATGATGTCAGCAGTGAAATAACACGTTACTCAACAAGCTTTGTGCTCGCCCTATTAACAATACAGCGAACTACCCACACTTTTACACTAAATGACAAACATTATATTGATTGATGGTAATATTTTCTGTGGAAAAGATAAATGTCACCAGTCTTTTGTTTGGAAATGAGGACAAAAGCAGCTTTGGAAAAAATAGTAGCATCAAAAATATATAATATATAAATGTGAACATTTCTAGAAAAGCAACAATACTGAACTATTCAAACTGATTAATGCGGAACACTGATCATAAACATAACAATGATCACTGGTGCAACTGCAACCGATTTTCATAATGTATATACATATATACTACATGTTTATTGCAACCAACACGAAACACACACTACTGTTAACTATCCTGACAGTGTTTTACAATATTTGTCATGGGGCAGTCATCACACACAGCAAATATGCTCAGTTGGTGTAAATCCTGGACAGGCAACAATATCTGCAAATATCATTTCCCTATCAACAACTGCACCGTTAGAAACTGGCACTGTAGTCATGGTAGTCCTTGCCAAACTGCCCAATAGTTAAGGTATCATAAGGACTAGTAGGAATTTGCCATTTTTAAGGGGTTTGCTATATGTTATCATTATAAGGACTAGTGGACTTAAACTGCTTCATGATTAAGAAATAAACGATTTCACAATACATCGGAAATGATTTTGGGATAACCAGAATTTTCTGACCAAACAATCACATTTTCCTTGTATCAAGTATACATTCAACTCAAGTGGAACACTGTTCAACAAATCCAGTGTCCACATCGTGTATATGTCTAGACATTGTAATACTATGCCATGTGTGAAAGTGTATTATACACTGGTGTTTGAAATGATTTTAAACCCAACAAGACAGTCAGGCAGGTGACTCATTAATGTCGCCTGCTCATCTTTAAAGTTATCTGCCAGCATTCAGATATTATGAATATTGAAAAATCATGAAAAATAAAGACAAATCGCACATTGATTAATGCAAACAATTACTTGAGGATCTACGAGTAGTTTTAATTAATCTGAATACGTATGTCGTCTCAAAATTATCTGCCAAGCAGGCGGGCAAGTGAAGGAAAATTTCATGCAGCCTGACTGAAAAGTTACCAGCCACGGGAAGGCAGTTGTTCAGACATTGTTATACATTAACATAAAATTTGTCTCTGATATTAGGATAAACATGAAATGCTGGATTGAAATTAATAAAAATTTGAATTTGAATACAAGCATATTGAATTCTGAAGGATCTCAATCAGATTTGCTGGTACAAATGACCCGAGTCAAGTCACTCACTAACATGTGAAACATGGCAATACCATTTTTCTAGAGACAATATAAAGATTTGATACCAGTCAGATTATGATAATGACCTATGATTTTCCAAACAGGCCCATGATTTTGATCGGCGCTCAATTTAAGGAATTGGATTAAACTTGCACCTGATGCGGTGCGTGTTGACATGAAAACAGTTGCACTGGACAAAACCAGGTTGTACCCTGGGTTCACTTGCACAAAGCGATCTTAGCGCTAAGGTCATCGTAACTCCCATACTTAACGTAGGTTTACGGTAGTCTTTGCGCTAAGATCGCTTTGTCAATTGGGCCCTGGTCCAATAGATTATTACAGTTGAAACATAGGGTGATCTGCTGCCATGGTCACCTAAATCAATGATGTATTGATGATGTAACATAGTAAGAACATGTTCACATAATCTTGACTTGTTCACAGTTTGGTGACGTCGAGCCAAAAGCATGACAAATTACACATAACCCACGGATTAGTGATATAGTATGGCAAATAATGCCTAGAGGTATTGTGTTCACAGATCAAGCCCTGCATGTTGGTCAATGTGACATTGTGTCTGATTGGGTCATTGACACACAGAAAGGTCTACCAACTGCAATGATTATAACTTCATTTGTGTTTTTCTGTTTCAAGCTTTACAGAACAGACAATGTATCGAACTTGCTGTCATTTAAAATTATGGCTAAAATCCCCAAACTTCTGAAATGTCATCTCAAAGTAAGACACAATTCCTGATGGTTTGTGGTGAGTTTCCAGTGTGTCAAAATACACCACTCATGTATTGAAACACATCACGATACTTGAGATGTGCTACGAACCACAATACATACCGTATTCGACGTAATAAGCGCCCAGGGCGCTCTCAAAATTAGAAATAGGGGGCTCTTATTAGAATATTATTTTGGTGAAAAAAAAACAGAGTTGAAAGATAAGTTTCGTGGTTTATGCTGACAGCCTGAAATGTTTATATACGACAGATATATTTTTCCAGAATTTAATTGCCCATAATTAAGGTTG
This sequence comes from Haliotis cracherodii, assembly GCF_022045235.1. Classification (NCBI taxonomy): domain Eukaryota; kingdom Metazoa; phylum Mollusca; class Gastropoda; order Lepetellida; family Haliotidae; genus Haliotis; species Haliotis cracherodii. Next base: position 57,064,627 of record NW_027266341.1, read on the forward strand.
CATATAACACACGAGAGCGTATTATACACGAATAAATAAGTCTTGTGTACATTGAAAAATCGGAAGGGGTGCTAATTGGGATTGTTCACTAGCAATATATTAGCAAATGTCGCCGTGGGCGCTTATTAGAGCGGGGGCGCTTATTACGTCGAATACGGTATTCCATTTTGCCAGAGTGATAACCGGCTGTTTCTTTCAACCAGTCTGTATTTAACTTGTGGTTAATTGTGACCCCACTCTATTTGCATTATGCAATCAGATTTAGAATTTCCGTTAGTAATAGGAGGAAAGCCTATGGGAATGCTAGCCCTGATGAGTGTCAAGCTCAGCTATTGCAAAAAATTTAATCATTAAATTTTTAAATTTGATACAGAATGAAAACTGAATAATTGACGAGTGAAATCGGCGAAGTCATAAGTAAGTGGACAAAAGGTAGGCACCCTTCTTGGATAACATTGTCAGGTGAACAATCACCATGCGTTGACATGTGAATATATTTAGGAATCATGTTTTGTTTGTTGTTGTTTAACAACGTGCTCAGCAATATTCCAGCTATATGATGATGGTCTGTAAATAACTGAGACTGGGTCAGGCAGTTCAGTGATGGACATCATGAGCATTGATCCAACTGGAATATGATGACATGTATCAACCAAGTCAGCGAGCCAGACCACCTGATCCCGTTAGTCACCTCTCACGGCAAGCATAGTCACCTTTTATGACAAGCATGGGTTGTTGAAGACCTATTCTAGTATATTTCTACCCCAGATCTTCACGGGTCACTTTGGTGAACATTTACAATGCATTAACAAATCAATATATTTGGGAATCATGTCCTCAAAGGTATGTAGAGCTTCTTTATACATACATGATATATCTCAAAGTGTTTATGGTTATGCTAAACTTTCAATGTTGCACAGTACTTATCATCACAGACTTCTTAAAAGAAAACACACATACAAGAAAATAGAAATGAAAGAAAATTATTTACGTGGGATATTTTTGTGAAAGGTTCTCTAATTATTGACACTCCATCCTCATTGAAGCGGAATGAAGCTATTTCGTTAAAGGCTTATCTGAAAGAGCAATAGAAGAAGCTTTATATGAGGCTAAGCTACCTAAAGCTGTAATATGAATGAACCAGTAATGCAAGAGAAATAGCTTTCTATGACCATAAAGACTTGACATGTACAATTTATTGTGATGGTTAATGAGACAAAATGAGACTAAAAGAATTCCATGAATCTCATTATAAATGTTTAAAGTTAGGGTTTAAATGTAAGGAATCTTTTTCTCAGCATTTCGTCAATATAATTTTTGTTTAAGAGACAGGAAATATTAGTCTGTCAAGTAATTCATAACATTTAACATGTTTAATACAGTATTGCCCTAAAAACAGCAGTCTTGTACAGAAACAGATTTTTTGCATTTGGGTATTTTTTGTAACAAGCAGATGCATGGCACATTTATCTTTATTGGGACCCTGAAGACTTGAAATAAAGATAGTCTGGTGGTTCTGATCAGGAAGTACCTTGAGGTGTGTGAGTGGGGTTTCTTGCCTAGTCAGCAACATTACAGACCTATCACAACCGCCTACCACACAGGAGATGATGGTGTGAAACTTGATCCCACTTATGCGAACGAGCGAGTGAGTGAATGAACGTTGCATAAAACCAAGTCAGCATTTTCTATAGATCCTTATCGCGACAGTCTGTGAGAACCTGTGTCTCGGCCAGACAAACCAGTGATCGAAAGCATGAGCAACAATCCATGACAATGGGATACAATTGCAGTGCTTTGACATGCAGCCAAGAGACAGAGCCTGACCTCCCAATCTTATCAGTGTTTTGAATTAAGTGGAGTCCTGTGGTCCTTGATGTTTGCTCCTATAGTAATCTAGGTACTACTTACTCTTTACTCAACAACATAAGGGCTATAGCAAGAGCCCCTTGACTTTCATACTAAATTTAGATCACTGCTTGCGGACAATTTGTATGCATGACCAGATCGCTTACAAAATACATTTTGACAGGGCTATGGTCAATCTATTCCCAATCAGACATTTTGTACCCAACTCTTGATACCTACAGTGGGTCCCCAGGTAGGGTAGGGAAATAGCGGGGTGGGTATCTGGGTAGTAAATCTGGACTCGTTCCAGCCCTAATGAATACATGGCAATACCAAGGTCGTATTCAACCCAAGAATCCAGTGGTGATAAAAAGCTTTAGAGTTGTAAAAAACCTGTCTTACCTTCAACCACTTCTCCCTCCTCCACGTCATAAAGATCCTTCAAAAACTTGTATGTCATCTCCGATATGTGAACAGTTCCCGGTCGGCCAGACGACTCCATGGTATTGGCAAGAGTGACATCATTGGACCACACATCAAACTTGAACCTTCTTGTTCCGACAATTCCACAGAGTACGGTTCCGGTGTGAACTCCCACCCTCATGTTAACCTCCTCTTGGTTGTCCTCGTCGAACTCCTTGATCAGTTTAATCATCCCGAGTCCCATCTCAACGCAGCATATGGCGTGGTCTGGGCGTGGCTCAGGGCACCCCGACACGCAGTAGTAACAGTCACCAAGGGTGCTGATCTTCTCACATCCACAGTTAGTACACAGCTTGTCAAATCTTCCAAACAGGTCATTCAGGAGACTCACCAAATGCTCAGCAGTCTTATTGGAACTCATTTTTGTAAAGCCGACTATGTCTGCAAAGAGGATACTAACGTTCTCAAGCTGGTTCATGTTAAATGGCCTGAATCGGATTTTGCCTTTGTCAGGTTCCTGTTTTCTATTCTTATTTTTTTTCCTGTTCTTTTGGTCATCTGGATCGTCTTCATCTTTGTCACGTGACTTCATCACGGCTTCAGCAACTGACGGCGGCATAAGGGAATGGATCATCTTTTCCTTCAGCTGTTTCTCAACTTGCAGATCTCGACGAGACATCACTGACTGTCCAATCTTCCAAAAAGTGCTACGACGACGAACTTGCGACATTATGAATATATGGATCCCTATCAAATGGATACAAAAATGGAGCAAAATTTTCCCGATAATGAATGTAGCTTCTTGCATTCCCGTTATCGTAAGTGCTACCAAGATTTCATACACAATGGAATAGACAATACCTATCAAAACTGCAGCAAACAGTGGCATGGGTATGAAGGTGTATATCATTAGAAGAATTTCCACAGATCCTGAAAAAGACCCAATTGTGGATAGATCTGAGGAGGACTTAAAGGCAAAAGGACAGAGGATCAAGGCCATTAGGAAAAGCACAAAGACTATAGAAATAGGCATATAAAACCGTTCATATAATGGGATCTTTGTAAATCCAATGATGAGCACAGTCACAGAAAGCAGACAGGCTGTACCGCCAAGGAAATACATCCAGTTCTGTTCCTTGGACAGCCCGAAGAATATGAGCCATGCTAAGCATGCTGTCACGACGTAGAATAGAGCATATTGGAACCGTCTCCGCGTTTGTGGCAAGTAGCAACTCCAGAGTTGGTCTTCAAGAATCTTGGAATCAAAAGTCGGGTTCCACCAGCTTCCCGACGCTCTCTCGAACAGGACGATGGGGGTGTTCTGCTTAGGGCTCAGTGGGGTGCCCTTGTATCGGTTTTTGGCCGGCGATTGAAGATCCACGTGCACAGCTTCGGGGTCATTGGTCGTGTTGTAGCGGACAACACTGTTTTCTGTGTTTCTATCCTCGCCGCTCGCCATTTTGAAACCCGATCAGAGTTGTCACTAACTTGAAATCTGCTAGATCCACCGGTTCATACAAGCTATACAGTCTTGCAACGAACGCTGTTTGAAGCCGAGTGTCACTTCCAACCAACACCCTAGACGCACCTGAGGGTTATGCCCCACCCCCTTGCTCTCAGATCGATCGACTCAAGCCAAGGTGCTCGCCGTACGGTTATTCCCGAAGCGCCAACACCGAGTCTGAGCGCCAAATGCTCTTTTTGACAGCACACGGATTGAATACAGCATTGTATCTATCCTGGATACTTCCTTCAAGAACAAAAAGCTCCAGCAGCCATGACAATACGCGATCCGTTACCCAGCCGAACGCACCGCCGACTGGATTACTCCGTTCAATGCAGTGGTTATGTTTGAGCTGTTCTGATTGCCAATTGGCTCCCCTCGGTTAGAAGTCGCGCTGTTACAATTAGTGTATTGAACCCCTCTGTTAATGTGTAACAGTACAGGAGGCGCTGTAGTGAGTCACATTGGACAGTTTGGTAAATCTCTAGTTTATCATTTTCGAGACGAATTGTCGTTAGTATCAAAATGAAGTTAGTATCGCATTTATAATCTCCATGCACAACATTGGAATTCTGTACGTTTCGCAGTCAACTCAAGTTCGACTCACAAACCACAAAGGTATTTTGGTTAATCGATTTAGCGTCCACTTTATCATACCAGCCTCAACAAATGGTAGATAATTAGAGCTAATCGTTTAATGACTTATTTTATCTACTTGGTGCTACTGGATGGTCTTGTGCATTTAATAATGTAGCAATTATCACCTGCATAAATAACGAAGAATTGTGCAGCAATCAGATTACAATCGATACGTCGCACTATATGCTTGTCTTTACTGTTATAGTTAGGAAGATAATAATCATAATCATATTAGTAGTGAAGAAGTAAAAGTCCGCATGAGGGAGCGTCTATTTGATTTCTAAGGTGACACGGGGGGGGGGGGGGGGGGGTGGGGGTGGTGTGTGTGTGTGTGTGTGTGTGTGTGTGTGTTAAATGAATAGTTTGTTCCAAAATATGCCCAAAATGAATAGTTTGTTGCGTGTTAAATACCCAAACGTCATTTTATTGTGTTGATGGTGAAAATGAATAGTCTGCTCGATGCTGCTGAGTTAAAATAGTTTGTTGGATGCAGAAGGGAAAGAAAATTAGATTTTCTAAAACAACCCCCACTCCCTACAAATCAAATGGATGCTCCCTAACTCCATACGCAATGTATGCCCTACATTATTATTATTATTATTATTATTATTATTATTATTATTATTATTATTATTACCGCGGTCAAGGGATCAGTATGCACTCGAGTTTCATTCTCCGCTCCCTGGGGAGTATACAACCCAAGCTGCCTGGATCCTACCCAGAAGTGATCAATAAACTATGTTTTCAACCTTATTTGGATATTTTCACTTTTCTAAGTTTATTTTTCTTTCTTTTGAAAGTCATATGATTGCAACCTGAAAAAATCAGCCGTGTAATGCATACGTTATCATTACAAGCTAATATGGTTGATGGTAGACATGTAGTCTATGATTTATTTTATGACATAATATATTTCTCTCCTCTCTCTTTATTTTCCTGGTATTCATGTCATGTGGAAAAGAGCTGTCTGGACTTTTTTTTATCATCTAGATTGGTTTAGGTTTCAGAAAATACATATATTCCACAGCCATGGTGTTGGACAACAGGCTGATGTCCCCGTGGTATTATACGACCCAGCAACATGCATGCAGTGTAGAATTGCCTTCTCATGGTCGTGTCAGCCGATCTTTGGTTCTAATGCCATGACAACATTGGTGCATCCCCATCTCACTTGTGCCCCTTGATTTCAGCGTTAATCGACTCCGACCCGCATCAGTTCAGTCTGGGGGCGAGGGTGGCCCAGTCGTCAAGGCGCTGTAATTCGCTCTGCAGAGTTGCGTCCCTTGGGCACGTAAGAAACCTATGTTCATGGGTTCGAATCCCGGTTCGCCCCAATTGTTTCTTGTTTTGTCAGCACCATACCAGTGCTAATTGGTTTCACCAAAGTGGTAAACATCTAAGATTTGCATCTCTTTGTTCTTTCTTCCCATATTAAACTGACACGCTGATTTAACTGAGATATTCTTCAAAGCGGCATAAAACCCAACTCACTCACTCTTTCTGTGACACACATGTTACTGAAATATAGCATGCACGTTCAACGTGTTCAATGTGGCGTTACACCCAACCCAATCATATATGACACACATTTCCCCTTAGTGCCCGCGTCTAATAAGGGCTGGATCTGGGGGTTATTAAGACTTTGAAACATGAGCTGGACTTCACTAGAGGACAGAATTAGCCCCAGTTTATGTTTATCCAGTAAACACCTTAACCTTTACGAAACAAAATTGTCCCTAAATCGTCCCTTCTCGACATTGATAGCAAACTAATAGAAGTTCTTAATGGAGTAATTACGGTAATATTAATTGGAACACTATTGTTTCCGAGCCGAGGCTAAAGTTTATTGGTTGCACCGTATTTCCCCTATTAAGATTATATAAGTTATATAAATAAAATACAACTACAGCTAACAATTGCATCCCATTACATTCAATACCACAGTAACTACAGTAAACTACGGTTATAACGAACACGCTTATAACGAACTGACGGATATAACGAACTTACTTTTTGGTCCCGACTATTTGCTGTAGTTATGCTGTATATATGCTTAAAACGAACTACGGTTATAACGAACTAAAATTAGTAGTCCCTTTGTGTTCGTTATAACCGTAGTTTACTGTAAACCATACTCGTCACAGATACGATGACACAGGGGCCTGAACAACTGAAAATGGACGTTATTACCGTAAATCCCCGACAAAAATACTGATTGTCCGAAGGTGACATGTTTTGGACCGATGGAGTGTATAACTTGTGTATGTTTGTTTGCTTTGGTGTTAAACGCCGCACACAATATTCCAGCCATGTGACAGCGGTCGATGAAAAATCGAATTTGGCCACGGAATCCAGTGAGCATCGATCTACCCAATTGGAATACGAGGACACACATCAACCAAGTCACTGAGCCTGACCACAGATTCATTTAGTCGCCTCTTACGACAAGCATCGGTTTGCTAGGGACCTATATTATGTTACCTGGAATTCCAAAGGGTGTATATTGTAGATATATGTATTTGACAAATGGAAACATAGTTACTTAAAACGCTTTATCTCTTTCGTTTCATTTATATATGAATTGGTTAAGAACAAAACACACAATACAACTTACTACAAAAAAGGCTTGCGTAAATTATGCCCAAAAATAGAGGATTTACGGTATACCCAACGCCATATAAAATACTTCCCGTATCACTTATTATATTTCATGACCGACATGCGCGCTTTATCTGTGTATCGAGCTTGTCATGTAATATATCATCGGTTCATTGTACAAAGCTCGGTCGAGGATGTAGAACACGTTTTTCTTAGTTCCCTGTTGAATAATCTTCCTGGTCTAAATGCGACCGCTCTGTTAAATACGGAACGAGTATTGCACAATACTACACTCAACGATATTATATACATATTTGATATTAGAAACATCCAAGAAACAGTCTGTGTGCCCATGAACCCCATCTGCTGGTCCCCACAAACACCATCCCCCATCTCCACCCCCACCCAAACAATATTCGACTCTAAAAATGCTGTTTTTTTTATCCAAAATATTTTCAAAGCTTCCAGAGAAGAACTAAAAGCATTGATTATCAAAATAATATAATTGAATACTGTCTCAGCGATATAATCTAACTTCATAAAAATGGAAAGCTGAAGATGACGATGATGATGATCGTAAAGTAAACTTTCAGATGACAATATGACCCTTTTTATCAGAGAACTTTTCATAAGAGATGACAAACATCCTTTCGTATGTGGCTTAATAAAAAAGAATTCGACTGTAAGAGACAAAGAGAATCTTCGCAGAATTCTCTCTCTTGTAAACCTGACAATTGAACTGATCACGTGCATGAAAGCCCGAAGGTTGCAATCTGAGACTGCCGATAAATAAATAAATGAGTGAGTGAATGAATGAATAAATCAATGAATGAATGAATCAATGAATGAATAAATGAAATAAAATAAAATAAAATAAAATAAAATAAAATAAAATAAAATAAATAAAATAAAATAAGATAAAATAAAATAAAATGAAATGAAATGAAATGAAATAAAATAAAATAAAATAAAATAAAATAAAATAAAATAAAATAAAATAAAATAATTTTAAAAAGACGTTTAAAAAGGGATGGATTTCTCGACATCTTTTAATTCCAATGGTTTATTGTACAAGTTGTAACTAAATTATGTCTTTTACCCATCTCCTATATAGTACAGTGATAGGGGGGGACTATGGGCGGTGGGGTAGCTCAGTGGTTAAACTGTTCGGTCTATACACCGTATCTCAGGGTTCGATGTTTCCACTGTGGTGATGCTGGAGTATTGCTTAAAGCGGCGTAAAACAAACCTCACTCACAAAGAGGGAGTGTTCTCACCTAACTTTCTTCACCAAGCTTTTTTTGTTTCAGGTCAATCGCATTACATGTCCCTGTCATTCAGTTTTAGATTAATGAAGAGAATGAATATAGTTTTACGCCGTTTTAGCAATATGATTTAGCAATACGTATATCGGTTGGCAGTGATTTTGTTTCGGGGATTGGAAAAAGCCTATAATGAAATCGGTTATGCTTAAGTCTCATTGGGCGGCGGAGTATATAGCCTAGAGGTTAAAGCGTTTTCTCATCACACCGAATCCCTGGTTCGATTTCCCCTATGGACAGGATGCGTAGGTCCCCCGTCTTTATATGACTGGAATAATGTTAATAGGGTCGAACACCCAACTCACTCACTCAAAGTAAACGGCATTCGAACTTTTTTGTACCTTTGACATAGTCAAGGCGAGAATAAACTCTCTGAATGGCTCTTTGGGTATTTTTTTTAATCCATACTCTCAAATGCGCCCTTGATGCGCCGCACAGCGTCACCATAAACATTGGATCACGTTGTGGTAACTAAGAAGACAGAAGCCCAGTCCATCCGTACTGTCAAATGGACCATACGGCGGAATTAGCTGGTGGTTTATACAGTAGACAGATGCCCAGTCCATATGCTACTTTTTAATTGATCTATTCCAATACAGCAGCAGCTATGTTTCGTTCATCGTCAATAACACTGCTGTAAGTAACTTCATAAGAAGGCTTTGCAGAGTTGCGTCCCTTGGGCAGACCGGAAAACTGACTGTGATTTGGGGGTTCAAATACCCACATGGGGTATACAATGTGTGAAGCCCATTTCTGGTGTTCCCCGCCGTGATATTGTTGGAATATTGCTTAATGCGGCGTAAAACCATACTCAGTACTCCACCAATTTGTTTTTGTTTCAAGAAATAACCACAAGCTGTGAGTAACAATTACCGCTGACAAAACCAGTCCCATGCTCGCATTAATACTGCATATTAAAACAAATAATTGCATAAATAATTTGTTTTGAGAGAAAACCCCAAGATTTCCTTAGAGACGGCAGAACGTATAATAATCATTGGACTGTCCACCATATAAATATGTTGTAGATTGTTGGATTCACGCACAAGACCGATATTCTGAGTGTTTTGCGCCTGATTTCAAGCTCGTCGTCATGGTAACCATTTTAGCATTTTGGTCAATGATTATGTCCAGAATTATTGTGAAGTAATGGGCATACACGCTATCATTCGGTATCATGCAATTAATTTAAAAGGGACTTGGCACCGACAAATTGGCACTCTGGCAGTTATGGAAATACCACTATTTTTTAGATGTGCAGACTTTGCGCCATGTGTAAAACTGGGACACTGTCTCTGTGTGATTAGCGCAATTTGTAACTCCACACTTATAGAATATAAACTTTAGTGGTTTTAGTGACTTGAACATAACTTGCTGGGGCTGTCATTTAGGCGGAGCCTACTGTCCCTTTAACGATACCCTGATTACATAGAGACAGTTGTCTCAGTATGACGGGGCGGTGGGGTAGCCTAGTGTTTAAAGCGTTCGATCGTCAAGCCGAAGACCCGGGTTCGATTCCCACATGGGAACAAGGTGTGAAGCCAATTTACACTTAGTTAAGCAACCTGTGTTGAGGGTGTTCAGGAAAGCTTAAATTTGACGCAAAGATCCACATACTTTATACTTCCGATTGCTATGTTTAAATATATATAATACCCTGGGCCGCGCAGGCCAGGTGCTGTTGTGTCATGTGACAGTCACGTGACTGGAACCAGTTTCAATATGGTTTCCTCCCAGTGCCGTCCGAGATGTCCTATGTGTTAGCAAGGTGTGCCGAGTGTAAATACTACATAAAACATAATTTGATGTGGTCTACTTAATATTTCCAATTGATTCAGGTTACCGAATGAACGGCAAACATTCGTGACTCTATTTCTATTAATTATTTTTTTCAAAATTAAATTAAAATAATTGCATTTTAAGGGAAATATCTGAACCCCAAATATGCTGTCAGCTGCGTTGTTGATTCAGTGCATGCAGTTATACAGCTATGTGTTATAACTAGTGAATCACTAGAACAGCTGTTACACATTGACACGGAGTGCGTGATATTCTATCTATACACATTTCAGATAATAATAGCGAATAACGATATATATAGGTAGGAAATTGAACTCCCTTTCTTATCGTCTACATTGTGTCGTATCATTTATTCATTTCTATATTTGACAATCAATATGTACCCATTTTAGCACTTCAGTCACATAATAATCCGTTCTTGGTGTCAAATGTTTTTGTATGTAGAATAAATAGCTTTTATTGATAAGATACACAGCCGGGCAAAAGAAAGTACCCCCCTATATTTAATGGTGGCTAAAAATGAAACAAACAAGAAATGTTTTTTCGATGGTGATGTATTTGATACGGGAATCATATTTGCGTTTGGAACTTCAGTTTGCAATGTTTCGGCTACTGTTTTCAGCCTTGTAACGTTTTGATAAAGTTAGTAATTTTTTGGTCAAATCCTATTACCAACTGTATGATTTCGATTGCAGGCAGTATTTCATATATACAATTCATAGCAGTACCTAACAGCAAGGGTATAGTTGTTGTAGCGAGTGGTGGCTTGTTTAAAGCTGAAGTCAGCAATATTCCTCTGAGATGGCAGCGCGTGTTAATACTACAAATGGGCCTGACAAAGCGGTGGTTGATAGAATGTGACAAACCACTGGTTGATAGAATGAGACAAACCAGTGGTTGATAGAATGAGACAAACCAGTGGTTGATAGAATGAGACAAACCAGTGGTTGATAGAATGAGGCAAACCAGTGGTTGATAGAATGAGTGAGACAAACCAGTGATGGATAGAATGAGACAAACCAGTGGTCGATAGAATGAGCAACGACCAAGGCCGGTTTGACTGAGATAACACAAATCAGCCAGGTCATACATTTTAAACACCTGCTCACAATTTCAATCTAATATTTTTATATGAATGGGATCTTCCATTTTACCCCGATGTTTATGTGCGACAAGCATAGCTCACCTAAGCCATTCCTTCCTTCGTCCAATATAACTGGATACTGTTCAAACCCAACTCACTCACTCACTTGTTCGTCCAAGGTAAATTTTATATTTATGAGATCCTCTCTGAAACCGCAAGGCCTCTGGAACCGGCATATTTGATATATTTTTTAAATCTCAACGATTTTAAACATGTCTGCCGCGGTAGCCATATTGAAAATGCCAATCTGCCTATTACTCATTCATTGCTGCAATCAACCTAATGGAATTAGTCCTCAAGTGGTATGGGCGAAAACAATTACCGTATTCGACGTAATAAGCGCCCACGGCGATATTTGCTAATATATTTGCCAGTGAACGATCCCAATTATCACCCCTTCCGATTGAACGATGTACACTTGTTTATTCGTGTATAATACGCACATGTGTGTTATATGCTTCCTTAATTATGGGCAATTAAATTCTGGAAAATATGTCTGTCTTGTATGATACGCACAGACTTTTCTTTTGCATCATTTCAGAGTGTCAGCATAAACCACGAAATTTACGATCTTTCAACTCTGTTATATTCTAATAAGAGATCCTATTTCTAGTTTGAGAGCGCCCTGGGCGCTTATTACGTCGATACGGTATAGCATATTTGTCGTATCTTAATGATGGACCCTCCTTTTGTCCTCGAGATGAGGTGAAATGGGGTTTAACGTCGCGTCCAAGATTACTGCACTTATATAGCAACGTGCATGTACGTGTGTGTGTTTGTGTGGCTGCTTGTACTAGTCCGGACTGATGCCGATTTATAGTGCTAGCTCACTGAGATACCATGCCGCAGTTTAACATGAATATACCACTGAGACACAGTATACTGACTCCGAACCGACCAGTCCTTGTTTTAGCCCCTTAATGCCGAGCGCCAGACAGGGTGACAACAAGTACCATCTTTTAACGTCTTTTCGTATGACGCGGCCGGGGATCGAACCCCGGACCTTTCGCTCTCCGGGCGGACGCTCTACCACTAGACCACGGAGGCGGTCCTTTGGTCTTTGACCAACACATACCATTACATACCTTGTTTGGCCTTATTGCGTTTTTCATCCCTGTTCGCGTATGAAGCTGAGGCTATATCCTCGATCTACAACAACGGTCTTGGTGTGACTGGCAAAACCATGTTGTACCTGCCGTCACAGTTACACCCGTGTTAAAGTGTTACTTTGGCCCTCTACATGGCCAGTTTATTTTTTGTTGTTTAACGCGTGCTCGAAAATATTCCAGCTATATGACGGCGCTCTGTAAATAATAGTGAGTGAGTGTGTTTTACGCCGCTTTTAGCAATATTCCAGCGATATCACGGCGGGGGACACCAGAAATGGGCTTCACACATTGTACCCATGTCGGGAATCGAACCCGGGTTTTCGGCGTGATGAGCGAACGCTTCAACCACTAGGCTACCCGACCGCCCCCTGTAAATAATAGAGTCTTGACCAAACAATCTTGTGATTGACATCATGAGCATCGATGTACGCAATTGAAATACGACGACATGCATCAACCAAGTCAGCAGCCTGACCACCCGATCCTGTTGCCTCTTTCGACAAGCATAATCACCTTTGACGGCAAGCCCGGTTGCTGAAGACCTATTCTATCCCGGATCTTCACGGGTCACACATAGCTAAGTATTTCTTATTTCTCAAAGTAATTTTTTAAACAGCAAATGTCCGTTTGTTGTGTGGAAACGTTTGTGAAAGGACGAGGTATGACGAATATATTAATATAAGCCACAAAACCCTTTTCATAATCATAAGAAACCTCTGATAAAAGCAGACCGCCTCCGTGGTTTAGTGGTAGAGCGTCCGCCCGGAGAGCGGAAGGTCCGGGGCTCGATCCCCGACCGCGTCATACGAAAAGACGTTAAAAGATGGTACTTGTTGTTACCCTGTCTGGCACTCGGCATTAAGGGTCTAAAACAAGGACTGGTCAGTTCGGAGTCAGTATACTGTGTCTGAGTGGGGTATTCATGTTAAACTGCGGCATGGTATCTCAGTGAGCTAGCACTATAAATCGGCATCAGTCCGGACTAGTACAAGCAGCCACACACACACACACACACACACACACACACACACACGCTATATAAGTGCAATAATCTTGGACGCGATGTTAAACCCCGTTTCACCTCACCATCTGATAAAAGCAGAGTCCATTGTGGCGACCATATAAGCATGTGTTTATGAATCACCAGCAAATAGAAATGATACCAGGTGTTCGCGAGAAGGTGAGCGTAGCCTGGGCCATCGGTGGCAACCGTCACAAACACATGCACAGGCAAGTCGATTGTTCTCGTGAAAGAACATCTGCTGCCAGTCAACCTGGGGAATTGCAGAGGGCATAAAAAACTGATCCCTCTGTCCAAATGTTTATTTCAAATCATTTCATCTCTAATGCTGCAAATGTAACAGAAGAATACCGATGAACGACAAAGCCTCGTGGCCATATTTAAGAGTTATGGTACACATGAGTTCAAATGCTTCATTTGATCGACTCTGTTGACAGCGTTTCCAATACAATAGCTTGCAGTGAAGTCTGCCCAGGTGCCAGTTTGTTTGTTCGTGGGATCCAACTCCTCCGCAGATTGTAAAACAAGTTTATAACCGACTTAGCCACATGCCAATGAGAAAGCACCGAGCGTTGAAAACTGTCCAAAAACTGTCACGTTAGATTCTAACTTCAGCCACAGTTCATTGAAAACAAAAGTTGTTTTGCTCAGCTGTGTGTCTTCAAGAATATATCGGGCTAGAATTTAATGTCAAGGCAAACCAATCGAACTCAAAATAACTCCTATATGTCTTGTTAACTACTGCGGTTCCCAAAATACACGGCCTGAAAAAAATGTCGGTGGCCGGTTTTGTTGCTCTGAACGAAATTATATTAAGCCTGATATTTTTCATCTTGTGTCAATTTATTTCCTGCGTGTTTCGACCAGCACGTGCTGCCTCTTCTATTAGGAAGCAAATTGACCGATGGCATTTATATTATTGCTGCGACCGTTTAATAGCCTGGCTATACTGCGAAGTGTTCCAGTCAAGTCTTTAGTCTTTCGGGAGTTCTGTCTGATAATTTCCCGGAATTTCCACGCGCAGGGTGAATTCAATTATCCCTTGAATATCAGTGTTATTGAATACAGACACTTGCAGGCTCTGCGGTCACGTTTGTCAAAGACAGAGGCTTGTTGGTATAACTCGATTGTCTTAGGACGATGCAGTAACCCACCGTGTAGTAACAGGCATCAACGTCATGACAACAATGCTAATTTACCAGAGCAGACGATACCGACGCCATTTTGTCTGACCGCGAGATCGTTATATAGGTATCTTGTATCATTCGTGCGTGTCCATTTCTGGTATTAGATAATACTCATACTGTCTTGGAGGTGTTGTCTTTAGTTTTGGAGGGCGAATTTCTCTTGTATAGTGCCCTCATGGTTCTATTCGATAGAGGCAGCTCAAGTTGAAGTTGTCAGACGTGCGATGCTAATGAACCAATCTATCAAGTAGTACTGGGTAAAAAGATATAAGATTGGATTTGCAAACTGAGTTTTAGAATCCTACTGCTGTTTGATACTTCAAATAAGATCGAAAAAAAATTAATGATGATATTAATTGAATTAGAATTAGTAACAAGGCGAGACAATTAAATGCTCAACGCGACATTTTTGAAGATCAAAATATGTGTCTTTCTCACATTATCTCCCCTTCTGAAATACAATGTACCTTGTCGGATTCCAGATAGCATTGTGTGAAGAAATGGACATCAACAAAACGGAGATACAAACAAGGTTATCGTTAGAAGTTGTTTTCGTCGTTATGGATCCCGAAAAGAATCGTATATGCAAATAAAGCTTTTTCAACGCAAGTAAAGTCAGGAACTAGTCTTTTTTCACGAACGTCATTGCCGCGCCTCACTAATTCGTTACGGTGTCTTCCCACTATTTAAACGTCAAATTGTCATGTCTGTAGAATGTGGAACGTCAACTGCCAATTCTTGCTTCTGTAATGGACATTGTTAGAGAGTGTAGTTTATAGAGGTTTCCGACCCAGGGGGGGTCCGGACCCCCCTTTTTTGAAAACCACATGTAGTATCTTGCTGACGAACCCGGTCAGCTTATCCTGCTATGAGTAAGGGACGCAACTCTATAAAGAGATCACCTTGCCACCATATCTTTTTTATTTCATAGGACAAGTGTAGGTTTCCATCGATTAAGTGACCCACACATACCCATACCAGCGCCCTCACCAACACCTGAGATGCCAATTCGACTGTTGCTCCACAACGAAGTACAACTCCTCGCTGTGAATATCAGCTACAATGATGTAAATGCTGTACATGTCGTAGCTGTTAACTAAATCAACAACGTCGAAGATCTAGTTACATCCTCTGCTCGCCAGGCCAGGCCACGGCACCCAGCACCCTCGGCGGGGACTACACCTTCGGAGGTAAGCAAGACACATCGATCCAGGATGGGGCCTTCGTTTACAAAAAGAGACACTGGAGGAAATCTCATTAGAGTAACAGTGACCTTTGCAAAAGAAAATAAAGAGAATGAATAATGTCTGAAACCGAAGGAAATCGAAACAGGAATTCTAAGTTAATCAGCTGTTTGCTATTAGGATATTTCAACATTTACCTAGAGTATTGATTTATGCGTCATTAGGGATGTAAATGTCTCGGCAACGAAATAAACGGGTTTTTTTAATTTCAGTTTCTCCTTCTTTGAAGTTCACGATAACAGTCTCCAGAGCCGAACAAGACCGCCGACCCATTATTTGTCCATTGCACAACAGGCCGATTTTTAAGTGAAATTCTGTCGACTTAAATTACCTTAAACAGAATGAGTTACCGTTATCTTGTAACTTTATACATATGTATCTCGACATAGCACACGCTCGTCTTAACTCACACGTACATGTATATGGTTAAAGTTGAAATAACCAGCTTCAGGACTGGGAGAAGTTAGTGTCAGTTTAACCTCGTTACTTCGAATTATGACATCATGAGCATCGATCTACGCAATTGGGATACGATGACATGCATTAACCATGTCAGCGAGCCTGACCACCCGTTCCCGTTAGTCGCCTCGACAAAAGAAGTCATTTGTACCATGGCTGTAGAGATACACAAAATCTCAACACCAAGAGCCGACTGCAATGCAAATATTTACCCTCACTGCTGTCATCTTCCCGAGGCAAGGGAGTTAACTGACTTTAAAAGTCCAGTTTCCAATCTTGCCGAACTTGGCTGTAATTTCTGGGTTCGATCGTGGCGCCACCAGTGGCTATTACGAGTTATGTCCCTTCTATGCCTCTACTATTGACCAATCAGATTTCACTCCTCATATCCCTTGCATTTGCTTCAAACAAAAAGGTGGCGCCCAGTCACGACAATCTGATCGATAATCAAGATCTATATTGTAATAAAACGTGTCTTACTTCGCGAAGTGCTCCAAATCACGTGATTACCTTGATTAAAAACATGAAAAGATTTGGAAAATATCTGTTGACGCCGTGATGTCAGTAGGCATGTTTTGCAAATCCTGCAGTCAACCACATTCTGCATGGCAGTTAACGAACCGGATGTCGATTTCGTTACGCGATATGATTGGACTATTCACAGACTCGTTAGTCCAGAAAAAATATAACTCCATAATTCCAGCCTAGTTCGGCAAGGGTTGAAACTGGACTTTTACAGTCAGTTAACTCCCTTGTCACGGGAAGCTGTACTGATATCGAATTTTAATGAACTAAATTAGAACAGGTGTTTCATAATTGCTGTGGCTGTGGCAGTTGCAGTTCGCCATCACTCACCTGGAGCAAATATTCGTGAACAACGAGTACTGACCGGTGTTTTCCTCTATATGTTCAAGTTTTTATGCATTATGATTATGCAGGGATTTCGATGGAGACACGGGGTCTCACCTAATATCTAGGCTCAAGAGCAAGGTTGTCCTCGGATGGAAGCTCATTTGGAAACTCAGAAGTGACGTTTAACATCACAGCAGCCATGTTTATTGTAGATGTATCTGTGAACATCCGGGTTAGAATAGGTCTTCAGCAACCCATGCTTGTCGAAAGAGGTAACTTCCGGGATCAGGTGGTCAGGCTCGCTGACTCGGTTGATGCTTGTCATCGTATCCAAATTGCGTAAATCGATGCTAATGACGTCAATCACTGGGTTGTCTGGTCCAGACGCGATTATCTACAGACCGCTGTCATATAGCTGGAATGTTGCTGAGTGCGGCGTTAAACAACAAACAAACAAACAAACAAACATTGTAATCACGTAACACCGGGGGGCGGTCGGGTAGCCTAGAGGTTAAAGCGTTCGCTCGTCACGCCGAAGACCCGGGTTCGATTCCCGACATGGGTACAATGTGTGAAGCCCATTTCTGGTGTCCACGCCGTGATATTACTTGAATATTGCTAAAAGCGGCGTAAAATCCAACTCACTCACTCACTCACTCACGTAACACCGGGACCACCCAGTGAGGAGACCCGCTCTGTCAGATACACACAGGCAGGGAGTTGGACGGCGATTCTTCATCGTCGCCGTGAGGCAGCGGCCTTGACCGACGTCACGAGTAGCCGTACACTCCGTCCGCTTCTGTCTATGTTCTAGGCTTGTCTGTCTGATGACAATGTCGGTCGTGTTTTGTAGGCGCATTGTTGTGCAAGGTCACCGTATCACGTACATGTACATACGTAATATATGGCGACATAGGGATGTGTTAATTGACTCTAAAAGATAGCGTTGGGTGAGGTGAGGTTAAATGGGGTTTAAGGTCGCGTCCAAGATTATTGCACTTATATTGCGACGTGCATGCACGTGTGTGTGTGGCTGCTTGTACTAGTCTGGACTGATGCCGATTTATAGTGCTAGCCCACTGAGATACCATGCCGCATGCAGTTTAACATGAATACCCCACTCAGACACAGTATACTGACTCCGAGCCGACCAGTCCTTGTTTTAGCTCCTTAATGCCGACGCCAGACAGGGTAACAACAAGTACCATCTTTTAACGTCTTAAGCGGTCGGGTACCTTTAGCTCTCCGGGCGGACGCTC
This sequence comes from Haliotis cracherodii, assembly GCF_022045235.1. Taxonomy (NCBI): domain Eukaryota; kingdom Metazoa; phylum Mollusca; class Gastropoda; order Lepetellida; family Haliotidae; genus Haliotis; species Haliotis cracherodii. The sequence goes on from NW_027266341.1 coordinate 57,083,036, forward strand.
TACCACGAGACCACGGAGGCGGTCAAATAGCTTTGGGGATATCTATATTCTCTGCCCGGAGGAGGCATATAGTTTGTGGGGATGCGACGAATGTTTGCTGAATATATTAAACAGACAAAGGCGATAAAATTTCGATGCACTTTTGAAACATTTTGCAACAATGAGATATTTGATTTAATGAAATTTTGAAGAAACATTTTGAAGTGGTTTCCACGGTGCCAGATTGACTACTTTCTGGGACATTGCTCTTTGTCATCACCAATGGCTAAAGGCCACAGCGAGAAAACTATTTGTCAAGTACTAAGATACGAAACAGTCTGAAAAACCCTTATTCGGTCATTTTCCGCTGGTTCACAAATAATGGGGGGCGGTCGGGTAGCCAAGTGGTTAAAGCGTTCGCTCGTCACGCCGAAGACCCGGGTTCGATTCCCGACATGGGTACAATGTGTGAAGCCCATTTCTGGTGTCCCCCGCCGTGAAATTGCTTGAATATTGCTCAAAGCGGCGTAAAACCATACTCACTCACTCACAAATAATGGAACTCAAGGGCACAACTTATAACATCTCTATGTAAAGGTACGGTCATCGTGGCTTTGAATATCATATCGGAAAAGAATAACACATTTACCATTAGCAGTTGGAAGATGATGTATGGGCCAATTTGTAATATGCTTCTTTTAATGTTTATCTACATGAGACATTTAAGAGGAGTTCACGACAGGTATATTATGAGGGATATTCCATGACGTGGGCTGGGAAACGGTATTTGCATCTTCATCTATCTGTGCTTGAAGCAGACATGCGGTGTTCAATTACTGCAGTGTGCAACACACCTGCCCCACCTCAGATCCCAGCGCCATTGATGTCTGTGTATTGCAGCCGCAGATGAAAGACATGGTGACATTGATAGGAAGCAGCGTTTTTTTCTGATGAGTCTTGGATGGAGTGAGCTTCTTGTATTATTGTAGTCATAAAACCACGAAAGACGCCAAGAATCATTTGTCCAGCGCATTTTATTTCGATTGTATTGTGAAAAATACCTTGGTACCCTGGACCTGTTCGATCATAGCTTCGTTTTAGAAGTGATGTCATCTTCTTCATAGCTCCTGTTATTACTTTGGTACAAAAGATCAAAAGATTGTATATAACCCCCCCCCCCCCCTCTCTCTCTCTCTCTCTCTCTCTCTCTCTCTCTCAGCACGTAATAATTCAAAGGAGCATAATTTTGTCGTCTTTTATTCAAGCATTAACTCGGACTGACCGTTTATTTCAAGAAAATGTGTTTCGTAAAACCTGAATTCCTCATGAAAATAATTGCCTCCATGGCGTAGAGGATAGAGGTTTGCCGGAAAGGGTAGGGAGATTGTTCGGTCCCCTGGCCATGTCGCACCAAAAGACACTGAAAGATGGTACTTGTTGTTACCCTGTCTGACGCTTGGCATTTTGCCCTGTTTTACTGGGATCTTGCAAGCATGGAGTACGTGGCACCAGTCGGGGGAGTACTGTTAAATGTAAACTTGAAGACCGTTGATAACCGGACTGCTTACTTTGTTGTGCAATACGCGTATTAAGAAATAGCATCCAGTTATTAAACTGATACAAATGGTCAGAGACTCACTTATTTGATTCATATATAATACTAAACTCGCTCACGTGTAATACCAATTTTATGAAATGAGTGAACAGTTGTGGTATCTGACGAGCGAAAGCTTTCGCTCGTCAGATACCACAACTATTCAATCATTTCATAAAATTGGTTTTACACGGGAGCGAGTTTAGTATTTTATTTATTACTTGCCATTTATAACGTTTTTAGAATTATACAGTTGAGTATGAATAGGCTGACACCTACACGATCCACGGCATAGTCCAATTGAGTTTAAAAGAATATTTCATCTCGTCATAAGTTGAAACGTATGAATTTAATACCATACAACGGTCCACCTTTAGAATTGACAAAATTATCGTAGGGCTAAGACTATCGCAACTCACATACTTTAACAGACTAACGACTGTCGTTGCGCTACAATACGATCCCCTTGTGGAACGGGCCTTGCACCTCAAAGTTTACAATAACGTCACAATACCCGATGACGTAATTTGTGGAATTTGTTGCAAGATCCATCGGCGAGACAATGCTATGTGACGTCAGCCTAGCAACAAGGTTGCTGGGGTCATCGAGAGTGCAAAAAATATAAGCTCCTCTCAGTGATCTATCATTTCCACACGCAATGTCGTTGAATAAGCCAAGGGATGTTGAGAGCTTTCAACATTCGTTCGTGAAACGTGTTCCGAGAGTACAAAAGCACACGTTTTGGTATTACACAATGTGTAATACAGCTGTATGTTTATTAAACGGGTGATCTCTTCACGGGCAAGTAATAAAATATGTTATCTCACGTCCCCAGCAACCTTTGCTGGCCGTAAGAGGCGACTTAATGGATTGGATGGCCAGGCTCGGTGACTTGGTTTGATGGCGCGTCAGATGACCCCGACGTTTGTGGATCGTTGAGCTTCATATCAAAAACTGGATTGTCTGAACCAGACTTGATTATTTACCCCGTCACATATTACCGAATGGGACCTTAAGCAACAAACAAGCACACAAGCAGTGGTGATGGTGCCAAGTCGGAAAATACGGAGGATGTTCAAAGAGTTCAAAGCCACAGTCATGCAGTGAAACCATGGCGACAGAAGACGTCAGTAGAGATGCATTGTCCCGGTTTGAACAAAACTCCTTTACTGAGTTTTCCACAACGCCCAGCCTTGATATAACCATGCTGTTGCCTAATATATTATTGGTCGATAACGGTCTGACCTTTCGGAAGGTACTCCACCAATACGACACCTTTGGAATCCCAGAACACAGAAACCATTATCTTGCCAGCTGATGGAACAGACTCTGCCTCTTTCTTCTTCGGAGACGTTAGATGTTTCCACTAGGGCTGGGACGGGTAACTCGGGTACCCGGGTCGGGTGGGTACAGAGTAGGACCGGGGTACCCACAGGACTACCCGGACTCGTGGTTAGTCACGTGATATATTGTTTAATGACTAGAATTATCTGGAAATCTATGGTGACACTACACGTCACTAATGTTAGCTTTTCGTTCTGACTCTGCACCCATTCCTTCTGATTTTTCATGTGGTTGAAAAAAGATATAACTTAAGTCAACTTCAGTGTATGCATGACCAGATTGTTTGATACATGTATCTAAATACGTTTTGCCAGGGCTTTGCTAAAAATATTTACAATCGGACATTTTGAGACATCTCCTGAGACCTAGAGTGGGTACCCGGGTAGGTTCGGGTGATAGGGGGCGGGTACCCGGGTAGTAAATTTGGACTCGTCCCAGCCCTAGTTTCCACTGCTCTAGGTGCCGATGTACAGAGCGATCTTTTCGCTAAGGTGATCGTAACTCCCATAACATAACATAGAAAGTCGAAGTGCTAAGGTTGTTTTGTGTAACGGCACCCTGTCCGATAGTGCTAAACTCGTCCATAATTACAAATCGCTCAACAAAATCAGCTTGGTCTGTTTCAAAATGATGTACATTCTCACGGGAAATAGTGGATCTGCAGCGTTTCTGATCAGGAGTCAGAAACCTTGGAACCAAGCGTGCTGGAACCTTTGTCATGCCCGGCTCAAACCTCAGGCTTTTCTCAATTCTTCCAAATGAGACGTTTAATTTATTGGCGTGTATGTGACGTCGATCATTCATAATCATATTCATTGTTTTCGTCAACATTTGCCTAAGGAGCAGTTGAAGGTATTTGTGGTATAATCTTCACAGTTCCCTCTTTCCCTGTTGAGGGGCGGTCGGGTAGCCTAGTGGTTAAAGCGTTCGCTCGTCACGCTGAAGACCCGGGTTCGATTCCCGACATGGGTACAATGAGTGAAGCCCATTTCTGGTGTCCCCCCGCCGTGATATTGCTTCAATATTGCTAAAAGCGGTGTAAAACCATACTCACTCACTCACTCACTCACTCACTGATTCAAATGCACCGTTAGGAAGGAAAGTATTGCACTTATTACAACCAGACTGTTAAGAGTGTACTGTGTAGTTAGGCTCTTTCAGCCATCTTTCAGTCCTCGCGTAATACGTGCATAACTAACCCTAGAATGCGCTAGATTAATGTCAGCACATTAAGAACTCTCAGTTCGTAGGTCTACCGCGCCCGCTACCGAACTTCCAACCAACACATCCTTTACGTCACGCCATTAAACCGGATGTAACGTGATGAAGGTCAATGCCGTTTTTCGATGATCACGTGACATCGATACCAGATGTTAGTTGCCTGACGCCACGCTGGCAGAGGATTCACACCTTGGCGGCATTTCCTCAGTTAATAATTGATCATGTATCATTCAAAGAGAACGTTTTGGCCACGCTAGCTTTGTTATTCTGAATAATTAAGTTGTTAACGTGTCATCGATATTTCTGGGGATATTATTTTTCACGGTCTGGTGATTGTAGTGCTAGTCTGGGAGAAATCGTTGGGTTTCATGAGTAATGATCGGTAGAACGGATGAATTATTAACATTCCAACACCTACGACAGAAGGCGACCACGAACAGATACTTTACTGAAGGGATTAATCGGTTTTACGTTTTTTTTAATATATTACAGCTCCCCATCATGGCGGCCTGCGAAGTAATTTCATCTTGTGGTCGATATCAGGTACCTTGATTCACGGTGATCACATTGATTGATTGAGTGATTGATGGACGGATGGATGGATGGATCGAATGATTGTTACACGCAGCAATAGTACAGCAATGTTGAAACGGAGAGTTAGTAGGTGAGTGAGTCAATACGCCGCAGTCAGCAATATTGCAGCTATGTTATGACGGAGAGTGAGTGGGTGGTTGAGTGAGTGAGTGAGTAAATATTGTTACACGCCGCAGTCAGCAATATTGCAGCTATGTTACCACGGAGAGTGAGTGGGTGGTTGAGTGAGTGAGTGAGTAACTATTGTTACACGCCGCAGTCAGCAATATTGCAGCTATGTTATGACGGAAAGTGAGTGGGTGGTTGAGTGAGTGAGTGAGTGAGTGAGTGAGTGAGTGAGTGAGTGAGTGAGTGAGTTAGTAAATATTGTTACACGCCGCAGTCAGCAATATTGCAGCTATGTTATGACGGAGAGTGAGTGAGTGAGTGAGTGAGTAAATATTGCTATACGCCGCAGTCAGCAATATTGCAGCTATGTTATGACGGAGAGTGAGTGGGTGGTTGAGTGAGTGAGTGGGTGAGTACATATTGCTATACGCCGCAGTCAGCAATATTGCAGCTATGTTATGACGGAGAGGGAGTGTATGGTTGAGTGAGTGAGTGAGTTAGTAAATATTGCTACACGCCGCAGTCAGCAATATTGGAACTATGTTATGACGGAGAGTGAGTGGGTGGTTGAGTGAGTGAGTAAATATTGTTTCACGCCGCAGTCAGCAATACTGCAGTCACGACAGCATGTAAACAATCGGTTTGGACCAGGCAAACCAGAGGTTGATAGCAAGAGCAATGCCGTCAGGCCACACATTTTAACCAACTGATCTCCAAATTGATATCATCAATTTCGACACGCTTAAAAAGCTGGGCACATTCTGGCACAGTTACACCACGAAGGTATGGAGTCTCAAAAACATACTACCTTCTCACTCGTGCCGTCAATGAACACACGAAACAGAAACAGCCGCTATAACGAGAAACATATGGGATATCATATTTCTTAATATATCTATTTTATAATAACCATTAAATCAAGCCGTAGGTGTCAGTTTGCGTGTGATGCAATTCCACTATGCTATTTCAAATCGATTCTAGACGCGAAAGGACGTCCTCCGATTGCCATTTAGCATGGTGTTACTGACCAATAATCAATGGTATCTCGCACGCCGAAGCTGACATGTATGAAAAACCAATTACGGGAATCATTCGCATCCCGCGCATTTTTCTCAACGCCAAAAAAATAGAGTTAATTTACAGTTTCAAAAAATAAGTAGTTTCTCAAATCAGGCAATCTGGCATAATCGCGAAGAATCTGCAGGGGGTGGTTTGTGTGAAAGGCGAGGCGAGAGAATAGCCAATTTTGTATGAACTTGCCATTTCCTTAGGACGGTGTTCACAGGATAGTGGTATCTGGACGCATTGTGGAGTTACCGGTTCAGGGTACCGTTGCCTAGCAACACATGTGGGCTGAAACGAGCTGACTTTGATTATTTTCCAGAAATAATTTTACTGCGATAGGACTCGTATATGGGCTAATAAAACACGTTGAAAGACTTTGATAACCTCGGGTATTAATTGTGTAACGCGCAACATGCTTGAATGAGTCGACTTTGGCGGTAAAACTCGGCATGTAGCATATGCGATGGCCTTAATGAAACAGTTTGGGCGTATAAAATGGCGGTCCTAGATTTCAACTTGATACATCTGATGCTCAAATAACGGTAAAGAAACGAAACATGAATTTTAAACAATTTTTTTTAATGTATGCCCTGTTTCAAATAGAAATGAATTTTGAATCATATTACAAATAGCAATTTTGTTTACTTATTAAGTTTAGACTTTTCATTTATTTTGATATTCATGTGGTAACCTTATCTCGTTTGTTTCTTATTTAACGCCTCACTCAGCAATATTCAAATATTCCTGACGAGCGGTTGATAGAAGCAAGGCTCCTGGTGTTGACGGTATCCCATCGGAATGTCTTAAATTACAAAATGTTGTTTCGGCGATGCACAAAATTTTTAATATATGTTTTAGCACAGGGAAAATCCCGGAATTGTGATTAAAGGGCATAATTAAACTTATACCAAAGTGTCCTACTTTGTTCTTCCTGCATATCCTTTATCGTATAGAGGTTTGATCCTCGCCTATTCTATGTACAAATTATATCGTAATATTTTAAATAACCGACTGCATTCTTGGGCCGAAAGCACAGGAGCTCTTAATGATGCACAAAATGGGTTCCGCAAGCGTAGATCAACTTCGGATCATATTCACTGTTTGTTCTTTTATTGAAACTAGAAAATGTAATAAAAAAGACACTTTTTCTGCTTTTATTGACTTTCATAAAGCGAATGATAGCATTTACAGAGGTGTGCTGTGGGAGAAATTATGTAACATTGGTGTGAAAGGGAAAATGTTTCTAGCACTTCAATCTTTATATGATAATGTGAAATGCAGTGTACGTATAAATGATATGCTTACACTCTGGTTTAATGTTAATCGGGGTTTAAAACAAGGATGTTTACTCTCGCCAATTCTGTTTAACTTTTTTATGAATGATTTGCTTGACAAGCTAAATGAAACTGGTATTGGTATTTGTGTTGATGATATTACTATTGCAGCCTTAGCATATGCTGATGATCTTATTCTACTTGCAGATTCGGCAGATGATTTGAATCGTCTTTTACACGTTATGAATACATGGTGTGTTGATAATAGTATCCTTATTAATAATGACAAGTCCAAGATTGTACACTTTAGAAATGTAAGCGTTCAAAGAACAACAGCATTTTTAATATTGGTAACTCTGTGTTAGACATTGTTGATTGTTATAATTATCTAGGCCTACTGCTCACGGAACATATTGAATACAATGCTTTGGCAAAAGCAGCAGCTAAATCGGCTAACAGAGCATTAGGTCGACTTATATGTAAATATAAGGCGAGGAGGTATACAATCCACTACTTATTCCAAATTGTATGATACGATGATTTGGCCAGTCTTGAGTTATGGGGCATCTATCTGGGGTCATCGTGAAATATCTTCTGTAAATGGGGGCAGTCGGGTAGCCTAGTGATTAAAGTGTTCGCTCGTCACGCCGTAGGCCCGGGTTCGATTCCCGACATGGGTACAATGTGTGAGGCCCATTTCTGGTGCCCCCCGCCGTGATATTGCTGGAATATTGCTAAAAGCGGCGTAAAACCACACACACTCACTCCTGTAAATGCCGTTCACCATCGTGCTTTGAGATTTTTCTTAGGGTTGGGTAAATACGCTCCAAATGTTGCTGTTAATGGAGATATGGGATGGATTACTCCGATAGTTAGACACTGGATGTGTATTGTTAGACAGTATTGTCGTTTTACTTAAATGTCCCTTAGATTAATTAAGCATGTTTTTATGTAATCTGAACGGTATGCTGGTGGACGTGTGAAAAACTGGAATTTTCGTGTGAGGGCAAAGCTGAACGAATGGGGTCTGAATATTTCTGAAAATGTTAACGTGAAAAGTGTAGTTGTACGTGTGCATGATGTATGCATGGGGAAGTATGTGTCTGATTGGAATGAAATACATGTATTATGCAAGCCTGGCGGAAAAACGGGTGGTAATAAATTACGTACGTATAGAATGCTTCAAGATGGGTATGGGTGTGAAAGTTATGTAAGTATTTATATGCCTCGTTCTTACCGCTCTGCCTTCTCCAAATTTAGATCAGGTACTGCTCCCCTGAAGTTGGAAACAGGCAGATATACGAATGGAAGAGTGTGTTTTCAGTGTAAGGAAAGTTTTGAAGATGAATGTCAGTTGAGGATGAGATCAAGCGATATCTACACTGTAGATATCGCTGCAATGAAATTACATAGAGGATATTTCATGTGTCGAGTGAAATATCATGTTTCTCTCACCGAGTGACGGGGGAAAATATCCCCCCTCCACCCGTCACGAGATGAGAGAAACATGATATTTCACTCGACACATGAAATATCCTATTTATTATATACGTTTGGTGTAGTTGTGTGCAGGAAGATTAAATTATTTCATTACAAACGTAAAACCTTCAAGCGTAAATTCTCCCTACATAACACATGGACGGTTTTCCACCCCCTGTAAGTAGGACTAAAAATGTAGTTCCGTCTTTGCAAATCTTTAAAAAATATAAACAAAAGGAACCAAAAATTTGATGTCACTAAACTTCTTTAGTATACATTTGGATATGATTATATACAAAATCAACTTCTTTAAAAAATAAATAAATTTAAATCAATGAGACGGTTGTTCGAAGCGAAAGAATACACGCAATTCAAGTAACAAAATGGCGCTTTGCGAAACGTAAAGTATCGACTGACAAATCAGAAGAGAAATTCACAGTTTAATACAAATCATTTTCAACAAAATAACTAACGGTAAGAATCGGTATTAACTACATAAATGACCATCTGTCATTATATGACTTGTCAACGTTAAACTGATGTAAATCAACAGTTTGTGTACGAGCTGTCTCGTGTAGGCCAACATAGTTCCGTCAACGTGTTATGTTCACTGCAGTGAAATATCAGGTGTTATGTTCACTGCAGTGAAATATCAAGTGTTATGTTCACTGCAATGAAAATATCACTTTTCTAAACTTCAGAAAACTCAGTCTTTCACACTGAAGTATATAATAAATCACAATACTTTGCAGACCATTGTGATGCCATTGGTTACCATGACGTCACAATCAAATGACATCACTAATGTCTCGGCTACTGAAGCTGTTAGTAGTATATTTTTACACTGAAGACACTGCTAATAATGACTTATGATAAATAAAATCTCACCCTTGTGTCTTTTGATATCAAATATATCGAAACTCGTTGATAACAGTGACAAAAATCCTCGGCAAGCCTCGGAATTTTTCCACTTTTATCAACTCGTGTTGATATATTTGATATCAAAAGACACTCGGGTGAGATTCTCTATGTATTTCTGGATTGCCCTGTGTACGATGATTTGCGTGAAAGTTTATACGAAAAGGTCAGTTTTAGCTATCCCAACTTTCTAGAGTAATGCAATACTGATAAACTTATTGTATTTTTAAATATTATGTATATTTTACAGCCCAAACCTGCTTTTTAATTCTCCAACGAAGAAACAATATTTTATATGGCAAGTGACGGGCAGTATATATATATATATATATATATATATATATATATATATATATATATATAATAAAATAATAAAGTCCACGTTAGTCCATCATCTTCTTTATATCAGTTTCATACATAGTACTTTCGCTGTCTCATGACCCCTTTTACACTAATGTATTTATACTGCATATACTGTGATATATTATAAATCTCTGGTAAGCCTTAACGGGTGGCTCACTTTTATGTCCTTTAATGTGTATCTATGTACATATTTTTGTGAGGTGAGACTCAAATAAACAATCTGTCTGTCTGTCTGTCTGTCTGACCACCCGACCCCGTTAATCGCCGCTTACGACAAATATAGGCAGCTGAAGACCAATTATAAGTGGACCTTTTATTAATAGAGAAAATTACACGAGCATGTGTGTCTGTACTCGAGTTTCGTAAAATCAGTATGACACATAAAACTCGTTTATGCAGTAGTATAACTACACGGGCGTTATATCCCTTCACGGACGTCAGTATATTGTTTACGTAATCCGGACGCCATTATTGACGTCATTCGAATCATATTTTGACGTAAGGTCGGAATGACGTCACATTATAGCAAAAATGGATAGAATTAGCCTTAACCGCCTGCAATGAGCGGACCACTGTAACTTGATAATGCCCTCATGTTGCTTGACGACGGGCCATTATCACGCCCGTTGTTAGGTGACGTCATTGTGATGTTCAATAGTGACGTCATCTGGTCTGTTCTAAAACGTTCCCATATTTGTAAAAGTAGATCAGTGACATTCGTTGTGTGTTTATTGTAGTACATATTTCAAAACAAATAGTGTTTTTTATTTTTATTTTATAAAAAAATATCCATTTTAGCTATAATCACGGTAACGCTATTTTTCAGGGCATTATCAGCTGCAGGAGCCCTCGGTCTTTTCAATTGTCCTTCTTCGGGCAGTTAATGGAAGACCTCGGGCTTCTGCAAATGATAATGCCCTGAAAAAAAAGCGTTAACCCCCCCTGGTTGCCAAAGGGACATATATGTCCCTCCTCTACAACCCTCACTTTGAAGTCGAATAAAATTCAAAATACATTAACTTTATACTATAAACGTCGTCATAGCTGAAGATTGTTGACGTCATTCGACAATTGTGGTTTTCTAAGACGGCGGTCGTGATAAGTGCATTTTTCTAAAGGGGAGCTCAAAACGATTAAGAAATAACGGGTAATCCTAAAATCATTACACTCGCATGTGTCATACTGATTTTAGGAACCTCATGAATTCATGTATTACACCATTACCCTCGCTCTCGCTCGGGAAATATAAGAAATCGGACACTCGTTCCGTAAAATCAGTACGACACACATGCTTGTATGAAAATCTTTATATTGCCCATTATTTCTTAATCCCTTAGAAAAACTGCACCAATCACGACCGGCGTCTTAGAAAACCTCAAATGTCGAATGACGTCAACAATCTTCAGATATGACATCATTCCGACCTGACGTCACAATACGATTCTAACGACGTCAACAATGTCGCCCGGTTGACCTTACAATACCTTATTGATTTCTAGATATCCAAATGATAGCAACATGAATGTATATATGTTACAGTCACTGTCTCTAATCAGGCAATATGTATACTGACTGAACATTTCTGTCAACATATATTGTGACTGATTCACTACATATTGACTGTAAGTTTCAGTCAATAAAAATATTGCCTGATTATAGGCATATGACGATAAAATCAGGACAAGCTGACTAGGAACATTAAAACTTCTGTATATTATATTATTATTTCGCTGACAAAATAATGAATAGAACTACGTGACCCTCTACGAAGGCAGAGACTATAGTACCACATGGTAAGTAAAATTTGGGCTTTGATGTATAACAAAATTACAGAATACTTGGAAATAATATGTGCTTGTTCAATACGACTCCAGTCTAAGCTTAATCCGTTGCTAAATCGATAATCAAGGTATAATAAATCATTTTTCACCAACAAGTCAACAGATGGACAATGCTAACTTACTGCACCAGCTGGTGTACCTATTTAGCATGAAACGTTGTTCGGGCATGTGTAGTGGAAATCGATGTAATTTCTGTACTATTTGTTCAGAGGAGTGGAGTAACTCCTGCATAGGTCGAGGTCGAAAAGAAATTACAAATAGGAAGGTTTGATTATCTGACTGAGAGTAGGCCACGAAATGAAGAGTAGGCTATCGCTTCTCTGAATATGTATAATTTTGAACAAGCAACTACACTTGAATTTAAAAGAAGTCCCAGTGAGATGGGTGTTTCGGGACCCGAACTTGTGGATAATCTATGAAATATCGCGAGTATGAATTAACGGAGATAGTTCATGTGTGATAACACTTATTCAAAGCAAAACAAGCCGTTCCGGTGATAAAAAGTATTCCTTACAGTAATGACAAAACTTGCAAAGTGCGCTTTTCAAGTAATAAAACTTTTGTTTGCGATTAACATCACGTGGCTACGATCCGGGTAAGGATCGACTGCGAGCGGTCATATTTGGCAGTGTGGGTATCTAGAACTAGGTAGTGCTAACTGGCCTGGGTTCTAAAGTTAGCACTCATCGTTGCAATATATCATAGATCATCTTCCCGAGGCAAGGGAGTTAACTGACTATAAAAGTCCAGTTTCCATCCTTGCCGAACTAGGCTGGTATTATGGAGTTACAGTTTGGCTGAACTAACGAGTCTATGCATAGTCAAATCAAAATCGCGCACCGAAATCGAATCCCGGTTCGAAAACTGTCAGGCAGATTTCGGTCGATTGCAGGATTTGCACCGCCAGCTCGTTGTCAACAGATATTTTCCAAATCTTTTCAAGTTTTTAATCAAGGCGATTTGATGCACTTCGCTATGTAAGACACGTTTTCTGACAATAAAGATCTTGATTGTCGATCAGATCGTCTTGACTGGGCGCCGCCATTTTGTTTGAAGCAAATGCAAGTGATACGAGAGGTGGAATCTGATTGGTCCATAGGAGAGGCAGAGAAGGGACATTACTCGTAATAGCCACTGGTGGCGCTACGATCGAGCCAAGGAATTCCAGCCTAGTTCGGAAAGGGTGGAAACTGGACTGTTAAAGTCAGTTAACTCTCTTGCCTCGGGAAGATGACCATAGATATCTCAATATTGTCACAGGGGAAGCAGAAATAAGACCAGGATAGAGTTAATAATACGACTAATGTCAAATAGACATGTAAAAATATGGTAATGAAAATATAGCCAAATTTGTCAATGAAAATTTAATGCAATTGACATTAGGTTGCATGTTGACAATTAAATGGAATCATACACACATATGTACTCACAAGATACCAGAACGAAATGAATGAAAAATACCATCTTCCCGAGGTTTTTAATCAATGATGATGTTTATCGCTAGCAAAATTTATATATTTCTGGTGTCCCCCGCCGTGATATTGTTAAAATATTGCTAAAAGCGGCGTAAAACCATATTCCCTCACTCACTCTTCCCGCTGGAACTTGATTGGCTTGATTCGTTGTTTAAAAATGTATGGGAGTAGGGTTGTGGGTAGTGTGTGGTCTGTGGTGAATACGTTGTTTTTTTTAGGTAGTTGTAGATGTCACCGTTGTTCAAATTCCAACAGTTTTCCCTTTTACAAGCAATTCAGTCGTAGGTCAGATCTCGAGTCTCTTGTCTCATTACTCTCACGGTATTTGTCCGTCACTGACACAAGGCAACCCGTTGAAGTGAATGGTGTTCTGATTTTAATCAAGCCATCCCTCTCCACCGCCAATTTCATCGTCACAAACAAACAAAAGGGTATTTATAGTCATTGATTTTAGGTGTTTAACTAATCTGGGAGCCAGTAGTCCGAAGTGGAGTGATATCTGAATGTGGAGCTGAAGGAGAAGACGAGTGGTCAGTGGTCACAAGGGAAAACTGTAGACTTCCAGCATGCACGTGCAAGGACAACAGACCGGATGCTGAGGATCCAGAACTGAGGTCGAAACGGAACCAGACGCTGAAACTTAATAACAACAACAACAACAATAATAATAATAATAACAAGAACAACAACAATAACAACAACATTAATAATAATAGTCGTCGTCATCGCCGTCGTCATCATCATCATCATCATCATCATCATTATTTCTTAAAAAATGGTGGTGTATGTTCTTATTTATCGATTTGGTTTTAATCATTTATTAATTATGCATCAAGGACAGTTGCATCATGGTGCGTATTCTTTAACTAAGCTGTTAGGGTACGTAGGCTACTGGTTACAGCGTTCACTCTTTGCGCCTCATACCTGGTTCGATTCACCTCATACGCATACGTAACGTGTCAGGCCAATTCTTGTTTCACCCGCCGTCACATTGGTAGCATAGTGATCAAAGCGATATAAAACCCTACTCACTCACTAGAGAGTTACAATCGTGAAGACATGGCATGTGCCTATAGTACTGGCGTTGCCAGATGTCTTGGGGCGTTTCTAAAATTATACCAGATAGGGATACGTTCTACGAGATGCCCGGGGATAGAATATGTCCGTTCCTGTAATCCACGAATTTACTACTCTCCCTTGGAGAGCAGGTTTAGAACTGGTCCCTAGCACCCCATAACTTGTCGTAATAAGACTGGATTAGAAGGGGTGGTCCGGCTCAGTGACTTGGTTATGGCGTGGAGCATTGCTATTGTTTTCAGTCACTGGTTTGTCTGGTCCAGACTCGATTATTAACGATGTACAGTAAACTACGGTTATAACGAACACGCTTATAACGAACTAACTGATATAACGAACCAAATTTTAGTCCCGACTATATGCTGTAGTTATGGTGTATATATGCTTATAACGAATTACGGTTATAACGAACTAAAATTAGTAGTTCGTTATAACCGTAGTTTACGGTATTTACTTACTACAGGCCCTGTAGTTTTTCTTGGTTGTTTGCATCCTGACAATACACCGCCAACGTGTTCTATTGATTGCCATGTTACACCCATCTTCCTGAGGCAAGGGAGTTAACTGACTATAAAAGTCCAGTTTCCACCCTTGCCGAACTAGGCTGGAATTCCCGGTCTCGGTCGTATTCCCACCAGTGGCTATTACGAGTTATGCCCCTTCTATGTCTCACCTACGGACCAATCAGAATCCACCTCTCGTTTCACTTGCATTTGCTTCAAACAAAATGGCGGCCCCTAGTCAAGACGATCTGGTCGACAAGCAAGATCTATCTTGTGATAAAACGTGTCTTACACCGCAAAATGCAACTCGATTATAAACATGAAAAGATGTGAAAATATCTGTTGACAACGAGTTGGCGGTGCACATGGTTTGTAAATCCTTCAATCGACCGAAATCTGCACGACGGTTTACGAACCGGATAAGCGATTTGGATTGGACTCTGCATAGTCTCGTTAGTCCGGACAAAATGTTACTCCATAATACCAGCCTAGTTCGGCAAGGGTGGAAACTGGACTTTTATAGTTAACTCCCTTGCCTCGGGAAGATGTGTTACGCCAAGTCCTTTCTTTTTCTTATCCACCCGGGGCGGTCGGGTAGCCTAGTGGTTAAAGCGTTAACTCGTCACGCCGAAGACCCGGGTTCGATTCCCGACATGGGTACAATGTGTGAAGCCCATTCCTGGTGTCCCCCGCCGCGATATTGCTGGAATATTGCTAAAAGCGGCGTAAAACCATACTCACTCACTCACTCTTATCCACCTATAACCACTCGATGCTTCTTTGTATTTCAGTCCCCTTCAGCAACCCATGCTTGTCGTAAAAGGCCACTTACGGAATCTTGTGGTTAGGCTCGCTGACTCGGTTGACGCATATTGCGTGGATCGATGCTCATGATATTAATCACTCGATTGTCTGGCCCAGACTCGATTATTTACAGCCCGCCGTCATATAGCTGGAATATTGCTGAGTGCGGCGTTAAACAACAAACCAACCAACCAACGTATGGCAAACACAACCTATTCACCGTTTGGGTTCTGATTTAGATACTGGCTTTAATGAGCACCTTATACTCAAGAATAACAAGTTGTATTATTGTAAGCCTTTAAAACGTATTTTGCAGCTCGATTATAATAGCAAGAATAGCAACTTGATATTTTACACAAAACGAAAAACGCCAATAGTGATTATTTCTGATTGACATTTAGATCTTGGTAGAAATAGAACTAATGGAACAAGAGACGAGAACCTGAAACGTCCTTGAAAACTAATAAAGAAAATTGCCACATTCAGTGATATTCAATTATAATATTTTGTTTGTTGTTTAACGCCGCACTAATCATTATTCCACTTATATGACGGTGGTTTGTAAATAATCAAGTTTGGAACGGACAATCCAGTGATTGACATCATGAGCATCGATATACGCAATTGGGATACGATGACGTGCGTTATCAAATGCGGCGAGCCTGACCCCTCGATCCCGTTAGTCGCCTTTTCCGGCAAGCATGGGTTGCTGAAGACCTGTTCTACCCCGGATCTCCACGGGTCTGGTAAGACTAGTAAGATAGTAAGACTAGTAAGATAGTAAGGCTCTACCTATTTCACCCCGGATCTTCACAGGGATAAACAAGCATAATTTTGTATATATAGCACTCATCTTCCGACATCCCCGGCCGCGTCATACCAAAAGACGTTAAAAGATGGTACTTGTTGTTACCCTGTCTGGCGCTCGGCATTAAGGGGCTAAAACAAGGACTGGTCGGCTCGGAGTCAGTATACTGTGTCTGAGTGGGGTATTCATGTTAAACTGCGGCATCGTATCTCAATGAGCTAGCACTATAAATCGGTATCAGTCCGGACGAGTACAAACAGCAACAAACACACACACACACACGTGCATGCACGTCGCTATATAAGTGCAATAATCTTGGACGCGACGTTAAACCCAATTTCACCTCACCTCACCTCACCTCACCTCACCTCACCTCACCTCACTCTCATCTTCCGACAAGGATATGGCGAATGTCCAGATAGGAACGTATGACAGATTTCTTGAAGAAGTTCAAACGTTAAATTATTATATATATTCCTATTCATATACCTTGCTATTCTGTGTGTTTCGTAACAGTCTAGCTTATCCCTGGACCTTTCTACAAGCTGAGCGCTATACAGAGCCCTGCCGAGTCTATATTTGGCAATATTCACCGCAGCGAGCGCCTCTCCCTAGATGGATGTCGCCACACCACACTGTCATGATGAAGTCAGACTCTCAACACTCACAAGAACTACCTCAGTAGCGCCAGCTCTACTCGCGGCGAAGAACAGAAACTGAAGAAGGGAGAATGCCACACTGGTCCCAGAATAACAGTGGATGACAATAACTGTTTCCTAGTATGTACATAACATGAATGAACGAACGCACCGACGAACGAACGAAAAACAATAATTGTTTCCTAGAATTACATAACATGAACGAACTAACAAAGGGACGAACGACAACAATTGTTTCCTAGTATGTACATAAAATGAATGATCGAACTGACAAACGAACGAACGAACGAACGAACGAACGACAATAATTGTTTTCTAATATGTACATAATATGAATGGACTTACGAACGAACGAACGAACGAACATAAATAATTTTTCCTAGTATGTACATAACATAAATGAACGAACGAACGACAATAATTGTTTCCTAGTATGTAAATAATATGAATGAACGAACGAACGAACGAACGAACGAACGAACGACAATAATTGTTTCCTTATATGTACATAACATGACTCGACTATCGAACGAACGAAACAATGATTGTTTCCTTATATGTACATAATATGACTCGATTATCGAACGAACGGACGACAATTATTGTTTCCTCGTATGTACATAACATGAATGAACGAACGAACGACAATATAATTGTTTCCTAGTATGCACATAATATGAATGAACGAACCGACGAACGAACGAACGGACGACAATAATTGTTTCCTAGTATATATTTAACATGCATGAACGAACGGACAAACGAACGAACGAAGTCAACGAACAAGCGAACGAATGAATGGGAAAACTTGTTATTGACTGATAACTATATTGTTTGTGTGGTGAGGAACATGTTTTATGGTGAGATCCACTGTAGCATATTCTCTATGAGATCACTACAAATACAAGTTTTCGGGTTTATATCTTTTAATGTGAAATGTGACCATCCAGTCATTAACTATTGTGAATGTTAAGTTCTATGTATAAAGGTGTATCTTAAAGAGGACTCCGCTTGTAGTAGATATTTCTCTTGAGTTATTATTGGAAATTATTTTTGTCGTTTTTATTCAGAAGCTATAGTCGTAATGAATACATCACTGGAATGTGGATTTCAACTTTTAGATTCTCACAGTGTAATGTTTTGATCTATATGCGTTCCAGTACTGCTTCCAAGTAAGTTCTTCATGTTGTTGTTTGTTGTTTAACGCCACACTCAGCAATATGCCAGCTATATCACCTGAAACGCCCTTGAGACATAATAAAGAAAATTGCCCTAATCATCGATATTCCAGCTATATCACGACAATGTAATATATTGTTTGTTGTTTAACACCAAACTCAGCAATATGCCAGCTATATGACCTGAAACGCCCTTGAGACATAATAAAGAAACTTGGCATAATCATCGATATTCCAGCTATATCACGACAATGTAATATATTGTTTGTTGTTTAACGCCGCACTCAGCAATATTCCAGTTATATGACGGTGGTCTGTAAATAATCGAGTCTGCACCTGACAATCCAGTGATTGATATCATGAGCATCAATCCACGCAATTGGGATACGATGACATGTATGAAACAAGTCAGCGAGCGGGACCACCCGATCCCGTTAGTCGCCTCTACTCACAGTGAGTGGTATATGATGTAGCATTCGGTGCATTCGTTACCAGTACTGATTCTCTGACATTGAAAGATGCCCGTTCATATCCGGTTAACTCGGGGATAGTATAAAAAACCCGTATCTTCCAATGTAATTCCAGAAGATGTAAAAAAACCTGCTGCAAAGCAATCAGGTTTTTGAGACGTTTGGAAACTTGTGACAACAACTACAACTGGTTGTGTTAGACCTGACATTTTACGACTATGGGGAGTCCAAACCTTGAGGTGAGGATTCCAGTCGGATTTGTGACAAGTTTATAACCTATTTTCCGAATGGTGGATTTTACAGCATTTATGAAACCATCTGTTTTGAGCCTAAATGTTACTCATGATTAACGAAAATCATTTCTCGATTCCTGCCTGGGGAGATATTAGCTTGGTTTGCCACCGTTTCATCAACGTAGCTATGTATCGAACATTGAAACCTTCCTTTCTCATTTGCTTTTGTTTTCTAATTCTGTATTTAAAACTTGAATATCAGAAAGAAGATTGCTTGGGGATCCGCTTTTGTATTGATCCTGGTTCATTTGTAGGTGTCAGTTGTTAAGATGCATTTTTCATTCTGTATTTCTCTCTTTGATAAATATGTTGTCGAATCTGGTTGAAAAGTTTTTGGACTAATTAAGAGCGGCTTCTTGGCAACAATGTGTCTGTGTCTGTTTTTGTATCAACGAAATAACAGTGTTTAACACCATAGGTGCTCGTGCTCTCTCTCTCTCTCTCTCTCTCTCTGTCTCTCTCTCTCTGTCTCTCTCTCTCTTTCTCTCTCTGTGTGTGTATCTCTCTAACTCTCTCTGTCTCTGTCTCTTTCCCTCTTTCTCTCTCTTTCTCTCTCTCTCTCTCTCTGTATCTCTCTAACTCTCTGTCTCTGTCTCTTTCTCTCTCTCTCTCTCTCTGTATCTCTCTCTAACTCTCTCCGTGTCTCTGTCTCTCTGTGCCTGTCTCCCTCTCTCTCTCTCTCTCTCTCTCTCTCTGTATCTCTCTCTCTGTATCTCTCTCTAACTCTCTCTGTCTCTGTCTCTCTGTGTCTCTGTCTCCCTCTCTCTCTCACTCTCCCTCTCTCTCTCTCTCTCTCTCTCTCTCTCTCTCTCTCTCTCTCTCTCTCTCTCTCGGCAACAAGTAAAACAGCTCACGTGGCGTTGTGTCCGACGTTCTTAGAACGTCCTCTTTCCGTCCACAGATTAAGATAGATCTGTTTTGGACCCATGCCTTCATAGGTTGCTTCCATCCATTTCAGAGTGGACATCTTGAAGCCATACATTGATTGATGGCTGTATTCCCACATGACGACATCAATGTATGTGACGACACAATTAGATGACCATGTAACGACATGGCGACAAATTAAATGACCAAGTGATGATAGAACGACATGATTGAATGACTGTAGGTGACTACATTATCGAATGGCTGTATGCAGCGACATGATTGAACGGCTGTGTGTGACGACATGTTTGAATCACTCGACGCTCTGCCACTAGACGTACGAGCGACGGACTACCCACGTCGTCATTAAGACACAAACCAGCCGGGATACACAATGTAGCCATCTGATCCTCATTTAAGTCACTGACTATAACCACCCGATACACAGTTTAGATGGCTCTAACGACAAGCATGGGGCACTGAATGCCTATTATACTCAGGTATGCAGTGACTTAATGCGAAAAGTGTACGCCTAAACATTGGTCAAACACCCGGAAGACAGACCCGGGGGACTAACGCCCAGGGCCCACTTGCACAAAGCGATCTTAGCGCTAAGATGATCGTAACTCTCATACTTTAACATAGGCTTAAGGTAGCCTTAGCGCTAAGATGATCGTAACTCCCACACTTTAACATGGGCTTAAGGTAGTCTTAGCGCTAAGATGATCGTAACTCCCATACTTTAACATAGGCTTAAGGTAGTCTTAGCGCTAAGATGATCGTAACTCTCATACTTTAACATAGGCTTAAGGTGGTCTTAGCGCTAAGATTATCGTAACTCTCATACTTTAACATTTGCTTAAGGTAGTCTTAGCGCTAAGATTATCGTAACTCACATACTTTAACATTTGCTTAAGGTAGTCTTAGCGCTAAGATGATCGTAACTCCCACACTTTAACATGGGCTTAAGGTAGTCTTAGCGCTAAGATGATCGTAACTCCCATACTTTAACATAGGCTTAAGGTAGTCTTAGCGCTAAGATTGCTTTGTGCAAGTGGGCCCAGGAGAATTAGGGGCAGTCCTACCCGAACCTAAATCTACTAAGACGTCTTGTCACATGGCAGAGGAACTATGGTAATATGGGCAATTAACCACAACTATATCGCTTAAACTCGTGACAGCCGTGCATTACTTACAAGTCGCAGGACGTTAATAATCTCAGACACGAGCTAAACCACGGATAATGACCCACGACACGAAGGGAGCAGTCATTGTATCACACTGGCCATCTACCGTCACTCGTGGACAGGACAGAGCAGTGTGGGTGTGGTCCGCGTGGGGATTCCGAGTCATAATGAGTGAGTGAGTATGGTTTTACGCCGCTTTTAGCAATATTCCAGCAACATCACGGCGGGGGACACCAGAAATGGGCTTCACACATTGTACCCATGTCGGGAATCGAACCCGGGTCTTCGGCGTGACGAGCGAACGCTTTAACCACTAGGCTACCCGACCGCCCCCGAGTCATAATTCCCATCACTCCATGCTTGTCGTGAGAGTTGATTCAAATGGGGATTGGGTGGATATGGCACGTGACTTATGTGAGGAGCGGGTGGTTGTTGTATGTGCTTGTTTGTTTGTTGTTTAAAACTCAGCAATATTCCAAATATATGAGGGCGGTCTGTAAATAATCGAATCTGCACCTGAGAATCCAGTGATTGATATCATGAGTATAGATCCACGCAATTGGGATACGATGACATGTATCAACCAAGTCAGCGAGCCTGACCACCCGATCCCGTTAGTCGCCTTTTACGGCAACAATGGATTCTACCCAGGATCTTCACGGGTTTGTAGTATTTGACTTAAATGGAGATCGACAGGTTATATCGTTTGACTTGAATGAGGATCGACAGGTTATATCGTTTGACTTGAATGAGGATCGACAGGTTATATCTTTTCACTTAAATGAGGTTCAATAGGTTATACCGTTTGACTTGAATGAGGATCGATAGGTTATATCGTTTGACTTGAATGAGGATCGACAGGTTATATCGTTTGACTTGAATGAGGATTGACAGGTTATATCTTTTCACTTAAATGAGGTTCAATAGGTTATACCGTTTGACTTGAATGAGGATCGACGGGTTATATCTTTTCACTTAAATGAGGTTCAATAGGTTATACCGTTTGACTTGAATGAGGATCGATAGGTTATATCGTTTGACTTGAATGAGATACGATAGGTTATACCGTTTGACTTGAAAGAGGATCGACAGGTTATATCGTTTGACTTGAATGAGATTCGATAGGTTATACCGTTTTACTTGAAAGAGGATCGACAGGTTATATCTTTTGAATTGAATGAGATTCGATGGGTTATACCGTTTTACTTGAAAGAGGATCGACAGGTTATATTTTTTTACTTGGATGAGATTCGATAGGTTATACCGTTTTACTTGAAAGAGGATCGACAGGTTATATCTTTTGACTTGGATGAGATTCGATAGGTTATATCTTTTGACTTGAAAGAGGATCGACAGGTTATATCTTTTGACTTGAATGAGGAATGAGTGAGTGAGCATGCCGCTTGTAGCAATATTCCAGCAATATCTCTGCAGGGGAAACCAGAAATGGACTTCACACATTGTACCCATGTTTGGAATCGAACCCGGGTCTTCGGTGTCAACAACTACCTCTCAACTTGAGTAAAAGCCAGGATTTGAACACATCTTTAAAAAAACACTTCACAATAGTTGTCGTCCAAATCATTCGAGTTGTGAAAACAGTGTTATGCCAATTCATAGGACATTTGACACAATAATTTCTTTATCCATTTTCGCTTATATGCAAATTCATTCGTCCCAAACGGACACCTTTCATTGGGTTGTTTAACACATATATTGTTTCACTGTTTGAAGACTACAGTTTCTTCTCCATGTATAAGGGGGCGGTCGGGTAGCATAGAGGTTAAGGCGTTCGCTCGTCTCGCTGAAGACCCGGGTTCGATTCCCGACATGGGTACAATGTGTGAAGCCCATTTCGGGCGTCCCCAGCCGTGATATTGCTGAAATATTGCTAAAAGCGGCGTAAAACCATACTCACTCACTTTCCATGTATAGGAGCTCTATCTTTGTAATAACACATTCTTTCCGACATACATTATGACCATCTATCTTGGACAAGAATGTATTCTTGAGACCAGCGTCAAGATATTTTTTTCAGAATAATCTGGAACACATCTTTTACAGACACTCAATAATATCAAATGGTTGGTCCCTTTTAGGGAATATGCCTTCAGCTTTCATGTTGTAATAGATTCATATCGAGCATAAAAATGAAAAATAGTTCGCTGTACTTAATTGTTCGAGTCCATTGGAGCGTTCTTCCTCGACTGTCAGAGAGTCGAAAGCAACATGGATGTGTCGCAACCTGGTGCTCAACAACCCTCAGGCCAAACAGAAATATTGCATTTTTATGCGATCTATCACTCTTAACACGGTTCCAGGAAGCGTGCAGTGCCACGTGTGACAATAAATCTCCAAGCTAGGAAACAGGGATGTGGCCTTAAAAGGCTGCGTAGGTCAGAGAACGTTCTGTGTAGGCGTCTTGTGCTTAGGTATGAGACAGACTTACTCTGCGGGTTGCATTAAGACGCCTCTTTATTGTATCCAGTGTAGAGTCTGCTGAACGTATTTCACAGTATTTTAGAAATACAATGTACCATTATGGCTGGCAGTTTCCTTCTCTCAATTAACTGATCCAGGAGGGAACATAGTTCACAGACCAATATTCACCGATCACATATTAAGCTATCTCAGTATTGTTCCGTTTTTATACTAATCCTGCGGCTTTAACAACATTCTTCCGTGCAACGTTAATTTCAACGTCCACTAGACGAAGCTTGGTGTTGGTAGAGCCTTACTGTCTTACTAGTTTTACTGTCTAACTAGTCTTACTAGACCCGTGAAGATCCGGGTTAGAATAGGTCTTAAGCAACCTATGCTTGCCGAAAAAGGCGACTCACGGGATCTGGTGGTCAGGCTCGCTGACTTGGTTGATGCATGTCATCGATCCCAATTGTGTTGATCGATGCTCATGATATTAATCACTGGATTGTCTGGTCCAGACTCGATTATTTACAGACTGGCATATAGGTGCGGCGTTTAACAACAAATGAATTAACCAACTAGTCTTACTATGATCGAAACCTGTAGCACCGTTTGCCCAGCGGTCCGGATCGACTTAGTGGTGTAGGCAAAGTTGCGTCCCATAGTCGTGCCAGGATCCGTTTTTCGTGGGTTCGAATCCTACATGTATGTTTTCTGATCTGTTAGCATTATATTCCTCCCCGTTGTTTTCACATTAAGCTGACCCAATGGACCCAAATGATTCAATGGACAGAAATGATTCAATGGACAGAAATGATTCAATGGACCCAACTGATTCAATGGACCCAACTGACTCAATGGACACGACTGATTCAATGGACCCAACTGATTCAGTGGACAGAACTTATTCAATGGACCCAACTGCTTCAATGGACCCAACTGCTTCAATGGACCCAACTGATTCAGTGGACCCAACTGACTCAATGGACCCAACTGATTCAATGGACCCAACTGATCCGCTGCAAATGTGCCGTGGTGATATATCAGAAGGGGTAACGTCTCGTCAGGTTGGAGAAATTTGAGGAAAAGGATAATTTCCTATCCCTCACCTGTTGACTAATAACCCAGAGCCCAGAGACACTCTTCATTTCAGCCCGATACTGCAGTAATCTAGACTTGCTAAAGACTGTAGACTTGCATGGGCTGTATCGGATATATTTGTTTCAGGGTCTGTATGACAGACTAGCAGTTTTACACCAGGAACATTTCTTACCATGTATACACGCAGCAAATTTAATCATGTGTGACTTTCTTCAAATTTCAGAAGTTTATCTATAATCGCCTTATTAACATTGCGGAAACATTCCAAACAGTGAGTGAGTGAGTATGGTTTTACGCTGCTTTTAGCAATATTCCAGCAATATCACGGCGGGGGACACCAGAAATGGGATTCGCACATTGTACCCATGTCGGGAATCGAACCCGGGTCTTCGGCGTGACGAGCGAACGCTTTAACCTCTAGGCTACCCGACCGCCCTCATTCCAAACAGATGCCTTACTAACACCAAATAAATTCCCACACTTCTGTATTCAGATAACGATGCCAGTCAGTAAAAGGCTATGGCAACTTGCATATTGACTCTGAGTGGTCCTTTGACTGCAGTCTCCTGTGGCTTTAAGCTATATCTAGCTCTGAGCATAACTCTTGGACTGTCGGAAGTTCTCTTTCCTGCATCGGTGAACGTTCCCAGGAATACTCGATCTCAACAATCTGATTTCCGCTCCATAGATATTCCGTGTTAGTCCAAGACAGAATGTGTCAGGAAACGTTCTTCCACCGTGACGACTCAGTAATACAGCCTCTCCATCCCGAAAGCATATGTGCAACTGATTTCAGACTGATTTGGTACTGAGATGAGATGAGATGAAATGGGGTTTAACGTCGCGTCCAAGATTATTGCACTTATATAGCGACGTGCATGGACGTGTGTGTGTTTGTGTGGCTGCTTGTACTAGTCCGGACTGATGCCGATTTATAGTGCTAGTTCATTGACATACCATGCCGGAGTTTAACATGAATATACCACTCAGACCAGTCCACTGACTCCGAGCTGACCAATCCTTGTTTTAGCCCCTTAATGCCGAGCCTCAGACAGGGTAACAACAAGTACCATCTTTAAACGTCTTTTGGTATGACGCGGCCGGGGATCAAACCCCGGACCTTCCGCTTTCCGGGCGGACGCTCTACCATTAGACCACAGAGGCGGTCGATTTGGCACTGACGGTTACAGGCCATGTCTGTTTGTTGTTTAACGCCGCACTTGCTTTGGGTCTAGCTGTTTAGTTCAATTGGACGTCTTGGGCGCCAATCGGACCATGGCTGAAGACTGGTCTATTCTCGAAAGCTAAGCTTGAGCCTGGAGTTGTTGTAATACGTATCCTGTGTAAAACTGAGACATGGCCTCTGCGATAATAATTATTTGTTTTGATTTTGTTCGTTGTTTAACGCCGCACTCAACAATATTCCAACTATATGACGGCAGTCCGAAAATAATCGAGTCCGGACCAGACAATCCAATGGCTGACATCATGAGCATCGATCCACGCAATTGGGATACGATGACATGCATCAACCAAGTCAGCGAGCCTGACCACCAGATCCCGTTAGTCGCTTCTTACAAGCATAGTCGCCTTTTACGGCTAACATAGACTAACATCTAGTCTAGAAATGAACATATTTTACAGAAATAAAAAGGGGCCCAGAGACTTTCTTCATTTTCAGATACTGATACTGCAGTAATCTAGACTTGACAAAAATTATAGACTTGCATGGGCGGTATTGGATGTATTTGTTTCAGGGTTTGTATGACACACTAGGCTGGCATGGGTTGCTGGAGACCTATAAACGCTTAGCCAGTTCTACTTATCTTATGATTACATACATATGTACAATAAAATATGTGTAGAGTATTCATATGTAAGTAATTTATGAGAATGTAAACGAGGTGAAATGGTTGCGATGGACATACTCGGTGACATGGCTGACTTGCGTGTCATCGCATACCCGACTGGCGTAATATCATTCTCGGGTTTGTATGGTTGAGAATCGATCTTAACAGATTGCTGTGATATAAACGTGAAACGAAAGTATACACCCATGTTCGATGGTGGCTGAGTGAGTGAGTGAGTTTGGTTTAACGCCGCTTTTAACAGTATTCCAGTTATATCGCGGCGTGTCAGCTTAATGTGGGAGGAAAGCCCGAAGTGATGCAGGTCTCAGACGTTTACCACTTCGGTGAAACCCACGAGCACGGGTATGGTGCTGGCAAACCTAGAAACATAATCGGGGCGAACAGGGATTCGAACCCACAATCATAGGTTTCTTGCGTGCCCAAGGGACGCAACTCTGCACAGCGAATCGCGGCGCCTTAGACGACTGAGCCACCCGTGCCCCTGATGGTGGCTGAAAATAATAAAAACAAGAAATGGTTATTCGATGGTGATGTATTTGATACGGGTGTCATAGTTGTGTTTGGGATTTAAGTTTGCAGTGTTTCGGCAACTGTTTTCAGCCTTTGCAGTTTTTTATAACGTTTCTAATGTTTTGGTCAAATCCAATTTTCAAGTGTATACTTTCGTTTGCCTGACAGTTTAGGTGGAATATTAATGATTGTGACATCAGTCATAAGGGTCGTGAACTTCTATTACAAGTAGAACCTTGATCACCTCTAGGGGCGGTCGGGTAGCCTAGTGGTTAAAGCGTTTGCTAGTAACGCCGAATACCCGGGTTCGCTTCCCGATATGGGTACAATGTGTGAAGCCCGTTTCTGGTGTCCCCCGCCGTGATATATTGCTTAAACCATGTTCACTCACCCACTTAATTACCTCTACCAAATGATATAAAAACGCTCGAGTGAATTACGAGCAAATGAGAGATTTGCATAGAACACACATGACAGTAGTACATGAATCGGCCATGACTTGTACGTCAGTCAAGCGACACGCGCAGCGGTCGATGAGAATAGATCTTTTCTTACGATTTGACCAGCTGTGTAATTCCTGGTTGTTGAAAACAGTGTCTAAATCTCTACCAACAATTGATTGTAGGGGTTCTTTGACGACGCGAGGGTTATTCATGCACTCGGTGGCAATTGTCGATCACTTTCCCTCAACGTTAAGTGCGGGAATCGAAGATGTAAACGCCCGAGCCCCGAATCCCTCTTTATCATTGAACCCGTGCTGCAAGAGCGGTCAAGGTCACCCCAGTCATAGACCGACGGTTAGCGTCTACGGGCGGTAATTTTGTCAGGGGCTGTATATAACACGGACTCACTCTGATCTATGTGAGTTATATTGGAGTCTATATAAGAAGGGCTAATCGGCTTTCGTGCTGTATAGACTAATTAGGATCGATGTCGTCACGGTTTATTGGATTTCTTTGTTGGACATTGATTGCCATTAAAGAAATAGTCTTCGCAGTCTGCGTCCATTACATGAGTAGGTCTAGACGCTACTAGTCGTTGTCTAGACATTGTGACTCGTGTGACACCAGATTTGATAGTACAGTCATATCTTTCGTCATTACGTCAAACAAACTTGCCCTGGAGACTAATTGGTACCATTGACATGTATTCAAAGGTTGTTTTGTTCAAGTATTTCGGTCAGCTGTACGTTGGGTAGCCATGTTATGGTAGCATGGTATCAGAGTAGGGTAGCTCTGGAAAACCGGCACTACTCCGGACTAGTACAAACAGCTATAACCACGTGCATGCACGTCGTATTAAAGTGAAATAATCATGAATGCGACTTTAAACCCCATTTCATCTCACCTCACCTCACCTCACCTCACCTCACCTCACCTCACCTCACCTCACCCCACCCCACCCCACCCCACCACACCCCACCCCACCTCACCTCTAAATATATGTCTTGGAGTGGGATGGGGTGTCAAGTGCACGTGGTTCTGGATCTACATGAGTATCGGGACCAAACGGGTTCTGATCTGGACCTCCAGGTCTAGCTGTTTAGTTCAACTGGAGGTCTTGGGTGTAGCTCTGGGTCTAGTTGTTTAGTTCAACTGGAGGTCTTGGGTGTAGCTCTGGGTCTAGTTGTTTAGTTCAACTGGAGGTCTTGGGTGTAGCTCTGGGTCTAGTTGTTTAGTTCAACTGGAGGTATTGGGTGTAGCTCTGGGTCTAGTTGTTTAGTTCAACTGGAGGTATTGGGTGTAGCTCTGGGTCTAGCTGTTTAGTTCAACTGGAGGTCTTGGGTGTAGCTCTGGGTCCAGCTGTTTAGTTCATCTGGAGGTATTGGGTGTAGCTCTGGGTCTAGCTGTTTAGTTCAACTGGAGGTTTTGGGTGTAGCTCTGGGTCTAGTTGTTTAGTTCAACTGGAGGTATTGGGTGTAGCTCTGGGTCTAGCTGTTTAGTTCAACTGGAGGTATTGGGTGTAGCTCAGGGTCTAGCTGTTTAGTTCAACTGGAGGTATTGGGTGTAGCTCTGGGTCTAGTTGTTTAGTTCAACTGGAGGTATTGGGTGTAGCTCTGGGTCTAGCTGTTTAGTTCAACTGGAGGTCTTGGGATTAGCTCTGGGTCTAGTTGTTTAGTTCAACATGAGGTATTGGGTGTAGCTCTGGGTCTAGCTGTTTAGTTCAACTGGAGGTATTGGGTGTAGCTCTGGGTCTAGCTGTTTAGTTCAACTGGAGGTATTGGGTGTAGCTCTGGGTCTAGTTGTTTAGTTCAACTGGAGGTATTGGGTGTAGCTCTGGGTCTAGCTGTTTAGTTCAACTGGAGGTCTTGGGATTAGCTCTGGGTCTAGTTGTTTAGTTCAACATGAGGTATTGGGTGTAGCTCTGGGTCTAGCTGTTTAGTTCAACTGGAGGTATTGGGTGTAGCTCTCGGTCTAGCTGTTTAGTCCATCTGGAGGTCTTGGGATTAGCTCTGGGTCTAGTTGTTTAGTTCAGCTGGAGGTATTGGGTGTAGCTCTGGGTCTAGCTGTTTAGTTCAACTGGAGGTATTGGGTGTAGCTCTGGGTCTAGCTGTTTAGTTCAACATGAGGTATTGGGTGTAGCTCTGGGTCTAGCTGTTTAGTTCATCTGGAGGTCTTGGGTGTAGCTCTGGGTCTAGTTGTTTATTTCAACTGGAGGTATTGGGTGTAGCTCTGGGTCTAGCTGTTTAGTTCAACTGGAGGTATTTGGTGTAGCTCTGGGTCTAGCTGTTTAGTTCAACTGGAGGTCTTGAGCGCCAATCGGACCATGGCTTAAGACGGGTCTATGCTCGAGAGCTAAGCTTTAGGATAATAATTATTTGTTTTGATTTTGTATGTTGTTTAACGCCGCCCTAAAAAATATTCCAACTATATGACGGCGTTCTGTGAATAATCGAGTCTGGTCCAGTTAATCCAGTGATTGACAACATGAGCATTGATCCACCCAATTGGGACACGATGACATGCATCAACCAAGTCTGACCACCCGATCCCGTTAGTCGCCTCTTACGACAAGCACAGTCGCCTTTTACGGCAAGCATGGGTTGCTGAAGACCTATTCTCTACCCGGATCTTCACGGGCTAAACATTTTACAATTGTCATCTTGAAGCATAAGGGACTGGTGCATATAGACCCGTTGTCAAAAATACCTTTCACTTGAAGGAAATTACCCTATATGACATTAAAGAACGTTTCTAATGACCCAATGTCACCATTGAGGACTGTTCAAGAGACCATATGTCACATTAACGACCATTCCGGATGGTCCCGTGTCAGAGTAACGAACACAAGTAACACCTCAATGTCACTGACAGCAATCAAGAGGCGAGCCATGAACCGTACGTTAAACCCCTAAAGAACACTAGCACAGGTGGACACTAGACGCGCTCTGGAAATTGATTGCCAATGTCTTCTGACCGCCATTACAGACGCTTCGCCCTTTGAAAAGACCGATGACATCCAAACTGATTTGCTTCTCGCCGGCGTTATAAAATGGATTTAGAAAGCGGAGCGTAACATTGACTTCTATTTATATCGCAATGCCGTGGTTCGTTAGAGGTCGATATTTGCTTTATTAAGAAAACACTCACTGCATGAACACGCAATTTAGGTATGAATTTTCCATTGCTAGCCTCTATATGGTTCCAAATGCATATCGTCTCTGCAGATGTACTACACATCTTTGTGGATCGTGATTAGGAGCTTAGTGATTCATCTGGAAATCACAAGCCCAACCATTCCTTCATGAGCTGAGAATCCTCAAACAAATTCATGGTTATCTGAATATAATATGGTTGGTTGGTTGGTTGGTTGGTTGGTTGTTTAACGCCGCACTCAGCAATATTCCAGCTATATGGAGGCGGTCTGTAAATAATCGAGTCTGAACCAGACAATCCAGTGATAAATATCATGAGCATCGACCCACGCAATTTGGATCGATGACTTGCATCAACCAAGTCAGCGAGCCTGACCACCCGATCCCGTTAGTCGCCTTATACGACAAGCACAGTCACCTTTTACGGCAAGCATGGGTTGCTGAAGACCTGTTCTACCCCGGAATCTTCACGGGTCGAATATAATATGGACTTATATCAAGGGGTCTATGTAACTCCGTAATATCTGGTATGTAATGTGGATTTATGTTATGTTACATATTTCCATGCATTATTCCATACACCGAGTCAGCTCTGGCTGTTGACTGTCGGTATATTCCACAGATCAGCATGCAGCCCTTGGCGAGGAGTATATCTGATAGGTTAAAGTCAGATGGAAATTATATCAGCTATATTCTGCAGCAGATCAATTGTTTTAAATGTCAGCAAACTTTGACTTCGGAAGAAGATTTTTTATACAAGTTTCGAGTGGTTTAGAGTCTTGTTGTACTAGGTGAGGTGAAATGGTGCACATATATAGCAACAT
The DNA here is from genome assembly GCF_022045235.1 of Haliotis cracherodii. Lineage (NCBI taxonomy): Eukaryota > Metazoa > Mollusca > Gastropoda > Lepetellida > Haliotidae > Haliotis > Haliotis cracherodii. Next base: position 57,114,462 of record NW_027266341.1, read on the forward strand.
GCATGCATGCACGTGTGTGTGTGTGTGTGTGTGTGTGTGTGTGTGTGTGTGTGTGTGTGTGTCCGCTTGTACTAGTCCGGACTGATGCCCACTGCTAGCCCACTGATATACCATGTTTCAGTTTAACATGAATATCCCACTCAGACACAGTATACTGACTCCGAGCCGACCAGTCCCTGTTTTAGTCCCTTAATGTCGAGCGCCAGACAGGGTAACAACAAGTACCATCTTTTAACGTCTTTTGGTTTGACGCGGCCGGTCACCAAACCCCGGACCTTCCGCTCTCCGGGCGGACACTCTACCACTAGACCACGGAGGCGTTTTTTCTTGTACAAACTGGTGTGAACACGTGAATGATTGGTAATGAATATGGGAGAGTTACTGAGTGAGTTCAATGTTGTTTGTGAACATTATTTCATTTAAATAACGGTGTGTCAGCTTCATATTACAGGAACCCCGAAGTGATGTAGGTCTCACACGTTTTATCACTTTGGTCACCTAGAACCATAATCGGAGAAAATGTGGGATTCGAAACCACCATGATACGTTTCTGTCACACCTAAGGGACGCAAGTCTGCAATACGAATTGTGGGCCCTCCTTATACAATTTCGTTTGTTTTTGTTTAACGCCGCACTCGACAATATTCCAGCTATATGACGGCGGTCTGTAAATAATCGAGTCTGGACTAGACAATCCAGTGATTGACATCATGAGCATCGATCCACGCAATTGGGATTGATGACATGCACCAACCAAGTCACCAAGCCTGACCAACAGATCCCTTTAGTTGCCTCTTACGACAAGTAAAGTCGCCTTTTACGGAAGCATGGATTGCTGAAGACCTATTCTTCCCCGGATCTTCACGTTATGCGACTGAATATTGAATGTGACCTGGTTTATTGCGTCATCGTACCTGGACAGCCTGGGACGTTCATCATACTATTAACCACTCGTTTGTCTGGTCCAGTCGGTGCAATGGTGCCTGAGGCAAAAACAATTTCTTGCAAATTTGGGGCAGGGTGTCCTAGTCGTATGAGGCGCCACAATTCGCTGTGCAGAATTGTGTCCCTTGGGCACGGAAGATCGTATTGTCATGGGTTTGAATCCCGGTTCGCCCCGATTATGTTTCCATGTTTGTCAGAACTATACCGTGATTGCAGATTTCACCAAAATGGTAAACGTCTGTGACCCGCATCACTTCGGGCTTTCCTCCCACATTAAGCTGACATGCCGCGATATAACTGGGATACTGTTAAAAGCGGCGTTAAAACCAACACTTCATTAGGTGCATTTAATAGATTTAACTGCAAGACAAGATAGTGAAAGACAAATTAACTTTTTACAAATAGAAATTATGTTTAAAAAATATATAAACACGCTGGCCCTATTACAGTGTATGCGTTAACTAACGGTGGCGGTTGTGTCAACTTCCTTGATGGTTCGCCCACGTAAAAAGCTATTTTTGCCAGTTAGTCAAAAGCTACGTATTAACCCTCTTCCTGAGTTAACTACATCGCAGATTGATCCGACCCTTCTCTTTGAAATCTTTGACAAATGTGACGATAATGTCATGTCAAATCTCGGACCAATCTGTATCACATTTAGCTGAGTTATTCGACGGTGCTTAAATCGGTGTCTCCAAAACCCAAACCAGTATCTTTTAACTCATAGGATACGTTTACAGTCGGAACTGCAACGAATCTTTCCTTTGTTGACCTTAAAAACACATTTATTAGCGATTGCTCTCCCATGCACCCACGGGGAATATGGGTAATGAGATCCTCAAGTGCTTGTAACTCGATTGACGATCCCGTCGGAATTTCAAACACTGACATATTTAGTTTCCAATAAAGAGAATCAATGTAACTTCAAGGTCATTCGCGAATTCATGACCTTTCGGTTGGAAGTCCATCGTCCCTCAAACTAATTTAGCTTTGATATTCATCGCGAAGTCTAACTCACATCGATATTGACTTTCACCATTCACGTTGTTAGTAAGGGAAACGTTGCCCTTTCAGTATATTCTCGTTGAACTGATCTCATCAACCGTCATTGGCCTACATTTTTTAACCTCAAATTAGTCAGATACATCTTCACGTCGGTGTGAACGAGAATTTGATGGTGAAACGCCAAGCCTACTTGACCTTCTAGTGGCCTTGGCCACAAGAACAGATCATGCCAGATGACCTACTTCTTAAATCCTGCTTCTCAAAGGTTTTCACCAATTTCACACGCCTGCAACGATTTCGCCTAATCCGTGTTTTCAGACACTTCCATGCACATTCCGGACAAATATGCTTAATTATTTTACCGGAGACAAATCAACACGATCTGAAGCCATTAGGCGTCCCTCGTCTTTGAGCTTTGGAAAGATGGCGGTGCCGTTGGCAGCGTGGTAGACAACGCCATGACAGTGTTGCACGGATGGTGCATAAGACCATATCAGCATCCTTTATAATCCACCGCCATCCATACTTCCAGGAATGCAGGGCAAACATTGCTAATGGTATCACTTGCTCGGAGTTGATTCAGCTTTCTAGAGTGATGTGATTTCAATACATTTTCCACTTCCTTTTATGATCGTGAAGGGGTTGTTGGACTAATTACGATATGGTTGCTGACAGAGATTGGTATTGGTTTAGGTTTCAGACGGGTTCCTGTGAAGGGAATATTTGTGTTGAGTTGTCCCGGTTAGTCGGGCAGGCCAGAACGAAAACTGAATACTTGAAATTCAATGCTGTCACCTTTATATCTGGCAAGGCAGAGTAAGTTTACATATTAGTCGCAGGACAGTTGGACTGAAAACACGTTTTGGTTATCATGGTAGGTTTATCTTATTTTGAAGGTCTCGATTGTGTCATTTCTTCTCTGAGCATTTGTCATAGAAATTGAAGACTGTGCCGTTTTGTGAATACAGGACTAGACATTTGTTCTCTATGCATTTGTCATTGGAGGTCTTTACAGTGTCATTTGTTCTCTATGCATTTGTCATTGGAGGTCTTTACAGTGTCATTTGTTCTCAATGCATTTGTCATTGGAGGTCTTTACAGTGTCATTTGTTCTCTATGCATTCGTCATTGGAGGTCTTTACAGTTTCATTTGTTCTCTATGCATTTGTCATTGGGGGTCTTTACAGTTTCATTTATTCTCTATGCATTTGTCATTGGAGGTCTTTACAGTGTCATTTATCTCTATGCATTTGTCATTGGAGGTCTTTACAGTGTCATTTATCTCTATGCATTTGTCATTGAAAGTCTATACAGTGTCATTTGTTCTCTATGCATTTGTCATTGAAAGTCTTCACAGTGTCATTTGTTCTCTATGCATTTGTCATTGAAAGTCTATACAGTGTCATTTGTTCTCCGTGCATTTGTCATTGAAGGTCTATGCAGTGTCATTTGTTATCTCTGCATTTGTCATTGAAAGTCTATACAGTGTCATTTGTTCTCCATGCATTTGTCATTGAACGTCTATACAGTGTCATTTGTTCTCCATGCATTTGTCATTGAAAGTCTTTACAGTGTCATTTATCTCTATGCATTTGTCATTGAAAGTCTTTACAGTGTCATTTATCTCTATGCATTTGACATTTCCATTTATTCTCTTGGTAATTATCATTGAAGGTCTGGACAGTTTAATTTGTTCTCTTTGCAATTGTCATTAAAGATCTAAACTCCCTGTGTAATTGTCGTTGAAGGTCTAGGGATATCAGGTGCACAGACGGCAAAGTCGTTTAATTCCTAAACCTTTTATCATGGGTTCGAATCCTGATTCGCCTCAATTATGTTTTTTGGTTTGTCAGCACCATATCCTCGTGGGTTAACCGAAGTGGTAAACGTATAAGGTCTGCATTACTTCGGTCCTTCCTCCCACATTAAGCTGACACACCGTGATATAACTGGAATACTGTTAAATTTGGTGTTAAACCTTACTCACAGACTCATTCACACTGTAAACAAATAATAGTAATCTGTCCATCAACCTTGATTTCCTTGCAGATCCGTCGTACATGTATTGACGCAGACTTGGCCAGTTTAGGGGGCACGGGTTGCCCAGTTGTCTAAGGCGCTGCGATTCGCTATGCAGAGTTGCGTCCCTTGGACACGCCAGAAACCTATGATTGTCGGTTCCAATCCCGGTTCGCCCCGATTATGTTTCTAGGTTTGTCAGCACCATACCCGTGCTCGTGGGTTTCACCGAAGTGGTAAACGTCTGAGACCTGCCTCACTTCGGGCTTTTCTCCCACATTAAGCTGACACGGCGTTAAACCAAACACACCCACCACCCACCAGGCCAGTTAAAAATAGTCTTGTTTCTCAAAACTTGGTAACAAAAGCGACAAAACCATTTCCAAAGACACAGGGAAGTCTGCAAAAAGCAGAAATCGATTGAGCGATTCCGCCTGTATCGTGAGTATGCGCTTATGAATCACTATCATATATCACTATCAGATGTCTAGCATAAACTTTTATAAAGCTTGATCAAACAGCTTTTGAGTCGTAAGACGCACTTTGGAATCTTCCTAGAAAGAGCCTGCTCGATTGTACCTCACAATTTGCGAAATGTAGACACCAAAGGCTGGTGCTGCTGGAATATTGCTCGACATAAAGAGAAAGTTGCCTGTTGGAAAGTTGACTGGGTCATGAGTAATTACTTCATTTATATTTTATAAGTAGGGAACACATAGTTAATCTCAAACAAATATACCTCGTGACTTAGCCTGCCCCCTCCAGCTTCAAGAGTGGAGTGAGTGAGTTGGGTTTAACGCCGCTGTTAACAGTATTACAGTGATATCCCGGCATGTCAGCTTAATGTGAAGTGAAGCAGGTCTCAGACGTTTACCACTTCGGTGAAACCCACGAGCACGGGTATGGTGCTGACAAACCTAGAAACATAATCGGGGCGGACCGGGATTCGAACCCACAAACAGAGGCTTCTGGCGTGACCAAGGGACGCAACTCTGCACAGCGAATAGCGGCGCCTTAGACGACTGGGCTACCCGTGACCCCTTCAAGAGTGGAGCGACGGAACATGTTATGATGATCACGACTAGGTATCCCATCGAATATGACTATAACTGCCATGGCAACGTTGCTAAACGTCGAAATCCGACGCAGAAACGAAATTCGATTGTTCTTAAATGTGCTTAAAACTATATATTAAAAAAGACATTAGAGACGGGGTTAATTTTTGGAACGGCTGATCACGAGAAACAAGACATCTATTTAAACAAGTCTTATGTGTCAGTGGCGGTTACGCTACACATGGGGGCGGTCGGGTAGCCTAGTGGTTAAAGCGTTCACTCCTCACGCCGAAGACCCGGGTTCGATTCCCGACATGGGTACAATGTGTGAAGCCCATTACTGGTGTCCCCCGCCGTGACATTGCTGGAATATTGCTTAAAGCGGCGTAAAACCAAACTCACTCATTCACACGCTACACATACATCACGTAGTTTTGAGATACGACCTAAAAATGTAGTTTATCGAACTCTCATCATGAAAACAACTTACTTTTATCAAATACGTGACGTCAGTATTACAACGAGTGACAGACACCCCTCACATATGTTAATATATTATTGTTTGTTTGTTGCATAACGCCGCACTATATGTCGGCGGCCTGTAAATAATCGAGTCTGAACCAGAGAATCCAGTGATTGATATCGTGAGCATCGATCTATGCAGTTGGAATACGATTACATGCATCAGACAATTCAACGAGCCTGACCAACCGGTGCCGTTAGTCGCCTCTTACGACAGACATGTGTTACTAGATTAATTCTAACCCGGAATCTTCACGGGAGCGACATATCATTGTAATATGACTCAAAACATTAACATTCGCCTTTGCGTAGGCAGACTTGTAAACAGGCAGTCGTAGAGACATTTTGCAGTTTTATGACACGTACGAATAAAAGGCATCTTATTGTGGCATCTTTTTCTGAGGGGTGAGTGGCCCCTTTTTTTTAATGAAACACGTTAAATCATACACAATTCTTTAACAAGCAAAATAACCTATCGCTTCCTGTCGACCAAACCACAGTATTGACCAATCAGAGATGAGCTCTCAGCCAGTGGAATATACAAGACAGGTGCAGGCGGCATAATCAAAAAGTAACCTTGACCTTTGGTGTAAATAATACATATGTATGAAAACATTCCAATGCTATGAATAGGATATACCATTTAAGATACCTTCATTGGAATAGATTCACAAAACTCTTGCTGGTCTAAAAAAACCAGCGGTGGTGGAAATTTCCAACAATGTCAGAATATTTCATTGATTTTCTATATATCTGTCTCTCATTGCCAGTATGTAGACCGATGCATCTCAATTTCCAAATTTTCATAAAATTTCGTCTTTTTTCTTTGTCGACTTTCACTTCACTTAACTCTTCCCCAGTTTGAACTTAGTCTGTTTATCAAATCTTGATAGTACCCAATCAGAAAAATACCTGTCGGTAAAAATAATTCTGATATAATCAATCCTTCAAAGTTGTCCAACATCAGCAACCGACTAATAAGCCATTTCCCGTCATCTCTTCAGATGGACGTTTATACTCCTGGCATCTTCATACAATCAACCAGATCGATAAAGTGTAACGTTTTGTGCTTGCGAAGCTCGTAAATTGAAATTACAACACCTATTTCAATCTTTTAATGAACCCGAGCAAGTTGTCGAGGACTTGGTATAAAAGGGACAATTATTACTAATGAGTGATGCATTAGCCCTGTCTAAACTTCAATACACTTGAACAGAACACCGGCCCACTTGCGATTCATGCATTGAAATATATTCATCTGAGACATCGTGGAGCCAGGAGAAAATGGACGTATTGGGAATTTGCTAAAAAACACACGAGATGTTCGATCGACGCGAAGGAACAGCAATATTTTGTCTATTATTAGTTACAGTTTCCCATCAAATCTGTCATTATATGTTGTATAGGTGACAGAGATTATAATTCTGACGTGAGTTATGGCTCCGTGTTTCTTTATTTGTTTTAATATTCTTGGACTTGGGTCAAACTAACCTAGTGGACGCAGTGATGAAGGAATGGGATGGTGTTTAAACATCGGTGTTTAAACATCGCTTTCAATAATATTTCAGTGTCACGCCCTTTAGGGTTCTTGAGAAGCTATAATTTCCTGGAGTTTTGGTAAGGTCAACGAGCACCATCAGATCGTGGTGATTAAGGGATTAAACTATTACTATTTCTAGGTTTTCTGTTAATTTGTACATCAATTTGATTGATTAATATTTTTTAGGTCAGCTAACGGGGAATGTGTGGGTTGTACACTGTACACTTGTAATCAGAAGTGGGGTGAGGTGAAATGGGGTTTAATGTCGCGTCCAAGATTATTGCACTTATACAGCGACGTGCATGCACGTGCGCGTGTGTGTGCGTGTGGCTGCGTGTGGCTGCGTGTGGCTGCTTGTACTAGTCCGGACTGATGAGGATTTATCGTGCTAGCTCACTGATATACTATGCCGCAGTTTAACATGAATACCCCACTCAGACACAGTATACTGACTCCGAGCCGACCAGTCCTTGTTTTAGCCCCTTAATGCCAAGCGCCAGACAGGGTAACATCTTTTAACGTCTTTTCGCATGACACGGCCTGGGATCGAACCCCGGACCTTCCGCTCTCCGGGCGGACGCTGTACTACTAGACCACGGAGGCGGTCTCCACTACACATTTTATGGAGCCTGTATCATCGTGTTGTATAACGGGCCGGTGGCTAGGACGGCCCGAAGTGAGGCCCGAAGTGAGGCAGGTCTCAGACGTTTACCTCTTCGGTGAAACCCACGAGCACGGGTATGGTGCTGACAAACCTAGAAACATAATCGGGGCGAACCGGGATTCGAACCCAAAATCATAGGTTTCTGGCGTGCCCAAGGGACGCAACTCTGCACAGCGAATCGCGGCGCCTCAGACGACTGGGCCACCCGTGCCCCCCGTTCAAATCTGAAGCTGAAACAGACGACCAGTCGCAAATCTGAAACACACCATCTCCCTCACATCTGAAACAGACAGACAATCTCAAATCTGTAACAGACGATTTCTCACAAAGCTGAACGAGACCACCTCTCTCAAATCTGTGACGACTTCCAATCTCAGTATTGAAAGAGAAAAAATCTCTCAGATCACAAACAAATGACCTCCCCAGTGACTTGACGTCGACGTCCTCCCGAAAAACCCGAGACGAAGACTTTCCTCGGGGCTGAAACCGACGACCTTTCTCAAATGACAAACAAACCTCTCACCTCAAAAAGACGACTTTATCTTTCAGAAAACCTTTAACAAGCGGGTGTCTCATGTAAGAGACACCGAGACCTTAACAATAAAGCAAAAGGAGTATTTCACACAAACCCCAGATCCATATAACGATGACCTGGTTCGGACAACAAAGCAGCACGATACAGAGGAATGACCCGTTCTACCCAACAGACACTCACAGTCCCACAGGTTGGATACAGACGATTCGATTCGTGTATATCCCTTTCTCTTGGAACTGCTAGACGCTCAGATTTCAGGTATTCGATTTTCACCCCAAACGAGAATAGTGTGTGTGTGTGCCGCTTGTGAAGGGTGGTAGCTAAATATGACTGCCTGGGTTGCCATATTGATCCCCGGCAATCTAATCCGTCAGCTTCTCCCAGACTCGGGGGCTTTAAATAGAAGGAGAATCACTTACGACTGAAGGCATTCGTACAGAGCTGAGATTGCAGGGCAGTAATCTTGTGTTACTCACAACCAACCTGTGGCAGGCACACCCCAGAGTTGCTAATACGGCACAGACAATATACAAGTCCTAATCACATTCATTTAGAAATTATGGAATTTTATTCTCAGATTATCCCTTTGAATAAAAGGACAAATTGGTATTAGGAATTTCATCTGACCATCGTTACTTATTGTAAAGCTCTATGTAGGCTGACTGGACTGTAGAACTCTGCAAGACATTCATTAGAACGACGCGTGGGCAAGGGTGAGGTGAAATTGGGTTTAACGTCGCGTCCAAGATTATTGCACTTATATAGCGTCGTGCATGCACGTGTGTGTGAGTGGCTGCTTGTACTGGTCCGGACTGAAGTCGATTTATAGTGCTAGCACACTGAGATGCCATGCCGCAGTTTAACATGAATACCCCACTCAGACACAGTATACTGACTCCGAGCCGACCAGTCCTTTTTTATCCCTTAATGCCGAGCGCCAGACAGGGTAACGACAAGTACCATCTTTTAACGTCTTTTGTTATGACACGGCTAGGGATCGAACCCCGGACCTTCCGCTCTCCGGGCGGACGCTCTGCCACTAGACCACGGAGGCGGTCGCGTGGAAAATGACATGTTTACCTCTGAGTTTCGGAATATTTCAAAGGGAGACGTTGTGTTGTACGAGAACATTTCGCAACGGACCGGCCATTACCTATTCAATTGGGGCTGGCCGGGACAGTATCGAGAAAAATAAATGCTTTATTTTTTTTAAAAAAACGGAAATTGTCAGCCACAAAAGTAACATTGTTGCAAGGTATTTTTTCTTTTAAAAAAATCAGACTCAAGTTTTAATTTAAAAAATATCTGTTTTTACAGCTGTATCTGAAAAAAAAAATCATATCTCCATACAAAATCTCAGGTGCCCCCAGACTACTTTGGGAACATACTTCACACGGGGTTAGAATAAGTCTTCAGCAACCATGCTTGTCGTAAGAGGCGACTAACGGCCTCGGGATCGGGTGGTCAGGCTTGCTGACTCGTCATCATGCCATCATGATGGTGCTCATGATGTCAATCCTCGTCATCCTCTTTATAGGCTGTGTGGCTTTAGAGGTGATGCGAAAACATAAAACGGATGTGCAGAAGACTGCAAACGCCCCACAACAAACGTTTCAGTTTGGGTAAGCTAAAATGAGCTATAGTATTGTCTGACAATTGGTTTAGGATTTTTACGCTGATCAACAGACACCAAGTGAGGCCAGGTGTTTCCCTAGTCACACATTCGTCGTCCCGGGTAATGGTTTCAAGTCTGGAGTTCATCCTCAAGATGGTCCAACTTCCTGCACAACAACTTGTCATAGTATTCCAAATGAAGCATTGCCTGAGCAACCTCTTGAAAGGTTAACCAGCCTCTCGTAAGTCCTCACTTCCTAGAAGGCTCGGGTTGCCCAGTCGTCTAAGGCGCCGCGATTCGCTGTGCAGAGTTGCGTCCCTTGTGCACGCCAGAAACCTATGATTGTGAGTTCGAATTCCGGTTCACCGGGTAGGGTCAGGTAATAGGGGGGTGGGTACCAGGATAGTAAATTTGGACTCCTCTCAGCCCTACCAGAAAACTATGATTGTGGATTCGAATCCCCGTTCGCCCCGATTATGTTTCCAGGTTTGTCAGCACCATACCCGTGCTCGTGGGTTTCACCGAAGTGGTAAACGTCTGAGACCGGAATCACATGGGGCTTTCCTCCCACATTAATTAAGCTGACACGCCGTGATATAATTGGAATACTGTTAAAAGCGGCGTTAAACCAAACTCACTCACTCCTCACTTCCTAAGTGTTTTCTGAGACCCTTAATGGTAATATGAGGGTCTCTGGCGTTCACAGCATGACTTGGTGGTTTAGGGTCTCTGAAGTTCTCCGTCACCTTTACTACATCTATATACTACCAACAAATAAAAAAGGGAATTGGCGAAATGATACTGAAGATGTAATGACGATAAATGTCTCCCTTGTTCATCATTCATACCAAGAGCCCCACGACATACATTCTTGTCAGAAGCATCCAAACACTTGCACGCCACAATAAAGGCAATGGGGGGTAGCCTTAGCCTAGTGGTTAAAGCGTTCGCCGGTCACGCCCAAGGCCGGGTTCGATTCCCAACATGGATACAGTAAGTACCTCCGCCGTGATACTGCTGTTATATTACTTACAGCGGTGTTAACCCAACTCAATCACTCACTCGCTCACAGCAGTATAAAGCTGTAATCTGAGAAGACAAGGTAAAACCGATGCATACGATTCCAGACTGGGACAAAGTCAATGTCAAATTTCCCTGTTTATTCCAGTTCTCGTTCAGGCCTGTAAAACAGCAATCCCTTGTTTGAAGAGAGAGTAGGGATTGCACAAAGCCTGTCAAGTGCCTGGAAGACCACATTAAGGTGCTTACCTGCTCTGGAGACCCTACATAAGCACGTGTTGAATTAAGCACCTTTGTTCTTCTGCAGCCAAACTGGCGTAATGGTTAAACCTCCATCTCTCTTCATCAATGTCACGTGGGAACCGAACTAAAATACACTTCGCTAAAGAAGTTAAAGTACGCCCGATTCTTTTATATTACAATGGTTTATCAGAAATAGAACTACAGTAATATGAAAGAATCGGATGCTAACTATATTGAAGATTCTTTTGTATTGTACAAGTTTTGAGTGTTGGTTTACCAGCGTCTACCACTTACGTGAAACCCACGAGCACGGGTATGGTGCTGACAAACCTAGAAACATAATCGGGGCGAACCGGGATTCAAATCCACAATCATAGGTTTCTGGCGTTCACAAGGGACGCAACTCTGCACAGCGAATCGCGGCGGCTTAGACGACTGGGCCACCCGTGCCCCCTAATCAGTAATAACTACAGTGATATGAAAGAACACCTGTTAACCATTTTGAAGATTCTTTAGTCTAGTACACGTTTTGAGTCAGCAAATGTTGGTTTACTAGCTTACATATCTATCATTACTGCTTGTAAGACCCTTGAAGATCCTGAGTAGAATCGGTCTTCAGTGACCCATGCTTGTAAGAGGCAACTAACGGGAATGTCAGGCGCGCTGGATTGCCTGGTCCAGACTTGATTGTTTTTAGATCGCCGTCATATAGCTGGAATATTCCTGAGTGCAGCGTTAAACAACAAATAAACAAACTGCTTGTAGTGAGTGAGCGAGTTGGGTTTAATGCCGATTTAAATAGTATTCCAGTTATATCACGGCGTGTCAGCTTAATGTGGGAGGAAAGCCCGAAATGATGCAGGACTCAGACGTTTACCACTTCGGTGAAACCCCCGAGCACTGCATCTTCCCGAGGCAAGGGAGTTCACTAACTTTAAAAGTCCAGTTTCCACCCATGCCGAACTAGGCTGGAATTCCTGGGCTCGATCGTAGCGCCACCAGTGGCTATTACGAGCCATATCCCTTCTTTGCCTCTCCTGTGGACCAATCAGATTCCACCTCTTGCATCACTTGCATTTGTTTCAACCAAAACTGTGGCGCCCTGTCAAGACGATCTGATCGATGATCAAGATCTATATTTTGATAAAACGAGTCTTACATCGCGAAGTGCATCAAATCACGTGAGAACCTTGATTAAAAACATGGAAAGATTTGGAAAATATCTGTCGACAACGAGCTAGCGGTGCACATGCTTTGCAAATCCTGCAGTCGACCGAAATCTACATGACACTTAGGATTTCGGTGCGCGATTTTGATTGGACTATGCATAGACTCGTTAGCCCAGCCAAAATCTAACTCCATAATACCAGCCTAGTTCGGCAAGGGTGGAGACTGGACTTTTATAGTCAGTTAACTCACTTGCCTCGAGAAGATGCAAGCACTAGTCTGGTGCTGACAAACCTGGAAACATAATCGGGGCGAACGGGGATTCGAATCCACCATCATAGGTTTCTGGTAGGGCTGAGAGGAGTCCAAATTTACTATCCTGGTACCCAACCCCCTATTACCTAACCCTATCCGGGTACCCGCTGTGGGTCTCAAGAAATAGGTACAATTGTCCGGTTGGAAATAGTTTGACCGTAGTCCTGGCAAAATATATTTAGATACTCATTGAAAATGATCTGGTCATACATTGAAATTGACTGAAGTTTTATCTCTATTCAAACATAGAAAGTCAGAAGGAATGGGTGCATAGTTAGAAATAGATTCGAAGATAAGTCACTAATAGTGTAACCGTGGAAGTTCTAGATACTTGTTGCCATTAAACAATATATCACGTGACTAACCACGTATCCGGGTACTCCTGTGGGTATCCGGGTCCCACTCAAGAACCACCCGACCCGAGTACCCGAGTTACCCGTCCCAGCCCTAGTTTCTGGCGTGCCCAAAGGACGCAACATTGTGGACCAGACAAACCCGTGGTAGATGTCATGTAAAACAAGTCATATGTAACCGACTCTCCCTGTCTTGAGTGCAGCTTTATGCCAAACGTGAAGCTCTTGAGACCTCAAGTCAATTGGACGACGATTTATATCAAGGACGTCGGCTTTTTGGTACTGCTTCCATTTTGAGGACGCCTTATTTGACATTGTTCTGATCAGATTTTGCCACACAGTTGCTTGTTGAGAGCCATTGGGTCTCTCGGGTTTCACTGAAAGGTCTCAGGCCGGACTGATGCCGATTTATAGTGCTAACCCACTGAGATACCATGCCACATTTTAACAAGAATACCCCATTCAGACACAGTATACTGACTCCGAGCCGACCAGCCCCTTAATGCCGAGCGTCAGGCAGGGTAACAAGTACCATCTTTTAACGTCTTTTGGTATGACGAGGCTGGACCCTGGACCTTTCGTTCTCCAGGTGGACGCTCTACCAATAGACCACAGAGGCGGTTCAGTTGGTGCCCGACACACTGACAGCCTGGCTCCAGCCAACTCCATCCTCCAATCCCGGACTTGGTGCTTCCAGTTAGTCATGGTGCGACTTGCAGATGAACAGTTTCGATAGGTGTTTTGACAACCCAGATGGATGGTGTGCAGCATGTAATGTTCAGTGTATTATATTTGGTACACCTACATAGTATGTGGTACATTTATGTAGTATGAAGTGTATGATATTTACTTGGTATGCTGTGTGTACTATACTACTCAAAATTTGATAAGGATCGTAGATATTTTTCTTAATAAAAAAACAAAATAACTGCATAACTGGCAATATTGTGTTCAAGTGAAATCAAAAACGTCTCTAACACACTTGCACGTGCATTTCATGCCATGGGAAATGCGTTTCACATCACAGTTCATGCTTTTGCTACCATTGCACGATTTCCAATCAGGCAACGGTGTCTGATTCATTCGTAAACTTTAAACTCAATTGAGTGTTTACACTACGTTTATCTACGCAATGCCCCCTCAACGTGTAAGGCGTCGCCTGACGACAGAACAACTTGGCAGATGTATTGGAATGCTTGATGCTGGCTATTCACAACGTGACGTTGCCAATGCACTAAACGTCAGCCAGAGCGTTGTAAGCAGGGCCTGGTCCCGACAGCAAAATTTTGGTACAGCAGCACACCGACATGGGGGTGGTCGTCAGAGGTCGACAACCCAACGCCAAGATCATTTTGTGGCTCTTCAGGCACGACGTCATCCCTTCTGGACAGCAACCAGCCTACGTAACGACCTCCTGAACGCCTCGGGGGTGAATGTGTCCACTCAGACGATACGGAATCGTCTTCACAATGCAGGTCTCTACTCGAGAAGGGCATGTGTCCGAATCCCCCTGACTGTTCGACACCGGCGGGAGCGATTGGAATGGGCTGAAGATCATGTCACTTGGACACGGAACGATTGGGTTCCAGTTCTGTTCACCGATGAGTCCAGGTATTGTTTGGACTTTACAGACAGGAGGCAGCGGGTGTGGCGACGACAACGTGAACGTTTCCATGATGCCAACATCAGTGAACATGACCGTTATGGTGGTGGTTCCATCATGGTCTGGGGTGGAATCAACAGAGATGGAAGGACAGATCTTCATGTCCTGGAGAGAGGAACAATGACGGGGGTGAGGTACCGGGATGAGATCCTCGATGTGTACGTCAGACCCTACGCTGGTGCTGTTGGCCCTGAGTTCATCCTGATGGATGATAACGCCCGTCCTCATCGCGCCAGGGTGGTTGGGCAGTACCTTGAGCAGCAGACAATTGTCCGCATGGATTGGCCAGCGCGCTCGCCGGACTTGAACCCGAATGAGCATGTATGGAACATGCTGCAGGTTGCCCTTTCACGCCGTAGAGCACAACCCACGACTTTGGCAGAGCTCGGACATGCCCTCGTGGAAGAGTGGAACAACCTTTCCATTGGGAACATCCGGGTGCTTATTGACAGCATATCTCGACGTTGTCAGGCCGTCATTGATGCAAGGGGAGGTCATACTCGATATTGACACTTCATCGACTAAGTGTAATGATGGACTATCCCTCATAACTGTGTAATTCTTTCTCTTGTTTGCTGTTAACATTTTTTAATGAAATGCCTTTTGGTGTTTGCAGATTTCAAACATTCCATATTGATACAAGTTCATGCCGTTCATGAATTTTCATTCATAACATGATTAAACACGTTTCTGAGTCAGAGTCATGTCTTTTGTTATGTTTGTGGTAACTTACACACATATCACCTAGTGATCCTTATCAAATTTTGAGTAGTATATGTGGTGTTCAGTGTCTGGTGCAAGGGCTATTTAGGGATCAACCATTTGGGAGTGGGGTATTGTGTTGTGGGATTTTGTATCAAAATTTGATATTTTTTCAGCTCCAGCTATAAAACCCAGTAATTTAAAACTACATGAACCTGAATGTTTTTGAAAGAAAAAAACCGTGTTACAATCTAATTTTTGTAACCGACAATATATATTTTCTCCAATAGTCTCACGAAGCATAATATTTCTTTCTTTCAAGAATTTTCAGAGACAAATATTTTTTTGATAAATTCTCTGCCCAAACTCCAGACATTGTTTTGCATTTATAGCACACCATTAGTGCATATTCTAGTTCTTATTTCCTTGAAAGTTTCTTTCCTTGTAATAAACATATAATGGTGAATTGTGTATGATTGATTGTGTTATTGATGTGAACTACAATCTAATTTCAGACAGTAATTGTTCTTGAACTGTCTCCCTTGACAGGCACATCACATGAGTGCGTCCATGATAACATCACATTTCTTGCTTCAAGAAAAAAGAATGTATAATTTGACACTTGAGTAGCTCACACAAACTGACAAAAGTGTCTCCGACAGTGTATTATTTTTTTTGTAAAATTGATTTTAGAGACACTTTTGTCAGTGTCTAAAATCAATTTAAAAACAAATAATACACTTCCAGAGAACCATGTTTTTCCTCTTCCATAAGCATCATTGCCAACAAACAAACAAACAAACAAACAAACAAGATAAACAGAGAATGCTGCTTTAATAACCACTGACTGATAGATAATTTCATACAGACCCCATTCAGCTCAGATAGTACAGTGGAGCCAATTAAATATACAATTATTCTGTTATTCCATTTATATGATTGCTATGGTAACCGACAATTGTGCAAAGTTCCACCGAAGATAACTTGGCATTGCATCAGCACAGTATGAATACTTTCAAATCAGAAACCGTCTACTTGTTGAAATGTCTTGCAAATGTCAGAAATCTATCATTTACAAAAGACCTGATCAGAGAATGGATCTAAGAACACTCACACATTCCATACAAAGTTGGATTCCAACTAAAACAGCTGAGTTAAACAATTAAAATTAATTTTTCAAACAAAATAGTAAAATATTGAAGCATGATACTTGCTGAAGATAAAATTCCTAATATAGATACAGTGAAAGTTAGGAAAGGTTTCTCACAGTTGTCAGTAGTGAAAAATGCTGAATTATAATTTTTTAGGAAAATGAACTAAAAACAAACCTTCAACTAAACTTAATGGTTGAAATTAAGGCATGGTCATTTTCACACAATGAGAGCTGGTCTCAATTAGGTCGAACGTTCAAATAACCGTAAGCAATGTGGAGGATAAAAGTTCGTAAGAGGTAGAGCAATATTGCACTATATCAGCTTATCAACTTCACCTCCTGGGAAAGCAGATAAAGTTGCTGTATCACAAGAAAATATGGACAGTTTTCTTTGTGTACATCAGTCATCACAGTGTGACAAAAAAGCCATCATTTACATGCCTTCACTGAAGCTAACGCCGCTCTCAAGCAGATAAAGGCTGCAGATTCCGCGATGCTGGCAAGGTCAATTAGAAAGGACTTGAACATTGGAATAATCACCCATTTTGCATCATTGTCAGATTTGGTCAATATATATGATCTTAATACCATATTTGATATCATTGTATTTTGAGGAAATGTGCAACTAAAACTATAATAAATATCCCTCTATAATTTTGAGAACCTGCCTCAGCCACTTGTTCCTTAATTAATACATGATGAGTATTGGCAACACCCTCATCTCCACAGGTCAGGGATATAACAAAAATCTTGGTTGAGTTGACTTCAGTGCCATCAATATGATTCATCAAGATAATTTAAGAGTCTTCAAGATACCTTATTCTTATATTAAGCTATTCATCAAAGAGATTCTTTAGAAAATGTACATGAACCATTTGTTTAAGTGCCCTGAGTCTCCTTAGGATAGAGTGAGTGAGTGAGTATGGTTTTACAACACTTTTAGCAATATTCCAGCAATATCACGGCTGGGAACATCAGAAATGGGCTTTGTACCCATTGTCAGGAGTCGCACCCGGGTTTTCAGCGTGACGAGTGAACGCTTAAACCACTAGGCTACCCGACCACCCCCCTTAGGATAGAATTTAGACACTAATATATAATAATAATGAATTATATAGTAGTCAAACACCATTGTGTCGAACGTTGTCTCGAAGTAAAAACTTGGTCCTTGTGTATTGCTTCTATATTCATCATTTCGTTTATGTCGAAACTCGAATAACCTGAGGTATATACGAAGGTCCCTTCAACTTCGACACAATGGTATTTGACTGTATTTAATAAATGTCATCATCGTGTATTCATACAAAAAGCAATAGCTCCCCTTGTCAATAACATGACAAGAGAGAGAATGCAAACATACAAGATTTCCTTCATATGACATCACTCACACTAGATTCGTGCTTGGAGGTAGTGATGAATACTGACGGCTATACCCCTGACAGGTGAAGATGTCCCATATTAAGATATACTCTAGAAGTCTACAGTAGTGTAACTCCACTATAAGCCCACACTGACAGACAGGAAACATCTGCATGCAGCATAAAATAACTTACTTAAAAGTCCAGTGTGGACAATTATGGCGAAATTCATGAATAATAAAATAGAATCTTGTCCAGATCATCATCGGTCTGGGAACAGACCATCAGGTGCAGGTCAGGTTTCAACAGTGGTCTGATCGTTGACAATTAGTTGTAAATTGATGACATCACCAGAATCAGTGCTGCAGTATTCACAAGGCATATCATACAGGTGCAAGACGGTTCCACTATGACTAGGTGGCAGGAACCATGGGAAAGTCCACACGGGGAAAATAAATACTGTAAATACAAACGGGAAAATAGCACTGACAATGTAAAGCCAGGGTTAGAACTTAACACTACCCTGCTAGCCGGGGGCTAGTAACAATTCTTGCAGGCTGGTACAATTTTCACAATTTCCCCTTTGTCTTAACATTACAAGGGAATTTATCTTTACCCAGGCTAATTTAGCTTTTGAGTTTAGTTCTAATCCCAAAAGGAGCTTTCTCGTGAGTCAAGGTTGCCTAAGAATCCAAAAATGGATTCAGTTGGTATGACAGCCTTCACCCAGTGGATTGTGTAGCACCTGATGTTGAATGTACCCTTGGTATATATCATCGATATCAATGGTGTAGTTGAATTAATTACGATGGCACGTCAAAGGAGCTATTCTTTATGTTTTCGTTATAATTAAGATTTCTCATCTTGATGTGGGTAAGTCGAGTTTTGTGACACATTCAGAAATATTCCAGCAATATCATGGCAGGGACACTAAAATGAACTTTTCACATAAAAGTGCAAATGTTCCAAGTTGTCAACAAAACAAGTGAATGTCCAAACCAAGAAGCTACCCCGTGGAACCACTTCTCATCTTTCCCAAAGAGATACAGACGCGTACATAACAAGTGTGAGAGGATACCACAAGCTGTAACCCTGCAGCTGTAGCCCTGCAGCTGTAGCCCTGCAGCTGTATCCCTCCAGCTGTAATCCTGCAGCTGTAACCCTGCAGCTGTAGCCCTGCAGCTGTAGCTCTGCAGCTGTAGCCCTGCAGCTGTAACCCTGCAGCTGTAGCCCTGCAGCTGTAACCATGTGGCCTTTACGAGCAAACACCAACCATTAGGGAATCTTTTACCACTCTTTACGGAAAGACTCAATTGAATGCAATGGGCACATCCAACGTCAAGTTCTACAGCTAGATGGAAGAGGCTGGGGTTGGATGATATAAGAGAAACGTCAAGTGCTACGGGTAGATGGCAGAGGCGGAGGTTGGCTGTAGGGGAAAAACATCAATCAAGTCAACTTGAAGGTAGAAGGTGTGGGGGGAAAGCTTGGGGAAGGAGAAGACAAAGACAGAAAAGGGGCCGGGGTGGGGGTGGGGGTGGGGGGGGTAGAGATAAGGGGGAACACAGCACTGGGAAACATCACATTTTGCTTATATGCATGCCTGCTGTATAAAATGGACTACTATCCATAATTACGCAATAACCACCGTCTTGTAGCAGAAAGCATCAAATTCAATATCTTATCATATCCATGAATTATTACTACGAAGCAACAACAGAGGTGCAATACAATGTTCAAAGAACATTCTCGTCAATCCCCATTGCTACAGAGGAAGCAGGTCGACATTGCTTATAAGATATATATCCTATATATCCGCACAGTTCGCTGAACAGAAACGTAACATATATACAAGATTGATGAAATATACATAATACACCTGACTTGAAGCGTTGACAGACAGGAAAGACACTCAAGACAAGCTTTAGTGTCCTTAACGTTGCTCGTATTCCTCCTTGGGTACAGTTTGGATTAGTATACAAAAATATACTTTGCATTCTGGCTGAAATGTATATTCCAAGTGATATTAAAGTCAGGCTGGAACAGCAAGCATGTTATGACATTTATAATACAGAATATCGCATGAGTAGTTTGCGTACATGTGAAACAGCTATGATATACTACATCGCGTATGATACATCCATCATGCATAATGATGACGTCATCCTCAAATCAGTGGGTGCAGAGAGTTGCAGCACGACCAACATTTATACAGTTTGGCAATAACCAGCAAACCTAAAGGTTTCAAACATTCTGGTATGTAGTAGTTAGAAATCCCAATGGAAGAGTCTCGACACTAGTATGCTTATCACAGAATTTGGAGAAAAAAATTATAATTACAAAATTTGGATTTGTTTAGTTTGCTGGTCACGGGGGACTAAGTATTATAGAGTACCTGCTTATTTATGTCATTCAGAAGCTAATAAATTGATACTGTTGAAAGCAGTAGTAATTGATGGCGGGCTGTCATTATGAAGCACTCATCATGGAGCACTGTCGTGAAACACTCATCATGAAGTACCATCATGAAGCAGTCATGAAGCAATCATAATGGAGCAGTGTCATCATGAAGCACTCATCATGAAGTACTATCATGAAGCAGTCATCATGGAGCACTGTCATGTAACATCCATCATGAAGTACTATCATGAAGCACTCATCATGCACTGTCATGAAGCAATCATCATGGAGCACTGTCATGAAGCACTCATCATGAAGCAATCATGAAGCACTGTCATGAAGCAATCATCATGGAGCCCTCATCATGAAGCAGTCGTCATGAAGCACTCATCATGAAGCACTGTCATGAAGCAATCATAATGGAGCAGTGTCATCATGAAGCACTCATCATGAAGTACTATCATGAAGCAGTCATCATGAAGCAGTGTCATGAAGAACTCATGAAATGCTGTCATGAAGCAGTCAAGAAGCACTGTCATCATGAAGTGCTGTAATCAAGGAGTGCTGTCATGAAGCACTGTCAGTATGAAGCACTCTCTCAACAAGGAATGCTGTCATCATGAATTGCAAGATCTGTCATTCTTTGATTTGATTGTCCTACATCCTATGGAAGTGGAGGCCTCCCAACTGAATATCAGTTGGAGAATCCATGGAACTGAAGCATTGAGGTCTGCAGGAATGGAGGCTTTTAACAATGCCCTGTAGAACTTTTAGCTACTTCAGGATGGGATTCTGAGTGTTTGCATACAAGACTGCTCATATCACCGTAGATGTTACATACTACAATCAGATCATAAAAGGGACCACATATTTATGATTTGAAAAAACCATTTCATTGATGTTGTACATATTTCTTCAAAATGGATGATTACATTCAAACTTTATTTTCAAAGTTGCTTCGTTTGTATTTTCCATCATAAATCCTTGTCCAAGTTCCCCTCCTGTTTTGTTCCAATTTCCATATTTGTTAAATATGTATTTCATTGGTCAACTCAGTTGGACAATGTATCCTGATTGGCTGAGTAGATGGGCAAAAAGCAAGCTAATTGACTGTAGCGATGAGCTACGTCCTCAAATTGTCTGACTGCTCTGATGAGCTCTCTGATTGGCTGGCTGCTGTAATGAGCTCTGATTGGCTGGCTGCTGTAATGAGCTCTGATTGGCTGGCTGCTGTGGTGAGCCCTGATTGGGGGCTACTCCTGTGTGACCTGCCAGACAATGAGATGACTCCTGTCTACTTTGTTCAGTTGAGACTTCTTCTCCTCCTCCGTCTCTATCACAAGCTCATCATCGTCACCATCACCTGTGGAGGGAAGGGAAGGAGTGAATAATCAAACTCTAACACATATCATCATCATCATCATCATCATCATCATCATCATCATCATCGCCTGTAGAGAGAAGAGGGGAGTGAGTGAGAAAGTGAGAGAGTTTTACAGTTTAACGCCGCTTTTAACATTATTCCAGTTACATCACGGCGTCAGCTTAATGTGGGAGGAAAGTCCGAAGTGATGCAGGTCTCAGACATTTACCACTTCGATGAAACTCATGAGCATGGGTATGGTGCTGACAAACCTAAGAGCATAATCGGGGCAAACCGTGATTCAAACCCACAATCATAGGTTTCTGGCGTGCCCAAGGGATGCAACTCTGCACAGGGAATCGCGGCGCCTAGACGAATGGGCCACCCGCGCCCCCGGAGAAGAGAGGAAGTGAATGAAACTACATGTATACCCCCTTCATCACAAGCTCATCATGAGCATCCTCCCATGCTATGAGGAGATGAAGACACACAGTCAGACAAGAGTTTGTTTTTTGTATGTCACCGACCCTGACACTGGCTACTGGGTACCTTTCTAACTGGGAATCTCCCAGGGGAATCAGACAAGTGATCCATTAGGTAAGTTAGCCCCCACAACTGGCACTGGCTACTGGGGACCTTTCTAACTGGGAATCTCCCAGGGGAATCAGACAAGTGATCCATTAGGTAAGTTAGCCCCCACGACTGGCACTGGCTACTGGGGACCTTTCTAACTGGGAATCTCCCAGGGGAATCAGACAAGTGATCCATTAGGTAAGTTAGCCCCCACGACTGGCACTGGCTACTGGGGACCTTTCTAACTGGGAATCTCCCAGGGGAATCAGACAAGTGATCCATTATGTAAGCTAGCCCTCATGACTGGCTATGGCTGATGGGCACCTATGTTACTCCAATCCTCATGCGACAACTTACAAGGATCTAGCTTTAAAAGTAATTTTTTTAAAAATAACTCTGACTTGGACAAAGAAAGAAGCAATATCACTTTAGATTCAAAACCAGCTCGAACAGTTTTGTCGATGAAAATAACAGATACTGTTAATTTAGTTCCATAATCACAAATCTTTCAACTACAAACATGTCTAAGGAAGCAATGTGACAAAGTTTTAGCACTGTCATGAAACACTGTCCTAAAGCACTCATCATGAAGCACTGTCCTAAAGCACTCATCGTGAAGCACTGTCCTAAAGCACTCATCATAAAGCACTGTCCTAAAGCACTCATTATGAAGCAGTCCTTAGGCACTCATCATAAAGCACTGTCCTAAAGCACTCATCATGAAGCACTGTCCTTAAGCACTCATCATAAAGCACTGTCATAAAGCACTCATCATAAAGCACTGTCCTAAAGCACTCATCATAAAGCACTAATCATGAAGTACTGATCATAAAGCACTGTCCTTAAGCACTCATTCTGAAGCACTGTCCTAAAGCACTCATCATAAAGAACTGTCCTAAAGCACTCATCATAAAGCACTAATCATGAAGTACTGATCATAAAGCACTGTCCTAAAGCACTCATTATGAAGCACTGTCCTAAAGCACTCATCATGAAGCACTGTCCTAAAGCACTTACAATAAAGCACTGTCCTAAAGCACTCATCATGAAGCACTGTCCTAAAGCACTTACCATAAAGCACTCATCATAAAGCACTGTCCTAAAGCACTCATCATGAAGCACTGTCCTAAAGCACTCACCATGAAGCACTTATCATAAACCACTCATCATGAAGCGCTCATCATAAAGCACTGTCCTAAAGCACTCATCATGAAGAACTCATCATGAAGCGCTGTCATAAAGCACTGTCATGAAGCACGACTGTTTTGCCATTTTATTCAAAACTGACCAAGCTCTAACCCTTGATACAGGACTGATCCTCATTAATACTTTGATGTTTCACACCCCAAACACCACGATTTTACTAACCAATTCTGAAGTCCACGTATCCCTCTCCCCCAGACAGGACAAGCTTTGTATTGGTAGGTGGCGCTGGAATGGCCTCCAGTCGGGACTTGGTGGGCGTCTCACAGTCGTCGGTACTCGGGGCTGCAGCACTCATACCCTTCCTGGCCGTACCTGCAATGGAGGCAAGAGACACCCGATGACCATCACGCCAACCTTCTGTATCACATACGTAACTCGTTAAGGCCATGACAAGTTGATCATTTGTTCCTGGGATTTAAAATTTGTTTTAATAATAAATTCGAAAGAGCACGTATGGCTGTTTGTTCTGGAATCATTGCAACATTACCTTCAAACTCCTTTAGGATCATTAATATTATACAAGTACAGCGTTAGAAATTTGCACTAGTCCTGTAGTCCTTGCCAAACTGCCTGACAGTAAAGGTATCATAAGGACTAGTACAAATTGGCCCATTTTTAGGAGTTTTGCTATATGTTATCATTGTAAGGACTAGTGGACTGAAACTGTTAGTGTCTACCGTTTAGCGTCTAATCACACTATGTAACAGAAGGGATTGAAGTGATTTCATAACAGACAGTGCAGGTTAGCTACACACTGATACACAAAGAACTATCAAACCGGTCAACATGTTGCCATGGCAGCCAGGCCCTAGTTTTAACTAAAGCATATTATTCCTTTGTGGTGATTTGAAGCAAAACACAAAAAAACTATCAAATTGGTCAACATGTTGCCATGGCGGCCAGGTCCTTCTTTTAACTAAGGCATTATATTCTTTTCTGGTGATTTGAAGCAAAACACAAAAAAACTATCAAATTGGTCAAAATGTTATAATTCATGTTGCCATGGCAGCCAGGTACTAGTACTGACTAAAGAGTTTTATCCCCTTGATGTGATGTGATCAATGCACATGATCAAACATGATCAATGCACATAGAATATCGCTCAATAAAGTCATACACATTGTTTTTCATGTTGTAGAAATGCAAATTCCAATTGAACAAATAATCAATTTGTATGGCTTAAAAACTTCACTTAACATACAAGAAGAAATATCAGTCCCAAATAACATAGGACTGGCAAGAAAACATAACTGAATACAGTTGGAATGTGAGTCTGTGGTAGTTGAAGCAACTGCATGATTTACACCCACAACAGTACACAGCAAAACAGACACAAACACAACAAGAGAACAGTTACTTAAATACATTCACAACAAAATCCGAAAAAGGATAATAGTCAATAACATTTTATTATATTTACAGTACAGTTAGTGTCTATAATATCTGCACAAGAAGTAAACAATTACATGAGTAAGAGCTACTGTGCTCAAATGTCGAAAGCTTGAAGTGCTATAATAGTGATCATCAATTTCATTCTAAGTGCAATGTTTCAGGATAAAAATATTATTCTTTATATTCTGTGACTTACAATTAATAGTTAGTATAGCAGTGAATTAATTAGCAGGCTGATTATATATAATGGGCGAATTTAAAGTTTGAAGCGTAAAAAAATGCCTCATAACTATTTATAACATTATTTGAAGAATACAACATTACTTGACTTTGAGAGTTCATAAAATGATATATTAATAGAAAATCTGCAATATAGGGTATATGGTCCTAGAAGCTGCAGCTATTCGCAAAGCCATTCTACTGCTGGCAAACTTATACCTTTCACGGGCGATGCAAAATCACCTTTGAAATAAAAAACAAAACAATTGCTAGAGAAATGCATCGTGAAGTGGGCAACATGACGACAGCTGAAGAACAGAATTATGATGTTCATGGAGATGATTATCATGGTTCTGGAAGGAAGCAGTTGTTAGTTATATATTTAATCGGTTGAAGTAGTTATAGACTTGGTGTATGAGGCCACTTCATGGCAGACTACATTCATCAACTACCTCATCTTCCCGAGGCAAGAGTGAGTGAGTGAGTTGGGTTTAAAGCTGCTTTTAACAGTATTCCAGTTATATCATGGCATGTCAGCTTAATGTGGGAGGAAAGCCCAAAGTGATGCAGGTCTCAGACGTTTACCACTTCGGTGAAACCCATGAGCACGGGTATGGTGCTGACAAACCCAGAACCATAATCGCGGCGAACTGGGATTCGACCCCACAATCATAGGTTTCTGGCGTGACCAAGGGACGCAACTCTGCACAGCGAATTGCGGCGCCTTAGACAACTGGGCCCCCAAGGCAAGAGAGTTAACTGACTACAGCAGTCCAGTTTCCACCCTTGCTAAACTAGGCAGGTATTATGGAGTTTCAGCTGGACTAACGAGTCAATGCAAAGTCCAATCAAAATCGTGTGATGAAATCACAACCGGTTCATACAACTTAGCAAGTGCTGGGTAGATTTTGGTCGGCTGCAGGATTTGCAGAGCATGTGTGCCGTCAATGTTTTCATGTCTTTAATCAAGGTGCTCAAGTAATTTTGGTGCACTTTGTGAGATAAGAACCTTTTTACTACAATGTAGATCTTGATCATCGATCACATCGTCTTGACTGGGCGCCTCCATTCTGTTTGAACCAAATGCAAGTGATAAAAGAGGTAGAATCTGATTGGTCAACAGGTGGGAGATAGAAGGGACATAACTTGTTATAGCCACTGGTGGCGCTACGATCAAGCTTGGAAATTCCAGCCTAGTTCAGCATGGGTGGAAACTGGACTTTTAAAGTCAGATAACTCCCTTGCCTCGGGAAGATGCAACCACCTGGGCTCTAGTTCTCGTTACTGTTATTTCAATAAAAGGTTTACATAGCTATATAGCATTTACCTTGAGATTTAAGTAAACATATTTAAAAACATATCAAAGTAGTAAGTGATTTGTGGTTAATGTTGCATTTAATTTTTTCAAGCATATCACAGTGTCAGTGCGTTAAGTCCTGTGAGGCAGGGTCTTGCACCACTTTGGTGGCCACAAGAATTGGTACAGTGCTGACCTATCTGGATCCTCATCAGGGTCCCTCCTAATTAACGATACAAACCAACAAGACATCAATCTACACCGTGAGTGTTGTTTTTGTTGCTGTTTGTTATTTAACGCCACACTCAGCAATATTCCAGCTATATGACGGCGGTCTGTAAATATTGGAGTCTGGACCAGACAATCCAGTGATTGACATTATGAGCACGATGTACACAATTGTGATACTATGACATGCATCAACCAAGTCAGTGAGCCTGATCACCCGATCCTGTCAGTCGCCTCTTGCGACAAGCATAGTAAGCTTGTACGGCAAGAATGGGTTGCTGAAGACCTATTCTACCCCGGATATTCACGGGTTCTAACATTGACGTGCCAAGGCGTGTCAAGGCGTGTCAAACTCATTTAGGAAGGAAATTTGCACGTTGGTGCATTGTGCTGACAAATCTAGGATCTTAACCAGATCCAATCTGGAATTCAATCCCAAACATTAGAGAAAGAATAATACTAAAAAGATATAAAAAAAAGAAGAAAAATATTAATCATTGCTGGCTGGAATATCATGTGTCAAAGACTAAGACAAGTCCTAGAAATAAAGCTATCTCATTTAAAAACATATCTACAAAATATGAATTCAAATCAACATGGCGACAAGGACAATGCTTAATTTCAGACGAATCTAGACTAGCCAAATCATTCTAGACTTCATTTTTAATTTATTCTCTAGGGTTTGGGAGACATGCATTATCACAATATAGATTAATGTAACAATGCACCAAATGGATTTTGTTATCTAGAAATGCTGTTTTCATAATTATTTTCCTGACAATAGATTTGGGTTAAATGTTGTCAGTTTGTTTTCATGTTCTTGCTTGTTTTGACATTAACCTGGAATCGGTAATTTATTGATGAGTTCATTTGTATTCCTATGAAAAGTTTACGCATCAAAAGAAATCTCACTGCTATAAGAAATCATGATCATTACATGTACTTATTAAGAGAGGTAAATAAAATATTGATTGATATATGATATTTCATTCTACGGCTTCAGAATCAATTTGGTCTTTTTGTTTTCTTCCAAATGAGAAATCAATACCATGTTCCTAATACAAATTAATGCAACAAGGTAGAAATGTCACAAGCTGTCTTCTCCACATGATCATTCATTGTTCATATACCATATACATAGGCCTCTCGTGTGTGTGTGTGAGTGAGTGAGTATAGTTTTATGCTGCTTTTAGAATATTTTGGAAATATTCCAGCAATGTCATGGCAGTGAATACCAGAAATGGCCTTCACACATTGTACCCATGTTGGGAATCCAACCCGGTTTTTGCCCAAAGAGACATATTGTTTTTGGTTTGTTTTTTTATGACGTTGTGTGTTGGCATTTGCGTTCCCATCCACAACATAACTTTTCAACAAAACTTGTCATATGCATTGCTCATCAGCGTAACTAGTGCCTTTTGCTATTTTGAAATTTTTCTAAATTTTATTGTTTCATGTTTCAATGGAAACAACTTCAATTTCATCTCAAACAAGGGTAGGGTTCATTTCTGGGCATTAACTTTTTTTTACAAAACTGTATATATGCATTGGTCATCAGCGTAACTGGTGCTTTTTTTTATTTTGAAATTTATCAAACATTTGTTATTTCTTATGTTGCCATGCAAACAATTTTGACTTAGTCTTAAATGAGGGAAGGGTTCGTTTCTCGAATATCTCGAAAAATGTTTAATACATTTCAGCGAAACTTGGGATATCCATTGCTCATCAGCTTCACTGGTGCCTTTTGCTATTTTTAATTTTTTCTAAATTTAAGTTTCCATGGACACTATTTGGACTTCGTCTCAAAGAACTCTCAAACTAATAAATATATCTGCATGAGGCTATAGAAGTGCAATGACAACATGCTCAGCTAATGCCCTTTCATATTTTTAAATGGAAAAAAGTCTATCAAAGTCTCAAACAAGTAGTGTTTTTTCCCAGCCAAACTCTGCAGTTAATGGATATTTCTGCATGAAGCCATTATTTTTCAAGGTTATAATTTGTTAGTATTGTTTTTCGGATTTGCAAACACATTTACAGTAACATTTTGAACTAATGTATAAAAAAAGAGGTGTGTGTGTGTGTGAGACGGGGGGGGGGGGGGAGGAGGAGAGAAGAGAGGAGAGATTGACACATTCTAGTTTAAGGATAAGCTTCATATAGACCATCAAACAAAGCTTTATTTATGTTATTATTTTGCAAATTCATTTTGGTCAACAGACAAGTTGGCATTTGATTACTTAAACAATGACGCTTCCCTGCTTTGATATGTTTCTTTTCATTTCTTAGGATAGCTACATCTGTAGAATAATCTCTCACTATCTTTAACACTGAGGATGTTGATATGAGGCCTGAATGTTTGGTCTACTCAGCCAAATATGGAAGACACCATGTCACTGAAAGCCAGCACCAATCAATTCAACGGTCCGGGAGTCGTCTCCCAGCCATCAGTAGAAATCATTAATAAAATATACAGACAGATGTTGTCTTTTACATTTGATGTATACAAAATCAATACAGTGGTCTTTCAACATGGTGGATATCATTTAACAATTCAAAGTTTTAGCCACATAAATAATGTTAGGTGACAATAGTGCCTCTTGAGACTAGACATTCTCAAAACATGTACATGAAAATCATAAACAACATATTGGATCTCTTCCCCGGTGAATCTTTTTTTCATCCAATATTCATATTTATATTTATATCCAAAAAAGTGAAGAATGTGTTTTTAATTTTTTAATTGATTTAATGAATCTTATTACAAATAAATTTAGTTTCATATTTGGGCAAACTGACTAAATATGTTGTTATTTTTTATTTTCTTGATCTTGAGTTAGGAGGCCAAAAATCAATAAAAATATATCATCATAGGTTTGTTTGTTTGTTTGTTGTTTAACACTGCACTCAGCCATATTCCAGCTATATGACTGTGGTCTGTAAATTGTAATTGAGTCTGGACAAGAGAATCCAGTGATTGACATCATGAGCATCAATCATTGATGACATGCATCAACCAAGTCAGCAAGCCTGACCACCCGATCCCATTAGTCGCCTCTTACGACAAGTATAGTCGCCTTTTACGGCAAGCATGGTTGCTGAAGACCTATTCTACCCCGAATCTTCATGGATCTCGTCATAGGTGATTTGAGGTTAATGTCATGAGAAATCTTATGAATTGAAAAAAGCAATAATAAAAAATAATCAATCTTTTTTTTTACTTAAGGGTAGGCTCATTTGTGAAATTATATAATTCCAGTCTCCACAATTTTTAATTTGTCGTTCACCATTATTGAAAGTGTATTGTAAGCCATTTGTCCATGACATTTTGTTTGGCCAGACCCAAGGTGTTACTTAGCCGTTCATTCCGATCCAGCGATGATAACAACACACCTCAATAAAAGAAATCTAGACTGGAATCTTAGCCGAGTCGTTTCTCTAGTTGTGACAGGGAGTACGGTACAGCAGATATTGGAGACATCGAGATTTTTATGTTCCTGGAAAATCGAGACACCAGCGAACATAGAGCCTCAGACAAGACACCCTATCTACACACTTTCTCTTCAATCTTGGCCTTGAGCTACAGCTCAGGTGGCATCACGTTGAATATTTCATCAACAAAACTTTTTGTCACCATGGTGATTCTAGGATTTATAGGGTTGGTCGGGTAGCCTAGTGGTTAAAGTGTTCCAGATGGGTTCATTGTAGAAAGCTGATTTCTGGTGTCCCCCTCCGTGATATTGCTGGAATATTGGTAAAAGTGGTGTAAAACCATACTCACTTACTCACTCGAGGATTTATAAATTTACTTTGGGTCACATGGTCCACTGGCAATTTATATACTACTGTAGCTGATGTCTTGAATAATTTTGATGTTCATATGTAATATTAATTTCAGGAACATGTTTACTTAAAATAAACCACAAGTGAAAGTTGTTTATCATACATGTACAATAAACAACGACTACAAGTCGTTTATTTCTTAAATGAGATAAACATGTGTAGCCTCTTAAAGGATGTTAATAAAATTTACAAACTTTAAAAATATTTACCCGTATTCAAATAATGACTCCCTGAATACAATCTAACTTTGGAAATGTCGGAAAAGTCTATTTTATGAACAGGGGTTTAAGTTTGGTATTTACAATATAAAGTTGCGAGTGCATGTTGAATCTCCAGAAATGATGCCATGATAGAACAATGCTTTATTGAGAAATTAACTATGCCTTGTTCCAAATTGTTCTTTGCGATTTATCACATAGCTATCTTGTATTTGGTAATTTTTCATACCTAGCATGAGAATGTTGAATATTATATGTCACTTAGCAGCAACAGGCCACATTGAATTTCACACATATATTTTACCATTGTCGGCAATTCAACTCCGATGTTTGGCATAATTTTCAAATGCTTTAACCACTCCGCAACAAGAGTGAGTGAGTGAGTTTGGTTTAACACTGCTTTGAACAGTATTCCAGTTATACCACGGCCCGTCAGCTTAACGTGGGAGGAAATCCTGAAGAGATGCAGGTTTCAGACGTTTACCACTTTGGTGCTTGGCAACAACAGCTAAATTCAAACAAAACATTTGGTTGTGACTAATGGACTGTGTACAGAATAGTAGGACAAAAAACTGGAAACTAGGAATGAAATCTTAATTATGACACAGGGACTTTACTAAGTTTGCATCCCTGTGAAGATCCGGGGTAGATTAGGTCTTCAGTAACCCATGCTTGCCATAAACGGCGACTATGCTTGTCGTAAGAGGCAACGAACGGGATCTGGTGATCAGGCTTACTGACTTCGTTGATGCATGTCATTAATCCCAATTGCATAGATCAATGCTCATGAAGTCAATCACTGGATATTATCTACAGACTGCCATCATATAGCTGGAATATTACTGAGTGTGGCATTTAACAACAAACAAACAAACAAACTTAGTTGGCACCAAAGCTATAAGAGTTTACAAGACATGACATAGAAACCCTCGATGATTTCATTTGGAATCGAAATGCAAATTCCACAAATATGGTGTCTTATTTGTTGTTTTATATCATCATCAGCAATGTCATGGCAGCCTAGAAATAAACAGGCCTGGGTCACACAACCCAGTGGTTGATATTATGAGCAATGTTCCTTGTCTTCACCGAGTCACTAAGCCTGGTCACCTATCCAATTTTAGTTGCCTCGTAGGACAAAAAGATGACTTGGGACCAGTATCAACTTGGTATCCCAAACGGGCCCTGAAATGCATGTATATTTTTCTGGCCCTAATATTTGGTCAGGTCCTTGTCAAGCAACCTAAGCCAACACTATGTCTGTTCCAAGTCTATGATGAAGAAAAGCAGTTATCCAAACGCTAACATGGAATAACGGAAATAAAACCTTGTGATATCATCACTGGTTATCTAGAAATGACAACCATTCTGTAAATCATGTATTTCTCAGTAACTGGCTTAATGTTGATTTAGCAGTATTTATCCAAATAGTTAGCAAACCATTAATGACACAAGGACACACATATACAAACACATGGTCACATCATCATTATTACAGTGGTAGAAATTTGCACTAGTCTTAAAGTCCTTGCCAAACTGCCCAATAGTTAAGGTATCATAAGGACTAGTAGAAATTTGCCCTTTTTAAGGGTTTTGCTATATGTTATCATCATAAGGACTAGTGGATGAAAACTGTTTTTTTCTAATGCTGTATTATAACTTAAACTCACAATTGACAATAATTTATCACATTAAAACATTTTTCAGTGGGAAAATGATTGAGGTCTTATATTATTTGAGACACACACTAACAAAGTCTCCGACACAGTACCAATGCCGAGATTCCAACAAGGCCTCGGTTACAAGATACAGTTCTATATAGTGTTTTGTCAAACAAGCTGTTAAATACCAATATGCAAGCATACACTTTAGAATGAGCAAGTGATAACACTGATATTCTGTTATATGTGCTACTGTACTTGGGTTATCATTAATACTTGATATAAGGTATATCTTTGCTCCTTAATGTCCAATTGTATCGATTGAGATACAATGACACGTCTGTGCTCTGTATGAGGTGGCTGTGCTCTGTACAATGGCTGTTGATAGTAACAACACAGAACATCAAACTATCATCTGGAAGCTTACAACTAGCTGTTACATAATATGCACTACATGCCATCACCACTTGAAAAGACATTGGACAAAAGTTTATTCCATGTTACTTTCTACAACATACACTGACAATTTCCTGAATTTAACGCTTAATACAACCATTATAATGGCCAATGGAAATTTAATAAATGACAAAAAAATGTATAGTATGAGAATTATTAACACAAAACTTGTCATCTACAGATTTGTTACATACAGATATACAAAAAAAAAAAGTTTTCATGAGGTATTTGACATGTAAAAAGGAAAATAATCATGTTGATTTTCTCACATAGTTACATTTTGTGGTTCCGCTGAACTTACTTATTCTACCCTGATATATCAGAGAGCATATGCTGATGAATGACTTTGTAGACTTTTGTCCAATGTGTGAGTGCAACTGCTATCCACCATGCAAAGGAAGCTGGTTACAAAGTACATAGTCACTCAAACCTGTTCAAGAAATATCAGTTCAAACTGGCTCAATAATATTCTGCTTGGATGATAAAATGTTTCTTTCAGGGTTATTTGTTTCTTGTTTATGCCACTGGATTATTCCAGCTGTATGAGTGCGGACTGTAAATAATGTGTACATATTCTCTGTTTCTTCAAAGAAAAAAAATCACATTTACTTATCACTGACATACATTTGATCAAGATTACAAATAATGTCAAACCATTTGATTTGAACTGTTGTTTGTTCATTAATGAAAATTGTGAGAGTCTGGACATAGGGGAGCAGAGAAAACAAGATCATGATTTGACAAAATTTGTTGGATTATGTTTTATTATTAAAATTTCAAATCAAGAATCACTAATGATTCCAGTGAGAAAACCAAAATTCAACCAAAGGGCAAATATATTCAGTCGACATTAGTTTCTTAAAAAAACGAAACAAACTAAATTATTATTTTATTTACACAAAACTTTCCTTACTTTCTAGATTATTAGACAGCATGTCTCTTAAAACTGTGCTCAGAATATTAATGATGATAATTCTTACTAATATATACAATTAATTAATGCCTTTTATGCCAAATGTAAAAGATTCACATTTAAAGAATTTGTATCAAGGATGAAAAAGTGATATATCACCCCGAGTAATGATTTCACAACACTTTTACTGTTGACATTTACATCAATGGTTGCTGGCACAGAATTATCATTCAAACTTGTCACATTTATTTTCCTCTACCAGTGTCCCCTATCTAGGTCTTACAAGGGTTCTCTATTTCATATAGTACAGAAATAGCCCAGGGGAAAAAGACAACTTCTGTAAATGAAGTACTGCCAGCATCTATCATCTTGAATTACTAATCAACATCATTGCCTCCAAACAAGTAACTTATATGATGACAAATTATTTTTTTATGAACTCATTGTGTAAATATAGATTTCTATGTTTTTCAACATCAGTTATCTTCCTTTATATTAGCAGTCATGTTTTAAAGGTAGGCTGCATTGTTTTTGTGGCAAGACAATGTTTTGTCTGTGATAATCAAATGGTTAGGATCTAACATCAAATGTACATGTATATGAAAATCAGCATGTGCAAAGATGGAATCACAGGGTTAGAAATGACCAATATTTGTACGCAAGATGCAATAATAATTTGTTAACTGTTAGTAGTTTGGACATGCTGAGGAGATAAAACAAACCTGAATATGTCGCTTACATAATATTAACTTGTTTATTTATTGTCAAGATGAAGTACAATTTGTTAAATTTGCTAATAATTTTTAGAAAATGAACACAGTTCTTTTGAAATAATTTTTGAGAAAGGAGACGGTGATTACAACAAAGAAATAAGTTAGTTTTAGGTACTGTGTTAGACCTCTATGTCCTTCCGCAACCATTAGTTGTGAACTGTGTACATCCCTGAGGAGGTTTGAGTGGCTCTAAGAGGAGTCAGCAAGCAACATGCTAAGAAAAATAAGCATATGTACCTTCCAACGGCAGTTTACGTTTACCAGTTGCTAAGCAAACACACACGAAAAAGAGGGAAATAATCATTTAATGTCACCTCCAAAAAGCAGTTGAAAACAAAGCTAAATGTGTTGCACCACGGTGGCGGCGCCTGGAGAGGGGCAGTGTCAGAACAACTGAGTAGGGAGTGGAATCGGTGCAAAACTGTATTCAGTAAATGGCATTCAGCTCTATCTCAGCTACATCCTGGGGGTCTTCCACTGTAGCTGTGCCTTGATCAGGCTAAATTCAATAAATATGATTTGCCACCGTCATTCAGCTCGGAGCAGAGTTTGTAACTGATGTTAATGCTAAATATAAACCAAGACCAGTGACTGATAGTGGGAGTATCAGTCAACTTCATTGAGTACGAAGACATGATATGTCAGTCAGCCGAAGGCGGAGTTGGTCATAAATCACAGTACTGATACACACAATAATACTTCATCAGTCATGATGATATATTACATCAGCAGCTCAAGGTTTGTCATAGATACATGAAAACCACACTTGTCAAGACACAGCAGCCACCCAATACCCACTTTACAACAAACATGAATTGTTTCTGGGCTACTCTGACCTAGAATAACCCATTTGTCAAGACAAAGCAGCCACGCAATACCCACTTTACAACAAACATGGATCGTTTCGGGGCTACTCTGACCTAGAATAACCCATTTTTCAAGACAAAGCAGCCACCCAATACCCACTTTACAACAAACATGGATCGTTCCGGGGCTACTCTGACCTAGAATAACCCATTTGTCAAGACAAAGCAGCTACCCAATACCCACTTTACAACAAACATGGATCGTTCCGGGGCTACTCTGACCTAGAATCCTACAGAGGGATGACACATTAGTAAGTACCTAAACAGAACTAAGGAGGACCAACGAGACATGAGACTGAGAACAGGATCAGAAAGGCAACACTGCTGTGGTCCGTCTGTGAAATTCATGGTAGACTATCACTTGATCTTGTACGATACAAGTGTCACAGACAGAATCCAAATTAGAGGTATCAAATCAATATGACATACCTCTGATGTCAAGCCTGATTTACCACATACCCTAACAATATATACAAACCACCCTTTTCACAACCACCAAACATTCTGTCTCTGTCGACGTACGTTTACCAAATCAGATTTATACAGACAAATGGGGGAAAAAAGAGCATATTTACTGAACGAGACAAGATTCATAAATATTACATATGTCTGTCTTTCCATCGGGGCATTTGGGAACTGCCTGTCCGTGATCATTTCATCCAAGAAATGCATGTGGAATTCATGCAAGTCATGTGTGTTAACTTGCTTGTCACACATCTACCTACTTCCATGCATAACTAACCATGCATTCTGAACAAATTCATAACATACTCTTGTGCACAAAAAAACAAAACCACACTACATACTGTCTACATTTGACACTACAATCTGAACAATCATCATCATCACCATCATCCCGCCGCCAGTCATAGCCATATGCATGCAGCAGTCCAAGCTCCCTTGACCTCCTTCAAGAGGTCAGGTGAAATTGGGTTCAACGTCGCATCCAAGATTTTGTGTGTGTGTGTGTGTGTGTGTGTGTGTGTGTGTGTGTGTGTGTGTGTGTGTGTGTGTGTGTGTGTGTGTGTGTGTGTGTGTGTGTTGTACTAGTTCGGACTGATGTCGATTTATAGAGCTAGCCCACTGAGATACCATGCCGCAGTTTTAACATGAATACCCCACTCAGACACAGTATACTGACTCCGAGCCGACCAATCCTTGCCAGACAGGGTAACAACAAGTGCCATCTTTTAACGTCTTTTGGTATGACGCGGCCAGGGATCGAACCCGGACCTTCCGCTCTCCAGGCGGACACTCTACCACTAGATCACGGAGGCTGTCCAACCTCCTTCAAGAGGCGAGGCTACAGCCAATAAGAATCATTTATTCCACTTTGTGAATGAGTGACATGATATTCTAGTTACTGGTAACAATAGACTATAATGACACTCATTACGGTAACCAGTTGGTGATTTTGTGAAACACTCTATAAATTAGTACAAGATGCAATTGGCGTGACTTAATATTGAGCGAGTCTTGCCTTTGCAAAGTCACGATTTGTGACACCATATCTCTCAGTCAAACACATAGGTTGTGACATTTTCCCAAGGCAAGGAAGTTAAGTGACTAGAAAAGTCCAGTTTCAACCCTTGCCGAAATAGGCTGGAATTATGGAGTTCGAATTTGGCTGGAATAAGGTTTATGCACAATTTGTCGAATGACGTCAACAATCTTCAGCTGTGACGTCAACAATCTTCAGCTGTGACGTCATTCCGACAATAATATAACAAAAACACTTAGTTGCATTAAGCTGTAACAGCTGACATGTCATCTTTACACTGTCCTTATCAAACTTTCCACAGCCATCCTGGCATATTTCATCAACAGGATCCATATATTCATATTGTTGCTGAATAAACACAAAGCCATTAGCTGCAAACTTAAAAAAGGACATCAGTAACAACTTGGAAAAATGACATCAATACTTTTGTGTATTGTATTCATGCTGCTAAAAATAACCCAGGTAATGGAATCCTTATTTGGCCAAGCTTGCTGTCTACCTTTAAGGACAACCTACATTGGGGGGCAATATTTGAGCAATAAATATGCAGTGATTG
Organism: Haliotis cracherodii; assembly: GCF_022045235.1. Lineage (NCBI taxonomy): Eukaryota > Metazoa > Mollusca > Gastropoda > Lepetellida > Haliotidae > Haliotis > Haliotis cracherodii. The sequence continues at coordinate 57,151,801 of NW_027266341.1, forward strand.
ATATTATGAGTGATCAGTGTGCCATGCCCCTGGGGCATGATGACATGCAATCAACCAAGTCAGTGAGTCTGACCACCTGGTCTATTTAGTTTCCATGTAAGACAAGCATGGGTTGCTGGGGACCAATTCTAACCTTGAATCCTCATGGGACAGGCCTGCCTGTGGAACGCTATTCCTTGTACAGCAACCATCATCCAACAGAGCTGAACATAAGCGGCACACTCCATACCAGGTGAGATAAATTGAGCTTCATGTTCAAGATTCTTTCACTAATATAGAGAAGTGCATGCACATGTGTGTGTGCGGCTGCTTGTCCAGACGTTTGCTGGTTACATTGTGCTAACTTACAGAGATACCATGCCGCAGTTTAATATGGATACCCCACTCAGACACAGTATACTGACTTGGAGCCGACCAGTCCTTGTTTTATCCCCTTAATGCAGAGCGCCAGGCAGGGTAAAAACAAGTACCATCTTTTGCTATGACACTGCCAAGGGATCGGAAACCGACCTTCCCCTCTCCAAGCAGACGTTCTATCCACAAGGCTACGGCGTCGGCCTCACTCCATACAAACAAGATGTGAGATAAGGTAAACTTGGTTACCTGAACAGTCATTTGTCCAGAGAACGAAGCTTGTGTAACGTATGCAACTAATAGCAACATAGGTTATGTGTTTCTGCAGCCACTGAATCAATTATTCAGGGATGAGGGAAAAGCTGGTGTGGTAATATCTCTTTACTCTTCTCCACTGTGCCTGATGTTCTACATCCACACATCCCTGACTTAATACACGACCTGTGGGATTGCCGCATCAGACTACAGCCCTCCGACCATGTTCCCGGAATAGTTCAACTCCTGTCAGGACCCTGAACATCAAAAGTCAATTACCACCATTTGGCTATACTTTTGTGACATTTTACGCTCTAAGTACATACAACACAATAGATTAGCTTTGGGCACTGATAGACTGGGCAGCTGAAGGAGCTGATCCCGAGAAACATGTTCGTTATTGAATGTGCTTCAGAGCTGATCACAACGGTGTTGACAGTGACGCTGGAGAGGTCATGCTATTACGACAACACTCTCGTCACTTCACCCACTCCGGGATGACACTTATGCCAGCACCAGAGTCTTCAGTTGTGTTGTAATGATCAACACTAAAAACGGCTTGTGTCACTACAAAGGCTGTGATTATGCCCAACCTTCTGTTATGCCCATTACAAGATTTCCTGAACATTTCATATCAATTTAATTAGCAAACTTTAAAGAGCAGCATTTTCTCAGATGAAAATATATAAAGCTGCTTCCACTGCCTTTTGTCAGTGTAAAGCAAACTTGATTGAATTCTACTGAAGCCAGTCCTTACTTGCCCAAAGGACACCTAACATACTAATCATATAACGATTAGCAAGGAAGCAGAATCTTGCTGAATTCTGAAGGGACATGATCAATGTCTCTCAACTTTCAGTAACACCTCCTAATCGTCCCTCTACAGCCCTTTCAACAGTGAGGTAGGTCGTGAATGCTCAAAGGTCCTTGTCTCATAGTGCAACATGGCAGTAGGCAGCAACTAGAACTGACCTTCTCCTCCTCATCAGTTTCAAATTATCTATTCTTGGAAACGAACACACGAAAACTATTTGCTTTCACCCTTAATCATTTTGAAGCCAACTACCAAGAAACAAATCTATCTTTGAAATGTTTCAAATGACCCCCTAATGTGTTTTAGTGATTTGATTGGTGCCCTCTGCACAAGCTTGGAGACACAAATCTTGGATCAATAGCCACAATGTGTGTTAATGCAAATACACCTGTCTGTCCTTGTGCAGGACGTCACAGACCAATGACCGGGGCAGGACCGCTACAGGGGAGTACCGCTGTAGTCAGTCTGGTGCATCCCGGGGGCTGCAAGTTCATGGACGGAGTCAGGAGGTGCTTGGAACATCATCATCTCGTTACCTTGTACTTCAGCAACATAATGTGAGGGCTGTGAACTGGTTGTGATCAATGACTTTCTCAATGACCGAGCAACACAGCGGTAGAAACTACCATTTTGATCCACTGGTCCTTAGGGGTGACTATTGGTCTGGAAATCACTATTGCGATAACTATTGATATTGAAAGAAACTATTGCGGTAATTTTTGATATTGCAAGCAACTATTGAGATAAATATCAATAGTTTTCAGTGTATCATTTTAGTTGGGTTTTAGAGTTGAATTAAACCTTGGAACTGAAGTTTCCTTTGAATGTGATAACCATAACAACAAATATAAAGTAAGTTTTAGATATGACTGATTTGTTTTTTCTTTACCCTAATAATTTAAGAAAAAGAAACTTCCACATTACCATGTGTAAATTGCTATCATTCATGATCAAAAGAAAAACAAATTTGAACAGCATTGCTTGTATTTTATTGATATGGAAAATACAATCGAAACTATAGATATTCCTAACTGAAATCAATACTATTGATTGGAAACTGATTAAAAAATTGATCTATTGATTTTAAGTGCTTATCAATAGCGGTATATCAATATTTCGATTTATCGTGACACCCCTACTAGTCCTTATAATGATAACGTATAGCAAAAAATGGCAAATTTCTACTAGTCCTTATGATACCTTAACTATTGATGAGTTTAGCAATGACTACAGGACTAGTGCCAATTTCTAATGCTGCAGCACCTCATGGCCTGTAAATAATTGAGTCAGGCCGGTGGTTGATAGCATGAACAACAGTTCCTGAGTTACCATGACACCAATAAACCAGGTTACACTCTGACTGACTTCATTATTTAAATTTTAGTACTTGTGATAGTTTTGAATTTCTTTTGATTGGACAGTAGAAAGCATGGTACAAATTGACATTTCATTATGTACCAAGGTACTTATCGATTGTATCCTGTTGATAACGACACAATTAACTGAAGATTCTGGTCCTACGTTTCGTGTCAAGTGACGGACTAATCGTAAAACTGTCATGTTCCATTTGAGCAAATTGTTTTCATTATAAAGCCCCAGATTTTCTTTTCTCCTATTCCTTTCAGAACATGCAACATGAGGTAAAGTCAATGAAACATTCCTTCACAAACAAGCATCAATCATCCAGGTCTTCATATACTAGCAGATCACCATTGTCTGTATCAAATCATACAGTAATTTGTAAGCCTTTTATCCGCACACTGGGGCTTAGATGCAGTCAAGGGAGACACATGATTTGGTGCTTCTCTTCTCCTCACTCAGGTGGCCTTTCAGGTCAGCAGTCTTCATGACCTGCTTGCCCTGAAGCCTAATCCTTACTGAACCTCCGTGATGTGATCTCATTGACCTCGATAATCAGATGAGGTCTGGCAATGACATGGTATGCAGCAGAGCTTGGCATGCACAAGGACCATTCAGAAAAATATCTTCAATTTAGCATCTAGATTCTTTGCTGCCTGCCTCTCTTTTCAAAGAGTAAGTGCAAGGGACTGTATTTGAGAAAATCCCCTATATGCATGTTTGTTTTTTAACATTGCATATCAATTTTCATCAATCTTGAACTTTTTTGTAAACTGAATTTTTTACTGGGTTTCTGAATGTACAAACTTTCAAACATATCTTTTTCATCAGATACCTGAAATGCAAAGCTGCTAAAGTACACAAAAATGGCAAACAAAAATAACAATTGATACCACTAAAGGTATTGAATAAATCACACTGTTTGCAATTAGAAACACTTAAGTTTAATTACACCCTATGAAAAAACCATATTTCAAGGTAAAATCAATATGCCTATTTTGTTTGTCTTCTTCAAGAAATCAACTTTTTCTCCCTTAATATCAGTAACATTGATTCTTTAAGCTCATGCGCAACGAGGTAGAACTCACACTGATGTTAAAAGTGCTCCAAACAATTCAAATATGGATTGCACATATTCCTGCATTACAATGGCAGCTTTCTAACAATATCATTTTTTGTATTTCTTGCTGGGATTAACCAGTTAGCTGATGCCAAACTTGGGTCAATTGTCCGAAGGGAGGTACCTATGAACGAAACCTGCCAATGACTTCCGTCATGGCATGTTTCAGCATGACCAATCAGCAGAGTTGGAGGTTTGACAAGATTTCTGAATTTTCTTCCTTGTTAGGTCATAAGTGTCCGCTACAGCACTTCCTCTGCCCATACAAAGCATGTCTAAATATAGCCTGATTTAGTCCATGTGCGTGTTACCAAGGTAATATGGAAACTGTAAGAAGTTTTCGGAGTAAACGTGAAAGCAATTTCAGGACAGCAGTTTCCGCCAGGACTGATCTTCCCTTCCTAATGTAATACGTCAATATGACAACTGTGCCAATATGTAATGTGCACAGATTTCAGATGATGAAGCAAATCCCCCGATTCGTCAGTCTGCATCCTCCATAATGGCCAGGAAATGAGGTGGCTCTATGGTCTGGAGCAGATGGAGGATGAAGACGGGTGAATTGGTCCAGTATACAGCAAGATTATATCAGAGATGGCAACCTTCATCACTGTTCATCCGTATGTTGTCATTAAATTGGACGGGAGAGAAAGGAGCACTTGGGCTGTGTGTTCATTGTCATCGAATTAAAGAGTCTCGAGGCTGTGGTCTCTTGAGGCCAGACCAATATTGATATATGCTATTACCTTGCCACCACTGGCATTTACCAAGCTCACTGGGATTAAATGATCATATCACACCACCGTGGCCTAACCAGATCATAATGACTTAAGCTTACATCAGGGTAATTGAACACGGGTGACACTGCAAATGGATTTTCCTATTTAGGTGCATTAGAACATTTTGCCTTTCTAGAAACCCTTTTCAACATCAAAGCAAATATTGGGCTTGGGGGGATCCTTTAGATTTTTCTTTCAATAATCAGACATTGGTATGTATTGGATATTATTTATTACTTATATGTAAAGGGATATAAAGATCAAATGTCTCTTGAAAACGGTATAAAACCCTGTAACATATGAAAGATGTTTTTTCTACCTTTCTCAGATGTTGAGCAATGTTTGCCCAATTGGCTATGTGATTTTCTCAGAAACAAAGAGCAGATCAATGATGGCATGTGAAAACTTTCGAACTTTGGATTCAGTTGAATGTCAGACTAGATTAGAAATGTCGGCAATCCCATAAGACCTAGAATTCTAAACAGACAATGGCACCATAGCTCTCTTTAATCAGTTATTAGAAATGTTAAAAAAGTAATTAATATAAACAAAACCAACTTAGGGTGGAAATGACAAATGATCCAGACCCAATGCCTCACCAATCCGGCATTCAAGAGTGAGTGAGTGAGTGAGTGAGTGAGTGAGTGAGTGAGTGAGTGAGTGAGTGAGTGAGTGAGTGAGTGAGTGAGTGAGTGAGTGAGTGAGTGAGTGAGTGAGGTTTTACGTCGCTTTTAGCAATATTCCAGCAATATCATGGCGGGGACACCACAAATGGGCTTCACACATTGTACCCATGCTTGGGAATCAAACCCGGGTCTTCAGCGTGATAAGCGAAAGCTTTAACCACTAGGCTACCCGACACCACCACCCCCCCTACACACACACACACCCACACACACCCACACCAAACATTTAAGAAGACAAATTAATAAACTAGTTCCCTGCGGAAACAAAATTACATTGTTGCAAGGTGTTTTTCTTTTAAAAATTTCAGGGTCAACAGTTTTAAATAGAAAAATATCTGGTATTGTAGCAGGAGCTGAAAAAAATTCTAATCTTGATACAAAATACAGACCCTCCCCACCACACCCCCATTCCCAGAATATCATATTTTCGGTCCCTTAATTGTTAAATATATGCTAGCACCTGTTCCAAAATGTCGCATTGGAAGAATAAAGAAATTGAAATCCATAAGACAATCATGTCGTCATTGTCACTACAGCTTCCAAATGCCCCTTTAGACATTCATGTATAAGAAGGGCAGTTTGAGAGGATATTTCACAATCACAAAGAAATTCTAGTTAGTCAGTTCAAAATGACTCACTTACTTACTTTACTGGAGCATAGTTGGTAATTTAAGGTTTCGGCAAATCATTTGTTTGTTGTTTAACGCCGCACTCAGCAATATTCCAGCTATATGACGGTGGTCTGTAAATAATCAAGTCTGGACCAGACAATCCAGTGAGCATCGATCCATGCAATGTATCGAACCAAGTCAGCAAGCCTGGGTTCAGCAAATCAATCAGCTGTATATTATTAAAGAAGAACAAGCTCCACGGACATTATTTCTAGGTCTAATGAGCATGTTATATGAAAATGATACATAGAATTTTCATTGGGATAAACTTGTATGCATTGCTGACCTGATGAACATAATAACCTTTGAATTTGCAGACAAGAGAATTGCTGTTTGAATGTCTAAGGATCAAATTTGCCTGGACTGACATTCCCCCACGTCCCAAACATATCCCAACCCCCGACCCATGAAGATCCGGGGCAGAATATGTTTTCAGCAACCCATAACAGGCAACTGTGCTTGTCGTAAGAGGCGACCAACAGGATCGGAAGGTCAGGCTTGCTGACTTGGTTGATGCATGTCATCGTATCGCAAATGCACGGATCTATGCTCATGATGTCAATCACTGGATTGTCTGGTCCAGACTCGATTATTTACAGACCACTGTTATATAGCTGGAATATTGCTGAGTGGGGTGTTAAAAAACAAGCAAACAAACATTGCAAGCCAAGAACATTAGATGGTGAGTCCTTTATCAAGGGAAAGTCATCCTGTCTTTTTCAATCATTAGACCATGCTATTGAGAATGTGGAGACCTTAATGGTTTTCTAATCAAGAAGGCTTGAACACACTGAGAAACATTCAAGCTGACTGATCCGTTGATTTTAGAAAAAATAATCTTTATTTGAAGGAAACGAATATTTCTGCCTGGGGACTTTATTGAATTCCTGATTGAGGCCATATTGAATTCCACATTGTCATGATATTGAATTCTACAACCCTTGAATCCCTCTTTCCTGAGAACATCTCATTCCATCAAGAACACAAAGCCACATGTACATATGTCGTACATTGACAACCAGGTAAACAGCCAGTGTGACAGCCTAACAAAGACATTACTGTCAAATCATGTCCCTCATTGCACAAAGACATTAAGACGAAAACCAATTTCCAAAAGAAACCTTCCATGACATAAGAATTGATTATTGCTCAATTACTTCCAGTTGGTATATTCAATAGCAGTATGAAACAGAATGTTCAGTCTTGCTGAAAATTAATTTTCAACTTTGCACATTTCTTTTTCGGGATTGATGAAAGACACATGAACATAGCTGGTGGTGGAATTTCATCAAATTCTGAGAACAACACAAACCTAAAAGCAGGCACCCACAAAATTAATGGAGAAATTTACTATGGTCATGGATCGCCTTTTACGTCAAGCATGGTTTGCTGAAGACCTATTCTACCCTGGACCTTCACAGATCGTGTAATGATACGGCAATACAGTATTATATACGAGGCTCATGATACAATACATCGATTTACAACCCATGAAATGCAATACGTATTACAATACATTACATTAGTTATATTGTTGTATTGTTAAAAACACATGAATAATATCAGGAACTGTTCAAGGACGATTCTCTAGTATTTGTTGGCTACAAACAGCGTAATATTCACAGTGGTCTCTAGCCTCTATGTTTCTCTCCTACAATATCCCATCTTCACTCTCCGAAATTTAAACTATATGATTCAGGGTTGTGATTCACATTCTAAAAGAAAGAAAACAAACTGGTTAAATTAAAGTACTTTATTGGTATACAAATCATATTGCACCTATGGTATCAGGATACGTATCGTATCGCGGTCTCACTGTATCGTTACACCTACAGAAACAAGCATGACTTCAGCTTGTGCAATGGCCATCATCATCACTGACTTAGTTGAATGACCAAGGTGACTGACTGAGTTGTACTAAAAAACGTGCCAGTGACATGAATTAGGTTCACGGTTCTTGTTGCGAAATAAGCAACAATGACATTAATTTTTTATCCCTGACTTGATTCCTGGTATTGTATGAAAGAGATATATTGTATAACACCATTCCATCTCTCATTATGTGGTAACGTAATACCTTAGCAACTTTGACAGACTGCAAGAAACGATTCCAACAATATAAATATCACTGACCTTTGAAACAGAAGGCAATCTTCCCTTGATAACAAACATCAAATGGTTTCAAAATACATTTCTTGAAGAAATCAATCCTTTTTTTTCCTTGATGCAACATTAAAACTGAACCGCCATGCTAAGCTACCCTTTTGCAATACTTAAACAGGTTAATACCTTAACAATGACCTTTCCAATGATTGCAAGGATTCGTCTACAGGGATTATTGAAACTGGTCAACATGTGAAACAATGTCACTGAATTCAAAATTTGGCACAAGACTCACTATTACAGTCAAAGTCAGCTCTTCATTTGCAGCATGTGTCTAGATGCTGTTGTGAGTCTCTTGTGTGAGACTGAAACTTTGTCTCTGATTAATATGGCAAAACATTAACTATTACACTGATAGTCATCTTCCCGAGGCAAGAGAGTTAACTGACTATGAAAGTCCAGTTTCCACCCTTGCCGAACAAGGTATAATGGAGTTACATTTTGGCTGGACTAACCAGTCTATGCATAGTCCAATCAAAATCGTGCAACGAAATCGAAATCCGGTTCGTAAACTGTCATGCTGATTTTGGCCAGGTGCAGGATTTGCAAAGCATGTGCACCCACCCACTTGTTGTTAACAGATTTTTTCCAAATCTTTTCACGTTTTTAATCAAGGTGCTTTAATGCACTTTGCGATGTAAGACTCGTTTTATCATGATACAGATCTTGATATCGATCAGATTGTCTTGACTGGGCACTGCCAATTTGCTTAAAATTAATGCAAGTGATACAAGAGGTGGAGTCTGATTGGTCCATAGGAGAGGCATAGAAGGGACATAACTCATAACAGCCACTGGCGCTTCGATCGAGCCCAGTAATTCCAGCCTAGTTCGGTAAGGGTGGAAACTGACTTTTAAAGTCAGTTAACTCTCTTGCCTCGGTTAACTCTCTTGCCTCGGGAAGATGACTGATAGTTTTCACCACAGTTTCAGACTTCTGACCACTGGTGAAAGGAGCTAGCACGATGGGGACATTTAAAACTGGGGACTACCATCAGCCAAGCTTTGAAAAGAGAAAATATATTTTACTAGATTTGGACGTTGGACTGCCATGTTGATGACCATGACCATGAAACATGACCAGTAATCGCTATTGCACAGATCCACCCTGTTGAGGTATGATAAGCAATCGACAAGTCATCAAGCCTGATCATCCAATACATTTGGTCACCTCTTACGACAAGCATAAGTTGCTGGAGGCCAGGAGACCTGGAATCCAAATCCCTAGTAACCCGGAATCCTTACTGACTTGGAACCCCATGAACCCGGAATCCCTACTGACTCCAAATCCCTAGTAACACGGAATCTTTACTGACTTGGAATCCCTACAAACCCAGAATCCCTACTGACTCCAAATCCCTTATAACCCGGAATCTTTACTGACTTGGAATCCATACAAACCCGAAATCCCTTCTGAATCTAAATCCCTAGTAACCCGGAATCTTTACTGACTTGGAACCCCATGAACCCGGAATCCCTACTGACTCCAAATCCCTAGTAACCCGGAATCCTTACTGACTTGGAATCCATACAAACCCGAAATCCCTTCTGAATCTAAATCCCTAGTAACCCGGAATCCTTACTGACTTGGAACCCCATGAACCCTGAATCCCTACTGACTCCAAATCCCTAGTAACCCGGAATCTTTACTGACTTGCAACCCCATGAACCCGGAATCCCTACTGACTCCAAATCCCTAGTAACCCGGAATCTTTACTGACTTGGAATCCCTACAAACCCAGAATCCCTACTGACTCCAAATCCCTTGTAACCCGGAATCTTTACTGACTTGGAATCCCTACAAACCCGGAATCCCTACTGACTCCAAATCCCTAGTAACCCGGAATCTTTACTGACTTGGAATCCTTACAACCCAGAATCCCTACAAACCTGGAATCCCTACTGACTCCAAATCCCTAGTAACCCGGAATCTTTATTGACTTGGAATCCCTACAAACCCGGAATCCCTACTGACTCCAAATCCCTTGTAACCCGGAATCTTTACTGACTTGGAATCCCTACAAACCCAGAATCCCTACAAACCCGGAATCCCTACTGACTCCAAATCCCTTGTAACCCGGAATCGTTACTGACTTGGAATCCCTACAAACCTGGAATCCCTACTGACTCCAAATCCCTTGTAACCCGGAATCGTTACTGACTTGGAATCACTACAAACCTGGAATCCCTACTGACTCCAAATCCCTTGTAACCCGGAATCTTTACTGACTTGGAATCCCTACAAATCCAGAATCCCTACAAACCCGGAATCCCTACTGACTCCAAATCTCTAGTAACCCGGAATCTTTACTGACTTGGAACCCCTACAAACCCAGAATCCCTACTGACCTGGAATTACTACTGACCCGGAATCATTAATGACTCAGAATCTTTTCTAACCTAGAGTCCCCACTCGGCATGATGATACTTAATGAATCTTTGCAGTGATGACGTCTTACAGGACACCATTTCATGGTCTACGGCCTATTTCAGGGAATTGTCCAGACATTGCAATTAGTGTTGTGTGTTAGACTGAGATCCTTGTCTCTGTGAATTAAAGGTATTCATCAAACTGTTAGATGAAAAAAAATATGATAAAATTAGACTTAGCATGCTTCAAAGATCTGAACAAACCCTGTTGGGATGCCAATTTTCCTGAGCCTACTAGCTGCTTGACAAAGGCTACCCATTGAAGAAGAAGTTAACAAGTAACTCACCATTCATTTCTACTAGGAAATAATTAAAATCACTGACAGCAATCTAAAACGGCAAAATGTTACAAATCAATTTCATTTCAATATACAAGTCCTAGATCTTCCCGGGAAGACCAATACATCGTCCACCTTCCCGACGGGGAGAATGAATGTCTAATCATGATACATGACCCATCATTAAAAGCGATTTGCTGGCCATCCTCCTCATTACATTTGTTCTGACAAACTCGGACTCCTCAATCCTTCCCTGTGGTCTTGGTCTGACAGTCTTGGACATTAAGAGCCCGTAATGAGATGAATACAGCAACATAAATAGCTAGCTTTCATTAAATCTTCAAACAAAATGCATTGCAAGATCCTTCTTAGCTTGATGGATTGATGTGAAGTTGGAAAACAATACTAAAATACTTTTTATCACCTACAAAGAAGGAAGGTTCAACAACAGGTGTTTGGAAGAAATATGTTCTAGTTCAGTTCTAAAACAGAGAAAACATGCCATTAAAAAGATTAATTTCTATTTTCAGGTTTCAGAATCAATATGGGTTCAACAATAGGCGTTAAGTAAGCTGATTTGGAAGACATCAGTTCTAGTTCTGTTCTAGAACAGAGAAAACTTGTTATTAAAAAATATATATCTATTTTCAGGTTTCAGAATCAATTTGGTTTAAAAAAAAGGTGTTAAGGAAGCTGACTTTGAAGGCAGAACTTCCAGGGCCGGTCTAGATTTGAAAAAATGTATCAAATGTGCAGTTTAAAAAACCCGAACAACAATCTCTATTTTCAGTTTCAGCATCATGTGGAAGGGGAGAAAAAAATCTCAAAATAATTATAGACCTAAAAAATTCAAATAAACTTAAATATTGAAATCATTCATTACTGAAACCCTTGGCCAATAATAACTTTCTTCGATATTTTGAAAAAAAAATTACAGCTGGGTTTATCTTAAAACAACTGCCAATCCATCAGTGACACAATAAGAAGACTTGGGATCAGTAAGCTCTGAAGGACTGAAACCTAATCAAATGACAACAGCTAATACACCATTTGCTTTCCGCCATCTTCTCTAAGCCAAATAACGCTCACTGTCAACCATATTTTGAGTGTTTTTGTGACATTGAGAAGTCTTCAAGAACATCTTTTGCAACGCAATATTTCATCTGACCGAAGGTCTCTACATCACAAGGTGAATAAAATTATTGTGTGTGTTTTTCTGTTGGAAGAAGCAAAGGATGGGGAGATACTTGTGTATCACATTGTGACATTTTTGCACCGTGAAGGAAGCTCAAGTAAAGAAAGGAGAGATTGTAGTGAAATTCTTGTGTATTTTGTACGAGATTCGGTACTCAGACATGAGACTAAAAAATCCATCCAAAACCATATTGAAAACATATAAAATGTCTAAGTCGCTTTGGTTATTAATAAACCAGCAACCACAGTCTTAGGGAATGGGAATAGTCTGTCTACAGACTTGAACCAACGTTTTCGAGCGAATGTGTTAATGTATGGGTATTTTATGCTGTATTTGTCACAGTTATACCAGTGTCATGGTTGTATCATGCTGATCTGGAAATGACGACTCAACTTGCCAAACCAGTGGTCTATATTTTACAAAGCAGTTGGTCATGTTCCAGACATATCACGGCAGCCAGAAAATAAGTGGATGTGTCTAGACCGTTCAGATGATGAGCTCCAATGTTGGAGATAGAGACACAAACTCCCAATGTTGGAGATTGAGATACAAACTCCCTATGTTGGAGATTGAGACACAAACTCCCAATGTTGGAGATTGAGACATATACTCCCCATGTTGGAGATTGAGATACAAACACCCTATGTTGGAGACTGAGACACAAACTCCCTATGTTGGAGATTGAGATACAAACTCCCTTTGTTGGAGACTGAGACACAAACTCCCAATGTTGGAGATTCAGACATAAACTCCCAATGCTGGAGATTGAGATATAAACTCCCAATGTTGCAGATTGAGACACAAACTCCCAATGTTGGAGATTGAGACACAAACTCCCAATGTTGGAGATTGAGATACAAACTCCCTTTGTTGGAGACTGAGACACAAACTCCCAATGTTGGAGATTGAGACACAAACTCACAATGTTGCAGATTGAGACACAAACTCCCAATGTTGGAAATTGAGACACAAACTCCCAATGTTGAAGATTAAGACACATACGCCCCATGTTGGAAATTGAGACACAAACTCCCAATGTTGGAGACTGAGACACAAACTCCAAATGTTGGAGATTGAGACACAAACTCCCAATGTTGGAGATTGAGACACAAACTCCCTATGTTGGAGATTGAGACACAAACTCCCAATGTTGGAGACTGAGACACAAACTCCCTATGTTGGAGATTGAGACACATACTCCCCATGTTGGAGATTGAGACACAAACTCCCACTGTTGGAGATTGAGACACAAACTTCCAGTGTTGGAGATTGAGACACAAACTCCCAATGTTGGAGATTGAGACACAAACTCCCAATGTTGGAAATTGAGACACAAACTCCCAATGTTGGAGACTGAGACACAAACTCCAAATGTTGGAGATTGAGACACAAACTCCCAATGTTGGAGATTGAGACACAAACTCCCTATGTTGGAGATTGAGACACAAACTCCCAATGTTGGAGACTGAGACACAAACTCCCAATGTTGGAGATTGAGACACAAACTTCCAGTGTTGGAGATTGAGAAACAAACTCCCAATGTTGGAGATTGAGACACAAACTCCCAATGTTGGAGATTGAGACACAAACTTCCTGTGTTTGAGATTGAGACACCAACAGTTGAGTTACCACAGAGGACAATCTATAATAGTATAATTAGTCATCTAAAACATATAATAAAAAACAGTAATCATAAGCATGACTGATATTGGATGTTACTCTGTTCAGAATGACTATAAATCTCATTGTAAAAGCATTGTGCACTGAAATCTAGATTTTTTCAAATGCCTTGTCATGGTTCTGGGACAAACTCTAAACAAACGATACAGATTTACTAGCAAGGGACTTTCTGAAAAACGTTGACATTCAAAAGGTATCTGAATTTCAACACATTAGCCACTTGGACATCAAAATTTACAAATGCTTTTGCACATACAGCGAGTGTCTACTTGTACTAGTCCAGAATAATGTTATCCAAGTCCACTTAGATCCAATATAGATCTTTTCAAATGCCTTGTCATGGTTCTGGGACACACTCTAAACTTTCAAGGTGAGAGAGACAATAATATGATGTAGAAATCTTTATTACTAAAAAAAGGTAAACGATACAGATTTACTAGCAAGGGACTTTCTGAAAAACATTGACATTCAAAAGGTATCTGTATTTCAACACATTAGTCACATGGACATCAAAATTTAATTTTCAATTTTGCTCTCTTTGATATCAGGAATATGACAACATTGATTCTATGAATTTATGATGTGTGTTTCCTTTTCAGACTGATAGTGATTGAATTATTGATAAATACTGGTCCCCAGACATGATGCTGCCAAACTGATAACCTATGTGTTGCAAATAATTTGTTTCCTTCCCAGGTCATCCATACATCAAGTCACATGTGGTGAGTGTGTGAGTGAATCTGGTTTAACATTGCTTTGAACAGTATTTCAGTGATGTCATTGCATGTCAGCTTGATGTAGGAGGTAAGCCTGCAGTGATGCAGATCTTGATGAGATGTTGTGAAATGGTGTTTTAACGTTGCGTCCAAGATTATTGCACTCATGTAGCGACATGCATGCACTATTGAGTGTGTGTCTGGCTGCTTGTTAAACTAGTCCGGACGAGTGCCGATTTTATAGTACTAGCCCATTTAACATGAATAACCCGCTCAGATCTATTAACATCGTTTGGTATGACACGGCTGGGGATCGAACCCCCAGACCTTCCACTCTCTGGGCGGATGCTCTGCCACGGACCACGAAGGCAGTTTCCAGGTCATGGACTTGCCCCTTGTTGGTGATGGTGCTGGCAAACCAAGAAACAGGAACAGGGTTAACTGGGATTCAAACCATCAGTTGCTTTGCCGAGATGACCTGGACATTATATGTCAAATCTCTCCAAACTTGACCATCATCAACCCTTACATACCAGAGCAGGGTCGAATCAAATGAAAGTGTTACAAATGCTCTTGCACATACAGCAACTGTCTACTTGTACTAGTCCAGACTAATGTTATCCAAGTCCATTTAGATACTGCAGTTTTAACACAGTATCCTCATTCCAAACTGACCAGTCCTCAATTTATTCCCTTAATGCCGTGTGCCAGACAGGGTAACAATTAAGTACCATCTTTTGACATTATTTTTGGTATGATGCTGCCAGGGATAAAACCACCAACCTTCTGCTCTCTTGGCAGACTCTCAATTTGCTAGAACATGGAGGTGGTTCAGAATTCTATGAAAACTTCTTAAAGGCACTATTGATCGGTTCATCAAAGTTCCAGTCTTATTGACTGTCATTTTCTTGAGAATATTTGAAATATAAAATTGAGCTCTTTTGCTTGGCTCATCCATTAAAGTGTCATCCTTATAAACATTTTCTTTTCCTGAGAAAATTTGAGACACAAAGTGAAAGTGAGTTAAAGAATACATGCGTTGCAAGAATGTAGAAAACAATATCTTGAAGAAAAACCATCCTGAGATAAAAAGCTCAGTCCCTTATTTCCGACAAGCTCCCTTATCTGTCCCCGTTAATGGCCAGATGCTATTTCTCATACATCAATAAGGACAAAAATTGATTCATTCCTTTCCATTTGATGGTAGCCATGCAAACTGGCCATGTCAACACTCCTCACTAATAACAACTGTTATCTGATTAACTATAAAGTTCATTGACATATCAAGTTTGTGTGAAAACATTCAACACGCATTTGCCCGAGAATCAATGTCACAGTTGTGTTTCATCTTTACTGGATCCACACTATGTAAACTGTAGCCTTCACCATATCTCGGAGAGGATTTATTGGCGACAGACACAGAGCATGTTTATCTTGCTGAAAGTGCAATTGTGATATGAATAGCAAGTCTTCTCAATTAAGTACTGAACAGTCTTTGGTATTCAATTAAAAACAAAGGATTGATTGATTGACGAACTGACTGACGAAATCAGACAGATTGTACGATTCTAACCCATCTTCAAGGGATCCTGGAATGCCAAAGGGATGCAACTCTGCACAGCAGAAAGGGCTAGATCAATGGGTCACTGGAAAATTTATTACACTCATGGTCAGTTTCATGATTGGTCAGTTTCATGATTGACCAGTATGTGCCTCAAACTTTTGAGTCTACTAGACCAAACTTCTCTCTTTGCATTATGTTTAATACATTTCAGTGTCATCATATGAACTTTTATTAGCTGATCCTACTGGACCAAACATAATTCACAAAGCTTGGGCTTTGGACTAATGGCTAAAGTTTCAGGGTGGCGTTACGATGTGGACTGTTAGCTGAGCTAACTAGACCAAACATCATTTTACTGGACTTGGTCATCAAACTAGTGGCTAAAGTCACTGATTGTTCACATGTTGCCTCATCCCGCATCCAGACTGTCCTCCCCCACTTCACTACCCCCATCAACCGTATTCACGAGACTCCGAGCTGACCAGTCCTTGTTTTAGCCCCTTAATGCCGAGCCCCAGGCTGGATGACAACAAGTACCATCTTTTAATGTCTTTTAGTATGACACGGCCAGGATAGAACCCCGGGCCTTCCGCTCTCCTAGCGGATGCTCTACCAATAGACCATGGAGGCGGGCGACACCCCACTGAGTCCTTACAAGACCTAGATGATGGTATTATTTCACCAAATCAGATTTAATCATGTATTTAAGGCTGGAAAATTCTTCATCCTCGTTTAACTGCTTCAAGTTTCATCCAAAGAGAATCAATGGGAAATACAAAAGGGATTGATATTACACACTTTTCTAAAAAAGGAAAATGGCTATTTAAACAGAATGGAACCAGGAGAAGTGAGACAAGCTATATGGAATATTGCTTAAAGAAAAGATGCTGACATCAGGCCATTTATCTCAAGGACATGATGGTTGAATACAACAGAATTGCAATATAAATACAGTAAAACTTAAAAAAACAATGGAAATGAAAACATATTGCCTGTTCCATCATTACAATGCATACAAACATCTGCACGAAATCTTTGCAAAATTCCTGAAAACACAGTTACTGCATTAAGTGCAAGAAAGGTCTACTTCAATGTAAACAAAATGAGCAGAAATCCTTAATGCTATCATTGATTAAACAGAGGAGCACGCTGAATCAGAATGAAAACAATCTCAAAGTTTTCTCTTGATCAAAAAGTGCCATGAACAATATTAAAAGGACACAATAATGGAATAGTTACGGCTATAAAATGGAAAATCCCCTCTAAATCAATTCACTACATAAAATAAACCTTTCTTGATGGAACTTTCAGAAGAAAACACATGAAATACTGACTCCATTAGAAGTCAGGTAATGACTCAAGCAAACCCATGCTGACCCAATTGGATGGGTCAGGATGCCGTTTCATATGACTTGTTGCAAGGAAAGCAATTAAGCAAAAGAGCACTTCTTAGGATTACTAATGTAATGTAGTGCCAGTGTACTCCAGTTTAATACCAATAAAGCCTTGATACAGTGAGGCCGGGGGCAAACAGTTACATGATGAAACGGTAAACCAGAGTCGACTATGTCAAGCTCGTTTGGTGCTATTCCTGGCCATATGGTGGCCTGTGTGATGTGGGCCCGGCATCAAAGGAATCAGCAACTTGCCTCATGCCTTGATGTCATAAAGTAGACTGCCTGATAATGGCAGTATGATTACGCCATCACCCCGCCTCCAGAAGACATCCATTTTCATAAGCATCACCACTGACCAACCTACGTGCAATTATGCTACAAATTACAACTTAATAGCCTCATACAATATTGCTGGTGAACACGATATATTTGACAGTGCAGAAAGATGGCTTATTGGATATTTAATGGCAGGTGAAGCGTCCTAGTAATATGTCCATAACAAGCTTGTTTATGTATGTCGATCTCTGCCTCATCTCAGACAATAGAAGTTCTGGAGGAATTGGGAGGCAGACATGATTGAAAGGCTGGACAGTCAGTCACCTTGCGAGGGCTCCAACACTTGGCATTTACATAACTACCAGTCTGGCTTATAGTTACCCACTGGTTGCTAGCTTTTCCTCAGCTTGTATCAGTCTCAATGTAGGCACCCTTGGTAATGTGTGTCTGTTGTCAGGGGAGATGATTGAACCATTCAGAAGATGAGAAACCCTGGGTAATGTCTGTCTGTTGTCAGGGGAATGACTGAACCATTCAGAAGATAAGGCACCCTGGGTAATGTGTGTCTGTTGTCAGGGGAGATGATTGAACCATTCAGAAGATGAGACACCCTGGGTAATGTGTGTCTGTTGTCAGGGGAGATGACTGAACCATTCAGAGGATGAGGCACCCTTGGTAATGTGTGTCTGTTGTCAGGGGAGATGATTGAACCATTCAGAAGATGAGGCACCCTGGGTAATGTCTGTCTGTTGTCAGGGGAGATGATTGAACCATTCAGAAGATGAGGCACCCTGGGTAATGTCTGTCTGTTGTCAGGGGAGATGATTGAACCATTCAGAAGATGAGACACCCTGGGTAATGTGTGTCTGTTGTCAGGGGAGATGACTGAACCAATGAGGTTGGATGCTTCGGAAGATGAGGCACCCTGGGTATTGTATGTCAGACGACAAGAGAGACAGCAGATCACTTCATCTTGTAGAAGTCAGAACATGAGGCATGTGGATTCTGTTTGTCGTCAGGTTAAAATGAACAACTCATGTTGAATCAGAGCCTCCGAGGATATTGTTTGTATGATCACTGAACTGAGGTAAATAGCTTAAACAATAGCTCTAACAATGCTTCACTACTGGGATGTTATCAAATGCCCCATGGAGGCTATCAAGGTCTACACCTACTCAGCCCAATAGTTTCTGACCCAGACCCTGCAGGATATATCACTGTCTCGTCTCCCTGGGGAGAGTACACACTTACAGTTCATGTACTAGGTGTCTGCACCCAGTAACCATTCTGCCTGAAGGGTAATAGGGCATTACAGTCCAGCACAACCCTTGCCCGTCAAGCCAACTCACCTGGGCCCCATTCAACAAAGCAATCATTGCTCTAGTTGTCTAAGTAAGCATCTATGACACTTGTGATGCTGAGATTGCTTCATGAAATAGGGTCCTGGATTCCCATTCAACAGAAGCCTCTGATCAGGAGTTAGACCAATGTGCATCACACCCAACTAGCATCAACCCGCCTTTACACATCTGTCTGATACTATCGCACAACATGAGTCAATCACAATCACAAACATAATGAGTGAGTGAGTTGAGTTGAGTTTTATTCCGTTTTTAACAATATTCCTGCAATATCATAGTGGTGGATACATGAAGTGGGCTTCACACATAGTACCTTTGTCCGGAATCAAACCCAGGTCTTCGGTGTAACAAGCAAACACCATAACCACAAGGCTACCCCACCACTCCTCACCAACATAACTCTACAGACATGGATAAATGTAACCCTTTCCTACATGGTAGTCATAAATGGCCAGTGTTGCTTCCGTTCACCCAGCAGAAAATGGGGAACCCGAGGGGACTAGATATTTATGTGAATGCAACCTTCTTTAGATTGTCTAATATCCTCCTCAGGGAGCTGAGAATGTAAATAGACTGCACACCGATCCACAGACTAGGTTAATAATTGTGTTGCATCATGATCAAGCTTCAGGGCTTGGGTACATCGTGACATAAACATGCATTCATTTCCATATTATTATAACTTGTATGAACAAGTATCAAGGCAAGTGCTTGACACATATTTTCTTAAGGTTGCAAAACTTTCACAGTGGACACAGACACAAAATCCCATTGCATCTCCCAGAATGGCATGCAAAGAAGACAATGGATATGAAATCAGTGTCAACATTCCATCACTAGTGCAGCTGAAAAAGGCCATCAGCAGTGCAATTAAATCATGGCAAATACTAAGATAAATGGTCTGACAATTGAGTGAGTGGATGAGTTTAATGAGGAGTAAACATCAGGGTCAGTCTGCAAGCACTCACAGCTCGGCGGAATATTTGTTCTGTGAACATTGATCAATACCTTCAGGACATGACGTCATTAACATCAACCAGACCCCAATTCACAGTGCCATTTAGCAACAGGAACACCAGAAGTTCGGGTTCTGGAAAGAGCCTTTAGGTCATGCCAACTATTGATATTCCAGGGCCCTGTTCCGCAAAGCGATTGTAGCTCGAAGATGATCGTAATTTAGCTACAGGAACACCAGAAGTTCAGGTTCTGGAAAGAGGCTTTAGGTCAGGCCAACTATTGATATTACATGGCCCTGTTCCGCAAAGCGATCGTAGCTCGAAGATGATCGTAATTTAGCTACAGGAACACCAGAAGTTCAGGTTCTGGAAAAAGGCTTTAGGTCACGCCAACTATTGATATTCCAGGGCCCATACTTCAACCAAAGATTACATCAGTCATTGAACTAAGATCTCTTTGTGGAACCGGCCTCTGACCTTTTGGCAGTCACCTAGTATGACAAGCTGTAAACACAAGGGACCTATGAAGTCAAATTGACATTTGTCAAGTGAAATCATCTCCTAATCCTGTACATCATTTCATTCCCCCTGTCAGAGGTGATATGATTAGGGTTGACAGACATGTGCTGTGTCTGCAGTGCTAGGAGTCAGAGCAGGCTGGCACACCATTGCAGTGGGAGGCATTGGGAATGTAACAGGTCATGTACGATAAGGTGAAGAGTGAATAACCAGTGATGGAGTTTCAACAATCCCCAGAAAACACCCCAAAACTTAAAAATTCCTCAGGTCAGCAAAATATGTTATCATTGTACATGTAGAACTGTCTCAAAGGCTTACCAAACCATATTACTTGGGAACAGCAATTCTACTGGAACACAGTGTTTCAAGAAAAGTGGCAAAATATTTATCATGTAGAAGTCATTACCAGGGATGCAAACTTCAAACCACTTTCACTCTTTAACATGAACACACATTGTCAATGATAGACTGTTCCTGCTTCTTGCTGTGGTTACAGGTCCAGTGCAATTGTTTGTTCATGAGGTCACAAACTGTTTGCAGGACGTTACCCATCTGAACAGAAAACTATTTACAGAGACATATAAAGCCAGGATAAAGGTATTCTTCTGAAATGGACAATGGTTAACAAATACAGCAAACTGAAAGAGCCATAGCAAAAAGTTGGATATTACAATGTCAGATACAGCAAATAATTGGTTATAAAACCTTGGGTGGCAATCAATGTTCATTTGAGTTACAAAGTGGTCGAAATTAAGCATTAAAGTCAAGTGTCCTTGTCAAAGACCTTATGCCAAAAGTTCAAGATTTTGAGGGTCCCTAGACCTAAATACCACAGGAGCTAACCTCATAGTCCCCAGGATCCTTAATTTCAAACAATACTTTCCACTATAGAACCCTCTCGAAACAGAAAATGTGATTATATTTTCCTCAGTGAAAAATGTAACATGTGCCTGATGCACCATGGCTTTGATTTATTCACCTGAGACAGATAATCCATAATTCATTGTTGCTCCTCGTTATTTTCTGAATATTGACCTGGAGTGGAAATAAATACTTCACAATGTTCTACGCTTGGTGTAAAAATACAAGGAGCAAGTTGAGAGAACTTCAGAATCATGCAATGTAAGTCCCACATGAGTGCACAGCTCAATACATAGGAAGTCAAGCGCTTCATAAAGGCATTACGTTCTTCCCTCCCAACTCTTCAACTGTATTGTCGTACAGTTTAGTGCTATGACTGCTTTACCAAGCAATATTCCTGCTACATTATGGTGGCCAGTAAATTAGTCGGAACCAGAGACTATTATTGTAAGTGAGTGAGTGAGTGAGTGAGTGAGTGAGTGAGTGAGTGAGTGAGTGAGTGAGTGAGTGAGTGAGTGAGTGAGTGAGTGAGTGAGTATGATTTTACGCTGCTTTTAGCAATATTCCAGCAATATCAAGGCGGGGGACACCAGAAATGGGCTTCACACATTGTACCAATGTCGGGAATCGAACCCGGGTCTTCGGCGTGACGAGCGAACGCTTTAACTACTAGGCTACCCGACCGCCCCACTAATATTAGAAAGATCATGCAATGCCATCGGGACACAATGACACGAAATCAAACAGGTCACCAAGATGACCACTCAATCCATTAAGCTGCCTCTCAGCAGCATAGGTAATTCAGCGAATATGACGTTATGCCGCTGTTAGCAATATTCCAGCAAAATCACTGCAGGGAGACCGCCTCCGTGGCCTAGTGGTAGAGCGTCTGCCCGGAGAGCGGAAGGTCAGGGTTTGATCCCCGACCGCGTCATACCTCAAGACGTCAAAAGATGGTACTTGTTGTTACCCTGTCTGGCGCTCAACATTAAAGGGCTAAAATAAGGACTGGTTGGCTTGGAGTCAGTATACTGTGTCTGAGTGGGGTATTCATGTTAACTGCGGCATGGTATCTCAGTGTGCTAGCACTATAAATCGGCATCAGTCCGGACTAGTACAAGCAGCCACACACACACACACACGTGCATGCACGTAGCTATATAAGTGCAATAATCTTGGACGCGACGTTTAACCCAATTCCACCTCACCTCACCTATCACTGCAGGGTACAAAAGAAATGTGCTTCACACAATGTACTAGGGATGGGATGAGTCCAAATTTACGACCCGGATACCCATACCCCTATTACCCGACCCTACCCAGGTACCCGCTGTTGGAGTCAAGAGATAGGTACAAAATGTCAGATTTGGAATAGTTTGACAGTAGCCCTGGCAGAATGTATCTAGATACATGTATAAAACAGTGTGGTCATGCATACACTGAATTTGACTGAAGTTTTAGCTTTGTTCAAACATATATAAGTCAGAAGGAACGTGTTCATAGTCATAAAGAAATGCGCACATTAGAGACTCAAAATTGTCATGTAACTATGTAGGTATATAGTGAAGTTTTGTCATGAAGCAACATATCACATGATTAACCACGGGTCAGGGTAGTCCTGTGGGTACCCGGGTCCTACTCAGTACCCACCTGACCCGAGTACCCGAGTTACCCGTCCCAGCTCTACAATGTACCCATGCAGGGAATCAAACCCAGGTCTTCGGCGTGATGAGCGAACGCTTTTACCACCAGGCTGCCATACATCCCTGATCAGCATAGGTTGCTGGGGGCCTATTCTATCCCGGAATCCTAAAGGGCGAGACTGCTATGTAATAGCATGTGAGTAAGGACAGTCTTACTAGACGCTGATGCTGTCCTATTTTGCAATCCGTGAAGCTCTCGGGAGTCAGTGTTTAATGCTAAAATAAGCATTATCAGAGCAGCTTGTAACTTATCGACTGTGGGACAGGCAAACTAGTGGTTGATAGCATGAACAACCAAACAGTCGAGTATAAAGACAGGCAGGTCACACAGTGTAACCACCCAATCCTCAGGATTGTCTCAGGCTTGTACAAGTAGAAGTGCAACAGCAACTGGCAATAAACGATTCAACCATGTTTCAGATCATCTTTTGCTATGTCCTTGACCTTGCAAGACATAGCACCAAAATAAGACGTGGAATGATATGGGCAAACATAAAGTTTCATGCCTTTAGAGAAGTAACCATGCCTCAGAAAGTAACAAAGGTATAACAATGTTTTTACAAAAAGCTGAATGCTGACCTTGACCTTTGTCTATTTTGAACAAAAATAAATTCAAAGCAGTGCCTCATCCTAGAGTAGGTATATACCAATTGTAATGATACATAATACTTTTTTGAGAAATTGAAACAAGCTTTTGGGTGAGATGTTCCTATTTTGTGACATTGACCTTCTCATTCCATGTGGAAAAAGATTCCAACAGGTCCATCTTTATGCCATATTCAAAAGCAAATATGAAACTTTTGTTGAAAGTTTGCTCAAATGTGACCTTGACCTTTGACATATGTTTGATGTTTGATGTGGTAGGATGCCTTATAAAACATGTAAATACAAAATCCATGCCTGAAGATGTAAAAACCATGCCTCAGAAACTGACAACTGTTTTACAAAAAGCTGAATGCTGACCTTGACCTTTGACTAATCTTGAAAAAAAATATTTCAAAATGGGTCTCCATCCTTGAGAAGATACCTAGTTAAATGACACTTGCATTCAAAACAATTTAGAAAGTGTAAGGTTTCTTGAGAACTTGACATTGACCTTTGACCTTTGACCTTTCACGCATTCCCCAGGAAGAAGTCCAACAAAACGAAAAATCAGTCAAGGGGCTGCTATTTAAACTTTTTAGTACATGAGACCATTTGCTTTATCCAACATTGCCATATCCAAAACATACAATAATACAACAGCATAATGAAACCATGCATTGTAAGTTAAAACATGCAAGACATTGTCAGCCATCAGTGAATAGCATGAGGACAATGAACAACACTGACAGTGGACTTTGTGACACTCACCAGGCACTGCAACGAAGAACTTGACAGCATCTTTGTGTCCGTGGAAGGACAGTTGAGCCTGGGCCATGGAGCAGTAGGGGATGAAGGAACCGGGCGTTACACTGTCTGTCTTGGTGTCGCTATACACTCGTATCACCCCTCCGGGTTGGCGCCGGCTAGAAGTGGTTACCTGTTGTTTGTTGCCTGGAGACAGGGAAAACAATGTTTATTTTTAGGATTGTTTGTTTGTTGTTGTGGTTTAAAGCAGCACTTAGCAATATTCCAGCTACATGACAGCTGTCTGTAAATTGAGTCTGTGCTAGACAATCCAGTAATTAATATCATGAATATCGATCTACGCAATTGGGATTGATGACATGCATTAACCAAGCCTGACCATCCGCTCCCGTTAGTCGCCCCATACGACAAGCATGGGATGCTGAAGACCAATTCTTACCTGGATCTTTATGGGTGGTTTGCTTGTTTAGAGACAATTCAGAAATAATCTCCACCAGACAAACCAGTGATTGATATTGTGAGCAATGATCTATGCAGTTGGGGTAAGATGACAGACAATCAACTGACCCTGATCCCCAATCCTTCAAGCTGTCTCTTACGACAAGCATTGGTTGCTGGGGATTGACAGGGATTGATTGAGAAGTTCTGAATTGCGTAATAGAGAAATCTTATGTTGGTATCTTTTGAGGAGTATCCACAAAAACTTTAGACAATTGAAAAAAAATATTTAGCTGGGGCAAGTCAGTAAATTAAGCAGGGGTCTGAGAGCCTTGGAAACAAACTTGAGGAGCGTGCAGTGATTAGTTACAGTGATTTTCACTCAAGGCTGAAAGACAAGGTTCCACAGCAACTTACTTTCTGAGAGAGGGACTGAAATGATGACACCATTTCCTGTGCCAATCCACAGACGGTTGCATGATATCAGCATGGCGGTGATACGTACGAAGGAGAAGCCCAGTTTGCCAGTACCTGCAATGAAAAATAGGGTTCTATGCAAAACCAAAGGTTCGCAGGCAATGATGATTGATGATTCTTTACAGGTGGCATAAGTTTTCCTGAATATCTTATTACAGTAGGCCTTAATTTTTTCACATACAGCAGACTTCGTTTTCTGTGGAAATGTTTAAACAGGCGGCCATAGTTTGCCATGAAAATTTGTTCACAGGCAGCCCTTTAATTTAATTTTCCCTGAATTTTTTTCACCAGTTGCCTTAGTCTTCCACATGAATATTAACTAGACTGACATTTTGCAGATGTCAACATGGTTAATGTCAGAGACATTTCTTGAGTGAAATAATTATTTGATTATCACTTCATTAAAGTGTCAAAGTTTGTCTGAAAACAGGGACTGGCAGATTGTTTCTTGGGAAGAAATTAAATGAGCAATGTCTCATATTTGACGTGTGAACACAGTGACCTTTTGTTAGTGAAAAAAGTGTCTTTGGGTGTGCAAGATTTATATTTCATTTTAAAATAGAAACATCAAATCACAATGTTGTATGAACTATATGAACTATATGAAATAATGATTAAAATCTAATTGATAATTGAATATCAATTAGATATTAATCATTATTTCTAACTGCAATATGATGACATTAGCATGATTTGGACAAGAATACAGAGAACGCAACAAAATTAATCATCAATTGAAATTAGATTAGCCAAAATGGCTCCAGACTTCTGACCATTGAAGAACAAACGACGTAAACAAAAAGCAATAATGATTTCACCAGAACTCATAACCTTTCCCGACATGGTCATATAACCTTTAAACTACTTAATATAGACTAAGATGTCTGGCCATGCTACTCCACACTTTCTCTGTGTATTAACACCTTCACAGATGACACTGGGGCCAGCTGGCAGACTTACCCAGCATCTTACTGACATACGGCTCTATGTCCACGTCCTGGAGGTGTTGGTGGGTGTGGGCGTGGTACAGCCGGAGGGTGCTGTCCAGACGAATCGACACCCACACACCCTCCCCAACCCAACATAACTGCCGCACTTGGCTTTCCTTGCGAGGATGGGCATCAAAACTTTTCTGAAATAATGTGTGAATTTATTACAACAGGGGGTACCAAATATGAGTCAGACATTTTGAATAAGTTGGGATTCAAACCTAACCACTAGGCTAACCCACTACCCCTGAACTGTACTTCCAGTGTACCCACAACAGCCAGAAAGATTATGGACATCCATGTCAAATTTGAAAGCACAAATTCATCTGGATATGACACACTAAATCAATAAGCTCACAATTGAGAGTGAGTGAGTGTGGTTTTACGCCGCTTTTAGCAAAATTCCAGCAATATCACGGCAGGGAACACCTGAAATGGGCTTCACACATTGTACCCATGTCAGGATTCGAACCCAGGTCTTCCGCGTGACGAGCGAACGCTTTAACCACTAGGCTACCCGACCGCCCCCTCACAATTGAGATGTTCTGTCCATTCAAGGAGGCCTTACTTTCTTAGACACCACTTATTGGTTACTGTAAACCTATGTGACTGTTCTTCTAAAGAGGAGATATTTTAGATGATCTTCTTCATCTTGATAATTATCAATGCCACAACCAACAATCTCCTGATGAAACGATTTACTGCTTGATATCTTATAACTCAAAGTTAAATCCTGTGTTCAGGTTTTCTTCCGAGATGGATGCTTCCATTTTGTGAATCTATCAGACATGACCAATACAAATACTAGTGGTGGGACGACAGGCCGATGCATCAATGGATCGCGATTCTTTTACTTCTCAATACAAGTATAGATCACAGTGGCACAATAAGTAAAAATATCGACATATACCTAAAAATATATGCTGTAATAAATGTTACACCAAACACTAATCTGTAGTGAAAAAGTAAATATGTTTATCCATTGCGCCATACTTGACACTGCCAACTGTAAATCGTCAGTGTGCCAGATATTTGGCCATCGTGTCTATGATAAAGATGGCTTACTTACCACTGATAAGGGCACATGCAAGTATCATGATATGTATCAGATACTGAGCAAGGTATCATGATAATTATTGGATCGCACAGTTGGGGTATTGTCCCAACTGTAACAAATACATCTCTCAAATGAATAGAAGATTCTATTTCTGATAAAACAGGTACAGGACACCTCATTAATCCAGACAGCAACAATCAAAGCAACACTGTGCAGATGAACAATTTTCCAGATCAACAAATCATCGTTACAGAGTCAAGACCTTTGTATATAAAAAAGTAATAAAACAAATAAAACGACTTTCCACAGTAACAAAGTCTTGACTAATGAAGTTTCACTGAGTCTGTCTGTCTGTCTGTCTGTCTGTTTCTAATGGCTTACCTCAATTCCCATAGTTTGTGGATTAATGATGTGAACTTTGTTCTTGTATCCGCACCAGACGTTCTTGTTGGCGATGACCGTCATACATCTGATAGAGTGATGTGGCCGGCCAAGGTCAAGCAGATGGTAGTTCTTCAAGTCCCACTGGCCATCTGTAAGAAAGTTAGAATGAACCACATGATAACTAGGCTGGCCTTGAGAAGAGGAAATCGGCAAGAACAAAGAGAGTTATCCGGGATCTCTTCTGCTTGTGGGCAAGTTTTTCGAAGTATTTCAGTTGTCACAGCATACCAGCTAAATGTATGTGTGTGGGTCGGGGGAGGGAGGGAGGAGACAGGGAAGACGGAAGTTGTGCAGATCTTAGACATTAGACCACATATGATGTATCTTCCTGAGGCAGGGGAGTTAACCAGTCCAATCAAAATTGCGCAACTAAATCGAAATTCGGTTCGTAAACTGTCATGCTGATTTCGGTTGATTGCAGGATTTGTAAAGCATGTGCACTGCCATCTCATTGTCAACAGATATTTTCCAAATCTTTTCAAGTTTTTAATCAAGGTGCTCACGTGATTTGATGCACTTCACGATGTAAGACCCGTTTTATCACAATATAGACCTTGATTATCGATCAGATTGTCTTGACTGGGCGCCACCATTTTTTTTTAAGCTAACGCAAGTGATGCGAGAGGTGGCATCTAATTGGTCCATAGGAGAGGCTTAGAAGGGACACAACTCGTAATAGCCATTGGTGGCGCTACGATCAAGCCCAGGAACTCCCGCCTAGTTCGGCAAGGGTGGAAACTGGACTTGAAAAGTCAGTTAACTCTCTTGCCTCGGGAAGATGAATATGATGCTGACAAATGAAGGATCCTGGCATACCTGAGGGATGCAACTCTGCACATCCAATAGCAGTGTCTTAGAAGCCTGGGCCACATGTGCCTGTACATGCAGTCAAACCTGAACCTCTTGCGTGATGAGCAACCAATGGGTTACCCTACAGGAACGTCAAGACTGCAGTCTGGGACTTCAGTCACTCATCCTATGCATGAGGCTAGAAACATTTTGTTTGGTCCAGAAAGCTCAAATATACAGTCAAGTCCGTTAATCCGACATGGTTGGTTGCATGTGATTTTGTCGGATTAACGAGTATGTCGGATAAATGAAATTAAGTTGAATCAGCTTCCGTGATCGAAAAATGGACTTCATCACGATCAATAACGATACAAACATGTTACAATAAAAAAATCACATTGTTATGTTACATTGTTTGCGGAATGTTTTTTTTATCAAGCACACTCTAAAGCTTCACACAAAACACCGGTTAGTGCTGTATGACTGATTCAAAATGTTACGAAAAGCATAGTCTGGAATGGAAGTCGCCAGGTTGAATGAAACTAGTGCCGCTAAGCTCAAGAAAGCTGCTTTCTTTGTGGCTAATGTCAACTTCATGTTAGTAATTTCATTGGTCTGTCTACGTTCGCAAAAAGGTCGTTCTGACGTGACCTGTAATGGGATGTCTTCAGCAGTAGCGAGAACTGGTATCTGATTTTAAAAACACAGGACTGTGTACTCTCGGGCAGATGACCACGGAGTATGCTGATCACTGTGTCGGATTAATGAGCGATGTCTGTAATTCGTTGCAAATAAGGTGTGTCAGAGTCAGAGTGCAAGACTGTCGGATTAACGGGTCTAAATA